>NW_027328742.1:6592912-7212986 GCF_048564905.1 Vicugna pacos
GCTTGAACCTCCCCATATATATGTATGGAGTGGAGTTTGCAAGTGAAAAGAAACTTTGTGTTCCCTTCAAGCTAGGTGAAGGACGGCTTTCACACACACTTATCTCTCAGAACTGAGCATGTGGAGAGACGATCGTTCATCCAGCACATAGGGAACGGGTTGCATTTGAAACACTTACTCTGGTTTCTCAGTCTGTTTCCTAGTGCCGGTTTGAAGTGCCTGCCGTTTTCACTGTTAAACCGGGTTGGAGCTTGAACCTCCCCATATATATGTATGGAGTGGATTTTGCAAGTGAAAAGAAACTTTGTGTTCCCTTCAAGCTAGGTGAAGGACGACTTTCACACACACTTATCTCTCAGAACTGAGCATGTGGAGAGACGTTCGTTCATCCAGCACAAAGGGAACGGGTTGCAGGAGAATCACTTACTCTGGTTTCTCAGTCTGTTTCCTAGTGCCGGTTTGAAGTGCCTGCCGTTTTCACTGTAAAACCGGCCTGGAGCTTGAACCTCCCGATAGATATGTATGGAGTGGAGTTTGCAACTGAAAAGAAACTTTGTGTTCCCTTCAAGCTAGGTGAAGGACGGCTTTCACACACACTTACCTCTCAGAACTGAGCATGTGGAGAGACGTTCGTTCATCCAGCACAAAGGGAACGGGTTGCAGGAGAAACACTTACTCTGGTTTCTCAGTCTGTTTCCTAGTGCCGGTTTGAAGTGCCTGCCGTTTTCACTGTAAAACCGGCCTGGAATTTGAACCTCCCCATATATATGTATGGAGTGGAGTTTGCAACTGAAAAGAAACTTTGTGTTCCCTTCAAGCTAGGTGAAGGACGGCTTTCACACACACTTATCTCTCAGAATTGAGCATGTGGAGAGACGTTCGTTCATCCAGCACAAAGGGAACGGGTTGCAGGAGAAACACTTACTCTGGTATCTCAGTCTGTTTCCTAGTGCCGGTTTGAAGTGCCTGCCGTTTTCACTGTAAAACCGGGTTGGAGCTTTAGCCTACCCATATATATGTATTGGGTGGAGTTTGCAAGTGAAAAGAAACTTTGTGTTCCCTTCAAGCTAGGTGAAGGACGGCTTTCACACACACTTATCTCTCAGAACTGAGCATGTGGAGAGACGTTCGTTCATCCAGCACAAAGGGAACGGGTTGCAGGAGAAACACTTACTCTGGTTTCTCAGTCTGTTTCAAGTGCCGGTTTGAAGTGCCTGCCGTTTTCACTGTAAAACCGGCCTGGAGCTTGAACCTCCCCATATATATGTATGGAGTGGAGTTTGCAAGTGAAAAGAAACTTTGTGTTCCCTTCAAGCCAGGTGAAGGACGGCTTTCACACACACTTATCTCTCAGAACTGAGCATGTGGAGAGACGTTCGTTCATCCAGCACAAAGGGAACGGGTTGCAGGAGAAACACTTACTCTAGTTTCTCAGTCTGCTTCCTAGTGCCGGTTTGAAGTGCCTGCTGTTTCACTGTAAAACCGGGTTGGAGCTTGAACCTCCCCATATATATGTATGGAGTGGAGTTTGCAAGTGAAAAGAAACTTTGTGTTCCCTTCAAGCTAGGTGAAGGACGGCTTTCACACACACTTATCTCTCAGAACTGAGCATGTGGAGAGACGTTCGTTCATCCAGCACAAAGGGAACGGGTTGCAGGAGAAACACTTACTCTGGTTTCTCAGTCTGTTTCCTAGTGCCGGTTTGAATTGCCTGCCGTTTTCACTGTAACACCGGGTTTGAGCTTGAACCTCCCCATATATATGTATGGAGTGGAGTTTGCAAGTGAAAAGAAACTTTGTGTTCCCTTTAAGCTAGATGAAGGACGGCTTTCACACACACTTATCTCTCAGAACTGAGCATGTGGAGAGACGTTCTTTCATCCAGCACAAAGGGAATGGGATGCAGGAGAAACACTTACTCTGGTTTCTCAGTCTGTTTCCTAATGCCGGTTTGAAGTGCCTGCCGTTTTCACTGTAAAACCGGGTTGGAGCTTGAACCTCCCCATATATATGTATGGAAAGTAGTTTACACCTGAAAAGAAACTTTGTGTTCCCTTCAAGCTAGGTGAAGGACGGCTTTCACACACACTTATCTCTCAGAACTGAGCATGTGGAGAGACGTTCGTTCATCCAGCACAAAGGGAACGGGTTGCAGGAGAAACACTTACTCTGGTTTCTCAGTCTGTTTCCTAGTGCCGGTTTGAAGTGCCTGCCGTTTTCACTGTAAAACCGGGTTGGAGCTTGAACCTCCCCATATATATGTATGGAGTGGAGTTTGCAAGTTAAAAGAAACTTTGTGTTCCCTTCAAGCTAGGTGAAGGACGGCTTTCACACACACTTATCTCTCAGAACTGAGCATGTGGAGAGACGTTCGTTCATCCAGCACAAAGGGAACGGGTTGCAGGAGAAACACTTACTCTGGTTTCTCAGTCTGTTTCCTAGTGCCGGTTTGAGGTGCCTGCCGTTTTCACTGTAAAACCGGCCTGGAGCTTGAACCTCCCTATATATATGTATGGAGTGGAGTTTGCAACTGAAAAGAAACTTTGTGTTCCCTTCAAGCTAGGTGAAGGACGGCTTTCACACACACTTATCTCTCAGAACTGAGCATGTGGAGAGACGTTCGTTCATCCAGCACAAAGGGAACGGGTTGCAGGAGAATCACTTACTCTGGTTTCTCAGTCTGTTTCCTAGTGCCGGTTTGAAGTGCCTGCTGTTTCACTGTAAAACCGGCCTGGAGTTTGAACCTCCCCATATATATGTATGGAGTGGAGTTTGCAAGTGAAAAGAAACTTTGTGTTCCCTTCAAGCTAGGTGAAGGACGGCTTTCACACACACTTATCTCTCAGAACTGAGCATGTGGAGAGACGTTCGTTCATCCAGCACAAAGGGAACGGGTTGCAGGAGAAACACTTACTCTGGTTTCTCAGTCTGTTTCCTAGTGCCGGTTTGAAGTGCCTGCCGTTTTCACTGTAAAACCGGCCTGGAGCTTGAACCTCCCCTAGATATGTATGGAGTGGAGTTTGCAACTGAAAAGAAACTTTGTGTTCCCTTCAAGCTAGGTGAAGGACGGCTTTCACACACACTTATCTCTCAGAACTGAGCATGTGGAGAGACGTTCGTTCATCCAGCACAAAGGGAATGGGATGCAGGAGAAACATTACTCTGGTTTCTCAGTCTGTTTCCTAATGCCGGTTTGAAGTGCCTGCCGTTTTCACAGTAAAACCGGGTTGGAGCTTTAACCTACCCATATATATGTATGGAAAGTAGTTTACAACTGAAAAGAAACTTTGTGTTCCCTTCAAGCTAGGTGAAGGACGGCTTTCACACACACTTATCTCTCAGAACTGAGCATGTGGAGAGACGTTCGTTCATCCAGCACAAAGGGAACGGGTTGCAGGAGAAACACTTACTCTGGTTTCTGAGTCTGTTTCCTAGTGCCGGTTTGAAGTGCCTGCCGTTTTCACTGTAAAACCGGGTTGGAGCTTGAACCTCCCCATATATATGTATGGAGTGGAGTTTGCAAGTGAAAAGAAACTTTGTGTTCCCTTCAAGCTAGGTGAAGGACGGCTTTCACACACACTTATCTCTCAGAACTGAGCATGTGGAGAGACGTTCGTTCATCCAGTACATAGGGAACGGGTTGCAGGAGAAACACTTACTCTGGTTTCTCAGTCTGTTTCCTAGTGCCGGTTTGAAGTGCCTGCCGTTTTCACTGTTAAACCGGGTTGGAGCTTGAACCTCCCCATATATATGTATGGAGTGGATTTTGCAAGTGAAAAGAAACTTTGTGTTCCCTTCAAGCTAGGTGAAGGACGGCTTTCACACACACTTATCTCTCAGAACTGAGCATGTGGAGAGACGTTCGTTCATCCAGCACAAATAGAACGGGTTGCAGGAGAAACACTTACTCTGGTTTCTCAGTCTGTTTCCTAGTGCCGGTTTGAAGTGCCTGCCGTTTTCACTGTAAAACCGGCCTGGAGCTTGAACCTCCCTATATATATGTATGGAGTGGAGTTTGCAACTGAAAAGAAACTTTGTGTTCCCTTCAAGCTAGGTGAAGGACGGCTTTCACACACACTTATCTCTCAGAACTGAGCATGTGGAGAGACGTTCGTTCATCCAGCACAAAGGGAACGGGTTGCAGGAGAATCACTTACTCTGGTTTCTCAGTCTGTTTCCTAGTGCCGGTTTGAAGTGCCTGCCGTTTTCACTGTAAAACCGGCCTGGAGCTTGAACCTCCCGATAGATATGTATGGAGTGGAGTTTGCAACTGAAAAGAAACTTTGTGTTCCCTTCAAGCTAGGTGAAGGACGGCTTTCACACACACTTACCTCTCAGAACTGAGCATGTGGAGAGACGTTCGTTCATCCAGCACAAAGGGAACGGGTTGCAGGAGAAACACTTACTCTGGTTTCTCAGTCTGTTTCCTAGTGCCGGTTTGAGGTGCCTGCCGTTTTCACTGTAAAACCGGCCTGGAGCTTGAACCTCCCTATATATATGTATGGAGTGGAGTTTGCAACTGAAAAGAAACTTTGTGTTCCCTTCAAGCTAGGTGAAGGACGGCTTTCACACACACTTATCTCTCAGAACTGAGCATGTGGAGAGACGTTCGTTCATCCAGCACAAAGGGAACGGGTTGCAGGAGAATCACTTACTCTGGTTTCTCAGTCTGTTTCCTAGTGCCGGTTTGAAGTGCCTGCTGTTTCACTGTAAAACCGGCCTGGAGTTTGAACCTCCCCATATATATGTATGGAGTGGAGTTTGCAAGTGAAAAGAAACTTTGTGTTCCCTTCAAGCTAGGTGAAGGACGGCTTTCACACACACTTATCTCTCAGAACTGAGCATGTGGATAGACGTTCTTTCATCCAGCACAAAGGGAACGGGTTGCAGGAGAAACACTTACTCTGGTTTCTCAGTCTGTTTCCTAGTGCCGGTTTGAAGTGCCTGCCGTTTTCACTGTATAACCGGCCTGGAGCTTGAACCTCCCCTAGATATGTATGGAGTGGAGTTTGCAACTGAAAAGAAACTTTGTGTTCCCTTCAAGCTAGGTGAAGGACGGCTTTCACACACACTTATCTCTCAGAACTGAGCATGTGGAGAGACGTTCGTTCATCCAGCACAAAGGGAATGGGATGCAGGAGAAACATTACTCTGGTTTCTCAGTCTGTTTCCTAATGCCGGTTTGAAGTGCCTGCCGTTTTCACAGTAAAACCGGGTTGGAGCTTTAACCTACCCATATATATGTATGGAAAGTAGTTTACAACTGAAAAGAAACTTTGTGTTCCCTTCAAGCTAGGTGAAGGACGGCTTTCACACACACTTATCTCTCAGAACTGAGCATGTGGAGAGACGTTCGTTCATCCAGCACAAAGGGAACGGGTTGCAGGAGAAACACTTACTCTGGTTTCTGAGTCTGTTTCCTAGTGCCGGTTTGAAGTGCCTGCCGTTTTCACTGTAAAACCGGGTTGGAGCTTGAACCTCCCCATATATATGTATGGAGTGGAGTTTGCAAGTGAAAAGAAACTTTGTGTTCCCTTCAAGCTAGGTGAAGGACGGCTTTCACACACACTTATCTCTCAGAACTGAGCATGTGGAGAGACGTTCGTTCATCCAGTACATAGGGAACGGGTTGCAGGAGAAACACTTACTCTGGTTTCTCAGTCTGTTTCCTAGTGCCGGTTTGAAGTGCCTGCCGTTTTCACTGTTAAACTGGGTTGGAGCTTGAACCTCCCCATATATATGTATGGAGTGGATTTTGCAAGTGAAAAGAAACTTTGTGTTCCCTTCAAGCTAGGTGAAGGACGGCTTTCACACACACTTATCTCTCAGAACTGAGCATGTGGAGAGACGTTCGTTCATCCAGCACAAATGGAACGGGTTGCAGGAGAAACACTTACTCTGGTTTCTCAGTCTGTTTCCTAGTGCCGGTTTGAAGTGCCTGCCGTTTTCACTGTAAAACCGGCCTGGAGCTTGAACCTCCCTATATATATGTATGGAGTGGAGTTTGCAACTGAAAAGAAACTTTGTGTTCCCTTCAAGCTAGGTGAAGGACGGCTTTCACACACACTTATCTCTCAGAACTGAGCATGTGGAGAGACGTTCGTTCATCCAGCACAAAGGGAACGGGTTGCAGGAGAATCACTTACTCTGGTTTCTCAGTCTGTTTCCTAGTGCCGGTTTGAAGTGCCTGCCGTTTTCACTGTAAAACCGGCCTGGAGCTTGAACCTCCCGATAGATATGTATGGAGTGGAGTTTGCAACTGAAAAGAAACTTTGTGTTCCCTTCAAGCTAGGTGAAGGACGGCTTTCACACACACTTACCTCTCAGAACTGAGCATGTGGAGAGACGTTCGTTCATCCAGCACAAAGGGAACGGGTTGCAGGAGAAACACTTACTCTGGTTTCTCAGTCTGTTTCCTAGTGCCGGTTTGAGGTGCCTGCCGTTTTCACTGTAAAACCGGCCTGGAGCTTGAACCTCCCTATATATATGTATGGAGTGGAGTTTGCAACTGAAAAGAAACTTTGTGTTCCCTTCAAGCTAGGTGAAGGACGGCTTTCACACACACTTATCTCTCAGAACTGAGCATGTGGAGAGACGTTCGTTCATCCAGCACAAAGGGAACGGGTTGCAGGAGAATCACTTACTCTGGTTTCTCAGTCTGTTTCCTAGTGCCGGTTTGAAGTGCCTGCTGTTTCACTGTAAAACCGGCCTGGAGTTTGAACCTCCCCATATATATGTATGGAGTGGAGTTTGCAAGTGAAAAGAAACTTTGTGTTCCCTTCAAGCTAGGTGAAGGACGGCTTTCACACACACTTATCTCTCAGAACTGAGCATGTGGATAGACGTTCTTTCATCCAGCACAAAGGGAACGGGTTGCAGGAGAAACACTTACTCTGGTTTCTCAGTCTGTTTCCTAGTGCCGGTTTGAAGTGCCTGCCGTTTTCACTGTATAACCGGCCTGGAGCTTGAACCTCCCCTAGATATGTATGGAGTGGAGTTTGCAACTGAAAAGAAACTTTGTGTTCCCTTCAAGCTAGGTGAAGGACGGCTTTCACACACACTTATCTCTCAGAACTGAGCATGTGGAGAGACGTTCGTTCATCCAGCACAAAGGGAATGGGATGCAGGAGAAACATTACTCTGGTTTCTCAGTCTGTTTCCTAATGCCGGTTTGAAGTGCCTGCCGTTTTCACAGTAAAACCGGGTTGGAGCTTTAACCTACCCATATATATGTATGGAAAGTAGTTTACAACTGAAAAGAAACTTTGTGTTCCCTTCAAGCTAGGTGAAGGACGGCTTTCACACACACTTATCTCTCAGAACTGAGCATGTGGAGAGACGTTCGTTCATCCAGCACAAAGGGAACGGGTTGCAGGAGAAACACTTACTCTGGTTTCTGAGTCTGTTTCCTAGTGCCGGTTTGAAGTGCCTGCCGTTTTCACTGTAAAACCGGGTTGGAGCTTGAACCTCCCCATATATATGTATGGAGTGGAGTTTGCAAGTGAAAAGAAACTTTGTGTTCCCTTCAAGCTAGGTGAAGGACGGCTTTCACACACACTTATCTCTCAGAACTGAGCATGTGGAGAGACGTTCGTTCATCCAGTACATAGGGAACGGGTTGCAGGAGAAACACTTACTCTGGTTTCTCAGTCTGTTTCCTAGTGCCGGTTTGAAGTGCCTGCCGTTTTCACTGTTAAACTGGGTTGGAGCTTGAACCTCCCCATATATATGTATGGAGTGGATTTTGCAAGTGAAAAGAAACTTTGTGTTCCCTTCAAGCTAGGTGAAGGACGGCTTTCACACACACTTATCTCTCAGAACTGAGCATGTGGAGAGACGTTCGTTCATCCAGCACAAATGGAACGGGTTGCAGGAGAAACACTTACTCTGGTTTCTCAGTCTGTTTCCTAGTGCCGGTTTGAAGTGCCTGCCGTTTTCACTGTAAAACCGGCCTGGAGCTTGAACCTCCCTATATATATGTATGGAGTGGAGTTTGCAACTGAAAAGAAACTTTGTGTTCCCTTCAAGCTAGGTGAAGGACGGCTTTCACACACACTTATCTCTCAGAACTGAGCATGTGGAGAGACGTTCGTTCATCCAGCACAAAGGGAACGGGTTGCAGGAGAATCACTTACTCTGGTTTCTCAGTCTGTTTCCTAGTGCCGGTTTGAAGTGCCTGCCGTTTTCACTGTAAAACCGGCCTGGAGCTTGAACCTCCCGATAGATATGTATGGAGTGGAGTTTGCAACTGAAAAGAAACTTTGTGTTCCCTTCAAGCTAGGTGAAGGACGGCTTTCACACACACTTACCTCTCAGAACTGAGCATGTGGAGAGACCTTCGTTCATCCAGCACAAAGGGAACGGGTTGCAGGAGAAACACTTACTCTGGTTTCTCAGTCTGTTTCCTAGTGCCGGTTTGAAGTGCCTGCCGTTTTCACTGTACAACCGGCCTGGAATTTGAACCTCCCCATATATATGTATGGAGTGGAGTTTGCAACTGAAAAGAAACTTTGTGTTCCCTTCAAGCTAGGTGAAGGACGGCTTTCACACACACTTATCTCTCAGAATTGAGCATGTGGAGAGACGTTCGTTCATCCAGCACAAAGGGAACGGGTTGCAGGAGAAACACTTACTCTGGTATCTCAGTCTGTTTCCTAGTGCCGGTTTGAAGTGCCTGCCGTTTTCACTGTAAAACCGGGTTGGAGCTTTAACCTACCCATATATATGTATTGGGTGGAGTTTGCAAGTGAAAAGAAACTTTGTGTTCCCTTCAAGCTAGGTGAAGGACGGCTTTCACACACACTTATCTTTCAGAACTGAGCATGTGGAGAGACGTTCGTTCATCCAGCACAAAGGGAACGGGTTGCAGGAGAAACACTTACTCTGGTTTCTCAGTCTGTTTCAAGTGCCGGTTTGAAGTGCCTGCCGTTTTCACTGTAAAACCGGCCTGGAGCTTGAACCTCCCCATATATATGTATGGAGTGGAGTTTGCAAGTGAAAAGAAACTTTGTGTTCCCTTCAAGCTAGGTGAAGGACGGCTTTCACACACACTTATCTCTCAGAACTGAGCATGTGGAGAGACGTTCGTTCATCCAGCACAAAGGGAACGGGTTGCAGGAGAAACACTTACTCTGGTTTCTCAGTCTGTTTCCTAGTGCCGGTTTGAGGTGCCTGCCGTTTTCACTGTAAAACCGGCCTGGAGCTTGAACCTCCGTATATATATGTATGGAGTGGAGTTTGCAACTGAAAAGAAACTTTGTGTTCCCTTCGAGCTAGGTGAAGGACGGCTTTCACACACACTTATCTCTCAGAACTGAGCATGTGGAGAGACGTTCGTTCATCCAGCACAAAGGGAACGGGTTGCAGGAGAAACACTTACTCTGGTTTCTCAGTCTGTTTCCTAGTGCCGGTTTGAGGTGCCTGCCGTTTTCACTGTAAAACCGGCCTGGAGCTTGAACCTCCCTTTATATATGTATGGAGTGGAGTTTGCAACTGAAAAGAAACTTTGTGTTCCCTTCAAGCTAGGTGAAGGACGGCTTTCACACACACTTATCTCTCAGAACTCAGCATGTGGAGAGACGTTCGTTCATCCAGCACAAAGGGAACGGGTTGCAGGAGAATCACTTACTCTGGTTTCTCAGTCTGTTTCCTAGTGCCGGTTTGAAGTGCCTGCTGTTTCACTGTAAAACCGGCCTGGAGTTTGAACCTCCCCATATATATGTATGGAGTGGAGTTTGCAAGTGAAAAGAAACTTTGTGTTCCCTTCAAGCTAGGTGAAGGACGGCTTTCACACACACTTATCTCTCAGAACTGAGCATGTGGATAGACGTTCTTTCATCCAGCACAAAGGGAACGGGTTGCAGGAGAAACACTTACTCTGGTTTCTCAGTCTGTTTCCTAGTGCCGGTTTGAAGTGCCTGCCGTTTTCACTGTATAACCGGCCTGGAGCTTGAACCTCCCCTAGATATGTATGGAGTGGAGTTTGCAACTGAAAAGAAACTTTGTGTTCACTTCAAGCTAGGTGAAGGACGGCTTTCACACACACTTATCTCTCAGAACTGAGCATGTGGAGAGACGTTCGTTCATCCAGCACAAAGGGAATGGGATGCAGGAGAAACATTACTCTGGTTTCTCAGTCTGTTTCCTAATGCCGGTTTGAAGTGCCTGCCGTTTTCACAGTAAAACCGGGTTGGAGCTTTAACCTACCCATATATATGTATGGAAAGTAGTTTACAACTGAAAAGAAACTTTGTGTTCCCTTCAAGCTAGGTGAAGGACGGCTTTCACACACACTTATCTCTCAGAACTGAGCATGTGGAGAGACGTTCGTTCATCCAGCACAAAGGGAACGGGTTGCAGGAGAAACACTTACTCTGGTTTCTGAGTCTGTTTCCTAGTGCCGGTTTGAAGTGCCTGCCGTTTTCACTGTAAAACCGGGTTGGAGCTTGAACCTCCCCATATATATGTATGGAGTGGAGTTTGCAAGTGAAAAGAAACTTTGTGTTCCCTTCAAGCTAGGTGAAGGACGGCTTTCACACACACTTATCTCTCAGAACTGAGCATGTGGAGAGACGTTCGTTCATCCAGTACATAGGGAACGGGTTGCAGGAGAAACACTTACTCTGGTTTCTCAGTCTGTTTCCTAGTGCCGGTTTGAAGTGCCTGCCGTTTTCACTGTTAAACTGGGTTGGAGCTTGAACCTCCCCATATATATGTATGGAGTGGATTTTGCAAGTGAAAAGAAACTTTGTGTTCCCTTCAAGCTAGGTGAAGGACGGCTTTCACACACACTTATCTCTCAGAACTGAGCATGTGGAGAGACGTTCGTTCATCCAGCACAAATGGAACGGGTTGCAGGAGAAACACTTACTCTGGTTTCTCAGTCTGTTTCCTAGTGCCGGTTTGAAGTGCCTGCCGTTTTCACTGTAAAACCGGCCTGGAGCTTGAACCTCCCTATATATATGTATGGAGTGGAGTTTGCAACTGAAAAGAAACTTTGTGTTCCCTTCAAGCTAGGTGAAGGACGGCTTTCACACACACTTATCTCTCAGAACTGAGCATGTGGAGAGACGTTCGTTCATCCAGCACAAAGGGAACGGGTTGCAGGAGAATCACTTACTCTGGTTTCTCAGTCTGTTTCCTAGTGCCGGTTTGAAGTGCCTGCCGTTTTCACTGTAAAACCGGCCTGGAGCTTGAACCTCCCGATAGATATGTATGGAGTGGAGTTTGCAACTGAAAAGAAACTTTGTGTTCCCTTCAAGCTAGGTGAAGGACGGCTTTCACACACACTTACCTCTCAGAACTGAGCATGTGGAGAGACGTTCGTTCATCCAGCACAAAGGGAACGGGTTGCAGGAGAAACACTTACTCTGGTTTCTCAGTCTGTTTCCTAGTGCCGGTTTGAAGTGCCTGCCGTTTTCACTGTACAACCGGCCTGGATTTGAACCTCCCCATATATATGTATGGAGTGGAGTTTGCAACTGAAAAGAAACTTTGTGTTCCCTTCAAGCTAGGTGAAGGACGGCTTTCACACACACTTATCTCTCAGAATTGAGCATGTGGAGAGACGTTCGTTCATCCAGCACAAAGGGAACGGGTTGCAGGAGAAACACTTACTCTGGTATCTCAGTCTGTTTCCTAGTGCCGGTTTGAAGTGCCTGCCGTTTTCACTGTAAAACCGGGTTGGAGCTTTAACCTACCCATATATATGTATTGGGTGGAGTTTGCAAGTGAAAAGAAACTTTGTGTTCCCTTCAAGCTAGGTGAAGGACGGCTTTCACACACACTTATCTTTCAGAACTGAGCATGTGGAGAGACGTTCGTTCATCCAGCACAAAGGGAACGGGTTGCAGGAGAAACACTTACTCTGGTTTCTCAGTCTGTTTCAAGTGCCGGTTTGAAGTGCCTGCCGTTTTCACTGTAAAACCGGCCTGGAGCTTGAACCTCCCCATATATATGTATGGAGTGGAGTTTGCAAGTGAAAAGAAACTTTGTGTTCCCTTCAAGCTAGGTGAAGGACGGCTTTCACACACACTTATCTCTCAGAACTGAGCATGTGGAGAGACGTTCGTTCATCCAGCACAAAGGGAACGTGTTGCAGGAGAAACACTTACTCTGGTTTCTCAGTCTGTTTCCTAGTGCCGGTTTGAGGTGCCTGCCGTTTTCACTGTAAAACCGGCCTGGAGCTTGAACCTCCCTATATATATGTATGGAGTGGAGTTTGCAACTGAAAAGAAACTTTGTGTTCCCTTCGAGCTAGGTGAAGGACGGCTTTCACACACACTTATCTCTCAGAACTGAGCATGTGGAGAGACGTTCGTTCATCCAGCACAAAGGGAACGGGTTGCAGGAGAAACACTTACTCTGGTTTCTCAGTCTGCTTCCTAGTGCCGGTTTGAAGTGCCTGCTGTTTCACTGTAAAACCGGGTTGGAGCTTGAACCTCCCCGTATATATGTATGGAGTGGAGTTTGCAAGTGAAAAGAAACTTTGTGTTCCCTTCAAGCTAGGTGAAGGACGGCTTTCACACACACTTATCTCTCAGAACTGAGCATGTGGAGAGACGTTCGTTCATCCAGCACAAAGGGAACGGGTTGCAGGAGAAACACTTACTCTGTTTTCTCAGTCTGTTTCCTAGTGCCGGTTTGAATTGCCTGCCGTTTTCACTGTAACACCGGGTTTGAGCTTGAACCTCCCCATATATATGTATGGAGTGGAGTTTGCAAGTGAAAAGAAACTTTGTGTTCCCTTTAAGCTAGATGAAGGACGGCTTTCACACACACTTATCTCTCAGAACTGAGCATGTGGAGAGACGTTCGTTCATCCAGCACAAAGGGAATGGGATGCAGGAGAAACACTTACTCTGGTTTCTCAGTCTGTTTCCTAATGCCGGTTTGAAGTGCCTGCCGTTTTCACAGTAAAACCGGGTTGGAGCTTGAACCTCCCCATATATATGTATGGAAAGTAGTTTACACCTGAAAAGAAACTTTGTGTTCCCTTCAAGCTAGGTGAAGGACGGCTTTCACACACACTTATCTCTCAGAACTGAGCATGTGGAGAGACGTTCGTTCATCCAGCACAAAGGGAACGGGTTGCAGGAGAAACACTTACTCTGGTTTCTCAGTCTGTTTCCTAGTGCCGGTTTGAAGTGCCTGCCGTTTTCACTGTAAAACCGGGTTGGAGCTTGAACCTCCCCATATATATGTATGGAGTGGAGTTTGCAAGTGAAAAGAAACTTTGTGTTCCCTTCAAGCTAGGTGAAGGACGGCTTTCACACACACTTATCTCTCAGAACTGAGCATGTGGAGAGACGTTCGTTCATCCAGCACAAAGGGAACGGGTTGAGGGGGAACACTTACTCTGGTTTCTCAGTCTGTTTCCTAGTGCCGGTTTGAGGTGCCTGCCGTTTTCACTGTAAAACCGGCCTGGAGCTTGAACCTCCCTATATATATGTATGGAGTGGAGTTTGCAACTGAAAAGAAACTTTGTGTTCCCTTCAAGCTAGGTGAAGGACGGCTTTCACACACACTTATCTCTCAGAACTGAGCATGTGGAGAGACGTTCGTTCATCCAGCACAAAGGGAACGGGTTGCAGGAGAATCACTTACTCTGGTTTCTCAGTCTGTTTCCTAGTGCCGGTTTGAAGTGCCTGCTGTTTCACTGTAAAACCAGCCTGGAGTTTGAACCTCCCCATATATATGTATGGAGTGGAGTTTGCAAGTGAAAAGAAACTTTGTGTTCCCTTCAAGCTAGGTGAAGGACGGCTTTCACACACACTTATCTCTCAGAACTGAGCATGTGGAGAGACGTTCGTTCATCCAGCACAAAGGGAACGGGTTGCAGGAGAAACACTTACTCTGGTTTCTCAGTCTGTTTCCTAGTGCCGGTTTGAAGTGCCTGCCGTTTTCACTGTAAAACCGGCCTGGAGCTTGAACCTAACCTAGATATGTATCGAGTGGAGTTTGCAACTGAAAAGAAACTTTGTGTTCCCTTCAAGCTAGGTGAAGGACGGCTTTCACACACACTTATCTCTCAGAACTGAGCATGTGGAGAGACGTTCGTTCATCCAGCACAAAGGGAATGGGATGCAGGAGAAACATTACTCTGGTTTCTCAGTCTGTTTCCTCATGCCGGTTTGAAGTGCCTGCCGTTTTCACAGTAAAACCGGGTTGGAGCTTTAACCTACCCATATATATGTATGGAAAGTAGTTTACAACTGAAAAGAAACTTTGTGTTCCCTTCAAGCTAGGTGAAGGACGGCTTTCACACACACTTATCTCTCAGAACTGAGCATGTGGAGAGACGTTCGTTCATCCAGCACAAAGGGAACGGGTTGCAGGAGAAACACTTACTCTGGTTTCTGAGTCTGTTTCCTAGTGCCGGTTTGAAGTGCCTGCCGTTTTCACTGTAAAACCGGGTTGGAGCTTGAACCTCCCCATATATATGTATGGAGTGGAGTTTGCAAGTGAAAAGAAACTTTGTGTTCCCTTCAAGCTAGGTGAAGGACGGCTTTCACACACACTTATCTCTCAGAACTGAGCATGTGGAGAGACGTTCGTTCATCCAGTACATAGGGAACGGGTTGCAGGAGAAACACTTACTCTGGTTTCTCAGTCTGTTTCCTAGTGCCGGTTTGAAGTGCCTGCCGTTTTCACTGTTAAACCGGGTTGGAGCTTGAACCTCCCCATATATATGTATGGAGTGGATTTTGCAAGTGAAAAGAAACTTTGTGTTCCCTTCAAGCTAGGTGAAGGACGGCTTTCACACACACTTACCTCTCAGAACTGAGCATGTGGAGAGACGTTCGTTCATCCAGCACAAAGGGAACGGGTTGCAGGAGAAACACTTACTCTGGTTTCTCAGTCTGTTTCCTAGTGCCGGTTTGAAGTGCCTGCCGTTTTCACTGTAAAACCGGCCTGGAATTTGAACCTCCCCATATATATGTATGGAGTGGAGTTTGCAACTGAAAAGAAACTTTGTGTTCCCTTCAAGCTAGGTGAAGGACGGCTTTCACACACACTTATCTCTCAGAACTGAGCATGTGGAGAGACGTTCGTTCATCCAGCACAAAGGGAACGGGTTGCAGGAGAAACACTTACTCTGGTATCTCAGTCTGTTTCCTAGTGCCGGTTTGAAGTGCCTGCCGTTTTCACTGTAAAACCGGCCTGGAGCTTGAACCTCCCCATATATATGTATGGAGTGGAGTTTGCTACTGAAAAGAAACTTTGTGTTCCCTTCAAGCTAGGTGAAGGACGGCTTTCACACACACTTATCTCTCAGAACTGAGCATGTGGAGAGACGTTCGTTCATCCAGCACAAATGGAACGGGTTGCAGGAGAAACACTTACTCTGGTTTCTCAGTCTGTTTCCTAGTGCCGGTTTGAAGTGCCTGCCGTTTTCACTGTAAAACCGGCTTGGAGCTTGAACCTCCCTATATATATGTATGGAGTGGAGTTTGCAACTGAAAAGAAACTTTGTGTTCCCTTCAAGCTAGGTGAAGGACGGCTTTCACACACACTTATCTCTCAGAACTGAGCATGTGGAGAGACGTTCGTTCATCCAGCACAAAGGGAACGGGTTGCAGGAGAATCACTTACTCTGGTTTCTCAGTCTGTTTCCTAGTGCTGGTTTGAAGTGCCTGCCGTTTTCACTGTAAAACCGGCCTGGAGCTTGAACCTCCCGATAGATATGTATGGAGTGGAGTTTGCAACTGAAAAGAAACTTTGTGTTCCCTTCAAGCTAGGTGAAGGACGGCTTTCACACACACTTACCTCTCAGAACTGAGCATGTGGAGAGACGTTCGTTCATCCAGCACAAAGGGAACGGGTTGCAGGAGAAACACTTACTCTGGTTTCTCAGTCTGTTTCCTAGTGCCGGTTTGAAGTGCCTGCCGTTTTCACTGTAAAACCGGCCTGGAATTTGAACCTCCCCATATATATGTATGGAGTGGAGTTTGCAACTGAAAAGAAACTTTGTGTTCCCTTCAAGCTAGGTGAAGGACGGCTTTCACACACACTTATCTCTCAGAACTGAGCATGTGGAGAGACGTTCGTTCATCCAGCACAAAGGGAACGGGTTGCAGGAGAAACACTTACTCTGGTTTCTCATTCTGTTTCCTAGTGCCGGTTTGAAGTGCCTGCCGTTTTCACTGTAAAACCGGCCTGGAGCTTGAACCTCCCCATATATATGTATGGAGTGGAGTTTGCTACTGAAAAGAAACTTTGTGTTCCCTTCAAGCTAGGTGAAGGACGGCTTTCACACACACTTATCTCTCAGAACTGAGCATGTGGAGAGACATTCGTTCATCCAGCACAAAGGGAACGGGTTGCAGGAGAAACACTTACTCTGGTTTCTCAGTCTGTTTCCTAGTGCCGGTTTGAATTGCCTGCCGTTTTCACTGTAAAACCGGCCTGGAGCTTGAACCTCCCCTAGATATGTATGGAGTGGAGTTTGCAACTGAAAAGAAACTTTGTGTTCCCTTCAAGCTAGGTGAAGGACGGCTTTCACACACACTTATCTCTCAGAACTGAGCATGTGAAGAGACGTTCGTTCATCCAGCACAAAGGAACGGGTTGCAGGAGAAACACTGACTGTGGTTTCTCAGTCTGTTTCCTAGTGCCGGTTTGAAGTGCCTGCCGTTTTCACTGTAAAACCGGGTTGGAGCTTGAACGTCTCCACATATATGTATGGAGTGGGGTTTGTAACTGAAAAGAAACTTTGTGTTCCCTTCAAGCTAGGTGAAGGACGGCTTTCACACACACTTACCTCTCAGAACTGAGCATGTGGAGAGACGTTCGTTCATACAGCACAAAGAGAAAAGTTTGTAGGAGAAACACTTACTCTGGTTTCTCACTCTATTTCCTAGTGACGGTTTGAAGTGCCTCCCGTTTTCACTGTAAAACCGGGTTGGAGCTTGAACCTCCCCATATATAAGTATGGAGGGTAGTTGGCAACTGAAATGATACTTTGTGTTCCTTTCAACCTAGCTGAAGTACGGCTTTCACTCACACTTATCTCTCAGAACTGAGCATTTGGAGAGACGTTCTTTCATCCAGCACAAAGAGAAAAAGTTGTAGGAGAAACACTTACTCTGGTTACTCAGCCTGTTTCCTAGTGCCGGTTTGAAGTGCCTGCCGTTTTCACTGTAAAACCGGGTTGGAGCTTGAACCTCCCGATATATATGTATGGAGTGGAGTTGACAACTGAAAAGAAACTTTGTGTTCCCTTCAAGCTAGGTGAAGGACGTCTTTCACACACACTTATCTCTCACAACTGAGCATGTGGAGAGACCTTCGTTCATCCAGCACAAAGGGAACGTGTTGCAGGTGAAACACTTACTCTGGTTTCTCAGACTGTTTCCTAGTGCCGGTTTGAAGTGCCTGCCATTTTCACTGTAAAACCGAGTTGGAGCTTGCACATCCCCATATATATGTATGGAGGGTAGTTGGCAACTGAATAGAAACATTGTGTTCCCTTCAAGCTAGGTGTAGGACGACTTTCACACACACTTATCTCTCAGAACTGAGCAAGTGAAGAGACGTCGTTCATCCAGCACAAAGGGAACAGGTTGCAGGAGAAACACTGACTGTGGTTTCTCAGTCTGTTTCCTAGTGCCGGTTTGAAGTGCCTGCCGTTTTCACTGTAAAACCGGGTTGGAGATTGAACGTCTCCATATATATGTATGGAGTGGAGTTTGCAAGTGAAAAGAAACTTTGTGTTCCCTTCAAGCTAGGTGAAGGACGGCTTTCACACACACTTATCTCTCAGAACTGAGCATGTGGAGAGATGTTCGTTCATCCAGCACAAAGGAAACGGGTTGCAGGTGAAACACTTGCTCTGGTTTCCCAGTCTGTTTCCTAGTGCCGGTTTGAAGTGCCTGCCGTTTTCACTGTAAAACCGGCTTGGAGCTTGAACCTCTCCATATATATGTATGGAGTGGAGTTTGCAAGTGAAAAGAAACTTTGTGTTCCCTTCAAGATAGGTGAAGGACGGCTTTCACACACACTTATCTCTCAGAACTGAGCATGTGGAGAGACGTTCGTTCATACAGCACAACGGGAACGGGTTGCAGCAGAAACACTTACTCTGGTTTCTCAGTCTGCTTCCTAGTGCCGGTTTGAAGTGCCTGCCGTTTTCACTGTAAAACCGGGTTGGAGCTTGAACCTCCCCATATATATGTATGGAGTGGAGTTTGCACCTGAAAAGAAACTTTGTGTTCACTTCAAGCTAGGTGAAAGACGGCTTTCCACACACTTATCTCTCAGAACTGAGCATGTGGAGAGACGTTCGTTCATCAAGCACAAAGGGAACGGGTTGCAGAAGAAACACTTACTCTGGGTCTCAGTCTATTTCCTAGTGCCGGTTTGAAGTGCCTGCCATTTTCACTATAAAACCGAGATGGAGCTTATACATCCCCGTATATATGTATGGAGGAAAGTTGGCAATTGAAAAGAAACTTTGTGTTCCCTTCAAGCTAGGTGAAGGACGGCTTTCACACACACTTATCTCTCAGAACTGAGCATGTGGAGAGACGTTCGTTCATCCAGCACAAGTGGAAAGGGTTGACGGAGATACACCTGTCCTGGTTTCCCAGTCTGTTTCCTAGTGCCGGCTTGAATTGCCTGCCATTTTCACTGTAAAACCGAGTTGGAGCTTGTACCTCCCCATATATAATTATGGATGGGATTTGGAAACTGAAAAGAAACTTTGTGTTCCCTTCAAGCTAGGTGAAGGACGGTTTTCACACACACTGATCTCTCAGAACTGAGCATATGAAGAGACGTTCGTTCATCCAGCAGAAAGGGAACGGGTTGCAGGTGGGACACTTACTCTGGTTTCTCAGTCTGTTTCCTAGTGCCGGTTTGAAGTCCCTGCTGTTTTCACTGTAAAACCGGGTTGCAGCTTGTACCTACCCATATATATGTATGGAGGGCAGATGGCAAATGAAAAGTAACTTTGTGTTCCCTTCAAGCTAGGTGAAGGATGGCTTTCACATACACTTATCCCTCAGAACTGAGCATGTGGAGAGACGTTCGTTCACCCAGCACAAAGGGAACGGGTTGCGGGAGAGACACTTACTCTGGCTTCTCAGTCTGTTTCCTAGTGCCGGTTTGAAGTGCCTGCCATTTTCACTGTGAAACCGATTTGGAGCTTGTACCTCCCCATATATATGTGTGTACCATTGGCCGATACAAAAGAAGAGATTGTAGAAAAGATTAAAACTCTGAAATCAATGTCCGGAAAACCTAGCTAAGTTTCCTAAATGGCCCAACTTAACTAACCACAGCACTGCCGCATCAAGAATGGGGCAAATAGCACCTAGTGGATTTTTTTTTAATAAATAAATCATGATCCAGTTCCTACCACAGGCAATTATAGACTGATTATACACAGACTGATTATAAGTTCTTACAGCAATTATTGTACAAATCATAATTTCTACTTGATTCAAACTGCTTGTTCTTTAAAATGTGAATCTTTTTTCTTAAGATGGATTTGTGCCATATGACCTTGTGATAAAATTTTCAACTGCCTTTTATTAAAAATGTTCACCCTAGTGAGAGTTTATTACATGAACTATTCCTTTATTGGAAACCCATGTGCCTTGTCACTCTCTTTCATAAGATTTCCTGTGGAAAATTCAATCCTTCATTCAGGAAAAGTCTGAGCAATTTATCTCATGGAAAACCGTCATAAACTGCTACACAAGAAAATTAAAATGACTCTGAGCAGCCCGTCAAGCCGGCAAACACACACAGTGCACTGTTGTGTTCCCGCCTCGAATTTCTTTAACCAGCAGGGAAATGTGCATCTCAAGAAATAGACATAAACAATTTTCAGGACCTGAGCACACAATTTCCCTTTCAGGGTTTAGTGGGCTTCCATTTAATTCTATGAGAAATGTTTAAAACAACAAAACAAATGCTGAGATAGGGTTTAAAGTAACTTTTATGTCAGTGAAAATAAAGCCAACTTACAGTTATCATTTTTACTTTATTTGATCTCACTCTCTTACTTTACCTCCCCAACCTCCTCCTCAAAATGATGGTGAACATCCCCTCCTGGGTCAGAAATCTAAGTAGAAATTACCAATCACATTGAGGTGTGCTTTGTTGTTTTATTTTTCAAAACAAACATGTTTCATTCATATGATTTAATAATTAAGATCAGAAACAAAGTCTACTCTATAAATGGTAGACAACACATGTCGTCATAGCTGCTCATCAGGTTTGGCCCCACGTTACACACTTTTACATGGACATGTGCCATGTGCTGTCATGGGAAACGGTGAGTGGGGACAGGGCCTCTGCTCTCACAGGGCACACAGCCTGGTGGGGCAGGCGGTGTTCAATCATTGCCCTTTTCTCTTTAATGTACTTACAAATTATGGGAAATGCTATTTAAAAAGAACAAAATGAGTCAATGAAAGTGAAAAATACAAGGACATTATTTAGGCTGAGGGAAGACAGGGAATCTCTTTGAAGATCTGACACTCCACTGAGACCCAAAGGACAACTCTGGCACTGCAGGTGAAGGGCAGGGACACACTGATAAAGGGCTGAAATCCAGAATATACCAAAATTTCTTTACACTCAACAAGAAGGATGAATAACCTGATTAAAAAATGAGCAAAATGCCTGAACACACACCTCATCAAAGAAGAAATCTAGATGCCAAAGAAGCCTTTGGAAAGATGCTCCACAGCACCTGTCATCAAGGGGATGCAGACTGAAACAGAGAGATACCACTGCACACCTGTCAGAACTGCCAAAATGCAGAACACTGACAGCACCGAATGGTGGTGAGGATGTGGAGCACCAGAAATTATAATGCATTGTTGGTGGGAATGAAAAATGGCCCAGGTACTTTGGAAACGGTCTGGCAATTTTTTACAGAGCTAAACGTAATTCTAACATATGATCCGGCAACTGTGCTCCTTGGTGTTTACTCGATGAAATGGAAACTTATGTTCACTCACAAATCTGCATACAGATGTTAATAGCAGCTTTATTCATACTCAACAGAATTCAGAAGCAACTAAGCTCTTCTTCAGTAGGTGAATGGATAAATAAACTGTGGTCCCGCCAGAAAATGGACTATTATTTGGTGCTAAAATGAAATGAGTTATCAAGGAATGGAAAGACATGGAGGAACCTTAAATGCATATTACCAAGTGAAAGAAGCCAATCTGGGAAGTTTCAGCAACTGTCTGATTCCAACTGTATGGTGTTCTGGGAAAGGGAAAAACACAGAGACTGAAAGATCAGTGGCTGCCAGAGGCTAGAGGGGAAAGAGCAATGAATGAGGTGCAGCATGGAGCATTTTAAGGTCACTAAGACAGACGACTCTGTATGATGCTGTGATGGTGGATACATGTCATTGTACATCTGTCCAAACCCACAGAGTGCACAACACAATGTGTAAATCCTAGTGTCAACTATGGGCTATGGGTGATGATGACGTGTCAGTGTAGGTTCACCCATTGTCACAAATGTACACTCTGGTGCAGGTGTCAATATTGAGGAGGCTGTGGGGACAAACTGCAGTGCATACACCCAATCCAGCCCCAGCCACCGCTGTTAATAAAGCTCTATGGGTGTGTGGACTGTCTGGCTGTTCTGGCATCTAAACAGCAGAGCTGAGCAGCTGCACCAGAGATCAGGAGGTTTTCAGACCCTGAAATATTTACCCCCAAGCCCTTGAAAGGAAAAGTCTGCTGAGCCCTGTTCTAAATGAATCAAAATTCACCCTGATGAGGCAGGACAGCAGGGCCCAAACCAGGCATGGTTAATGGGGCTGAAGCAATGTTTTAGTTTCAACACATTTGCTGAAGTCCTGCAGGTCCAGCGACAGACTGTAGCCAGGAAGCGTCTGCAGGAGGAGTTGGGAGCAGGCCTTCCCGCCAGGCTCTGGGATGCCGGGGGCCGCGTGCCACACGGGGGCCACCCGCTTGAAGAAGGTGGACTTGCAGTGGAAGCCGATCAACTCGTAGAGCTCGGAGAGGATGCTGCACGGCTGAATTCTCTCCTCGGAATGCTGAAGCACAAGGAGAAAAGCAACAAGCATCTGAATGAAACACGTAAGTGAAAAAAGACCCTTAAAAATGGTTTTCCCTTAAAACAGAGACCCGATGACACAGGAAGGAAGAGGAAGGCTGACTTAGTGCACTGATGTGACCGGATGCAGAAACGCAGGGAAGCAGCACTGTGCAGACATTCCAGACCCCCTCTGGGCCCCACCTCTCCACATTCCACATGTCCCTTTACTAGAAAAGCCCGTATTCCCTGAAATAGAGGAATCTGTTACCTAAACATGGGACACAGAGAAGGGAAAGAGGAAAAGGAAGGGAAAGTAAAGGAACAACAGTTCATCTAGACCCTAGGGTCTGGGTGGGACTTTCACCAAACACACAACTTCTCAAAGCACAGAGCGCACAGGGAGAGGCTGACAGAGTGACTGTGACTTCTGCTCCTAAAGCACCCAGCTACCTGTCAGCACACGCTGCGCCCGTTACTGAATCATTACAATCTTCTCAGAAACAACTACTACCCCGGCTCACAGGCAAGGAAATCTGAAACTCGGGGAGGAATTATTATCATCCTGGACAAAGTCCCACAGCCCAGTAGTCTCAGAGCCTCCGGCAGACCCTGGGCTAAAATGCTCCTCATCACCACGGGCCCTGAGACTCAGGCTGAGGCCACGTCAGGTCTGCACGGGCCCAGAGCACAGTCTGTGGGACAGGGAATGCTCCCACTCGAAGTGCCAGGTCAAGGCCCTCAGGAACTTGTGTAATGAAACCAAATCCCCAAACTCATTTCCAACCCACTGCCCTGTCCGGGAGGACTGCTCGGCACAACTGCGCTGTCACCTGTGCACAGGCTGAGCAAGGGGCCCAGACGGTGATGTGACATCCCAGTGGAAGTGGCTCGGAGACCACTTCATCACAGGACAGATTCTCCCGGCTTCCAACGTTAACTCTCCATTCCATTTCCAACTGGAAAGTAAGTTTAGACTTGTTTTCCTCTCTTAGAAACAAAGAGAGCGGTAAAATCAGAGGGTAACTCAAGACTGAGGAAGAGTCTCCTGGTCATTTGCAAGGATAGGCCGGGGAGGGAACAGAGACAGGGATCAGAAAGACCCGTGTTCCAGTCCAAAGTCTGCACGTCACTCGCTTTGACAGTTTCCTTTTTAATACAGGTGATAAAATCTAATTATGATTGTTGGGAAAACTAAATGAAATAACGTATTCCACTAGCATAGGTGTAAAATCCTCCATGAGTGTTCCAGAAATGGATGTGATCGTGGTTAGTTACTGTCTGCCAATTCTTGTGTTCTCAGCTCACATCACCCAACCAGAGATGTGTGAGAGAATGCCTCACCAGCCAGCAGCCTTCTCCAACTTGGAAACTTACAGTGTCCGAAGAGCAGGCAGTTTTGGATGCTTTGCGGCACTCTGGAGGTAGCACTCCAGTGATGACTTTAAAAAGCTGGGGAGAATTTAGGGGACCATACAGTTCAAATACAGAGTACTCATTCCATGTCTACAAATATTCATCTCTAGCCATGATGATTAAGAGAGGAAATACATATTCAAACATACATCATTTTCCCACATAAGTGCATCAAAACAATTTGGAAAGAGTGTAACTTTCTTCTCTAGATCACACAGCGGGGATTACAAGGTTTGTACTGACAGCCCTACTTGTAAATCATCTGCAAATGTAACTGGGTCCACTATCAGTCATCATAATTTGAAGGGAATGTTAGAAAAGAAAAAAGCCAAGCTAATACTCTCCAGTCTTTTGTTTGGTTACGATGTCACAGAAGAGATGGACAGCTCAATAAGGAACCACTCTGCCGTGATCACGGAGCCGGGGAGCAGGATGTGCGGCAAGATGTATGACGCAGCCGCAACTGTGCCCATGCTTCTAGGCAGGTACCCAAAGTCACCTTGACAAGGTGTGAAACGTTTATGCCCACGTCCTCAAAACCTGACATGTATTAAAGAGAAATGGAAACTTATAAACGGCCAATACCCTTGGTGGATACACCGTCCAAAGAGCAAAGTCACAGTTTGACAACAGGCCATCCCGGTACCTTGGGATTCATTCTTGAAGAACCTTAAAAACCACTCCTCTGTCCTCAAGAAGTGCTGCCTACTAGTCCTATCTTTGGCTCATGGATACCGCATGTTGAAGTGAACTTCAATGTCTGCACAGATTTGACTGTCTTTCTCCAGGTTCACTTGTCCATTCTGAAGAGGCCTGAGTTAAGTCCAAATTCCTTAAGATTAATTCCCTCCAGTGACAACTCAACGAGCCTGTAATTACAAGCCAACTGAACAGGACTGTCCTCAGCGAAAAATGTCACCAACCTTCACTGCTTTCTTAAACTCCTCTCCTGGTTAATTGCAACATACTAACATCACCCTCCACCAAGTTCCCCAACTATGTCAAATAGAAAGTAAGGTCCATAAAAGAGGAGACAACTCCATAGTCACCTTTGAATTCCTAGCATAAAGTAATGTCAATAAATAGAACTATGATTATGGCTTCTTTCCTTTAAAACCTTTCTGGTTATTTAAATGAGACCATGGAAGGGAGGTATTTGAGTCCAGTATCTTGATCCAGAAGACTCTGGAGGCCTTTTTCAGAATGGCTGTCCACTGATTCATTCAAAACACACCTTCTCTTTCCGGGAGGAGCTGTGATTTTCTGCCATGGGTTTGTGGTCACTCTCATGCCAGAACAGCTTTAAACTAAATCCTTACTTTGGATATGTTATTTTTTCCCGCTTCCAAAAAATTTTACTTTCCTTACTTCCTTGCCTTGAGGAATGTTTTTATTCTTTTCTTTCTAATTCAACCTTTTATAAAGCAGGATTCTCAGGATGTGCTTGGCCTTACATAAGAACAGCCATCCAACTCCCAGTGTGAGAGGCCACAGGCTCACCTCCTGCCCTCCTGCCAGGGCAACTGAAACTCAGTTCAGGAGCCAACCGGCACCCCAGGGCTTCTAAGGCTCATGTATCTCCCAGAATCCCTGCTTTCTGGTTTGTCTTGGCTTCTGAGAATTTCCCCTCACTTTCTTGACAATTAGCTGTGCAGCTTGAAAGATGAGGAAGGAAGGTTTTATTTCTTAATCAGAATTTAAAGGAACTTATGTAATGAAGCTTTTCACGAGTTTCTAGAACCCTCCATTGCTGAGACAGAAAACACACAAGATATTTTCTAAATTTAGCTATCATGTGCATTTTTTCTTTGCTTTTGTTTTGTTAACTGCTAATAGACATTTTTTAATTAAAAAATAAAATAAGGCCCCAAATAAGATAGAAAATTTAAGGAGCAAACAAAATTAAAGAGCAAAGACAGAAAAATGGTAAGTACTCTACAAAGTTAATAGAATAAATACACTATGGATCAGACCAGCAATTCTCAGTAACAGCTAATTGAAACCTGAGCATGAGGTAAAACGTCTCTCCTGTCAGGAGATGACCAACAGAAAATAGAATTAAATCAACAACCTAAAATTCTAAGTCTGGCGAGGTATAGAAGTCTACCAGCTAAATGTGTCTTCTTCTGGAAAAGAGGGAGACTCACCAGCTCTTTTCTGTGGAGCCTGAGCCCAGGGGAGGACAGTGAAGTGTGTTCTGTAAGTACCCAATTAGCAAAGTGAGTGATGAATAAAGAGATGTGAGCTTTGATGAGAGATGATACTACTATTCACTTGTCCTGTAAAGTATGTCTTCGCGTTCAGAGATCAATATCTCGGCAGGAAAATGCACAGCCCGGGACCAGACCACTTCTGTGATTGTGACACTGCACTTAGATGTCTCAAGGGCACCTCCAACTCCACCTGCAAAGAGCTAACTTCACGGTGTTCCTCCCATAGCCATCCTGCCCAGGGCCCCTAGTCGGGGGCAAGGTCTCCCTGCCTCTCCCAGCTCAGGCCAATCACTCACAGATGTGACAAGATCCCTCCTTCAAGGACAAATTTCCTCAGTCAACGAGATCCACCACCCACACCTGTCCTACCAGGTACTCACTGGCACTCCCTCAGCACTGACTCTGTGCTGGGGACCATGCTGCACACTGTGCACACGTTATCTCACTGGATCTACACAGCAGTCCTGGGAGTTCGGTACATCACTGCTTCTATTGATTAGATAAATTGTTTCACTTCCTTGGGTGTGTCATCCAAAGTGACACGGCTACTGAGCCACAAACCTGGGACTGAAAATCACTTGAAAACTGAACACTGCTACACCTCGCAGCCACCCTACTCTGACTCATCACATCACCTCCTGCCGAGCCTTCTAAATGTTTCTAAGCATTCTACAAGACAAAAGTGATCTACGAGGGCACCGCACTAGCCTACTTAAAATCTGTCAATGACGGTCCACTGCTCTTAGGAGAAAGCCCCACCGGGCCTGAGCACAGCCCAAGGGCCCGGCATCCGCTTTCCCTGCGCGGCCGCGCCGCCTCACCCACCACGCAGCTCTACACGTGCAGCGTCCAGGACAGGGATGCTGACTCCGTACAACCCGGGGCTCGTCTCACTCAAACAATGATCACCCTCTTCAGTGGTTACCTTCTTCAATACTGAATCTCAGAAAAATATTTTCTCTGGATGAATCAATATCTTTTTCCTTACAACTTCCCATCATTGATAATGAGCTCCCCCCAAAAGAGAGAAGACCTAATCCTCAGTCTCCTTATCTGTAAAGTGCAAATAACAGGGAAATATGAGAGGTTTTATTAGAAGTAATATTCATGTGAGGCTGAGGGACAATTCCCAACATACAGTAAGTACTCAATATGTGCTTACTTAATATTAATAAGAATAGATTACATTCCAGTAACCTTAAATCAATGCTTTATGGCTTTGTCTAAAAGACTACCGACAAACTGTTGGACGAACTGTGTTGAGCAGATCAGCACAAGTGTACTGGGCGAGGTAAGCGCTGACTCCAGTTACAGCTGCAACCAACCAGCACTACGGGGCGGGAGCAGTTTGCTCAAACTCTTACATGTTGCTTGAGCATTTAGTTGTAGTTATTGAATAAAGACAGGTATTATTTACTCAAA
Source organism: Vicugna pacos (assembly GCF_048564905.1). NCBI lineage: Eukaryota > Metazoa > Chordata > Mammalia > Artiodactyla > Camelidae > Vicugna > Vicugna pacos. Next base: position 6,619,996 of record NW_027328742.1, read on the forward strand.
GCTCCTGAAACATAAATCTTCAAAGATTGATGCAAATTATGTTTCAAGTACAACACTCTCACTAGAAATTACTTGAAAATTATAGTCTTAGTTCCTCCGCACATCAAAAGAGCATTTTCCTAATGTATCTGACTATATACTCTGAAAGGATTGTTTAAAAGAAATTAAGATGAAGCCATCCTGAATAAGATCTCAGTATCATCTACACAAACCCCACCCAAAGGTCTCATTTCTCACTTCCACATAGGTGTTCAGATGGCTTAAGCTGGGTCTTGGTTTCTTATGACACGGGGGTGGGAAGAATTGTGGATAGATCAATGTAGCAAATATAAACCTAGTGTATTTGCTATGTAGGAATCCTAGAAATAAATAAATTGATATATATAGTCCCACTCTTATGAAGCTAAGCCTTTCCATTTACAACAGCATAAAAAATAAAATGAGAGATACATTTAACAAAAGTTTACAAGATTTGTACTTTGAATATTTTGAAGTATCACCAAAAAAAATTTAAAATATCTTCATATATGGAAGGCATCCCATGATCATGCAATGGTAGAAAATATTGTTAAAAATGTTAAGACTTCCCAAAGTAATCTACATATTTAATGGAATCCCTATCAAAATTCCAGCTGACTTCTTTGCAAAAATTGAAAAACTGATCCCAAAATTCTTATTGAAAACAAGGGACCCAGGTCAGCCAAAACAATCTTGAAAAAGAAGAGCAAATTTGGAGGACTCACTCAAAGGTTACAGCAAATCTATAGCACTCAAGTCATTATGCTTCTGTCATAAGTTTGGATGCAGAAATCTATGAGACACAATAAAAAATCCTGGGGGGAAACTTACATTTACAGTCAGTTTTCCAGAAATGTGCCAACAACACTCCATTGAAAGTATAGTCTATTCAACAAATGCAGCAGAGACACCTGGGTATCTGAAGGCAAAAGAATGAATCTGGAACCTGGACCCCGTATTTTATATAACAAATATTAATTCAAAATGGATCACAGACAGAAACGTAAAAACTAAATGTATGAACTTTCTAAAAGAAGACATAGTATGAATCTTTGTGGTCATAGGATAGGCTATGGCTTCCTAGATACAATACCAAGAGCACAAGTGATAATACAAAATAGATAAAATGGACTCCATCAAATTACAATCATTTGTTACAAAGGACATCATCAAGAGTGTGAAATGAAAGGGGAAAGGGGTAGCTCAAATGATAGAGTGCGTGCTAAGGAAGAAAAACAAAATGAATAAATCTAATTACCTCCCCTATAAAGAAATTGTTTTAATGTTTAAAAAAATTAAAGTGAAATGACAATCTGCAGAATAGGAGAAAAATCTTGCAAAGCATATATCTAATAAGAGACTAGTATCCAGGATATAAAACAAATGCTTACAACTTAACAATACAAAGAAAATCGACCCAATTTTTTAATTTGCCAAGGATTTAAATAGAGACACAATTGGCCAATAAGCATCTGAAAAGATGCTCAGCATCACTAGCGAAATCAAAATCAAAATGAGATCTCATTTTAAACTCACTAGGATGGTTATAATCAAAACATGGACAATAACAAGTGTCAGTCAGGAGGCAGAGAAATGGATACCCTCAATATGCAGCCGTTGGAAAGGGGCAATGGTGCAGCTTCTTTGGAAAAGCCCGATGTTTCCTCAAAAGGTTAGAGTTATGTGGCTGAGCAATTCCACTCCTACATGTAGAGTCATCCTTCAGTGTCCTCGGGGGGTTGGTTTCAGGAGCCCCCCACCCTGGATACCATAATCCAAGGATGATCAAGTCCCTTTGCAATCAGCCATCTGGATCCATGAAGTGGAAACTACAGATATGGTGGGCCAACTGTACAGCCAACAGAATGGAAATGTATTCTCACAAAACTTGCACATCAATATTCATAGCAGTATCATTCAGAGTAGCTAAAAGTCACTAAAAATATCCATCCATCAATGAATGGATCAACAAAATTACCAAGAATAGTCCCACAAACTTTTGGTAATTGAATCTTTGACAAAGGAGGTGAGAACATACAATGGAGTAAAGACAGCCTCTTCAGCAAATGGTGCAGGGAAAACTGCACAGCTGCATGTAAATCAATGAAGTTAGACTACCCCCTCACAACATACAAAAAAATGAATTCAAAATGGCTTAAATACTTAAAATTGTAGACAAGACACTATAAACCTCTTAGAAGAAGACATAGGCAAAACATCTGACATATATCTCAACAATGTTTTCCAAGAGCAGTCTACTCAAGCAATAGAAATACAAGCAAAAATATACAAGTGGGTTCTAATTAAACTTACAAGCTTTTGCACAGAAAAGAAAACAAAAATTAAAGCAAAAAGACAACCTATGTAATGGGAGAAAGTAGTTGCATTAAATGAAAGTGACAAGGGCTTAATTCCCAGAATATGTAAACAGCTTTTACACTTGATAAAAAAGAAAAACAAACAATTCAATCCAAAAATGGGCAGAAGTCCTAAAGAAACATTTCTCCAATGAAGACATGCAAATGGCCAATAGGCACATGAAAAAATGCTCAATATCATTATCAGAGAAATGCAAATCAAAACGGCAAACAAGTATCACCTTTCACCAGTCAGAATAGCCATCATTCAGAAGTTCATAGACACTAAATGCTGGAGAGGCTGTGGGGAATTGGGAACACTCCTACACTGTGGTGGGAATGCAGTTTGGTGGAGCCATTGTGGAAAACTGTATAGAGGTTCCTCAAAAGACAAAACCTTGGGGGCCCAGATGACACAGCAATCCCACTCCAGGGCATATATCCGTAAGGAACCGTAATTCAAAAAGACACTTTCACCCCAATGTTCACAGCAGCACTATTTACAATATCAAGACATGGAAACAACCTAAATGTCCACTGACAGACGACTGGATAAAGAGGTTGTAGTATATATGTCCAATAGACTACTATTCAGCAATAAAATAATAATAAAATAATGCCATTTGCAGCAATATGAATGGACCAGGAGAATGTCATTCTAAGTGAAATAAGCCAGAAAGAGAAAGGAAAATACCATATGAGATCGCTCACATGTGGAATCTAAAACAAACAAACAAACAAAAAAAACACAAAGAAACAAAAAGATAAACTTATCTACAGAACAGAAACAGACACAGAGACATAGAAACCAAACTATGGTTACCAGAGGGAAGAGGGTGTGGGAAGGAATAAATCGGGAGTTCAAGATTTGCAGATGCTGAGTATGTATACAATAAACAGCAAGTTTATACTGTATAGCACAGGAGAATATATTTAATAACTTATAGTAACTTATGTTTAAAAAGAATATGAAAATGAATACAGGTATGTTCCTATTTAACTGAAGTTTTGTGCTGTACACAAGAAACTGACGCAACACTATAAACTGACTAGACTTCAATGAAAATATTTTTAAATAGACCAAAAACGAAAAAAAAGGAAAAGGATATTATCAAACAAAAAGAATAAAGTACTGATTCACGCTACAATATGAATGATCTTTGAAAATTTATGCTAAAATAAGCCCGTTACAAAAGGGCAAATAGTGCCCTTTAAGGTTAACTGTATCTAAGCATTTATTGTACTACTCCTGTAAATTTTCCGGAGTTTTGAAGTCTATCAATATCAAAATAAAATGTATTATTCATTAAAAACTTAAAACGCTTCCTCACAGGAGGGCTTTAATTATTAAATGCAGAAAAGCATGTAAAACTCTTGGAACAACAATTTTCACGTCCACACACAGTCACTGCTGTCACTGCCACTCAGAGTGTGGTGCCAGCGCTGATGAGAGCTGCTTCCACTCGCTCCCCTGCAGACAGGAGTGAAGGCCTGAGCTTTGACAGGCAGGGTTTGCGTGAACCTGGGTCAGCCACAGCCACGTCCCACACTCTGCGTTACACAAATTTCTTATACAAACTGCAACATGTAATGTAAACACTCTAGAGGGATGTATCTTACAACACAGGAAATACAGACAATGTTTTACAGTAACTATAAATGGAGCATCTATTGTACACCTGAAACATATATTTTAAATCAGCTATGTCTTTATAAAAAATTAAAAAATAATTTAAAAATCTTATCCCTTTAATATTCAATTTGGTTTTTAATTAACTACTAAACAGCTTAGAATATATAAAAGCATTTAAGTGTGATGTTTGTTTACATATTTATTTACTTCAGCCTCCTGCTAAAAGAGAAATTAAACAATTTTTTTAAACAGAGCTTAACAACCATAACAACAAAAAGGCAAAACTGAGAGTGAAGAGAAAATGGAGATTCAATACTTAAATGAAACCAGGGGGAGGTAAACTCATAAAAATGGATTCCATGAAGTCAGGGCAAGTGTTAAAGGCCGACTAGAAATTCAGCTGTAAGATTCTTGGCAGCTAAAGCAAAAAGAAAAAGATGATGGGGCAGGTGGTAGAGCGTGTGCTTAGTGTGCACGGGGTCCTGGGTTCAAGCCCCAGGGCCTCCACTAACAGATAAATATACCTAATTACCTAACCCCAAAAGAGCCCCAAAGAAAAGAAAAAGAGAAATTTCTTTCCAAAAAAATCCTGATATTAAATTTGGATTAAATACTTAAAAAAAAAAAGAAAAATAGAAAAGATGAGTGACACTGTGAAGGAAAACCCCAGCTGGGCTAACAAGCTAAGTCACAAATCTAAGTGTGATAAGTGTCGGTTTACTGATCTAAGTTTTGCTGGGCTAACTCGTAAATCTGAAGTTCAGTGTCAGTTTACTGGGCTAACAAGCTAACTCGTAAATCCAAGGTCAACAATTGTCAGTAACGTGATCTGTTCCAAATTGATAAGCTTCAGTGTACTGATTCCTTGCTTTTTGTTGTTTGAGCCTTATTGGCTAAAAGCCCCATACTTGTAATTAGCCCTATAAAACCTCATGTGCACATCTTGGAGGTGCTCAGGGCTTGGGAACAGAAGCCCCTCTGAGCCCACTGGCATAATAAATCTCAGTACTCCCACCCTCTGAGTGGTGCTTATTTCTTGGCTGGCCTGTTGTTTCCGTAACAACACAAGCGATATTGCCCGTGAGATAAATCTGCGATGGCTGCTGGCAGGTCCCCATTTCTCATGTGGGAAAATCTGAAACATATTTCTCACCACTCAGAGTCATCCTCAGCCCACCCCACATCTCCCGCTGTTAAATGCAGGAGCACACGCAGGGCCCGGCCTTTGCTCTCTCTGTGTCATCACAGTGAGACAGGATGGAAGGGGGCAGAGCAAGCCATTCAAGAAAGACCACAGCAATTAACATCAAAATGGTGAAGAATTCAACCCCCAATAGGCCTTGAGGCTCAGGATGAAGAGATTTAACTTCTAGCAGATCTTGAGCTTCATTATACACCCATTGTAATAGTAACATGGTGAATAACGCGGCCCCAGGCACCATGGCAGTCACAAGGCTAGCCACAAAAGGTCAAAGGGTGGGAAATGGCCAACTCCCTGGAATCCCAGCCACTTGCCCTAAGGCTGGTCCTTCTACTTATTAGCATATGAAACCACGAAGCCCAAGAAAAGGAGCAACACAGAGCCACCTCCCAGGAACCCCTCTCTCTACCTCTTCGGAGAAGGCCCACACTATTTCTGTGGAGTGTGTGCCTACTTTTAATCTGAGCATCAAACCCCCATACTTCGTGACGTTTCTCATGCCTGTCAATGTATCTCTCTGAATAAATCTACCTTTACTCAACACTGGCTTGTTCTTGAATTCTTTACTGCATGAAGCCAAGGAACAAAATCTGGTGGGGCACATCCCAGGGGCTCAACGGAAGCCTGGGACACAGCCCTTCTCATGCCCCACTTATTTTTTCTTGTATCAACAGGACTGGGATGTGAAGTGAGGTCTGAGGCCCCAGCTAAGGGACAGAAGCAGCCTCCAGGTCTCCAATTGGTGGGCAGCCTCTCCCCCATCAGGGGCCATGGGGTCTGCCCGGTTCTCTGTGTTTTTTTGTTGTGCTGACTTCCCAGTCAGAGAGATTTCTCCTTAGGCCTGGCTCCACAAAACCCTTCTCTCCAAAATACAAGCACATCATGTCACAATCCTCTTGTTCAACCATGAATTGTTCAGCCAACTTTTTCCTTCCCCAGTTAAGTACCTAAATGTCCTCCCTGCCATCCCACCACTTCTTTCTTTTTGAGAACTCTGCACTCCCCACACACCATCCTGAACGCAGGTGCCTTGCTGGCTGGGACAGAGATGTTTCAGTCTCAAACATCCTGAGTCCTTTCTCTTTCCACTTTCTAACTTAAAAAGGCCTTCCTGTGTCTCCCACCGCTCTGATTCTGAACGTCAAAAAATGCTCAGGTTACATTCACTATGTGAATACCTCCCAGGTTTTGGCTAGGTTTCCTTCCCAAGATCTTCATTAAGGAGCTGCATCAAGAAGTTTAAAGGGGCTATTCTTACATTTGAGTGGAGGAGCCTGCAAGAAATTTAAATGGCTTTGAAGAGAGAGTTAACCAGGGACAGAGAGGTCGCAGGTCCTAGTCAACACTGTCATGAGGTAAAATGTTCTTCAAAGGCTCAGAGTGGCTTCTGAACATGGGGTCCTCAGGGAGGAGGTGACAGGCAGTGAGTGGGGTGAGTGACACAGGGTACGGTCCCCCAGCAGGGGAAGAATTGGTTATTTTCTAGTTTTGCAATTTCTTACTAACTTTTTCTCTTATTGTCACATACCATTTCCTACGAATTAAGCATATCAATGTCAGTCATTTGGGCCACTTGGGAGAAGCTACACGATGCCATTCACAAGGCTGGGACATGACAGCCACACCAGTGTAGGTTGAAAGACCAGTGGGGGTATATCCATGGAAATCACGGGCATGCAGCAAACTCCCCAGATTCAATGACCTCCTCTCAAAGTTGGCGCCAATAAAACTACCAAGCAAAATGCGTGATGATTATGGCCAACATCTGTTTATTAGTTAAGTGCCTGTGACACCTGCCACTCAATAGGGAATGAGTACGATCAACGAGGCCCTGTCTACCTGGCCACACGCTCCCTGCCTTCCTGCCTTGGTGTAGCAGCAGAGCTTGTTTAGCTGAGATGAGCGCCCCCAGAGCAGCTCCGACGGGAAAGCTCCCAGCTCTGCACGGCCAGACGTGTTCCTTTCCTTCTCAGAGCTGATCACAATTTGCTGTCGTCTGTTTTTATGTTTATCCCTTTTGTAACTGCCTCTCCTCCGGAGATTTTGCTCAAGCAGCACAGGACCAGGTGTGTCTTGTGGCCTGCCGGATATTCTGGGCTGGGAAACAGCCGAGCCCACATCTGGCTCTGGTGCTGAACGGAGAGAGCAGAAGGCCCAGGAGCCCATGCTGAACCGAGGCCCCTGCACACAAAATTATGGTCTGACTTTGGGCAAATTACACAGTCTTTTTTACCCTGAGATTCCTCATCTGTCCATAAAAATAACTGCCCATGGCACACAGAGTTACAAGTATTAAAGGAAATCACCAAATTCACAAACTAGCCAAGGGGCTACCAGTGCATCCTAAACACACACATGCTGCCTTTAAGGCTCTGACACACACCAAGCGTGGTGGTCGAACAAAGTGTACACTGCTAAGTGTCAGTGTGTTAAGTGCTTCATGTGTGCTATAATAATCTTCAGAACTTACAACAATCCCAGGAAGTAACGAATATTATCATGCCCATTTCACAGATTCACCATCAGTTTGAGAGGTTACGTTCAAGTCCAAGGCGCTATGGTGAGTAAATGGCGATTTCAACGTGAATATGGGCCCAGGCCTGGGCTCCATCTCTGTCCCATCCACCTGACCACTGCCTATGAATTCCACCTGTCCAATACCCAAGTTGAAGCCAGCCAGCTCTTAAATGCAATGTTTGTCACCGTTTGTCAATGTTGGTTCATTACCATAAACAGTTCTCAGAAAGCACTTCAGAAAGGAAAGTTGGACTCACATACCTGCCCACAAAGAAGAGGAATTCTGCCTTGCCTTCTCCTGTAACGTGCAGAAACCCTTCCCATTCACCACCGAATCCTTTTGTATGCTTCCTCCGTGTTCATGTTTACACATGGCTTATTAAAGTAGAAGTTACCTGCAGTAATTCCATCTCGGTTCCATTCCAAGCTTCCAGATTATCCATAATCAGGGTAATATCATAATTTTCTGTGAATGAAAATACTACAAATTGAATGAAAATATTGCAACCATGTCACTAAACAAAGAATGCTGAAAACAAGTTAACAGCGGCTGCCGCCACCCCCCAGTGAAGACAGGCCTGCAGCCATTCACAACGGTGCCCTCTGAGCAGACTCAGAATAAGAAAGGACAGATTACTGGCCCTAGATATCTAGGTGCTTGTCTAAAGTATATATTCAGTCAGCCCAAATGTTGGCTTCCTCCCATATATTGAAAAGCATTAAATTCATGAACTTGAGATACCTGGCTTTCTTTAGATAACAAGCAATGTTTTATTGTTCCGACTACCTGGTCTTTGTTGTAAAGCTCCTATATAATCCTAGCTTCTCCCCTACTCTTGGGAGCAGTCCCTCAGAGTGTTCTGAGAGGCGGTCATCCTGGCTCGAGTCCTCCTGACAAATAAAACATAACTCTTAACATTCAGGCTGCACGTTTATTTCAATCAAGTCCCAGAATAGACACAACTCATCAATTCTGTAATGGGACACACTGGATCATGAACCAATAGAGTGTAGTAGTCCCTAAGAACTACGGCTCCCTCTTTCTTTCTGTCATTATACAATCCCACCAGAACTCATTACATTGCTGTCTGCTCCTCTGGCAACCAAACTCAGAGAAGAGTCAACTCAGCAGAGCGTCCTGCTGGGGAGAACCCCCGCAGCAGCACTACAGGCTGCCTGCCCTCCCACACGCTCTGACGACCGCTAGTGTCCTCCGTGGAAACCAGGCCAACAGAGCTGTTCCCTACAGCTACAAAGTCCCAAATATTAAATAAAACCTTTCATTTTATACTATATGTTACATATATATACCCATCTCTGAAAACAGCTTTGCCAGAAGCCCAAATCTTCAACATTAATCTGCAAAGGCAAATCAGGTCCCCAAGGGAAAACAAGTCTTAAGACGATGCTAAGACCTCCAAAGTCCTCTCCACGACCATAAACCAAACTGCCTGTAGGTCTGCAGCTGCAGGAGGCTACATGTCTGCTTTTAAAGCAACCCCTTCCTGCCCTCGGGTGCTACAATGCCCTTCTACACCCTCCCATCTCAGGGTAAGAGCAGCCACTGCAGAACCTTGCAGGGCAGCACTGACAGGACTGGACAAAGATGATCAGAGCTAAACTAAGCCTTCTGATGACACGAGTTGTCACTCTGTCACTTTACAGATGAAGATATATATATAGAGAGGTGGGGTGATATTGTTCAAAGTCACACAGATAAAAAGTGACAAAGTCTATAACTCTGCTCCTCCCTCTGGTGTGACGCCCCAAATGGGACAACCACAGGGTTCTCTCGTGCCTGCCTGACCAGTTCTTTCCTATCACTCATGACCCACCACAGGGTCTGATATTAGCCTGCATTTGCAGCATCTTTTCCCTCCAGTTTCTCAGGAACAAGGCTGTTCGGGCCACTTTATGACTTCCAGGTCCCCGAAATCTCCGTGCTCAGGCTGCTCTTGTCTGTGCATCCGGCCCGCTGCTCAGAGGCTCTTCCTCCCCAGCAGGAGGACGTTTCTACTCTTCACAGGGACACCCCCTTAGGGGATCCATCCTCTCGCCCTCAGCATGGCAGGTGTCCCAGGCCACATTGCGAGATGCCCCAATAGGACTGCATCTGCCCAGGTCTGCTAGTCAGAACAGCAGCTTCAGAGCCAGGGATTATGCCCAGGTCACACTGCAAACCTACTGCCCGCCTCACAGCCCCCAGCCAGCAGGTCACCTGGAAGTCACAGTAAGTGCCCCACCCAATCCAGAAGCCTCTTCATTTCCCAGCACCACTGATGACTGGTTTCCAAACTTTGGTCAGTTTCGCACAAAACAACACCTTCTACTGTGAAGCGGGTGGTTTTCGCTTCTGTGCCCCATTCTTACTGAAAACGTTAAGGGAAACCAAAAAGCCTCTTCTCAACCCTTTTCTGATGATACCCTCCCACCCACAATATACATATGCTCAAGAGATTTGGATCCACGTGATTTTGTTTCCCTTACAGTAAGTGGCTCAAAACACTGCAGGATTATTTCTCCCTTGAGGGTATTAGGACTCAGTTTCTCGGCTTTAATCTGTTTTTGTCTCTGTCTTCTTTGTTCCTAGCAGTTGCCACCTCTTACTCCCTTCAGCAGCCTCCCTCCCAACTTCTAGTCTAGGAAATCAGCTGTGATGAGGGGCCCAGGGGCATTCACAGAAGATGCAACAAAGGCAAAGAGAGGCTACATAATTTGCCAAAGATATCACCTTCAACCCCCAACAGAGTGTGTCATGTCCCTGTGTTTAACTCTTATTCTAAGCAAGTTAACTTTTTGTAGATTATGTTTATAAACAGCTGAGAAATCAAAATACATACAAGGACACACATCAACTCTAAGATATTCATTATCTCCACTATTTTGTTTCTATTTATTTTATTTGTATTAAAAAATTAAGAAACCCTGCAATCAATATAGCAAAATGTTACTGGGTTTTAAATACAGAATATAGAGGGGTTAAGTGTGTCATTACTCATCCTTATATATATGTTCACAAGATAAAATTATTTGAAAGTCTCTCTCCCCTCTCCCTACTCACTACTGGCTCTCACCTGAGCTCCCAGACCACACATCTAACAACCTTTCACTTTACCCACAGCTGAACTCATCAGTTTTCCCCCAGAACTCCCTCTGCAGCTTTCCCTCCTCAGAACACAGCAGGACCATCATTTAACTCATTAATCCACCCAGAAACCTGGGCCTTACTCCATCCTACCTTCACAGACAGATTTAATTCTTTCTTTTTACCATCTAAACATGCCTTCAATCTGTTCGCTTTTACCCACTATCCTACCGCTCAAGTGGAAGCCACCAACACTGCCCACCTGGACTCACGAGTCTCCCAAGTGGCCCCACAGCCACTCTCCCCTACTTGAGACAAATGGGATTGTGTCACTCCCACGCTTTTTGGGCTCTTTTGAGACCCACTGTTCATAGAAGAAACTCCAATTTCTTCACCTGGTGAAGGTGTTTGCCATGAAACTGTCAGCTCATTGAGGGCAGGGCACGCCCTCTCCCCTCGGCCCCGCCCTCTGGCAGAGCATCAGCTTCGGAGGACCTGCTGAGCTACATCAGCCTGTATCCTAAACCTGGTCTTGAGTTCTTAGCAAACTGCTTCACTTATCCATACATATCCAAGGTAGATAAGAAAGAATTTAGATGTTGAGCTAGACTATTCATTTGGGGATTTTGCACTGGCAACCTGCAAGTATATGTTCTAATGATTGTGTCTTGTTAAAACCACACCCAGATTAAAGGAGTATTTGTGGAATGTCTTCGGAGTAAAAGGGTTCTGTACTTTTACAGATTTTATGTTTTATAACATGAATAACCCGGACAGGGTCACAAATGGAACCGCCTCACAAGTGACAGAAGACAGGTGAGACGCATATAGCAACAGGTCACAAAGATGGTAAGAGCAATGTTGTTTATCCAACCCCCGAAAAAATTCCTCCAAGAACAGAAAACTCAGAATTTTGAAAGTAAAATACTATCATATAAGGAAAGAAAATAAATAATCCTCTTCATCAGGGTTTCAAGATCTGACTGCAGAGTTATTAGCAGGCTATACTGAATCCTAGCACAGAAAAATCAGATGGACTAGTGGTGAGTAAGTTCCAGGAAAACGGCAGTAATTCCTCCACTTGAAAGAGGACACACACTCACTTGTTCAAGGTGATTGTAAACAACATTCTGCAGAAATTCAGAGTATTCAGGCACCGCTTCTAGATGGTGATGACACGGAAGGATGGCTTGGATGCATGCTTCTAACTGAGTCACTGGCATTCTTACACTGCAGGGGGAAACGGAGGCCCTCAGCCAAGAGCAGAGATGTTCCTGTCATGTATCCCAGGCCGTGCCTCGGGGACTCAGTGTCCTGTAGCAGTCCGGCCCCAGGCGAGGACCAGCAGCATGGCCCACCGAAGCAGGAAGGGCACTGTGCTTGAGAAAGCCCACACCAGATGGAAGCAAGAGTGGCTGGTGGGGTTTTGTGAACCTATGAATGCTCATAGAAAAACACCTGCATACATTCAAGTGATACAATTAACAGTAGCATTCTTTTTAACAAAATTTCAAATGTCAGTGTTAATTTTACCATTCCTTTCCTCTTGTCCCCTGCACCCTGAGACAGGCTTAGGCTCTCTCACACTAACAGCTCTGATGCAATAGTTGTGAAGTTATTGTACTTTACTGCAAGTGTCTTCGCTCCACGTGTCGCTGTGACTGTCGTCTCTTAACACAGTCAGATATCTTCCTGGATCTCTCCATGAGTTCCTTGCTCCTGCTTCTCAGATCCTGAGATAAAGAACAGGTGAAGGCACATGACTGGAAAAGTCAATGTGGACTTGAGCAAAGTCTTCAGTGACCCCCTAGGTGAGTTCTGCCCACCCCTTACCTTCGATTCTCAAAGTTCTGCCCAGGGTGACATCCAGACAGGAGGGAGTCCTGGGCCCAATTAAAAGCTGTGTGGCTTGGGTGCGGGGAAAGGTGCAGGAGCTGGTTCCGTAGCCGGGACCCTCCACACCTCTGCTCCTCTCTCTCCCGAGGCCCCGCTGCCAACCCCCCAGGTTCCCTGATCTTCTGTCCTTCTCTTCTCCTCTACTTCAAGCCCTTTTCCTCTTCCTTTATTCCCTGATTATCTGCAGCTGGAGTGATTTTTCCATCACAAAATCTGAAAAAATTTCCTGCAGCTGAAAAAGAGGTCTCCAGAGGTCAATGCCCATATGGTGGTTCCTGAAGAGAGCCCCTGGTTAGGGGGATCCTCACCAACACTCACGGGACATTAGGCATGTTGCAGGGTCGACCATCCCCAACAAGAGTTTGCTGTGACCCCAAGGCACGCACAGCATCCCTGCTCACTAAAGTGTAGTTGTAATCCGTTATTAAGAAGCAAAATTAAAAAAAATTTCTCATGTTTCTTACTAAAATTATTTATGAGTTAGAAAAAGAAATTGTAATAGAAAAGAACAAATTTGACTCCATGTTAGATGTGTTCGTTTGGCTTTAAACCGGTACCTTGTTTTCTAGGCTCCGACTTGCTATCTCTGCACCTTTTGTAAAAAAAGTTGCCTTTAGCTTGAAATATCCAGGACAGCCTATTCTCCGGGTTCTGATCTTTAAGGATATTAGCTCTTCTACACTTATGTACAGATGGCAAGTTGCAAAATAGATAATAACCTTTCTTTTATTTGGAGGTTTTACGGGGGCACCTTAATTTGACCCACATGGACAGCTGCAGGAACAAAGGATTCCAAGGACAAACAATTCGTACAGCGAGAAGTTTGCAACAACCAACCACATCCCTGCCGCTTTTTAGTATAAAAGGAGACTGAATTCTGCTTTGGGGAAGAGATTTCTACTGGATATCAATATGCCATTTTCTGGGTCTGCCAGATTTTCAAATAAAGTCACTATTCCTTACTCCAACATCTCATCTCCCCATTTATTGGCCTGTCATGCAGCAAGCAGAACGAGTTTGGACTTGGTAACAAAATGACTGCATTAGAGGTAGTATGTCTCCACTGTTTCCTCATTTCCAGTATGTCACAACCTATCAATTTTATATGCTGTTTAACAACATGACAAAAAACCTATTATACGGAATTGATTCCACAGAAATAAAATTATTTCTACTCCCTCAAAACATTTTTCTTTTCTATTTTATTTTGTTTTGCTTATTGAAAAGAAAATAAAAGTCAAATCATTTTATTTCACGTATTTTTTATAGCTACATAATGTAAATACTACAAAAATATTTAAATTGCAATAAAAATTGTTCATATATTTGTATAAAGATATATAAACAATCAATGCAGATTAGGAAAGGAGTAGATATTTACTAAAAATCCACTGCACATCCAGTCTTTTACAAGCATATCCTGGAATATAAGCTCTATGATCCAGGGGTCCCCCACCCCCATTCTCACTGCCGATTCCCTTAGTAATCAACTACCAAGGCAACACCATAGAACCATGCGATCACTATTTTAGGTATAAATGAAGGAATTAGCTCATTCAATTCTAAAACAGAAACCTTAAAATAAATACTGAACTTATTTACAGATAAACAAATTTGGACACAAAAAAGTACAGTTTCTCCCCCAAGACACAAAGATAATAATTGGTAAAGGCAAGATTTGAACTAATCTGCCTGATTATAAAGCTAAGGTGGAAATCCCCTTCGACTGGGGAGGTCCAGCAGCACAGCCCATCACCCTATCTTTGTTCAGATCTGGCTTTAGACAGCCTGAGACAGCACCCCATTCCTATGGAACTCGAGGGGAAATGATAACAATAAGGATTTTATATTCAGTAGTTTCTTAGGTCTCAATTATATAAAGTGTCAGCAGGTCAGCAGAAAACTCTGGGAAATATGAGTGGGTCCAGAGCTTTTCGCTGATAAGAAACTCAATCTATCAGGACAGAGTGACATTCCCATGAGTGGCCTCATGAACATAAACTAAAGGCAGCTGAAATGAAATCTAGCAAGAACATGGAAGTGAAGCAGGAAGGATCCCTACTATCCCCTGCCCAGTTGCCTCTTCACCCGCATGGACAAGATGGCAGAAGACCCAGGTTCTTGTCCAAGTTACAACATCATGGATTCTCACCCATAAAATGTTGCGACTCTATGCTGTCTTAAGTCCTTTACAACTAAAATATGATGACACCAATATCTCAGCGGAATGTCTATGTCTCCACTTTCTCTCCTCTATTAGGAGACTATATCTATGGCCACAAACAGAAATTCAATTAAAAACACCATGCACGAAGCCTGGTGAAAGTCTGTGTAAGAGACAATGTTCTCACTCTCTGTGAATGAAAACTCAGAAAAAGTGGACCTTCTCCCTCTGCAAGTGGGAGGTAGACTGATTTTCTTTGTGTGTGTGTTTGCACGCAAATGTGTGTGTGTAAGTCAAATAAAATATATTCTGGGATGTGCAGTTTTTTTTATGATACTACCATTTCATGAGGATGAGCCAACCTTTAAAGTAATTTGAATCTACTTTTCTGAGAGGCTCTTTTGGTGGAGGATGGGAAAGGGGAAAGGAAAGGAGGAAAGAAGTAAATGAAGCAAAGCTGTAAGAATACTGCTAGGGAAAGGCAAGACATTAAATTTGTTCCTACTTGCATCACACACAAATTAGGGACTGGCTTTCCCCCATGTCTTGTCAAGCACTGAGCTGCAGAAGAAGAGGCGACAGCCCATTTCTCACTGAGCTTGTGACTGTACGTGGCATCTTATACACACAAATTATTTAACCTGATCAAACACTCTAGCAGCAGGCTGTAATTCTCCTAATTTGAGAGACAAGAAAACAGGAAGTGAAAGACGGTATATAGCTTGACAAAAGTCAGAGGACAAGTAAACTAAAGAGGATGAATTCAAACTCAGATCTGAATGCAGAGTCTGATCTTCCCACTCCCAGGGCTGGAAAATCCTTAACACACAGGGTCCCCAGCTCCTCTGCATTGTTCCTGGCACCAAGCATTTCCCATGGCGATGGTCTCCAGTTCTCAGACACAGTGCTCTGTGCAGCCAATAACCTCCATTCGACCTTGATCATCTACCTGCCACGCCTACCAGGCTTCACCATACAGGCAGGAAAGCTGGCTTTCAAGTGCATACAAAGCCACCCTGGCTTAAGCTGGACTGTTTATCAGCTTTTCCAGCATAAAGGCAGCCATGAAAGTGCTCACAGTTTGTACATGAGCCACACTACCTCTCTCCATCTGTCTCCCCACCTACACTACTTAGCTATGACCATTTTGAGAATCTTGGAAACAAATTTTTAAAAACAGAAAAGAAAGGATTCTGTAACAAGTACTTAATACTTACAATTTTAAATGAGAAGTTACAAAGTGAGTATTTACAAACCGAATCTGCCTACCTAGGTGTCAGTTTTAACAGTTAAAAAATATAATAGCAAAAATTTCTCACTTAAAAAATTAACAAAAACATCAACAATAATCTGGAATAAACTCAAAAACAATGCCCATGTTGTACATGGAGAAAGTACAGGACTCTACTGAGGGGTAAAGTAAGAAGTGTGAAAGTAGAGACATCAACATATTGTATGGGGGAAAGCAGTTTTAAAGATGTACGTTATCCTAAAGATAATTCAAAATTACTAAAAAATCCCATGACAACACTTATCTGTTTTTTTTTTAACTTGAAAAAATTATATTAGAATTCTTCAGGAATAATAAAGTCATAACACAAGCCATGAAATTTAGGGATCGAAAAAAGAATCAAAAAATTCACACTGTAATATATTAAATAAATTTTTACAAAATGTAAGATATAGTGCTAGAGTAAGAAAGTAAGATTGACAGAAATAAATCATGAGTTCAAAAAGAGACTCTAGTGTACATAAGTATTTTTTACAGGTGGGATTTCAAATTAAAAAGCAAAGTATGAATTCAATAATTGTCTTGGTACAATCAGAGAATCCCTGGAAAAACAAATTCTTTTCCAGTCATAATGACCACAAGAAAAGTTACTGAAAGTGATGTAAATATTAGAAAGTACTAATAAGGGCAAATACAACTCTTTGCTCATATCAATTCAGCTTCTCCTCACTGTAACAAGTACCATTCTCATCTCCATCTTAGAGATTAGAAAAACCTACAGAAGAGATTTGTACCATTATAAGAAAGCATTTCTAAGAATAATATCAAGAATAAAACCCAAAAAGAAGACATTTGCTATCTAAAGGTTATTTTGGGCCACAACAAAAATGAACCTACTGAACAAAATGAAAGGCAAAAAATGACAAGGGAAAGCTCTGTGATACATGTTGATGAAGACAAGGGGCTAATGTTCATAATATACATAGAGCTGTCACAAAGCAACAAGAAGCTCCCCCACTTAAATGTTTGCAAAGGACAAAAGGGATCATTCACTTTTTACAAGTTAGGTGGCTAATGAGTGAAAATTGCTCAAAACCTCACTGGTCATCAAGTGCAAACTAAAATAATGAAAATCATTTTGCTCATCATATTGGCAAATATGTTTAAAAGATATTATAGCTAGTGTCCATCTTTGAGACAACAAACTGTGAGCGATCTTTTGGAGGATGACATGTCAATGGATATGTAAACTCTGAAAAACGTGTGTGCACACAGGCTGAACTCCACTTTTAGGAATTGTTACATTTAGAAAAAATCAGTTCAAAAAGATGTACTCATCAGAACGTTTACACAGCACTGTTTACAACGGTGGGAAGAAAAGCTGAAGTGAAATCATATCCAGCGATAGAGAATTGGTTACATAATTTATTCTACATCTTTTCATTCCCCACAGGAGAAGGAATTTCTAGATTCACTTGAAAGGATCCTGTGATGTATGAAGTTGTCACATCCAAGGACTAAATTTCCAGAAACCTTAGCTAAAGGAATACTCATACAAGATCACAGGAATGTTTGTACAAGAAGGATGCCAGTCAAACACCCTTTCTGACAGTGGAAAATGGAGAAAACTTAAGTGTTCACCATCAAGACAATGATGCGGTAAATCACGGCGAGCTGTGGGCACTAAAGTTGCGGCGTTTCGGCGTGGTCCAAGGCCTTGTCCACAGTACTCTCCCACGAAAGGTGTCCTTACACAAGAGACCAAACCTGCACATCAGGAGACCCCTTTACTCTATCTGAAAGGACCGGGTGAGTCTGGAGGGGGAGGACGTCTATGATATATACATTAGTGAATAAATCGAGCTGCAGAAAACATATAGTATGGCCTTATTTTTCAATAAAGCATATATACACACACATATACATAGATTTCTCATATACGTGTATGTATGTGTGTATATATATATGACAAAGGCATAAAGGTCATGAAATATATACTCCACATTGTCAGCAGCTTTTACTCTCAGGAAAAAAGGGGAAGGGAAGTAGGGGACTTTCGGTACCACCACAGTTCTCTTTTCAGAATTTCAATTAAGTATACTTGGAATTTAAAAGTTTACTTAAGTACAAAGTAAAATGGACGATGCCTCCACAAAACAGAATGCTATACTGGTCATTAAAAATCATGTCAGGGGAGATAGAATATTGTAGAAAAATGTGTAATAAGCCGAATGGAAAATTGAGGTCTCCACACAGTAAACAGGCACACAGTGCTCGCTGGTTTTTATGACAGAGCTGATACACACTGATGAAAAGAACAGAAAATAGATGTTAAAGTGTTAATTATTATCTCTGAGTACTGGGACCAGGATAGAATCTTTTGACTCTTTTTTCAGACTTTTATATTAAATACACATTATTTTTCATCGGAAAAATGCATTTTTAGATCTCTAGTACCACACATTGGAAAAAATATATGAGTAGTTACAGAAACAAATAACTAGGAGACACCGCAGCACCGTCACACAGTGTATAAAGGGCGATCCTGAATAACACCACGCAGTTACATAAGGACCCACAAAGTGAGAGCACCCCCTGTAACAGGCCGCGGCTCCCTTCTATTTGTCAGTTGTGTCTTCAGGGCTGAGGCATTTCTGAGCACGGCCAGTGTCAGTGCTGGTGTCTGGATGGATGCCACTGGAGGTGAGGGCACCTGCAAGCCGAGAGGAAGAACAGAAATAATCCTCTGCTTTTTCTGTCTTGTTCCTTTTTCACTTTTAAAGAGAGGCGGAAATAAGATAAACTGAATCTTCCCTACTGAAATTTCAGTATTGAAGCCATTTTTAAAGTGTTCACAACTTATATTCTGCCTATAACTGTCTTTTCAAAAAAGCCTCATATTTATTAAATGTTAATTAACTCAGTTAATTAACTACCTGTTGAAACCTTTTAAAAAACATGAAATGCACTACGTGAAAGCACCACACATGCAGTGACTAGCTCAGCTGTCTTTATGGCAGTGCAGTCAGCCCCCACCATCCCGAGACCCTGAGTTCCTGATGCTGGGAAGAGAGCACGCTGCTTCCTCAGATGGAGAGAAACGGTAAAAGCATTTTCTGAAATCTACAGCACTGACAAAACATAACTGACAAATCCCAGGCTCCTTTGAGGCTGTCATTTTCCGTTTCTGGCCAACACCCGTCAATGAGCAGAACCACCCCATTCCCGAGTCATGGGACTCACATGGGCAGCAGTTTTGGAGAAATTTCCAGTTATATAATGTTAACCAACTATACATAAAACTCTGAAAAAAAAAGATGCAATACTCAGATTTTGGAAGACACTCAAAATATTCTCCTAAGTCTTAGTAGTTGGAAAGGCTGGGCTTCTCCTAAGCCACCTATTTATTTCACAGCCAGTGAGCATCTCCCACAAACCCTGCTTCCCTGTGTGTGCTGGGAGCCTCAGGCACATTGATGCTGTCTATCTTATAAGTCACAAGGCAGAGGCGTGTGTCTCACGCCTGCAAATCTCACACAGGCTCAACTCTGAGCCTCAATTTGTGAACTTGGCCCCATTTTCTCACCTGTTTATTTGGTATCTGTTCTTCTGTAAGCTGCCTGAAGTGCTTCTTGGAACAAGTTAGAAGAATGAGTGGGTAGAGAAATGGACAGATGGACAGGTGAGAGATGGGAAGACAAACAGGGAGACTCCAAGAGAAGGGGAGCAAACAAAATTTCCAATGCAAAACCCTCTTCTAGTCAAGGAAGGAAACCATCACGAAGAAGTGTGAAGAGGCAGGTGGCTTAGGACTGTTTCCTGGATTCCATGAAACGTCACACCACGTGATGAGAGGGTAGACGTATAAATAATAAAAGAAAAAAAGCATGCATGTTTGAAAAATATATCTACATTATGTACTTTCTAAAGAATAGATTTATATCAGCAAGGCTCAATAACACAATCTTTGGGTATTTACAGAAGTGAGAATCCCTTCTCCAATCAGCAAGGCATCCATTCGGAGCACTGAGAGTCTACACGGTGTGGTCATAAAGGCGTCACCGCAAAAGCTGTGCTATCCTGCACTTGCGAGGAATGAGCAGGTGTGCTCGGGCTGCCCACTCGCATCATTTACACCCCACAGCACCTCTACAGGGTAGGGATGCCTAGCGAACCCCGTCTCTGCAGGACAGAAAACCAGTCCTGGAGAGGCTAAGCCGATCTACCAGTTCTCTATCTCACAATACTTGTCACTCCAGAGCAGGACTCGAACTCGGACCCACGTTTGTAACCACAGTACTACCGTACTTTATGTGCTTATTGTGTGTATAATACATTTGTTTCTGGCATGAAAGGGTATTTAATAAATGATCGGTTGTCTTGTATATTTCATTAGCTCACAATCTTTATATTTTTGAATTGTACTCTTCCCCTGGAGAAATGAACGGAAAGAGCAGTGGTCAGAATGAGGTGGGGCTCCATTCTTTATCTGTTACCTCATCTCATCCAAGTCCCCAAGCAGGGAGAAGGAGCAAATGTTCTCTTCATCTTTTAAAGAGAGGGCTCCAGTGATGGTGATTTACTCAACTCCAAAACTAAGTCTGGGGGAAGGGCACATGCAGCAACGAGAACAGTATCACCTGTAGGAAAGCAAAAAGAGCTCAGGGGATGGCTCAATGGGTCAGCCTGATTTAATTCCAATTGATAATTCAATAACACACTCTAAAAATATTAGCATGCAATGGATTTGCTCTTTCTTGACATCTAGCAAGTTTCCACAGCCGACATGTAACATTATCATGAACTAGTGAAAGGAAGAGTCCACAGACAAGGAAAATCAATGCCACAGGCAGGCTGAAACCCAGGCTGGAGGAAAGGAAGAGAAAGGGCATATTTAAGAAGAGGGGAAAGTCTGGGAAAAAGACATCATCACAAGGACTCTGAAGCATCATCCAGCAATCATATAATCATTCTTTCAAGAGAGAGTTACTTAGGTCCTATTCTGTGCGAGATTTTACAAATGGCAAAGAGAGACCGCAGCGTCCATGGTGGCAGCAAGTTGCGGGGCTATAATACAATTCTAATCCTGGTACCTTGCACACTTGTCCTCAGTATAAAGGCAAAAATTAAAGTAAAATAATACTATGTAAACCATACACATTGCTGAAATAAATTAAAGAAGACCTAAATACCTGGAAAGACAAACCACGCAAATTCCTGGATCAGATGACAATATTCTTGGGATGGCAGTGCTCCCCAGAGTGAAGCACACATAGAACGTGGTCTCGATCACAATCCCAGCGGGCTCCTCTGCAATAACTGACTAGCTTCTGCTACAATTCATATGGAAATTCGAGGGTCTCAGTAACCAAAACGTACTTGAAAGAGTAGAACAAAGTGAGAGGACTTGTAATTCTCAATTTCAAACATTACAACTGTATCTACAAGTGAGATTAGAGGCCATTTTTAAGTTATTATTGTGTTTATCCTTATTTTCTAAATTCTGTACAACGAATATACCTGTTAGAATAAGAAAAATAAAAAGTAAGGTATCTTTTAAAACAAGCACACCGATTCATTCATTGGGGAAAAATTATTTTAACTATAAAGAGGTAAACAAATGCCTAGTGAAAAAGGACTACTTAAAAACAAGTGTGCATTTACAATTTTCATAAATTGAAAACTGAAAAGCACAAACACATCAAGTTTCTAGGGAGACTGGTGAAACATATTAATAATTATTTTCAAAAATTCTAATTGCACAATGAAAACACAAGAAAGGGAAAATCGTGATTGACAGGCAACTGCGAACACGTGGAGAGCAAAGGCCTTGAAATCACTGTTCCTTTAACTCTGCTACTAGCTCAATACGAGAGGAAATTCCTCACTGAGGGGACAGTGGAATCCCATGCATAAGATAGGATACACAGTACAAACTGCAGTAGTATCGGGAGTGAATATGTTAGAAGAATTCTGAAGTTACAACATTGCTGAAAAACTATAAAAACACTGAAAGACAGATTAAAACACATAGTCATACATATTATATAGAAACATGAACTCTGCTCCCATGTTGCATAGAAATACAAACATATTTGTTCATTTATGGGCACTGATTACTTTATCCCAGGTAGAATATTTCAACTAAAACAAATAATCAATTTTACACTCCTATTGTCAAATGTACTTGATAAGTTACTCTGCTATGTAACCATATGTGTCTAAGATAGATCTAAAATTAGTGAAAAAGAGCTTTGTATGGTTTCTTGAATTCTTCTCAAAATTCCAAGCTTAATTTTAAAATAGATCTGAGCAGTATTTCTATATTACCTTTTCCCTTGTGAAATGAACAACACAGTCTTTTTTCAAAATTCTGTCCTTACAATGATTCACGAGCACCTTATCCTCACAAAACTGCTGGACAGCAAGTCACTATCCAGACACTGTGACCAAATAAATGAAACACAAGGAAGACAGTGACCCTATTCTGGAGGGCTTATAGTCTGTGTCAACACTGGGGTTTTTACTTGATTGGTTTGATTGGGTAGCAAAATAAAATCAATCAAGTACTTTCTTCTTTGAGCATTCTATAAGTCATGACTGTTTTTAGTGTCATTAGCAGGAAAGACTTCAGCATGACTTGGTTAGGTCAACTAGCAACAATCATCACTGGAGAGTGAGTAATAAAGAAGTTAACTGATAGCAATGCTTCTGCCTACATGAGACCTAAAATAAATCTACACTGATATCCGAAAGGAAAATAAGGAGATGAGGTCCCCAATGAGAAAACAAACTAACAAGAAATCAAAAAATGAAAGTCATTTTCATTAACGATTCCAGGCAGTAGTGGAGCATGGTGGTGAAGATCACAAATGCTGGGGACAAACATGAGGGTCTGAAATCCCACAGCACTAGGTAGATGTGACACCTATATTTCAGTGAAATTTTCTGCATCTCAGTCTCCTATCCATAGACTGGGGACAACAACTGCACCCATCTCCTATAACGGTCCTAAGAATTAAGTTATTTTATATATAAAAGCTTAAATAAAATACCTCAGAGTTTAAATAATACCACAAAAGCACAAGAAACAAAGAAAACAGAGACAAATTGCAGTTCATCAAAATTTAAAACTTTGCTTCAAAGGGCACCATCCAGAAAGTGAAACAACAACACAGAGGAGAAAATTTTTTCAAATCACTTATCTGGTAAGGAATTTGTATCTCAAAATGAAGAAAAAAAAATACCCTACAACTCAACAATAAAAAGGCAACTCAATTAAAAGGTTAATAAAGTATCTGAAAAGGTAATTTTCAAGGAAAATATACAAATGTCCATAAAGCACAATGTAATGATGTTCAATAGCATTAGCTGTAAGGGAAATCAAGTCAAAACCACTAGGAGAAACCACTTCACACTCACTACAATAGGGTATAATAAAAAAAAAAGGGTAACAAGCACTAAAGAGGACACAGAGGAAGCGGAGCACGCAGCCCTTGCTGGTGAGGACGTAACACAGCGTGGTCACTTCGGAAAACAGCCTGGCAGGGCCTCAGAGACTTGAACATTTGGTTTCTGACTGACCCAGCAATTCTGCTCTCTGGGCACACACGTAAGAGAACTGAAAACAAATATCCACATAAATAATACCACATGAGTGTTCACGGCGACATTACTCATCACAGCCAAAAACAGAAACAACCCAAATGCGTATCACCTGATGAATGGGTAAACAGTGGGGCCCAGCCATAGAGTGGAATGTTATTCAGCAATAGCATAGCATAGAATAGTGGCTAAGGCCACAACATGAGCAAACATTGAAAACGTTACTCAGTGTGAAAGAAGTCAGTCACAATAGACGTTTCCACTTATATGAATGAAGTGACTCGATTTACATGAAATGTCCAGCACAGGCAAATCCACAGAGAGAAAAGTGGCTCCTTGGGGCTGGGGGAGCATGGGGAAGATGGGAATGTCTGCTTATGCATACGGGGCTTCCTGTTGGGGGGATGAAAATGTTCTAAGATTGACTGGGATGCACAATTCTGGGCATAGAGTAAAAACCAATGTACATTTTAATGGGTGAATTGTATTAAAACTCTTAAGAAGAAAAGGACCTTGGGCCAGTATCTTCCATAGTAAATGCAAATTGCTAACTTTTATTAGAGGAAAAAGAAACTGCTCTCAGCATGAAAGCAGGAGATCAGCAAATGTGAGTTAACTGAAATTGGACAAGAGCATTTCACTTGAAACAGTTGCTGAGTGTACACGAAATATTCAGAAATAGGAAAATCACCTTGACATCACGAGGAAGCATTCTGTTTCAAATACAGATCAAGGATTCGGCAAGCCCAGCTGCCAGAAATGACCAGAGAAGAAACCTGGTTTATAAAACTAGCACCAGAGACAACAAGGAATGGTGATGAGGAAAGCACGCGGCGAATATCTGGAACAGTTCGCTACAAATAATTTCTCCACCAAAAATAAAATGAAAAATAAAATGAAAGTGATGAAATGCTCTGTTGACCTCTCAAGAATGGGCTTCCTTCGGTGCTCGACTGTTCTGTAACCCAGATTGAGAGACTCAGGAGAATCAGCATGGCTCCTGGGGGTCCCCAAAGGACTGCCCACCAGCACGCTGACCACCATCACATCTGCCAGGTTTGAATTGCAGAGAAGAGACCAAGTTCTGAAAGGCACAGGAAATATTGACAAGGGAAGAAAACGCTGAGGTCAGTCCTGGGACAGAGGCCCTCTGAGCAGAGGCCAGAAGGCTGCAGGTGAACTGCAGTAGACCTGGGGCAGGAAGGGATCACAGGGGAGCATATCTCAATTCTCTTCTGTCTCTGCCTCCGGTAGGAGAGATAAAGCCTGCATCCTTCTCACCTGGAACTGTGGGTTCTGGCTGGCAGAAGTCTTACTGACACGGAATGATTATTCAAGACTCTGTGGAAAAAGTCAAGAAATCGAGAGGGAGTAGGGAGCCATCTCCATGAGCCTCTCAAATGCTCCCATATTTATAGGGTATAATCAAAGGAAAACTTCGTTAACAGTTGTGAGATAGTAAGGAGGAAATTCGGGAAAGACAGGATGAGGCAGAGATTGTAGAATACACAATGAGTACAAAGGATTAGTGTATCTTTAGGGAAGTCATGGGTGAGGGGAACAAGATACATTTTTATATATGTTCATTACAAAGCAGACCACCAGACCAGCCAGGTCCTTGTTTTGGGGATAATACACTATCTAACAACACACAAGCCCAGTGTTTATAGCTGAGGGTCTCGGTCCTTGCTTTACAACCAGCAGAGTGCTATCTAAAACCTCAACTACACAAGCAAAGCATTGTCTCTGCTTTTTAAGGCAAGGAGTCTGGAGTGAGGATGCACAGGAACTTGCTTGTAAAGCAGTATCAAAGCATATTTTTTCTTCTTAAAATTCAGACGCGACTGGGGTGTGTTACAATTTGTTAACCCAATCATCTGCTTCCACATGGAACCATTATGGAGGACACCCTAGGATGAAAATCCTGGATGTGGGTCTTTTCCTGCCATCTTCAGCCACTCTATCAGGGTCTAGGCACATCCGTGAATAACGATCCTACAGTACCACTCACTCTCTTAACTCCTGGTGCTTGAAACTTAATTTTAGCTCTACACAACTTTCCGTAGAAAAGTTTCAGCAATAAAAGATATAATATTCCATTTATATCTCATCATATTACTGATTTTCTGATTGCTCTAAGCTGCTTCTACTTGGTAAAGCACCTCATTCTGAAGCTGAATTCAGTAATTTCCATTGTGCATTTCTAGCCAGTTTGGGCTCCCTAACATCTTTTGATCAAATATCGATACACTTAATTGATTTCTTTGTTTATCAATTTCAGCCAGGAGGAGAGGGAGTGTCACGCGTTTCCTCAGCCCACCCTCAACTCTTTTCCCATCAACTCAGGCCTCCTGAAAACAAAACAAAGTATTTTTTTCCCTTCTACTCTTTCCACAAACCCAACAGGAAACATCAGCCTGGAGAAAGAATTCAACACAAATGTTAAAACAAAAATCTATAAACCTGAAACAATACCATCTCCGAATCATGATACACAATGACATGAGAGTAAGTGTGTCAGGCACAAAGCATGCGGGAGCCTGACTACCTGATTTCTATTCTTCAAAGGAAGGAAGGTTTTCGTATTTTTTATTATCATTCTTGGTCATTGTTTCTGATTATGCCAAAAAATAGTTTATGAAATAATTATGCACTGCAATAACTGATTTTAATTGTATCAATTTTAGAAGGCATTCAGAGGGGATAGGAAAACCCACCTCTGTAAAAAATGCAAAATTTCTTCCCCTGTTAAGAACACGTATACAAAATGCAACAGAGAATTCAAATTCTTGTGGAGAGGAGCAAAAGCCACAGAATCAAATCAAACTCATTACAATGAGTCAATTTAAAATTCACTGGACAAACATGCTCAATGCATACAAATAATTTTAAAGGCACACTGCAAACCATTCACTTAATGATCTGCAGGCTAAAGGAAGAATTTCACTCTTTAGCAGACAACAGAAATCAATAGGGTGCCCCACCAAACAAGGAGCAGTGAACAATCAGGTTTTTAACAGTTCTGTTAAATCAGCATGTTCTAAAGATCAAAATCCAGAAATTTTAAACATTCATTCAAACCACAATGAAAAAAGCACTTAAAGAAAAAAAAAAAGAAAGTAAGCACATAGATCATTTCAACAGAACAATGAGAATTTCTTGTACCGCTGGAAGAAAGAACAGGCTATAGCCTTTTACTTGAAAAGAGACTACTTTTAAAAATAACTGCTAAAACACATGTCATCATTCATGTTGCCTTTAAAAATCTGAGGTACTTGTATCTGATCAGAAAAGCAATTCTGAGTAATAGTATGTTAAAATTCAGTGCCAGTTTGCTTTAGAAGAAAAGAGAAAAGTTACTGTTTCTAATTCTGCACAAAGTGTAAAGAACCTCCCTGCCTCTATCTCCTCCCATTTCCTAAGCTCATGCTCCCTAACCCTTCTGAAACAAGTATGAGAAAGTCTTATTCCCAATATGCCAAATGACAACTGAATATCAATTTATTAGTGTAAATATATGCCAACACCTTGAAATGGAGGAGAAAGGTATCAGAAGTCTATATGGAATTTCTTTCTACCTTCCTGAAATCACACACACCAACGTTCACACAGACACAGACACAGACACAGACACATACCCCCTGGATTACTGGGCACTTCACAAGCTTAGTGCTTACAACTTGTAGAAGGTAACTTTGTAGTTACTTTAAAATACAAAACTGTCAGCTTTTGAAAGCCTTCATCATCTGCTAAACCATCCAAATATCAAAGAGACCCAATTAGCCTTCTCTGTAGAATGTAATTTCCCTTGATGGCAAAACAGACTCTAAGAAGTACTGGATCAAAGATTCGTGTTTATCACTACCTATGATCGTTTTTAAGCACATTAACAGATTCAGAAATGTATGTCTCAAAAACATTTATTCCTATTGAAATAGTATACGTGTTCAATTGTCTATACAGTGACTAGGTCCCATGACGGTGTTTAAGAGCTATTTTGCGTATAGCAATATTTACTTTCAAGTGCAGAAAAGGAGGGTGTGTATTACTCAGTTGTAGAGCACCTGCTTAGCATGCACAATGTCCTGTTTTCAGTCCCCAGTACCTCCAAAAAAAAATAAAAATAAGTGCATATTTAAAAATAAGAATAAAGTTATAAAAAATGCAGACTAAAAACCACTGCAATCTAGATGCTACAATTATACTTAAAAAACAAGTGTTTCTATCAAATATTAACTATATGCCAATCACAGAGACAACCACAAGTCACACCTGAAGCATCACGTGTGATTCTCAGCAACCCTACTAAGTAGACACGGATGAGAAACCCGGCTCTGCGGATGAGGAGACGGAGCTCGGAGGAGCCGGGGACGCTGACCGTCCTGCTCCCCGTGACACCGCGTCAGCCCAGGGCAAGCGCTGACAGTGTTGCGCTGAGGGGACACCAAGCTGCATGGAACCTTGGGGCACTGGGGAGTCCCAGAAAACACCAAAAACTTTTCAGTGAAAAACCAGCTAAAATATATTACACTGTGCTGCATCCTTTAAACAGGGAAAGTGACTGAGACCTTTTTGATGCCTCCGTGTCCTTTCTGCCATTATCAGGTACTTGCCCTCACAGTGCGACCAGTGATGATCTGGACCCCATATGAAGTGCACTCAGATGGAAGAGCTTTTCAAGCTGTTTTATGAAGTTTGTAAGACTGTCTATGACTTACAAAGGCGGTCATCCATCACTTCTCACTGGTGTGGACGTACCACCTGAAATGACTCCTTTCTGCTTTTTAAAATCCCTTCATCTACTCCAGACTTTTCAACAGCAAAGAAGTAGCTCAACCACAGACAGTGGACAGCTTTTCACCAAATGGACTCGAACAGCCCATCTGAAAACCTGGAAGCCCTTGTCTTCTATTAAACCCACTTCCAGGTACTTCATCATTTTCTGATTGGTGGACTCGGCCTCTGACTGGCCTACTCAGAGAGCTCCCAACCTCACATCCAGGGGTGGGAGAGGACCATGCTGTTGGGGGAAATCAGTGAGGAAGCTGGACATCCTCCAGCCACGTCTGCACGGGTAGAAGTGCCCCAACGTGCTCAGAAATTATACCGTCATCATCCCTGGGCTCCCATGGACTGGTTTCACATTAACCAAACTCATGAGACACTGATGCAAGAAAACCAGAAACTTAACTTTTTAATGTAACAGAAGACGTGAATCTATGAACCAGACTGAAATATCAGAGTTCAACCATGAGTACATTTTCTCCTCCACGGCCCAATCACGGGCAGGCAGTCACATGGCAAGCATGGACAGAAACGGAGCAGGAAGGGTTTCTAGATTAATTCAATGGACTATATTTCTATTATACGAACAGATCTACTGCCCAGAATTCAATTAACGCCAATCACGGTGCACTCTCCATGGACAGTGGCCAAGACATGACTATGAGCTCCTGTGTAACACTCCTTTCCCTGTCCTTTCTAGGCTAACTGATGCACAGAGGTACAAAGATTCAGGGATGCTGATAATGCTAAACACCCAAAGCCCATCTCTGGGAACCTCAAAACCAGACAGCCAGGGTTTAAATACCAGCTCTGCCAATTACTAGTTCTGTGATTTTGCCAACTTAATTGCCCTCTGTGTGCCTCAATTTCCACACTGTAAAACTGGGATAACAATCAAACCTTCCTTACTCGCTTGTTGAGAAGATTGAAGGATTCATTTCTGTAAAACTCTCAGAAAAGAATGTAGCACATTTTGGGTGTTCAACAAATGTCAACTTAATATCAAATTGTTTTACAAGTCTCCCCTCTAATCATCTTATGTGTTTCCTGGCTAGCCTATGTCCCAAATAAAATCCTTATTTCTCCTTTTATACACTCTTGGGGAGCACCCTTATGTTCCACCCAACCACCTGTTTAAACTGAGGGAGTGGATGTCTCCTAACCACTCCTCTGGGCCATGGAGAGTGCTTCTCCCTTCACACCCCCGGCCCCTGGCCCACAGCTAGCACTCATTACACTAACAGAGTGAGGTGTGAGTCCAGGGAGACAAGCAGGGCATGTGAAACCCTTCCTTTCACTCCAGTGTTGGTCACCATTGGGAAGCACGCAGGATGCTCAGCTCCATGGCAGGAAAGCCCTGTGCATGAAAGGGCAGGTCTTCTCAAGGGAAGGCTCGCTGTGGCCCAGAGCTACATGGGACAGGGTGATTCTGTATTTCTGGGACACAGTATCATGACACGCATTTTCCCACAGCCTTGAAGTTCATGGAGAACGTGGCTTCATCAGTAACAAAGAAGACATTTATCGCCTGTATACTCTTTTGTGTCATCTCTCAGTAGGCTGCTGGAGACAACATGTGTATAAGTATTGGATCTCCTTAAACCCCAAAATATATGAAGTAACAAATAATTCTGTGGCTTAACGTTGGTTTAGGGCGACTGTGTAACAGTTCTGACTCTGCTGATGCTAAATTATGGGTATAGGAACTATGGAACCTCCTCAAATATCTTTCATCATAAAACCATCTCTTCTTATTTTCCTGTTTCTTAGTAATTGCCAAAGACTCTCAAATGATGGCTTCACACGAAACAGTAGCTAAAGTTTAAGAGCCCTCTTGACATACTCACTGTGGTAAACACTGCACATAATTTCTAATTCTCACAATTCTACAAATCAGATACGAATGTCCCCATCTCACAGACGAGGGAAAAACTCAAAACGAACTGACTCAGGCTCAAGTGGCTCAGTGGCAGCGCTTGCAGGCAAACCATATCAAAAACTACACCCCTTCGTATATGTACCAAATCTCCTACCACCAATTAACACACAGCGGCGGGGTCAAAACTCAGGGAACTCAATACACTTTTCACCTTTAAGGTCCTCCAGATGCCGCTTCTAGCTGTTTTATAAAATCCCGGCTCACTGGTTTCTAACACTAGAAGAAAAGCCTGATTTTGCTATTGTTTGCACAGCAAGTCTGAAATGTTCACAGTGAGATGACAGAATAAATCTAAGATATAAGCAGAATAACTTTTCCAGTTAGACAGACATAATGGACATTGGGCTATTCTGAAGCATTAAGCAAATAAACCAAAATAAAATAACGTTGTTTAAGCCTTCTTTTACAAACAGGAAAGTTAAGACTGTAAGAAGGTGCAACAGTGCCACCTATGGCTAAAATGACCTTCCAGGTTATCGGGAATGATGCAACACAAAAATTGCCTGTAGGATCAGTAACGAGTATCAGATAAATAAACGCTTATGTAGCACATGCTGCACTTTGATTCGGGGGAAGGGAGGGATATTCAGTATTTAATCTGATATTGCTAATACTCCTGAATATAAACAGAAGACATAGGCTCATGGAAACTCATCTTAGAAGAGGAAAGAATCCAGTTCAGCCACTTCATTTTACAGGAGGGGAAACTGAGACATGGGATCTGTCCTCCTGGCAATCTGCAGCAAAGCTCTCCTATGCCTCATGTCTTGCACTGTAGCAAAAACCAACAGATCTGTACTAGGCCTATATTCATAAAATTCACGTTTGTATTTTTCCAACAGTAGGTTATCTAAGTATCTTGCAAAATACTAAAAGAGCCAGGATATCATACAATTTTGTTGCCATACCAAAACATTTATTTACATAATAAAACAGCATGAGCTTTATTCTCTCTATTAAAAAAGTGACATGTCAAATCAATGTTTTGATATTTTAAACCTGTTAAGAATGTAGAAAAAAATCAAAATTTTCTTTAATCACAAAATAGAGGAGCTTATTCCCTGAAAATGATCAATATGGATTTTACTAAACTTAATGGATCTGGTCAGAATCCCACGAATTTAAATGTCTGAGTGGATGGTTACACGGCAACATAAATTCTGATTTGTAACAATACATATTCTGTGTAAATAATCTTCAAGGTCATCTGATTAAGGCAATTTAACTAGTCCCTGTCTCACTAGAATGATACAGATTTCATTAAAACTTCATACTACACCAAAAAAAAATGACTCCTTGTTACTTTAAACCATATTCAAATATATCATACAAATACATATTGAATATGTATCAGAAATAAGCGACACTCTTTAGTATTCAGAGTTGATCCTTCTAAAATATCTGTCATTGTGACAGCACACTTTTATTAAGCACCTCTTGGGTTCTTTGTATACAAGGCATCTACCTCTCACAGTCAGACAAATTAAACGATATTACTCAAATTTCACAAATGAGGAAATGTACTTAAGCCATGAAAATAACGTACATATTCATCAACAGGAAAGAAAAGAGTAAAGACTTTTCTTACAATATTCACTGACAATCTTTTCTTCCATATTAAAACTACATAAAACCAATTCAATCTTTGTAAGTATTTCTGTCAAAAAGGGCCACAAGAGAAAAACAAGCAACATCATTAGCAGTGGTTGGACTTTAAGAGCTCACTTCTCTTTTGCACTATAATTATTTTTAATGTTTTGTTTTTAGTGCTTACAGAGCACTAAAATAAAAAAACAACTTTTTATGTAATTACCTGAGAATTAAAAAATTGTGAAAATGAGCAATTTTAATTTCTGCCACTCTGTCTCAACTTCTCAATGGTGTCTCTCCTTTCAAGGCCTCATCAGTCTGAGATCACTAAACTCGGCCATTTATGGAGTCACAGGTGTTCGGGTAACCACTTAACGGGAGGCTGATAAGAGGAGCAATTAAGAATGCATTCTGTGCAGCCTGGGTTCCAGCACCGAGCTAGCCACAGCCTGCTGCGTGTAATTTGGGACAAGTTGCTCCATCTCTCAATCCCTCAGCTGCAAAAAAGGAGACACTGATACCTACAATCAAACACCTGCTATGAAGTAAAACATGAGGAAAGCATTTTAGCCTTAGGTAGGTGTCCACCCACAGCGAGTTTGGTCATTATGATGATGAGGATGCCTGTTAATAAATTAAGCTAGACAAAACAGGAGAAATCACCTTAAAGGAGAAACATTTTAAGTCAAAGAGCATTTCCTTTTGGATGAATTGCAGAATATTCTAATGATTTTTTAATAAACCAAATTTTGTCCATTAATTATAGATTTACAGGTTCATGGACAAGTCTCCAGAAAAAGAATTAGAGGCCTCTTACCTCTGTAAACTAAGAAAGTAAATTTAAAAAAAAATCACGGAGGAGATTATACCTCATTTGGGAGAGTATGTGCTTAGCATGCATGAGGCACTCAGTTCAGTCCCCATTAACTCCATTTAAAAACATTGTTTTTTTAAGAAATGGAAAATTAAAGCAAAAAGATGGAGGAATACAGAATTTTTTAGAGACTCATCTCAGATTTAAGATGGGGAAGAAACCATCCATTTCTCAGAAGAAATCTTGAGGACTATGTAAACTGGATCTGAGATGTCTTGTCCTTTAACATTATTCAAGAATTCATATTACCAAGTCTTAAAATTACCTGATAACGCACAGTGGTGATACTGATCATAACAGCTGCCATCACGGATCGAGCTCCGGCTAGGACTGCTCTGTTCTGACATCTCTGCCCCTCAGGCCTCACCAGGCTGAGAGCACTAAATTCGGTCATTCAAGAGCATCTTTTGTAAGTCCTCCATTTGTGCTTCTGACTCTCCCCTCACCAGCTCCTCTGAGGGAAGCACTGTTATCATCTTCCCCACTCACAGATAAGGCCACTGAGGCACAGAGACTAAACCCGTTCCAGGTCACATTGGCATTAAAGGACTTCTGTATTTCTGCTGTTTGCTTTTGACAAAGGAACCTGAGATATCAATTCAAGGTAGACTGTTAAATAATCAAGTCTGTCAGGTCTTCACCTCAAAGAGCAGATACTATAAATTCCTGATGTAGGATGAGGCTGCCGCCACAAACTGACTCAGCTTGAAATTAATATCCAAAATGAAGCAGCGGATACACGTAAATATTCACAATTGTCAAGTCTGCTCACGGGTCTGGGCCCTTCACTGCCTGAACGGGGGTGAAATCCCCACCCATGTCTGGGAGAGCAGTGTGGCTCTTCCCCGGCTCCCCCAGGCTTCACGGGGTATTTCCCCCCACAGACTGGCCTCAACGATTAAAAGATCTCAAGATTTTTACACCATGCAAATCTAAAAGACATTTCTGCAGATGGAGCACTTTCTCAGGCTTAAATCTTTTTTGCCTACACTCAGCCAGGGGGAAAAAAGAAACATGACTCTACAAAGTCTCTGACCCGCACCACTCACAGGAGTAGAACGGCCAGAGCAGAAGATGGTTCTTCACATTGCAGGATGAGAAAAAAATAAAGATGCCCCGACAACAGGCACTTCCAGAGACAGTGCTCAGCAGTCTTCTGCACACTCACGGTTGTGCAGCCCTAATCACCTTCTATTTCCAGAACACTTCATCACCCCAAAAGAATCCCCCTGTCACTAGCAGTCACTCCCTAATCCCCCTCCAACCAGCTCCTTCCAAACATCACCTGCTCTCTGCCTCTGCATGTGCCTATTCTGGGCTTTTCATATCACTGAAATCAACAATATGTGGCCATTTGTGTCTGCTTCCTTTCAATTAACATGCTGTTATCAAGTCTTGTACATTTTGAAGTGGTATCAGCATCTCTTTCTTTTTTTTTTTGAAAACTTTAAAGATTATTAGAAGGTGGTAAGTACTATCAAAAAGAGTAGAGTGGAGCATAAGTGATTGGGTTTCAAAGGGAAAAGTGTGGGTTGAACAGTCAAAGTGGACTTCCCAAAACAGGTGGCATTTTTCATTTTCCTCTTCTTTTTTGTCTTTTTTATTAACTCTTACGTGTGAATAATGTTCCACTACATGGAGATACTATATTCTGTTCATCCATTCAGCAGCTATTTATGGACGAGGCCAGAAAAATGAGTGTAAGAGGTGACTAGCATGGATGGCCTTTAAGCAAAGGGCAAAATGTGCTTTCAAAAAAAGCCAACAAAGAGAGGCACAAGGAAATTCAGTGTGTTTCTGAGCAAAGTGCTTGCTTGCTTCGGCAGGACTACCGTGCAGGGCTGGGGTGGATATTGGCAGGAGTCACGGTGAGGGAGTCAACTAAGACTCCCCACTGCAAGCAGCTCAGCCAATCCTCCTCCCTCATCCTGTATTGTTAGAGAAATGTTTCTAGGTTACTCTTACTTCAAGTAATAGCAATTTAACTGCACATCTGATCATCTCCATCAGACCACATTATCTCCAAGCCACAGAAAATCATTCACTGACCGGAGCAGCTCCAGGACATAAAGGTGAATGATCAGGGAGTCCTGCCGCATTCCAGCCTGCAGGCACAAACCCCACATGTGCCCTGGTGATGTCCAGAAAATAAAATGCATGGAAATTTCTCACTGCTGGTACACGACATCTGCCCTCAAATTGCCCCAAAATCATGCTGGAAAGCACTACTCAACCCTCTCACTATAAAAAAACCAAAAAGCTAAGAAGGCAAATTTAGGCTCTTCCATTGAAAACCAGCAACCATCACTGCCAGTATCTGAGCAGGAATGCTCCTGACTTCGAAAACCACTGCGCAGATACTTTTCAAACGTGAAACTCATATATGTATTCCAAATAGATGATATTGCAGTAGGATTTTTCTTTTCAAAATTTCCAGTTGCAACATTAGCACAAGAAAATTTATGTTTAGGCTTTAAAAAAATCATTTATCCTCCACTTTCTTAGTTTTGAACTTATTATTATTTTATAAATGGAGTTATGCTGTGTATTATAAACCGTTTGATTTCTGAAAACAAGACCTTTATGACCTCACTTTTTCAGAGCAAACTTTAACGATTCTTTGAGAGGTGGGACCTGGGGCGCTCACTAACAGCTCTTTAAATACTGACAAGGATGTGCTATTAAGTAATGCAAAGGCTCTAACTCCACATTAGCTCAGAAAGCAAAGAAACTACACCAAAGACTTCCTTAAATATTTTATATATTCATATTCTTTTGAATATTAAAATTCTTAAAAGATGATTTTTTTTGAAAAAGACAACAGCTGTTTTAAATTTCCTCTCACCAAGAAAGCAATCTTTATCAAGGATAAAAACCCATATGGAAATCGAAATGACAGGACGTTTCTAGCTAAGTGAACATCCAGATCTGAACACAAACCTAAATCCAATCAGATCTCACTCGAACGAGCTCAACAAAGTCCTGGGCAACCCTGGAAATTAGCTCTTTTGTTCCAAATGTTGGCTGAGCTAAGATCATCAAACAAGGAAGGGAAAGAGAGAAGACGAAAGTCCACCTGGCAGCCTCCATCAGTTTTCTTCCAGCCACAAGGTGCCTCTAGGGCGGCCCCGCTAACAAGCCCCCCATAAAGAAAGCCGGCATCCACACTGCCCCTGCCGTCCCCAAGTAGCCCTGATGCCCATATTCCAGCCTGTGAATGGTCTTCTAATGATCCCCCAGTTGGTGGCACCCACCCCCTCATCCCCGCCACACACACAGAGCCACGGCAGCCTTCCCAAATCACACATTTGATTACATCAACCCCACTTCAAATGCTTCAGAGGCTCCCTGTTAGAGTTCTAGCCCCACCCCAGACCCTGCTTGCCCAGCCTCACGTCAGTACACAGGTTCCCAGTGACCTCAGGGGTCCCCTGACATGCTCCTACCTCTCACTTGCCTCCAGGCTCATTTTGACTGTTTCCCAAGGAAGCCTTCCCTCCCTCCAACCTCCATAATTTGTTCCTCTCTTCCTAGAGCTTTCTAGGCTAAGTCAACTTCTGACAATGCTAAGCTCTCAAGAAGCAAATACATTTTGCTTATTATCGTGGCTACACCCTCTCTCCCCTATACACACAGAAGTGCACGTGTTATGAATAAATAAATGACGGGTTGGATCTCAAAGGGACAGACATACCGGCTCTCGCCCATCCCGATCCTTCTGTCTATAGAATATCAGAAGCAAAACCTGAAGTACCTTTCCTGAGGGTCACTTTCTGTTGACACCCTTCACTGCCTACTGTGTCAGTTCTAGTAAAACTCAACTTATTCCAAAGCCCTAAACCCCAGACTCTCTCCAGTGTCCTCCCCAGCAGGGGCTCCCTCCACCCTGGACTGCACAGGGCACTCTCCCCGGGTCCCCACGCCACAAGCCTCCAGGCCTCTGCCCGGGCTGCACCTGCGACCTGAGCCACATTCTTGACTCCTTCTCCTGGCTGACTCTTACTCTGTCCTCACAACTGAATTTAGAGCCCATTTCTTCCAGGAAGTCCTCTCTGATAATGTCCTTAAGTCTTGTCTGGGCTCTGTCTATAGCAGCAATATATGGAGACCAACTGGGTGCCTGCTCCTAATAAGACCACGAACCCTTGGGGGCCACGTGGGAAGGAGTGAGAGATTACAAGACGGTGGGGGAATCAAAAAGCAAAAATCACAGCCCAAGTCCCAGATTCAAGGATACTTTCTCAGAAAAAAGTATAAACTATTTCACACGTGTGCAATTTGGCTACTATTTTTGTGGCTTGTGGACAGCAAGAACTTGGTGTTCTAGTCCAAAACCCAGGTTACATGCAAAGAAATGTATATATTCATATCCAAAGGAAACCAGAGCTGCTCAACAACAGTTTGCAGTTAGAACTGAAAGGAATTTTGATAAAGGCAATCTCTCTCTCTCTCTTCTTTCTTTTCTGGAATCATATAATTTTAGAAGTATTTGCGTGACTAACAGATGGCTACAGCCCGTGATTTTGCACAGGAGTGTTTGGGGCTTAGGAAGACCAGATTACATTCACTCTGTAAATGAAATCACACCAACAAACTGATAGGTGCCGTGGTGGTGGAGCTGATGTTCCAAAGCAGGCAACCTTATTCTGTAAGAGAACTCTAAATAGAAAGCAAGAAATGCAATGTCCTATACTGAATTTCATTTGCTATATGGGTCATTAACTGATAGTATATCTTGACTAATGGAACCCAAAAATAAATTGTCAACGTCGGTTTTCTTCATCTGACCGTTTTATGCTAACTTTGGATATTAAACACTCACTCCATACGGAAAGCTCAGGCTTACGCTGCAGCACAGTTACATCCCGCGGAAGAAAGCTGACCAAGGGAGAACTGGAGAGTTTCCGTTCAGAAGCTGCAAAGTCTGGTTTTGCACCTGTACATCATTTGCAACCACGTCATCTTCAAAGGAGTTAGACGTTACCTCTGTGGGGCGAAAAGCACTGCGTGCTTCAGAATCATCAAAGAACGCTGAGCTTTTGAAACAGTCCTGAGGCACTTAAATCATACTTTTTCTGAAAGGCTCCAAAACTGACCCACTTCACCATTCCAGGTATAACAGGGAAGTACTGGAAACAGTAGAGAGAACATGACCTTGAAGTCTGACAAGGCCCTGCTTGAATCCTGCTACAGCATTTACTAGCCTCTAAACAGACCAATTCCTTAACCCCTCTGAGAAGGCTTCCCAATCTTCAAAACGGGGCTGCCACCGCCCACTTTGGAGGCATGGATGTGAATGCAACACGCAAGTAGGTCGGCCGACTGGTACCTGACACGGGGCCTGGCTAGTTTCCCTCCGCTGCCCTTCTCCCCCTTTAAACTTGCACTGTTCCCCCGGTAACGATCAAGCCACCAGAACAGACTACCCGTATCTTCTGTGTATCCCTGGATACATGCCTTACCCTTAGGAGGCCAGAAAAACAACTGCCTCCTCCCAAATCACTAACAATGTTCTTAAGAGTCTGGGTATTTTTAACACTATTTTTCAGGGAGACTACTCCAGAACTTTCCAAGCACCATTCTCCAGGTTGGCTTCCCTCCCTTTGCCCATCACTTCTCACCTCAGATCCTCTGTCTGACTGCCTTCTGTTCATGGGAAAGAGAGTCTGGTAAGGTGGGGACTCCCTAGGCCTCCCTCCCTCCCTCACAGGTGACTGTGACTACCTTCTCCCCACTCCCCACTCCAACTTCAGCTTCTGAGGACTCTACCCTCCCAGACCCTGCAGTCTCTGCACCTTCCCAAGACGCACATGTGGCCACGACCCTCCCTGCAGATTTCTTCCTGGCTGGCCCTGCCCACCCCCCGGACCCTTAAGGATAAATAGCATTGCTCAGAAAATGGCAAACGCCGCTAACTGACACACCAAAGCTGCATGGTCTGGGCTTTCCTCCAACCCAGGCACAGCCCTGCCCCCCCTCAGCCTCAGTCTGCAGCCCTCGAGAAGATCTAATTCACATGCAAGGCTGTGAACACCAGCTAAGAATGACGACTCCCAACGTGTATCTCTAGTCCGGCTCCTTCACTTGAGCCCCAGTCTCATAGAGCCGAGTGCCTCTTTGAAGTCCTAACT
The DNA here is from genome assembly GCF_048564905.1 of Vicugna pacos. Lineage (NCBI taxonomy): Eukaryota > Metazoa > Chordata > Mammalia > Artiodactyla > Camelidae > Vicugna > Vicugna pacos. The sequence goes on from NW_027328742.1 coordinate 6,659,022, forward strand.
TGGATGAAAAATGGCATCTTAAAAATACCTCATGTCCACCATTTACTCTGGAATTCGATTCCTGGCAGGTATCTCCCAGACTCCCCATTTTAGTAACAGCCCCAGCACCCACCTAGTTGTCTGAGGTCACATTCAATTTCCACTCTTCCCTCCCCCAGGCCCTGCCCTGTAATCAGTCCTGTTATTTATGGCAATAAGTCCATCTCAAGTGTGGTTCTGCAGGGAACATTGCCGGAACCCTACAAGCTCACAGCATGGTGCACTGAATAACAGTCCTCCGTAGGGTGCTCCCCGGCGGGGGAGGCATCTCCTGCCACTGGCCATCTCAGAAGGCACTGGATTCTCACACAGGAGGCCCAGGAGAAGGGAGTCAAGGTTCTCCCGTGGTCTGAGCTTTGAAGGGCCCGAGGTCTGGGGGAGCTCCTAATTAGCAGACACACTTGAAAGTGAGCAGATGAGGATGAGGGAACCCAGGCAAGGCTATTCTCACTCCAACTCCTGGGCTCACGGGAGCCACGGGAAAGGCCTGTGTCCAGGGTACAGCCCGGCCATCACAGATCCCAGCCTGCAATTGCCAACCCGGACAGCCTAGACTCCATCTACTTGCGACACTTACTTCTGTTCTGTTCACCACCCAGAATGTGATGGACTCATTCAGATATTCTGGCCTGTCTCAAGTGAGACAAATTCAGTGAAAAATGAAGTGTCCACATTTGGACCAGAGCATGAAAGGAGAAACAAGGCCTCATGGTCAGCATGATGGTGGTGGCCACACCCTTCCACCGGGTGAGATGAACCATGGTGAGGGTGAGAATCCAAGGTCCTAGGTCGGCCAAATCATCTTCCTTCACGGTTGTCTGGGGTGTTGGAGACTGACTACCACAAACTAATGACACGGCCGTCAATGGTGAACGTCAGCTGCAACAGAAACGGATTCAGCTATTTACTACCAACATGGGTTAAAAGTAAATCCCTGGGTAGGGAGGTCTGCACGGCTGCTGAGTCAAACCACAGACCCAGCTCTGAATGCCCACTGGCTGAAGCAGAGAGGAAGCTATGGCCCTTTTAGCTGTCCCTGTGTCCAACAGATCCAGGTGAGCCAGCTACTTAGGAGAAGGCCATGTTGTCCTGATACTCAGAAAAACCAGCCTCGTAAAGGGAACAAAAGAGTGGCATGGATTTTAGACCCAATTCGGCCCCTTTATGAAGGCAAAGTAAAGTAAATGGCACGGGGAAGTTGAATGCAAAAAAAAAAAAAAAATTAAAGAACCAAACGGTGACTGCTTCCTCCAACAGCGTCCCCTGCAGATGCTCACCCCCAAGCCGGCCACTTCCTCACCAGTGACCGCCGGCCAGGAAGCGCCGTCACGCACGTCACACAGCGACAGCCAGGAACCGCGTGCCGAGCACGTTTGTATAAAAGCAGGAATCGTGCAAGTTGCCGCAGAATTTGACTTTACAAGTTTAAATACTCCATGAAAAGAATCCCTCAGCAGCTGCCTAAATCAATTCGCATCTCACTTCTTCAAAACAATGAAACAAATTTAATAAGGGCGCATTTGTCACCAAATAAAAGGAGGACCAAACAGGTTCCTCAAAGCAAGGATTTTAACAGGTATAAAATACCATTGGGTAATGTGCAAACAAAGTAAATATTCCAAAAATTAAGAAAATAAAAAATGACGAGGATAATACATGGATCAAGACAGCTGTTAAGTTTTTGCTTTTTAAAACGATTGAGACAGCACGGATGGCAATCTGGCTATTTCCAATGCAGGATGTGCACAGCCCGCATTTTCAGATGCAACAACATGCTCACTGGGCAGTACAAGTGAAAAAGGAATAAAGAAAAAGGAAAAGATGAAGAAGAGAAAATGAGAAATACACAAGAACAAAAATGATTTTGACAGCATGTACAAGAATTTATGTGAGTGTGTGAGGCCAGGGACGCGGGGACGGTGAGACCCACCCTCACCTCCTGCTCCAGGGAAGGCAGGGGCCTGAGGGGAGCGGTGCTGCCGGACGACCCCAACGTGGTCAGCGCCCCTAACCCAAATTCCACCTACAAGCGTCTAGGCAGATTTTGAGCTACAAATTGTGGTCGCATTTCATTCTGGACCGTTTTACTCACTTCCACCAAGAGTAGCAGGAGAGAATTAGGCTCTGCTCCTGCACCAAAGCATTGTTTAAAAAACTAATGACTGTGGAATACTAAAAGCAACAATGGGGTAAAAGTGACTGGAGGAGAATGTGCTTGACCCGAGCTCACTGGCCGTGTTATCTCACTGACGTTCAGATGCTGGCTGAGCTCTTATGGTACCAGGACAGACAGACCCACAAGGAGGGAGATGTAATGCGCTGCTGTATTTTGATGCCGGGAGCCATGCCTGGTACATGAGGTTCTGGTAATCAATGGTGACAGTGTCAAACACTGTGGGCTAAGTACACATTCGGCTACTCCGCCAAGTCCCAAGGGCAGTCTTCAAAAGACAAAAACAAGCTGGCATTCTTTGGTGGCTCTGCAGACTCAGAGACAAGCATTTGTTGAGTAAAAATGTCACCAGTGACTCCCATGACAAAAGAGGAGGCAGTGGCGTGGGGGCTGGGGCAGGGCTCAAGGCTTCCACTGAACACTCACCAGTCTGTCCAGGGGGAGAAGGTGGTCCCTGCTTACGTTGCACCGATACATCTACCTTGACTAATGCCTGGGGCCTCAGCAGGTGTTGACAGGTGAGGTGAACAGAGCCAGACTCGGTGTAGCACGGTGCTGGGAGCTATGCCCTCAGCAGTGCCCAGGCTCCTAAATATACCAGCACATCCCCAAGAAGCAGAAGGGGAGTGCGGGCATGTAGATCACAGGGCCCTGTGAGGACAAGCACAGATCATGGCCACGACAAGCCTCTCCCCTTCCTTAAGCCATACAGGTATATCTGGGAGGAACAGAAAATTCATCCAGAGACCGCTAGGTGGGCTCCCGCAGGTGGGACTGGGGTCCACTTCTCTTCTCACTCACAGGGCTGGTCTAGACATTCTTTTTATCAATTCTCTAGCATCTTCTCCTCCAACTTACCAACAACCAGAAAGTAGGATCTGATCTTAGGTAAGTTCAAGAATCACAGAGCACTGCCTTCACGGCGGGCCCAGCAGCATGTGCCAGGTTCTCCGACCGTCACCTCTGGGACCACCATGAGCCCTCTCCAGACTCAAGGACAGAGGCTGTAGGACGGGGGGACACAGCTTCCCTCACTCTCCCCAGCAAAGGGGGACCACTTCTCGGCAAAGACATCTCACCCTCTTCTGCCCGAGGGACAGCACGATAGATACACCAGGAAACAGAGCAGAAGTTGGGGGGGTAGGCAGCCCAAAAGAGCTCGTCTGTACTTCCGAGGCAAAGTGGGGCCTTTGACTTAATCACAGGGACAAAGTGAGAATGAACATTTCCCTGCTCTGTCCCATACACCGTGATACGCCTTTCCCTGCATAAGGAGTTCATTCGGAAGTCCCTGGCGGTGTTTCTGATGTCCTAACTTGGCATGGTGGCTGTCGGGCAAGAAGAGAGGGCCTGAGCCGAACAGGTGCTGGGCCTGGGAGGCAGGAGACACCGGCTCCAGCCCCAGCTCAACCAGCGCCTCGTTCTGCCTCTAGGGGTTAAGCATCTCATCCAAAAGCAAAGGGATGAGACTGTCCCAGGACAGGCTGCCCAACAGAAATGAAATGAGAGCCATGTAAAAAATGTTTCCCAGTTGCCACGTTTAAAATAGTAAACAAAGAAACAAACCAACAAACAAAAAACAAATACAAGAAACTGATTTTAAGAACAGATCTTACTTAATCAACTGTATGTAAAATACTATCATTTTGACATGCAATCAATGTAGGAAGTAAAGAGATAGTTCATATACTTTTGCTAGACAAGCCTCAGCGTCTGATGTGCATTTGACCTACAGCATATCTCAGCTCAGTCCAGCCTCCTACCCAGTGCTCCTAGCATCAGTGGCTTTGGCTAATTTATTGGACAGCAACTCCAGGGTTCCCACCATGGTCCTGGCTGTAAAGCGGGAGTAAGTGCCCACACTAACCCTAAAAGGATCTCTCTGAAACAAAGGCGGATTCACTTTGAAATGTCTGTAAACCAGGGGGCTGCACCTCCCTCCCCCCTTGGCTACAAGACAGACTTCTTCCTTGCTGATCCCTTTCTGGATGTAGGGAAGAAATCCGGCACACAGCCAGGGTGGGCTGGCCTCCAGGTAAACTTACCTGCTGTCTGTGTCCAGTCCCATGAAGTCCTCCTTCTCAAACAGGATGCAGAGGAGGGGAATCTTGCCCCAAAATTCTTGGGGCCACCATCCAGCCACTTGGACTTGAGCAAGATGAAGAGTGACTCAGTGAAGTCCTCGATCCTCTTCTCCACCACCCTGCAGTCCTCGTAGTTTGAAGTACACGTCGGTGAACGGCTGCTCGGCTACCTCCCCATGCAGCACAAAGACAAAGAGCTGAGAGTCATTAAGCGCGGTGCCATACAGCCCCTCTGCACGTGCAGCTTCTCCAAGGCCTTGGCAGAGAGACAGTTGGTAATGGTGACAAGGCCCACGACTTTGCGGTGTGTCTGGAAGACGCTCCACCCATTCTCGGGCACATAGTGGTGCCTGTAGTGGATACAGAATGTCCACTGGGAGCCGCATGGGCTGATATGGCTCACCGAGGTGAGTAGCTGATAGATGCAAAAGAAATTCTCCTCTGAGATGATCTCCATTGGTTGGACCACAACGGGAAGTGTCTGGTGGTCCTCAGCACACTGCACGTAGTCAGGGATGCTCATGTTGCTGGCCCTGCCGAGAGGGGTGAGGAGACCGAGGTATATAATCTGCTGTGTGCTATGGGCCCATCTGGGTTGCGGTGACCTGGTGTGTACCAGCCAGAAGGCAAGGGAAGCCAAAGCAAATCCGGGGGTACAGTTTGTCCTCAGAGTCTGCACATGGCTAATGTATCTCGGATCAGATTACCCAGCTTTTGGTCTAGGCTTCCTGCCTCTGCAGAGAAGGGTCATTTCTTATTTTCTATTTCCAAGCACCTAGCAAGGCCCTGATGCAAAGTCACTGCTCAAAAATGCTGAATTAAAAATGAACAAAGAAAATGCTTTTCCCAAACCCCTTCAACAGAATATAAAGAAAAGGACCACAGTAGGATTAAAAGATCTGGATTTCTATCCAAATTATTTGAACCCCTAAGCTTCATAATAATGGATAAGAAAATTGCCTAGGGGAAGAGGATACAGTTCAGTGGTACAGCACATGTTTACCATGTACGAGGTCCTGGGTTCAAAACCCAGTACCTCATTTTAAAAAATGAAACAAATAAATACACCTAATTACCCTCCTGAAAAAGTGTTTTTTAATTCAAAAGTCAAAAAACACCTTGCAATTGACACAACATTGTAAACTTGACTATACTTCAATTAAAAAAAAATCCTTGCCTTACAAGAATATATCTGAATTACGGATGTTTGCAAATGTAAAATGTCTAGGGTACCACCTGCATAAAAAGAGGTGACTGTACAATTGTACTGTCCCTCCTTAATGAGCTATACTTCCTTTGGGGGAGTTATAACCTCTCAGAGCTAATTTTCTCAGATTAAAAAATACAAACTTTGCCTGATTCTCAGTAGTGATGAATAATCAGATAAGCCAAAGAAAGCATATGACCCACAGAGTTTACTCAATAAATGTTTGTTGAATGAATGAATAAACAAGCAAGTGAATGCTGCTCCCTGCCACAGACCATCATAATGGTACTGCCTGGAAATCCCAAGCCCACGTTCACCCGACTCTGCACTAACATAGTGGGTGACCTGGGCAGGCCTGTGTGCTTCTCTAAGCCCCAGTTTAATCATGAATAGAAATGAGGGCAATAACACAAACCTCAAATTGTTAGTGAGTCAGTAATGAATTGTACCTCACCACTGCAAGATGGATCCATGAAGGAAAACTGGACAAAAGGATCCATAAGCCCTCTCCATATAATCTCTTACTACCACATGGGAATCAACATTACGTCTCAAAATAAAAAGTCTAATTTTTTTAAAGAGGTTATTGAGGTTAGGTGAGCTCACTGTCTCAAATTAGGAACACACAGTACAAATAGGTCAATGCCCAGCCCATGAGATACACTCAGTTATCATTCCCACTGAACCCACTGGTACCTCCAAATTCAGAGCAAGAGGATGGGTCCTCGTGGCAACAGGCCACAGCACCTGAAGCTAACAAAGCTAATGGTGTCCATTTCAAAGAGCCCCTGAAACCACCCTTGTTCTAATTTTCTATTTGTAATTTTTTTTTCCTTTTCATTAAATAGAAACTCCAAATTCCATAGAATTCTTACCAGATATCATGATGGCAGCCCTTCAAAGCCTGACCAAAGAGATCATGATGGCAGAACTTCTTGGTGAAACAATAAAATGAAAAGCTATTTCCACAAGACCTCTGAGTAAATCTACAAGGGAACTTCATCCTGGACTGAGGAAGAGGACTGGGGAAGAGGGGGTAATCTGGGGCATAGAGAACTATGGGCCACCTGTCCCACGTTGGGCTTTAGACTCACCCTCACCCTCCAGGAACTTAAAATACACACAGACAGTCTGCTATGGACAAGATTTTTTTTAAACAAATCCCTGAATCCCTAGCAGGTCTTGTTTCTACCGAGACACAAATGGCTTATGTGTATAATGTTTCAGAAAAGCCTTAAAATATTATCACCCCAACTTGACACATCAAGAAACTGAGGTAGAGAAGTTTATCACATTCTACAAGATTAGAGAGAGGCCACGTCAGTCACCATATTTAAATCCAAGCCCCTGCTCCAGTGCTCACACTAGAAAGTGAGACATAATGCCCCTTTCCTGCCCTCTCCCTGCAATCAATCTCTGAAGAGTCTTTTCTGTTTCACCTGGGATCACAATCACATTCATTTTCCACAAAGAGCTATGTCACTCCTTGGAGGACTTATCAAAATCTAAAGGGTTGGGCTGAGAGGAGAGATTTGCATTTTCTGTTTCTCAAAGGAAACATGGCTTTAAAAGAAACTGAAAAGTACTTATCAAGTCTAAGCCCTCATTGTGCAGAGAAAGAACTGGAGGCTCAGATGAGAAGAGGAAAGGGCCTTATTAACAAATATTGCCTCAGCGCAGCACCAAGCCAGCCCTGGGCCCTTCTGGGGGAGGATCTGGGAGGCCCAGGAGAATGAGTGTAATAAAACAGAAAGAGAAGAAGCATACAAGGCCCTGTCTCTACACCACCATACCATGAATTTCCACCAAATTACCCAGTATGGGTGCAGCCAATATTAAGGTTGTCTAAACAGGTTATAGAACCCTGGAATTCTCAACCATAGTTGAAATTCCAAAATTTACTGTGCCTTTTTCCCAGTTCAAGCATCAATTCAGTGGGCACTCTGTACCAGGGACTACAGAGGCCTGAATTTCTCTCAAATACAGATCTCTATTACCACGTGTGCAAACCACATAAAGGCCACCAAAATAAAAGCACCCACAGATAAGATGAAATTACTGAAACTGAAAGCAGCCAAAGAGCATATATTACTAGGAAAAACGGTGCTCCTAGAAATGGACTCATGAACATAGAAAGTAAACTGTGTTTAGCAGCCAGGAAAGGGGGGATTAACAGATACAAATTAGTAAATATAAAATAAATGAGAAGGACCTGCTGTATAACACAGGGAACTATATTCAATTTCTTGTAATGAGTTATACTAAAAACAATCTAAAACATATATATACATATTCATATGTTTATAACTGAATCTCTTCTGTACACCTGAATCTAATATTGTAAATTGACTACACTTAAATAAAAAATAATTTAAAAAAATAAGTAAAAATAAAAACAACGCCATTAAGAAAAAATAAAAGAACACTCTAATCCCCTTAACTGTAGGTGGTAGAGAATTCTGGTTGCAAGCACCAAGTCCACTAGATCACTTCAGCAATGGCTGTCACTCTTTCTGACCATCAGAGAGTCACTTGCTTCACTGAGGTTTCTTTTCTCTTCTGTGAAAGGCTACAGCTGCAACTAACGATGTATAGAATCTCATCATTCACAAGCCCAACAAGTAGTGAGGACTTCCCATGGGCCAGGCAATGGACAGATGAAAAGATAGGGTCCCAGATATATTCATGGATAGAAGAAGTTTATGCCATAATGACATTAATTCTTCCAGTTTTGATAGACAGATTCATTGCAATTCTGATTAGAATTCCTACCAGATTTTTCTTGGAATGTAACAAGTTAATTTATGATCAGGAATAGCCAAGAAATTTCTTTAGAACCACCACTGGGGAGGGGTGGATAGGTCATTAATTTCCACTGGTCTTTCTGAAGTGATGAAAACGTTCTGGAATAATAATGGTTGCACCACTGTGAATATGCTAAAAGCTGCTGAATTGTACCATTTAAATGGATGGAATTCATGGTGTGTGAACTATATCACAATAACACTGTTACATGAAGAAATATTTCTTGACAATTATTTTTCTGTTTATACCACTAGTCTATCACACAATTTAAGAAAAACAAAAAACCAAAACAAACCAAACTGTGCCAGGAGCTCTTTAGGACTGCAATATCCCTGGGTCTCCAAGGCCTCTGGTGGTGCTGTTCCTCTTAACACACACTAGCTGGGCTGGGCAAGCTAGGGACTGTAACTATCTTTTTAAAATCGAGGATCACTCCTTTCACCCTGGGAGAGGGAAGGAAGGAGGATGTCACAGCCTCATGCCTTAAGCTCATTTTTAACAGAACCAAGCCCTGCTTTCACCACTGTAATCACTCTCACTATAAAAACACGTGACATCAACAAGCACAGCCATGATAACACCTGAAAGTGTTAAAAGTACTTACCTGCAGCAGAAAAACTGAGGGAGGAGACAGAAGCTCGCTCAGCACTGAGGCTCCCTTTTCCCGACTCCAACTGGAGAAGCAGGGCGTTACAGCCAGAGGTTCTCAGCTCAGGGAGCAGTGCCCAGGCCACTGAGCTGGTCCTCCGGGAGCGGGAAAGGGAGAGGAGGGCTGCCCCGGGGGGGAGGGAAAGGGGAGGGACGCGGGCTGCAGCCCTGCTCGGAGGCCAGCCCCAGCCCCAGCCACAGCCGCCCGCCCCGTCCGGGTCCACAGTCCCCGCCCGCCCGGACACAGCCCTCCCAGGGGCGTGATCGGGCCTGCGGCCGAGGAGAGGAAGCCAGGGAGGAGAGGACTCGCGGGCGGGAGAGGGGAAGGGGACGCCAGCCGCGGACTGAGGGGATCCCGGCTGGGTGAGAGGTGGCAGGTGCACACCTGGCCCTTGGCAGCTGTGGCCGGGGCGCCGGGGCAGGTGGCGCGGGTAGAGGGGTCTGGCCTGAGCAATTCATCTGAACACGGGCTGACTGGCGCCCTTTGGGACTGTGACAGGCGGACCGCCCTCCCGCAGCCGCCTGATCCCTTTCCCGGGAGCCCCCCACCTTGCACTTCCACAGCCAGAGGCCCCGGCCCCAGACAGGAACCAAAGGCCTAACGGGCGACAGAGTTGAGAAACCTTTGGGCCCGATCCCCAGCTAGGATATGGAGCTTCCAACCAGCGGACCACTTGGCACTGACTGCGCGTGCGCAGGAGGGCCATCGATCCTCTCTGGGTACTGTGAGAGAAGGTGGGACAGGGAGGGAGGGAGAAGATGGGAGCGGGTGGAGAGGACGGGAAAATTGGAGAGATACAGATGGACACGATGAGCAGAGAGTAGGGAGGGATCTGGAGAGGGGAGGGTCTTAGTGGAGTTGGAGAGAAAAAGCTTTACCTCTGGGGCACCCCTAGGCTGCAGACCTGCCTCTGTACCATTCTGTAACCCTTCAAGTCCCGCAGCTCAAGTTTTACCTCCCTGATCCAGCCCTCCATCAGATGCTTCTGCAGAAACCCTATGGGGATCACACCCATTGCCCCCACGCGGACCTGGGTTTTCTCTTGCTCTGAGAACCAAGCACCCGCAGGTGTTGTCGCTCAGAACTACCTTGGGAAAGGTACATAATCCCCTTTTACACGCTGGGAAACAGGCAGGCAGGATCACTGCCTTAGCTCCACTGTCCCAGGTGTTGGGCTGGCGGGGAGCGGGATGGTACAAGATCAGAGCCCCAGACAGAGCAGACTGCCTGAGTGTTGGTGCATAGTCCCCATCCCTCCTGGGTAAACCATACCCAACACTAGTGGAAACATCAAGGGCTCACAGTAGTTCCCTGGGTGTGGGAGAGCTGTCCTCATGTGAAGGAAAAGTCCAGCTGGGCTAACAAGCTAAGTCACAAATCTAAGTGTGATTAGTGTCGGTTTAATGATCTAAATTCTGCTGGGCTATCTCATATATCTGAAGTTTAGTGTCAGTTTATTGGGCTAACAACCTAACTCGTAATTCCAAGCTCAACAAGTGTCAGTAATGTGATCTACTACAAATTGATAAGCTCCAGTGTACTGATTCCTTGCTTTTTGTTCTTTGAGCCTTATTGGCTAATTCCCCCTTACTTGTAATTAAGCCTCTAAAACCTCATGTGGACGTCTTGAAGGTGCTCAGAACTTCGGAGCAGGAGCCCCTCTGAGCCCACCGGCATAATACTTCTGAGTACACCAACACCCCGATTGATGCTTTTCATGGCTGGCCTGTTTCCATAACACTCAGCTCCAGTGCCCAGCTTTCTAGGTAGATAGGAGTGTTACCAAGTCGAAATTCTTTCTCCTCAGTGCAGGGCAGGACAATAAGTTGGGAGACCAGATGTTGGGGCATGGAATAGCAAGTTTCTGTAGACCTAGATGGCAAACTAATGTCCTGGAAAACCATCCCCCAAGTCACAATTCAGGCTCCTTTCCTATGTGCTTGGTTGTTGCAAACTTCTTAGTGTAGGAATTCCTTCTTGTTAGAATCCTTTGTTCTTGCAGCTATCTGCGTGGGTCAGATCCCTGCAAACCTCCAACAAAACAAACGTTATTTTCTATTCTGTAATTTGCTATCTTTAAATGAATGAAGAAGTGTTAAATGTCCTTAAAGGTCAGAGGCTTCAGAATAGGCTCTCCTGTATATTTCAGGCTCCAGGCAACATTGATTACAAGCAAGATGAAGCCTAGGAGACAGAGCATAGGGTTAAATTCAAAGGAACAGATCTAATATGGAGTCAGATTTGTTCTGTTCTATTACCCGGCCAGAAGCCACTTGAGGATTTAAATCCGTTTAAGTTAAAAATAACTAAAATTTTAAAGGAATTTACATACATATGTGGGAATGTGCAAAGCATATCTGGAACAGCACCCAAAGGATAGCAAACAGTGGCATCTCCAGAGAGGGCTGAAAGAACAGAAGATGAGGGAAAACTTCTTTCACTTGTGTATTTTTGTGCTCTGTTTGAGTTTTTTTTTTAACCATTTGCTTGTATTTCTTTTTCAGTTAAAAAAAATGTGTAATGGAACAAAGGAGTAACTAGCATAGCAAATACAGCAGCCATGGAATCACTGAGTCATCACTTTTGATTTAAGCCAGAAAGCATTTATTGACTCTCTCCAATGTGCAGTCGTGTTTTAAGAATTCTTTCAATATAATTATTATTATTATTATTATTATTATTATTATTATTATTATTATTACTACTACTACTACTACTGCTACTACTATTAATATTACTATTATTACTATTATTTTATGAAATAATAACACGGTTTATCTCACCCCTGCCCATGGCTGGTGGAAAACCAACTGAGTTTTTCTTGAGTTGTTTTCCAAGGAGTAGAGATGAGTTTATAAACAGAACACATCTTCAGGGTAAAACAGGCAGAGTGCTTTTCCAGCAGGCCAGACAGCTATGAAGGGTTTTCAACAGAGGCACCCAGAAGCTGAGAGAGAAAGCCTCCAGGACACTACAAAAAGCTGCCCAAACTGCCTTCTCCATGGCACTACTGAAATAGGAAAGAACAAATCTGACTCCATATTTGATCTGTACCTTTGACTTTAACAAAGCCAAGTTAATATGCTCCGGTCCTTTCATGGGTTATGATGTCACAGAGGAGATGGACAGGCCAATAAGGAACCACTCTGCCGCGATTACAGAGCCGGAGAAAGGGATGGGCTGCAAGATGTATGACGCAGCCGCAACTGTGCCCGTGCTTCTAGGCAGGTATCCAAAATCGCCTCGACAATGTGTCAAACACTTGTGCCCACGTCCTCAACAACAGACATGTATTAAAGGCAAATGGAACCATATAAAAGGCCAATACCCTTGCTGGGTACACCGTCCAAATAACAAAGTCTCAGTTTGACAACTGGCCATCTCGGTTCCCTGGGATTCATTCTTGGAGAACCTTAAAAACCACTCCTCTGTCCTCAAGAAGTACTGCATATTTGTCCTATCTTTGGCTCAGGGATGGAACACGTTCAAGTGAACTTTAATGTCTGCACAGATTTGACTGTCTTTCTCCAGGTTCACTTGTCCATTCCAAAGAGGCCTGAGCTGACTCCATCCTCCGTAAGATCTATTCCCTCCAGGGACAGCTCATTGAGCCTGCAATTAAAAGCCAAGTGAACAAGACTGTCCTCAGCTAAAAAGTTCACCCACCCTTCACTGTTTTCTTAATCTCCTCTCCTGGCTAATTGCAACAGACTAACACCTCCCTCCACCAAGATACCCAACTATGTCATTTTGTCTCCCCAAAGAGAAAGTAAGGTCCATAAAAGAGGAGAAAACTACATAGTCACCTCTGAATTCTTAGCATATAGTAATGTCAATAAATAGAACTCAGATTATTGCTACTTTCCTTTAAAACCATTCTGGTTATTTGAATGAGACCTTGGAAGAGAGGTGTTTGCTGTCCAGTATCTTGATCCACAAGACTCTGGAGGCCTTTTTCGGAATAGCTGTTCACTGATTCATTCAAAACACAACTTATCAATCAAGGAGTAGCTGTGGTTTTCTGCCAGGAGTTTGTGGTCACTCTCATGCCAGAACAGCTTTAAACTATATCCTTACTTTGGATTTGTTATTTTTCCCCTCTTCCAAAAAATTGACTTTCCTTACTTTCTTGTCTTGAGGAATTTTTTTTTTCCTCTTTCACCCTTTAGTAAACCAAGATTCTCAGGATGGGCTAGGCCCATTATATGATCACCCATCCAACTCCTAGTGTGAGAGACCTGGGGCTAAACTCCTGCCCTCCTGTCAAGGCAACTGAAAATCAGTTCAGGAGCCAACCAGCACACCACGGATTCTAATGCTCACTTATCTCCCAGAATCCCTGTTTTCTCGTTTGTCTTCGCTTCTGAGGATTTCCCCTTTCTTGACAATTAGTTGTGCAGCTTGAAAGATGAGGAAGGAAGGTTTTATTTCTCAATCAGCATTTTAAGAAACTTGTCTAATGAAGGTTTCCAAGAGGTTCTACAACCCTCCATTGCCGAGATAGAAAACACACTAGACATTTTCTAAATTTAGCTCTCATGTGCATTTTTTCTTTGCTTTTTTTTCTTAACTGCTAACAGACATTATTTAATTAAAAAAATATAAGGCCCCAAAAAGGGTAGAACACTGAAGGGGCAAACAATATTAAAGGGCAAAGACAGAAAAATGACAACTACTCTACAAAGTTAATATAATACATACACTATGTATCAGATCAGCACTTCTCAGTAACAGCTAATTGAAACATGACCATGAGGTAAAATTTCTCTCCTGTCAGGACATGGCCAACAGAAAATACAATTAAACCAACACACTAATATCCTAAGTCTGGCAAGGTACCGAAGGCTACAAGCTAAATGTGTCTTCTTCTGGAAAAGAAGGAGACACACCAGCTCTTCTCTGTGGAGCCGGAGCCCACGGGAGGACGGTGAAGTGAGCTCTGTAAGTACCCAATTAGCAAAGTGAGTGATGAATAAATAGACGTGAGCTTTGTTGACAGTGATGATACTACTATTCATTTGTCCTTTAAAGTATGACTTCACTTTCAGTGATCAATACTTCGGCGTCCTCAGGAGTTGAGATTTTAGGAAAATGCACAGCCTGGGCCCAGACTTCCTCTTTAAGCTCGTGACTCTGCGTAGATATCTCAAGGGCACTCCCAACTCAACCTGCAAAGAGCTGACTTCACGGTGCTCCTCCCATAGCCGTCCTGCCCAGGGCTCCTGGTCGGAGGGTAAGGTCTCCCTGCGTCTCCCAACTCAGGCCCATTACTCACAGATGTGAATGGACCCCTCCTTCAGGGACCAGATATCCTCAGTCACAGAGTACCACCACCCTCAACTGACCTACCAGATACTCACTGGCACTCACTCAGCACTGACTCTGTGCTGGAGACCACACTGCACACTGCACAGTGTATCTCTCTGGATCTCCACAACAGTCCTGGGAATTGGGTACATCACTGCTTCAATTGATTAGATAAATTGTTTCAATTCCTTGCGTGTGTCATTCAAACTGTCACGGCTACTAAGCCACAAGCCTGGGCCTGAAAACCACTTGAAAATTGAACACTGCTACACCTCGCAGCCACCCTACTCTGACTCATCACATCACCTCCTGCCAAGCCTTCTTAACTTTTCCAAGCATTCTACAAGACAAATGTGAACTACGAGAGCACCCTACTCTCCTACTTAAAATCTGTCAAGGATGGTGCACTGCCCTTAGGAGAAAGCCCCACCGGGCTTGAGCACAGCCTAAGACCCCAGCGTCCGCGTTCCCTGCGTGGCTGCGCTGCCTCACCCACCACGCAGCTCTACACGTGCCGTGTCCAGGACAGGGATGCTGACTCCGCACAACCCAGGGCTTGTCTCACTCGAACAATGATCACATTCTTCAGTGTTCATCTTCATTACTGACTCTCACAATAATGTTTTCTCATGATGAATCAATATCTTTTTCCTTACAATTTCCCATCATTGATAATGAGCTCCCCCCAAAAGAGAGAAGACCTAATTCTGTCTCCTTATCTGTAAAGTGAGAATAACAAGGAAATATATGAGGTTTTAAGAGAAATAATATTCATGTGAGGCTGAGGGACAATTCCATCATACAGTAAGCACTCAATGTGTGCTTACTTAATATTAGTAAGAATATATTGCATTCTAGCAACCTTCAATCAATGTTTTATGACTTTGTCCAACAGACTACTGACAAACTGTTGGACAAACCACTTTGAGCAGATCAGCACTAGCGTACTGGGAGAGGTAAGCGCTGACTCCAGTTACAGCTTCAGCCACCCAGCACTACGGGGCGGGGGCAGTTTGCTCAAACTCTTACATGTTGCTTGAGCATTTAGTCCTCGTTATAGAATAAAGACAGGTGTACTTTAGTCAAATCTCCTGAAACATAAATCTTCAAAGATTGATGCAAATTAGGTTTCAAGTACAACACTCTCACTAGAATTTATTTGAAAATTATAGTCTTAGCTACTCCGCACATCAAAAGGGCATAATCTTAATGTATCTGACTAAATACACTGAAAGGGTTGTTTAAAAGAAATTAAGAAGAAGCCATTCTGAATAAGCTCTCAGTATCATCTGCACAAAGCCCCACCCATGGGTCTCCTTTTTCACTTCCACATAGGTGTTTTCAAGTAGCTTACCTTGGGTCTTGGTTTCTTATAACACGGGGCGGGGAATAGTTGTGGATAGATTTATGTAGCAAATATATACCTAGGGTATTTGCTGTGAAGGAATTCTAGAAATAAGAAGATTGATATATAGTACCACCCATAAGAAACTCAGCCTTTCCATTTACAACAGCATTAAGAATAAAGTGAGAGATACATTTAACAAAAATTTACAAGATTTGTACATTGAACTTTTTGAAGTATCACCAAAATAAATTTTAAAAGATCTACATATATGGAAGACATTCCATTTTCATGGAATGATTGACAATATTATTAAAAATGTTAAGACTCCTCAAAGTGATCTATATATTCAGTGGAATCCCTATCAAAATTCCAGCTAACTTCATTGCAAAAATTGAAAAACTGATCCCTAAATTCATATGGACGTGCAAGGGGCCCAGGACAGCAAAAACAACCTTGAAAAAGAAGAGTAAAGTTGGAGGACTCACTTTAAAGTGTACTAAAATGCTATAGCACTAAGTCAGTATGAAACTGGCATAAGTTTGGATAAATAAATTTAAGAGACACAATAAAAACCCACGGGGAAAACTTTCATTTACAGACAGTTTTCCACCTGGGGGCCAAAAACACTCCATTGAAAGAATAGTCTATTCAACAAATGGTGCAGGGACAGCTGGGTATCTGCAGGCAAAAGAATCAATCTGGAATCTGAACACCCATATTTTATATAACAAATAAAATTAATTCAAAATAGATCACAGACAGAAATGTAAAAATTAAACTTATAAACTTTCTAAAAGAAGACACAGTATAAATCTTTGTGGGCCTAGGATAGGCTTTGGTTTCCTGGATACAATACCAAGAGCACAAGTGATAGAAGAAAAAAGCAGATAAACTGGACTTCATCAAAATTAAAATTTTTTATTACAAAGGACATCATCAAGAAAGTGAAATGACAGGGGAAATGGTTATCTCAAGTCAGAGAGGGCTTAGCAAGAAAAATAAAATAAATCATTTCATCTATCTGCCTCCCCTGTAAAGAAATTGTTTTAATGTTTAAAAAAATATAGTGAAAAGACAGTTTGCAGAATAGAAGAAAAATTTTGCAAAGCATGTATCTAATAAGAGAGTAGTATCCAGGATATATAACGAATGCTTTCAACTGAACAATACAAGGAAATAGACACAATTTTAAATTTACCATGAATTTAAATAGATATACAAATGGCCAATAAGCATATGAAAAGATGCTCAGCATCACTAGCGAAATCAAAATCAAAATGAGATCTCATTTTACACCCACTAGGATGGTTATAACCAAAACATGGACAATAACAAATGTCATTCAGGAGGCAGAGAAACCTCATATGCGGCCAGGGGAAAGGGACAATGGTGCAGCTTCTTTGGAGAAGTCTGGTATTTCCTCAAAAGCTTAGAGTTATATGGCTCAGCAATTCCACTCCTATATGTAGAGTCATCCCTCAATACCCTTGGGTAGTTGGTTTCTGGAACCCCACACCCTGGATACCATAATCCAAGGATGTTCGAGTCCCTTTACAATCAGCCATCTGGATCCATGTAGTGGAAACTACAGATATGGAGGGCCAAATGTACAGCCAAAAGAATGAAAACATATTCTCATAAAAAATTTCACATCAATATTCATAGCAGTATCATTCAGAGTAGCCAAAAGTTACTAACAATATCCATCCATCAATGAACGGATAAACAAAATTACCAAGAATAGGCCCACAAACTTTTGGTCATTGAAACTTTGACAAAGGAGGTGACAACATACAATGGAGTAAAGACAGCCTCTTCAGCAAATGGTGTAGGGAAAACTGAACAGCTGCATCTTAATCATTGAAGTTGGACTACTGCCACACAGCATACACAATAAAGAATTAAAAATGTGTTAAAGACTTAAACATGTAGACAAGACACTGTAAACCTCTTAGAAGCAACCATAGGCAAAACATCTGACATACATCTCAGCAATGTTTTCCTAGAGCCGTCTACTCAAGCAATAGAAAAACAACCAAAAATATACAAGAGGGATCTAATTAAACTTACAAGCTTTTGCACAGCTATGGAAACAGTAAGCAAAACAAAAAGAAAACCAACCAACCTATGGAATGGGAGAAAATATTTGCAATAAATGAGACTGCTAGTGGCTTAATTCCCAGAATATGTAAGCAGCTTTTACAGTTAATATGAAAAAAAAACAATCAATTCAAAAATTGGCAGAAGTCCTAAAGAAACATTTCTCCAATGAAGACGTACAAATGGCCAGTAGCCACATGAAAAAATGTTCAATATCATTATCAGAGAAATGCAAATCAAAACTGCAATCAAGTATCACCTCTCACCAGTCAGAATAGGCATCATTCAGAAGTTCACTGACAATAAATACTGGAGAGGCTGCGGAGAATTGGGAACACTCCTACACTGTGGAGGGAATTCAGTTTGGTGGAGCCATTGTGGAAAAGTGTATAGCTGTTCCTCTAAAGACAAAAAATTGACCTCCCATATGAACTAGCAATGCCATTCCTGGGCATATATCCAGAAGGAACCCTAATTCAAAAAGACACCTACACCCCAATGTTCACAGCAGCACTATTTACAATAGCAGAACATGGAAACAACCGAAATGTCCACTGAGAGATGACTGGATTAAGAAGGTTGTAGCATATTTGTCCAATAGACTACTATTCAGCCATAAAATAATAATAAAATAATGCAATTTGTAGCAACATCAATGGACCTGGAGAATGTCATTCTAAGTGAAGTAAGCTATAAAGAGAAAGGAAAATACCATATGAGATTGCTCACATGTGGAATCTAAAAAAAAAACAAAGAAACAAAAAGATAAACTTATCTACAGAACAGAAACAGACACAGAGTCATAGAAACCAAACTATGGTTACCAGAGGGGAGAGGGTGTGGGAAGGAATAAATTGGGAGTTCAAGATTTGCAGATACTGAGTATGTAACAAATAAACAGCAAGTTTATACTGTATAGCACAGGAGAATATATTTAATATCTTATAGTATCTTGTGTTTAAAAAGAGTATGAAAATGAATACAGGTATGTTCCTATTTAACTGAAGTGTTGTGTTGCACACAAGAAACTGACACAAAATTATAAACTGACTAGACTTCAATGAAAATATTTTTAAATAGACCAAAAACGAATAAAAGGAAAATGATATTATCAAACAAAAAGAATAAAGTACTAATTCAAGCTACAATATGGATGAACCTTGAAACTTTATGCTAAAAAGCCAGACACAAAAAGTCAAATAGTGCCCTTTAAGGTGAACTGTATCTAAGCTTTTATTTTACTACTCCTGTAAATTTTCCGGTGGTTTGAAATCTATCAATATCAAAATAAGATGTATTATACATTAAAAGCTTAAAACACTTCCTCACAGGAGGGCTTTTATTATTAAATTCAGAAACGCATATAAAGCTCTTGGAAAAACACTTTGCACCTCCACACACAATCACTGCTGTCACTGCCACTCAGAGGGTGGTGCCAGCACTGATGAGAGCAGCCTCCACTCGCTCCCCTGCAGAAAGGAGTGAAGGCCTGAGCTCTGACAGGCAGGGTGAGCGTGAACCTGGGTCAGACACAGCCATGTCCCAGGCTCTGCGTTACCCAACTTTCTTATAAAAACTGCAACATGAAATGTAAACACGCTAGAGGGATGTATCTTACAACACAGGGAATACAGACAATGTTTTACAGTAACTATAAATGGAGCATCTATTGTACACCTGAAGCTAATATCATATTTTAAATCAGCTATAACTTTCTAAAAAATTAATAAATATTTCTAAATTGTTTTCACTTTAATATTCAATTCGGTTTTTAAGTAACTACTAAACAGCTTAGAATGTATAAAAGCATTTAATTGTGCTGTTTGTTTACATAATTATTCACATTCAGCCTCTTGCTAAAGAGAATTTAAACAATTCTTTTAAAAACAGCTTAACAACCTTAACAACAAAAAGGCAAACCTGAGAGTGAAGAGAAAATGGAGATTCAATACTTAAATGAAACCAGGGGGAGATAAACTCATAAAAATGGATTCCATGAAGTCAGAGCAAGTGTTAAAGGCTGACTAGAAATTCAGCTGTAGGATTCTTGGCAGCTAAACCAAAAAGAAAAGATGATGGGGCGGGTGGTAGAGCGTGTGCTTAGCGTGCACGGGGTCCTGGGTTCAAGCCCCAGGGCTTCCACTAACAGATAAATACATCTAATTACCTGCCCCCATAAAAGATCACCAAAGAAAAGAAAAAGAGAAATTTCTTTCCCAAAAAACCCTGATATTAAATTTGGATTAAATACTTAAAAAAAGCAAAGAAGAAAAATAGAAAAGATAAGTGACACTGTGAAGGAAAACCACAGCTGGTCTAACAAGCTAAGTCACAAATCTAAGTGTGATAAGTGTCGGTTTACTGATCTAAGTTTTGCTGGGATACCTGGTAAATCTGAAGTTTAGTGTCAGTTTACTGGGCTAATAAGCTAACCCGAAAATCCAAGGTCAACAATTGTCAGTAACGGGATCTGTTCCAAATTGATAAGTTTCAGTGTACTGATTCCTTGCTTTTTGTTGTTTGAGCCTTATTGGCTGATAGCCCCATACATGTAATTAACCGTATAAAACATCATGTGCACATCTTGGAGGGGCTCAGAGCTTTGGAAAAGAAGCCCCTCTGAGCCCACCAACATAATAAATCTCAATACTCCAACACTCTGAATGATTCTTGTTTCTTGGCTGGCCTGTTGTTTCCATAACAACACAAGGGATAATGCCCGTGAGATAAATCTGCAGTGGCTGCTGGCAGGTCCCCATGTCTCACGTGGGAAAATCTGAAACATCCTTCTCAATACTCAGAGTCATCATAAGCCCACCCCAAACCTGCAGCCTTTAAATGCGGGAGCACAGGTAGGGCCTGGCCTTTGCTGTCTCTGTGTCATCACAGTTAGACAGGATGGAAGGGGGAAGAGCACAGCCATTCAAGGAAGGCCACCGCAATTAACAGAAAAATGGTGAAGGATTCAAACCCCAATAGGTCTTGAGGCTCAGGATGAAGAGATTTAACTTCTAGCAGATCTTGAGATTCAGTAAACATCCATTGTAATAGTAATGTGGTGAATAACATGCCCCAGGCAACATGGCAGTCCCAATGATAGCTACAAAAGGTCAAAGGGTGGGAAATGGCCAACTCCCTGGAAATCCCAGCCCCTTGCCCTAAGGCTGGTCCTTCTACTTATTAGCATATGAAACCACCAAGCCCAAGAAAACAAGCAACACAGCGCCACCTCGTGGTCACCAATCTCTTTCCCTCTTTGGTGAAGGTCCACACTCTGTCTGTGAAGTGTGTACCTACTTCTAATCTGAGCATCAAACCCCCACACCTCGTGAAGTTTCTCTTGCCTATCAATGTATCTCTCTGAATAAATATACCTTTACTCAACACTGGCTTGCTCTTGAATTCTTTACTGCATGAAGTCAAGGAACAAAATCTGGTGGGGCATATCCCAGGGACTCAACAAAAGCCTGGGACACAGCCCTTCTCATGCCCAACCTTTTTTTATTCTTGTATCAACAGGACTGGTCTGTGAAGGGAGGTCTGAGACCCCAGCTAAGAGACAGAAGCAGCCTCCAGGGCTCCAGCTTGCAGGCAGCCTCTCCCCCAGCATGGGTCTTGGGGCCTGCCCGGTTCTCTGTGTTTCTCTGTTGTGCTGACTCCCCAGCCAGACAGCGTACTCCTAGGCCTGTCCCCACAAAACCCTTCTCTCCAAAATACAAGCACATCATGTCACAATCCTCTTGTTCAACCAGGAAATGTTCAGCCCACTTTTTTCCTCCCCAATAAAGTACCCAACTGTCCTCCTTCCCATCACATCACTTCTTTTTTTGTGAGAACTCTGCACTCGCCACACCCCATCCTGAACACAGGTGTCTTGCTAGCTGTGACCGAGATGTTTCTTTCTCACATAGCCTGCGTCCTTTCTCTTTCCCTTTATTACCTTAAAAAAGCCTTTCCTGAGTCACCCACCCCACTGATTCTGAACTCACAAAGTGCTGAGGTTGCAGTCACTATGTGCATACATCCCAGTTTTGGTTAAGTTTCCATCGCAAGATCTTCATTAAGGAGCTGCATCAAGAAGTTTAAAGAGGCTATTCTTACATCTGAGTGGAGGAGCCTGCAAAAAATTTACATGGCTTTGAAGAGAGAGTTAACCAGGGACAGAGAAGTCACGGGTCCTAGTCAAAAGTTTCATGAGGCAAAATGTTCTCCCAAGGCTCAGAGTGGCTTCTGAACATGGAGTCGGCAGGAAGGAGGTGACAGGCAGTGATTAGGGTGGGTGATACAGGGTACGCTCCCCCAGCCGGGAAAGAATAGGTTTTTTTCTAGTTTTCCAAACAATTTCTTGCTGCCTTTCTTCCCTTATTACCACATACCATTTCCTATGAATTAAGCATATCAATGTAAGTCATTTGGGGCACTTGGGAGAAGCTACACGATGCCATTCACAGGGCCGGGACATGACAGCCACACCTGTCAAGGTTGAAAGACCAGTGGGAATATTTCCATGGTAATCATGGGCATGCAGCAAACTCCCCAGCTTCAATGACCTCCTCTCAAAGTTGGCGCCAATAAAGCTACCAGTCAAAATGCGTGATGATTATGGCCAACATCTGTTTATTAGTTAAGTGCCCGAGACAGCTGTCGCTTAATGGGGAATGAGTACGATCAACGAGGCCCTGTCCACCTGGCCACACGCGCCCTGCCTTCCTGCTTTGGTGCAGCAGCAGAGTTTGTTAAGCTGAGGTGAACGCCCCACAGCAGCCCGACGGGAAAGCTCCCAGCTCTGCACGGCGAGATGTGTTCCTTTCCTTCTCAGAGCTGATCACAGTTTGCTGTCGTCTGTTTTTATGTTTATCCCTTTTGTAACTGCCTCTCCTCCGGAGATTTTGCTCAAGCAGCACGGGGCCAGTTGTGTCTTGCGGCCTGCCGGATATTTTGGGCAGGGAAACAGCCGAGCCCACATCTGGCTCTGGTACTGAACGGAGAATGCACAAGGCCCAGGAGCCCATGCTGAACCGAGGCCCCTGCATCCAAAATTATGGTCTGACTTTGGGCAAATCACATAGTCTTTTTTACCCTGAGATTCCTCATCTGTCTATGAAAATAACTGCCCATGGAACACAGAGTTACAAGTATTAAAGGAAATCACCAAATTCACAACCTAGCCAAGGGGCTACCAGTGCATCCTCAACAGATAAATACTGCCTTTACAGTTCTGACACACGCCAAGCTTGGTGGCCGCACAAAGTGTAAACTGCTAAGTGCCAGTGTGTTAAGTGTTTCATGTGTGCTATAATACCCTTTAGAACTTACAACAATCCCAGGAAGTAACGAATATTATCATGCCCATTTCACAGATTCACCAACAGGTTAAGAGTGGTTACATTCTAGTCCAAGGCGCTACGGTGAGGTAATGGCGATTTCAACGTGAATATGGCCCCAGGCCTGGGCTCCATCTCTGTCCCATCCACCTGACCACTTGCCTATGAAATCCACCTGTCCAATACCCAAGTTTGAAGCCGGCCAGCTCTTAAATGCAATGTGTGCCACCGTTTGTCTATGTTCCTTAATTACCATAAACAGTTCTCAGAAAGCACTTCAGAAAGGAAAGTTGGACTCACGTCCCTGCCCACAAAGAAGAGGAATTCTGCCTTGCCTTCTCCTGTAACGTGCAGAAATCCTTCCCATTCACCACCGAATACTTTTGTATGCTCCCTCTGTGTTCATGTTTGCACACGGCTTATTAAAGTAGAAGTTACCTGCAGTAATTCCATCTCGGTTCCTTTCCAAGGTTCCAGATTATCCATAATCAGGGTAATATGATAATTTTCTGTGAACGAAAATACTACAATGTGAATGAAAATACTGCAACCATGTCACTAAACAAAGAATGCTGAAAACAAGTCATCAGCGACTGCTGCCGCACCCCAGTGAAAACAGGCCTGCAGCCACTCACAACGGTGCCCTCTGAGCAGACTCAGAATAAGAAAGGACAGATTACTGGCCCTAGATAGCTAGGTGCTTGTCTAAAGAATATATTCAGTGAGCCCAAATGTTGGCTTCCTCCCATATATTGAAAAGCACTAAATTCTTGAACGTGAGATACCTGGCTTTCTTTAGATAACAAGCAATGTTTTATTGTTCTAACTACCTGGTCTTTGTTGTAAAGCTCCTATATAATCCTAGCTTCTCCACTACTCTTGGGAGCAGTCCCTCAGAGTGTTCCGAGAGGCAGTCATCCTGGCTCGAGTCCTCCTGACAAATAAAACATAACTCTTAATATTCAGGCTGCACGTTTATTTCAATCAAGTCCCAGAATAGACACAACTCATCAATTCTGTAATGGGACACACTGGATCAGGAACCAAAAGAGTGTAGTAGTCCCGAAGAACTACGGCTCCCTCTTTCTTCCTGTCATTATACAATCCCACCAGAACTCATTACTATGCTGTCTGCTCCTCTGGCAACCAAACTCATAGAAGAATGAACTCAGCAGAGCACCATGCTGGGGAGAACCCCCCGCAGCAGCACTGCAGGCTGCCTGCCCTCCCGCACGCTCTGCCGACCGCTAGTGTCCTCCGTGGAGACCAGGTCAAAAGAGCTGTTCCCAACAACTGCAAAGTCCCACATATTAAATAAAAACATTTTATTTTATACAATATGTTACATATATACCCATCTCTGAAAACAGCTTTGCCAGAAGCCCAAACCTTCAATATTAATATGCAAAGGCAAACCCGGTCCCCAAGGGAAAACAAGTCTTAAGACGACGCTAAGGCCTCCAAAGTCCTCTCCACGACAATGAACCAATCTGCCTGCAGGTCTGCAGCTGCAGGAGGCTACATGTCTGCTTTTAAAGCAGCCCCTTCCTGCCCTCGTGTGCTACAATGCCCTTTTATGCCCTCCCATCGCAGGGCAAGAGCAGCCGCTGCAGAAACTTGCAGGGGGCTCAGAGCCAGGGATTATGCCCAGGTCACACTGCAAACCTACTGCCCGCCTCACAGCCCCCAGCCAGCAGGTCACCTGGAAGTCACAGCAAGTGCCCCAATCCAGAAGTCTCTTCATTTGCCAGCACAACTGATCACTGGTCTCCAACCTTCGTCAGTTTTGCACAAAACAGCACCTTCTACTGTGAAGCGGGTTGTTTTCGCTTCTGTGCCCCATCCTTACTGGAAACGTTAAGGGAAACCAAAAGGCCTCTTCTCAACACTTTTCTGATGACACCCTCCCACCCACAATACTCATATGCTCAAGAGTTTGGATCCACGTGATTTTGTTTCCCTTATGCTAAGTGGCTCAAAACACTGCGGGATTCTTTCTCCTTTGAGTGTATTAGCACTCAGTTTCTCGGCTTTAATCTGTTTTGGTCTCTCTCTTCAGTGTCCCTAGAAGTTGCCACCTCTTACTCCCTTCAGCAGCCTCCCTCCCAACATCTATTCTAGGGAATCAGCTGTGATGAGGGGCCCGGGGGCAGTCACAGAAGATGCAACTAAGGCACAGAGAGGCTACATAATTTGCCCAAGAAATCACCTTGAGCCACCAACAGAGTGTGTCATGTCCATCTATTTAACAGTTATGCTAAGCAAGTTAACTTTTTGTAGATTATGTTTATAAACAGATGAGAAATCAAAATACATACAAGGACACACATCAACTCTAAGATGTTCATTAACTCCACTGTTTTGTTTCAATTTATTTTATTTCTATTAAAAAATTGAGAACCCCTGCAGCCTATATAGCAAAATGTTACTGGGTTTTAAATCCAGAATATAGAGGGGTTATGTCATTACTCATTCTTATATGTATGTTCAGAAGACAAAATGATTTGAAAGTCTCTCTCCCCGCCACCTACTCACTACTGGCTCTCACCAGAGCTCCCAGATCACACATCTAATACCGTTTCACTTTACCCACAGCTGAACTCATCAGTTTTCCCCCAGAACTCCCTCTGCAGCTTTCCGTCCTCAGAACACAGCAGGACCATTATTTAACTCATTAATCCACCCAGAAACCTGGGCCTTACTCCATCCTACATTCACAGACAGCATTCATCCTTTCCTTTTAACCATCAAAACATGCCTTCAATCTGTTCGCTTTTACCCACTGACTGTCCTACCGCTCAAGTGGAAGCCACCAACACTGCCCACCTGGACCCACGAGTCTCCCAAGTGGCCCCACAGCCACTCTTCCCTACTTTAGACAAATGGGATTGTGTCACTCCCTCGCTTTTTGGACTCTTCAGACCCAATTTTCTTAGAAGAAACTTCAATTTCTTCACCTGGTGAAGGTCTTTGCCATGAAACTGTCAGCTCAGGGAGGGCAGGACCCGCCCTCTCCCCTTGGCCCTGCCCTCTGGCAGAGCTTCAGCTTGGGAGGACCTGCTGAGCTAAATCAGCCTGTATTATAAACCTGGTCTTGAGTTCTTAGCAAACAACTTCACTTATCCATACAAATCCAACGTAGATTAGAAAGATTTTAGATGTTGAGCTAGACAATTGATTTGGGGATTTTGCACTGGCAACCTGCA
The DNA here is from genome assembly GCF_048564905.1 of Vicugna pacos. NCBI lineage: Eukaryota > Metazoa > Chordata > Mammalia > Artiodactyla > Camelidae > Vicugna > Vicugna pacos. The sequence goes on from NW_027328742.1 coordinate 6,685,264, forward strand.
AGTATATGTTCTAATGATTGTGTCTTGTTAAAACCACACACAGATTAAAGGAGTATTTGTGGAATGTCTTCGGAGTAAAAGGGACTGTACTTTTACAGATTTTATGTTTTATTACATGAACAAGCAGGACAGGGTCACAAATGGAACCGCCTCACAAGTGACAGAAGACAGGTGAGACGCATATAGCAACAGGTCACAAAGATGGTAAGAGCAAAGTTGTTTATCCAACCCCCGAAAAAATTCCTCCAAGAACAGAAAACTCACAATTTTGAAAATAAAATTCTATCATCTAAAGAAAGAAAATAAATAATCCTCTTCATCAGGGTTTCAAGATCTGACTGCAGAGTTATTAGCAGGCCATACTGAATCCTAGCACAGAAAAATCAGATGGACTAGTGGTGAGTAAGTTCCAGGAAAACGGCAGTAATTCCTTCACTTGAAAGAGGACACACACTCACTTGTTGAAGGTGACTGTAAACAGCATTCTGCAGAAATTCAGATGATTCAGACACCGCTTCTACATGGTGATGACACGGAAGGACGGCTTGGATGCATGCTTCTAACTGAGTCACCGGCATTCTTACACTGCAGGGGGAAATGGAGGCCCTCAGCCAAGAGCACAGATGTTCCTGTCATGTATCCCAGATCGTGCCTCGGGGACTCAGTGTCCTGTAGCAGTCCGGCCCCAGGCGAAGACCCGCAGCGTGGCCCAAGCAAGCAGGAGGGGCACTGTGCTTGAGAAATCCCATCCCCGATGGGGGCAAGACGGGCTGGTGGGGTTGTGTGAACCTATAAATGCTCATAGAAATAAACCTGCATACATTCACGTGATAAAATTAACTGTAGCAGGCTATTTAACAAAATTTCAATTATTAGTGTTAATTTTACCATTCCTCTTGTCCCCTGCACTCTGAGACAGGCTTAGGCTCTCTCACACATGCAGCTCTGATGCAATAGTTGTGAATTTATTTTATTTTGCTACAAGTGTTTTCGCTCCTAGTGTCGCTGTGACTGTCGTCTCTTAACACAGTCAGATGTCTTCCTGGATCTCTCCCAGTGTTCCTTGCTCCTGCTTCTCAGATCCTGAGATAAAGAACAGGTGAAGGCATATGACTGGGAATGTCAATGTGGACTTGATCAAAGTCCTCAGTGACCCCCTAGGTGAGTGCTGCCCACCCCTTACCTTCAATTCTCAAGGTTCTGCCCAGGGTGACATCCAGACAGGAGAGATTCCTGGGCCCAATTAAGAGCTGTGTGGCTTGGGTGCGGGGAAAGGTGCAGGAGCTGGTTCCGTAGACGGTCACTTCCATATCTCTGCTACTCTCTCTCCCGAGGCCCCGCTGCCAAGCCCCCAGGCTCCCTGATCTTCTGTCCTTCTCTTCTACTCTAATTCAAGCCCATTTCCTCTTCCTTTATTCCCTGATTATCCCCAGCTGGAGTGATTTTCCCATCACAGATTCTGAAAAATTTTCCTGCAGCTGAAAAACAGGTCTCCAGAGGTCAATGCCCATATAGTGGTTCCTGAAGAGAGCCCCTGGTTAGGGGGACCCTCACCAACACTCACGGGGCATCAGACATTTTGCAGGGTCAACCACCCCCAACAAGAGTTTGCTGTGACCCCAAAGCACGCACAGCATCCCTGCTCACTAAAGTGTAGTTTTAGTCCTTTATTAAGAAGCAAAAATAAAATAATTGCTCATGTTTCTTACTAAAATTATTTATGAGGTAGAAAAAGTAATTCTAATAGAAAAGAACAAATTTCACTCCATGTTAGATGTGTTCGTCTGACTTTAAACCTGTACCTTGTTTTCTAGGCTCAGATTTGCTGTTTCTGCACCTTTTGTAAAAGAATGTTGCCTTTAGCCTGAAATACCCAGGAGGGCCTATTCTCCGGGCTCTGATCTTTAAGGATATTAGCTCTTCTACACTTATGTACAGATGGCAAGTTGCAAAATAGAGAATAACCTTTCTTTTTTTTTGGAAGTTATACGGGGGCACCATAATTTGACCCACATGGACAGCTGCAGGAACAAAGGATTCCAAGGACAAACAATTCGTACAGCAAGAAGTTTGCAACAACCAGCCACATCCCCGCTGCTTTTAGTATAAAAGGAGACTGAATTCTGCCTTGGGGAAGAGAGTTCTACTGGATATCAATATGCCATTTTCTGGGTCTGCCGTCTTTTCAAATAAAGTCACTATTCCTTACTCCAACATCTCATCTCCCGATTTATTGGCCTGTCATGCAGCAAGCAGAACGAGTTTGGACTTGGTAACAAAGTGACTGCATTAGAGGTAGTATGTCTCCACTGTTTCCTCATTTCCAGAATGTCACAACCTATCAGTTTTATATGCTGTTTAACAACACGAACAAAAAACCTATTATACGGAACTGATTCCAAGAAATAAAATTATTTCTACTCCTTCAAACATTTTTTTATTTTGTTTTGTTATGCCTATTGAAAAGAAAATAAAAGTCAAATCATTTTATTTCACGTATTTTTTAAAGCTACATATTGTAAGTACTATAAAGATATTTAAATTGCCATAAAAATTGTTCATATATTAGTATAAAGATATATACACAATCAATGCAGATTAGGAAAGGAGTAGATATTTACTAAAAATCCACCGCACATCCAGTCTCTTACAAGCATATCCTGGAATATAAACTCTATTACCCCGGAGTCCCCCACCCCCATTCTCACTGCGGAGTCCCTTAGTAATCAACTACCAAGGCACCAGCATAGAACCATGCAATCACTATTTTAGGTATAAATGAGAGTATTAGCTCATTCAATTCTAAAACAGAAACCTTAAAATAAATACTGAACTTATTTACAGATAAACAAATTTGGACACAAAAAAGTACAGTTTCTCCCCCAAGACACAAAGATAATAATTGGTAAAGGCAAGATTTGAACTAATCTGCCTGATTCTAAAAGCTAAGGTGGAAATCCCCTTTGACTTTGGAGGTACAGCAGCACAACCTATCACCCTATCTTTGTTCAGATCTAGCTTTAGACAGCCTGAGACAGCACCCCATTCCTATGGAACTCGAGGGCAAACAATAACAATAAGGATTTTATATTCAGTATTTTCTTAAGTCTCAATTATATAAAGTGTCAGCAGATCAGCAGAAAACTCTGGGAAATATGAGTGGGTCCAGAGCTTTTTGCTGATAAGAAACTCATTCTATCAGGACAGAGTGACCTTCCCATGAGAGGCCTCATGTACATAAACTAAAGCCAGCTGAGCAATGAAAACTAGCAAGAACATGGAACTCAAGCAAGAAGGATGCCTGCCATCCCCTGCCCAGTTGCCTCTTCACCCGCATGGACAAGATGGCAGAAGATCCAAGTTCTTGTCCAAGTGACAACATCATGGATTCTCACCCATGAAATGTTATGACTCTATGCTGTCTTAAGTCCTTTCCAACTAAAATATGATGACACCAATATCTCAGCAGAATGTCTATGTCTCCACCTTCTCTCTTCTATTAGGAGACTATATCTATGGCTACAAAGCCGAAATTCAATTAAAAACACCATGCACGAAGCCTAGTGGAAGTCTGTGTAAGAGACATTGTTCTCACGCTCAGTGAGTGAAAACTCAGAAAAAGTGGTCCTTCTCCCTCTGCAAGTGGGAGGTAGCCTGATTGTGTGTGTGTGTATGTGTGTGTGTGTGTGCACACGTGTGTGTGTGTAAATCAAATACAACGTATTCTGGGATGTGCACAGATTTATTTTTTATGTTACTATTATTTCGTGAGAATGAGCCTACCTTTAAATTAATTTGAATCTATTATTCTGAGAGAGTCTCAGGCTCTTTTGGTGGAGGATGTGAAAGGGGAAAGGAAAGGAGGAAAGAAGTAAATGAAGCAAAGCTGTAAGAGTACTGCTAGGGAAAGGCAAGACATTATTTTTGTTCCTACTTGCATCACACACAAATTAGGGACTGGCTTTCCCCCATGTCTTGTCAAGCACTGAGTTGCAGAAGAACAGGCAACAGCCCTTTTCTCACTGAGCTTGTGACTATACGTGGCATCTTATAGACACAAATTATTTAACCTGATCAAACACTCTAGCAGCAGGATGTAATTCTCCTACTTTGAGAGACAAGGAAACAGGAAGTGAAAGAGGGTATATAGCTTGACCAAAGTCAGAGGACAAGTAAACTAAAGAGGATGAATTCAAACTCAGATCTGAATGCAGAGTCTGATCTTCCCACTACTAGGGCTGGAAAATCCTTAACACACAGGGTCCCCAGCTCCTCTGCATTGTTCCTGGCACCAAGCATTTCCCATGGCGATGGTCTCCAGTTCTCAGACACAGCGCTCTGTGCAGCCAATAACCTCCATTCGACCTTGATAATCTACCTGCCACGCCCACCAGGCTTCACCATACAGGCAGGAAAGCTGGCTTTCAAGTGCATACAAAGCCACCCCTGGTCTAACCTGGACTCTTCAGCAGCTTTTCCAGCATAAAGGCAGCCATGAAAGTGCTCACAGTTTGTACATGAGCCACACTACCTCTCTCCATCTGTCTCCCCACGTATACTACTTAGCTATGACCATTTTGAGAATCTTGGAAACAAATTTTTAAAAACAGAAAAGAAAGGATTCTGTAACAAGTACTTAATACTTACAATTTTAAATGAGAAGTTACAAAGTGAGTATTTACAAACCGAATCTGCCTTCCTAGGTGTCAGTTTTAACAGTTAAAAAATATAATAGCAAAAATTTCTCACTTAAAAAATTAACAAAAACATCAACAATAATCTGGAATAAACTCAAAAACAATGCCCATGTTGTATATGGAGGAAGTACAGGACTGTACTGAGGGGTAAAGTAAGAAGTGTGAAAGTAGAGACATCAACCTTTTGTATGGAGGAAAGCAGTTTTGTAAAGATGTACGTTCTCCTAAAGATAATTCAAAATTACTAAAAAATCCCATGACAACACTTATCCTTTTTTTAACTTGAAAAAATTATATTAGAATTCTTCAGGAAAAATGAAGTCATAATAATAGCAAAGAAAAATAGGGATCAAAAAGCAAGTCAAAAAATTGCACTGTCAGATATTAAATAAATTTTTACAATATGTAAGTTATAGTGCTAGAGTAAGAAAGTAAGATTGACAGAAATAAACCATGAGCTCAAAAAGAGACTCTAGTGTACATAAATATTTTTTACAGGTGGGATTTCAAATTAAAAAGCAAAGTATGAATTCAATAATTGTCTTGGTACAATCAGAGAATCCCTGGAAAAAACAAATTCTTTTCCAGTCATAATGACCACAAGAAAAGTTACTGAAAGTGATGTAAATATTAGAAAGTACTAATAAGGGCAAATACAACTCTTTGCTCATATCAATTCAGCTTCTCCTCACTGTAACAAGTACCATTCTCATCTCCATCTTAGAGATTAGAAAAACCTACAGAAGAGATTTGTACCATTATAAGAAAGCATTTCTAAGAATAATATCAAGAATAAAACCCAAAAAGAAGACATTTGCTATCTAAAGGTTATTTTGGGCCACAACAAAAATGAACCTACTGAACAAAATGAAAGGCAAAAAATGACAAGGGAAAGCTCTGTGATACATGTTGATGAAGACAAGGGGCTAATGTTCATAATATACATAGAGCTGTCACAAAGCAACAAGAAGCTCCCCCACTTAAATATTTGCAAAGGACAAAAGGGATCATTCACTTTTTAAAAGTTAGGTGGCTAATGAGTGAAAAATGCTCAATACCACACTGGTCATAAAGGGCAAACTAAAACAATGGAAATCATTTTGCTCATCATATTGGCAAATATTTGTAAAAGATATTCTAGCTAGTGTCCATTTTTGAGACAACAAACTGTGAGCGATCTTTTGGAGGACGACATGTCAATGGATATATAAACCCTGGAAAACGTGTGTACACACAGGCTGAACTTCACTTTTAGGAATCGTTTCATTTACAAAAAGAATCAGTTCAAAAAGATGTACTCATCAGAGCATTTACACAGCACTGTTTACATTGGTGGGAAGAAAACCTGAAGTGGAATCACACCCAGGGATAGAGAATTGGTTACAAAATTTATTCTACATCTTTTCATTCCCCACAGGAGAAGGAATTTCTAGATTCACTTGAAAGGAGCCTGTGATTTATGTAGTTGTCACATCCAAGGACTAAATTTCCAGAAACCTTAACTAAAGGAATACTCATACAAGATCACAGGAATGTTTGTACAAGAAGGATGCCAGTCAGACACCCTTTCTGACAGTGGAAAATGGAGAAAACTTAAGTGTCCACCATCAAGACAATGATGTGGTAAATCACGGTGAGCTGTGGCCACTAAAGTTCCGGTGTTTCGGCGTGGTCCAAGGCCTTGTCCACAGTTCTCTCCCACGAAAGGTGTCCTTACACAAGAGACCAAACCTGCACATCAGGAGACCACTTTACTCTATCTGAAAGGACCGGATGAGTCTGGAGGGAGAGGACGTCTGTGATATATACCTTAGTGAATAAACCGAGCTGCAGAAAACATATAGTATGGCCTTATTTTTCAATAAAGCTTATATACACACACATATACATAGATTTCTCATATACGTTTATGTATGTGTATATATATATGACATAGGCCTAAAGGTCATGAAATATATACTCCACATTGTCAGCAGTTTTTACTCTCAGGAAAAAAGGGGAAGGGAAGTAGGGGACTTTCGGTACCACCACAGTTCTCTTTTCAGTATTCCAGTTAAGTTTACTTGGAATTTAAAAGTTTACTTAAGTCCAAAGTAAAATGGACAGGGATTCCACAACACAGAATGCTATAATGGTCATTAAAAATCATGCCAGCAGAGATAGAATACTGTAAAAAAAATTGTAATAAGCCGAATGGAAAATGGAGGTCTCCATACAGCAAACAGGCACACAGTGCTCGCTGGTTTTTATGACAGAGTTAATACACACTGATGAAAAGAACAGAAAATAGATTTTAAAGTGTTAATTATTATCTCTGAATACTGGGAACAGGATAGACCCTTTTGACCCTTTTTTCAGACTTTTATACTTAATACACATTATTTTTCATCTGAAAAATGCATTTATAGATGTCTAGTACCACACATTGGAAAAAATACATGAGTACTTACAGAAACAAATAACTAGGAGACACCGCAGCACCATCACACAGTGCAGAATGGGTGATCCTGAATAACACCACGCAGTTACATAAGGACCCAAAAAGTGAAAGCACCCGCTGTAACAGGGTGCAGCCCCCTTCTATTTGTCAGTTGTGTCTTCAGGGCTGAGGCAGTTCTGAGCACGGCCAGTGTCAGTGCTGGTGTCTGGATGGATGCCACTGGAGGTGAAGGCACCTGCAAGCCGAGAGAAAGAACAGAAATCATCCTCTGCTTTTTCTGTCTTGTTCCTTTTTCACTTTTAAAGAGAGGCGGAAATAAGATAAACTGAATCTTCCCTACTGAAATTTCAGTAAACAGCTTTATATTGTTCACAACTTATATTCTGCCTATAACTGTCTTTTCAACAAACCATTATATTTATTAAATGTTAATTAACTCAGGTAATTAACTACCTGTTGAAACCTATTAAAGAACATAACATGCACTACGTGAAAGCACCACACCTGCAGTGACTAGCACAGCTGTCTTGACGACAGTGCAGTCAGCCCCCACCATCCCGTGGCCCTGAGCTCCTGATGCTGGGAAGAGAGCACGCTGCCGCCGCAGGCGGAGAAATATGGTAAAAGCATTTTCTGAAATCTACAGCACTGACAAAACATAACTGCTTAATCCCAGGCTCCTTTGAGGCTGTCATTTTCCGTTTCTGGCCAACACCCGTCAATGAGCAGAACCACCCCATTCCCGAGTCATGGGACTCACGTGGGCAGAAGTTTTGGAGAAATTTCCAGGTATAGAATGTAAACCAACTATACATAAAACTCTGAAAAAGAAAAGATGCAATAATCTGATTTTGGAAGACACTCAATATATTCTCCTAAGCCTTAGTAGTTGGAAAGGCTGGGCTTCTCCTAAGCCACTTATTTATTTCACAGCCAGTGAGCATCTCCCACAAACCCTGCTTCCCTGTGTGTGCTGGGAGCCTCAGGCACATTGATGCTGTCTATCTTATAAGTCACAAGGCAGAGGCTTGTGTCTCACGCCTGCAACTCTCACACAGGCTCAACTCCGAGCCTCAATTTGTGAACTTGGCCCCATTTTCTCACCTGTTTATTTGGTATCTGTTCTTCTGTAAGCTGCCTGAAATGCTTCTTGAAACAAGTCAGAAGAATGAGTGGGTAGAGAAATGGACAGATGGACAGGTGAGAGATGGGCAGACAAATAGTGAGACTCCAAGAGAAGGGGAGCAAACAAAATTTCCTATGCAAAACCCTCTTCTAGTCAAGGAAGAAAACCACCTCAAAGAAGTGTGAAGAGGCATGTGGCTTAGGACTGTTTCCTGGATTCCATGAAACGTCACACCAAGAGATGAGAGGGTAAAAGTATAAATAATAAAAGAAAAAAGCATGCATGTTTGAAAAATATATCTACATTTAGTACTTTCTAAAGAATAGATTCAAATCATCAAGGCCCAATAACCCAATCCTTGGGTATTTACAGAAGTGAGAATCCCTTCTCCAATCAGCAAGGCATCCATTCGGAGCACTGAGAGTCTACACGGTGTGGTCATAAAGGCGTCACCGCAAAAGCTGTGCTATCCTGCACTTGCGAGGAATGAGCAGGTGTGCTCGGGCTGCCCACTCGCATCATTTACACCCCACAGCACCTCTACAGGGTAGGGATGCCTAGCGAGCCCCGTCTCTGCAGGACAGAAAACCAGTCCTGGAGAGGCTAAGCCGATCTACCAGTTCTCCATCTCACAATACTTGTCACTCCAGAGCAGGACTCGAACTCGGACCCACGTTTGTAACCACAGTACTACCGTACTTTATGTGCTTTTTGTGTGTATAATACATTTGTTTCTGGCATGAAAGGGTATTTAATAAATGATTGGTTGTCTTGTCTATCTCATTATCTCACAATCTTTATATTTTTGAATTGTACACTTCCCCTGGAGAAATGAACGGAAAGAGCGGTGGTCAGAATGAGGTGGGGCTCCATTCTTTATCTGTTACCTCATCTCATCCAAGTCCCCAAACATGGAGAAGGAGCAAAGGTTTTCTTCATCATTTAAAGAGAGGGCTCCAGTGATGGTGACTTACTCAACTCCAAAACCGAGTCTGGGGGAAGGGCACATGCAGCAACGAGAACAGTATCACCTGTAGGAAAGCAAAAAGAGCTCAGGGGATGGTCAATGGGTCAGCCTGATTTAATTTCAATCGATAATACAATAACACACTCTAAAAATACTAGCATGCAACGGATTTGATCTTTCTTGACATCAAGCAAGTTTCCACAGCCCACATGTAACATTATCATGAACTAGTGAAAGGATGAGTCCACAGACAAAAAAAATCAATGCCACAGGCAGGCTGAAACCCAGGCTGGAAGAAAGGAAGGGAAAGGGCATAGTTAAGAAGAGGGGAAAGTCTGGGAAAAAGACATCATCACAAGGACTCTCAAGCATCATCCAGCAATCATATAATCATTCTTTCAAGAGAGAATTACTTAGGTCCTATTTTGTGCGAGATTTTACAAAGGGCAGAGAGACCCCAGCGTCCATGGTGGCAGCAATTTGCGGGGCTATAGTACAATTCAAATCCCGGTAACTTGCAACTTGTACTCAGTATAAAGGGAAAAAAATAAAGTAAAATAATACTATGTAAACCCTACACATTGCTGAAAAAGAATTAAAGAACACCTAAATACCTGGACACACAACGCAGATTCCTGGATCAGATCACAACATTCCTGGGATGGCAGTGGTCCCCAGAGCGATGCAAACATACAACGTGGTCTCGATCACAATCCCAGCGGGCTCCTCTGCAGAAACTGACTAGCTGCTGCTACAATTCCTAAGGGAATTTGAGGGTCTCAGTAACCAAAACGTACTTGAAATAGAAGAACAACGTGAGAGGACTTGTAATTCTCAATTTCAAACCTTACAGCTGTATCTCCAAGTGAGATTAGAGGCCATTTTTAAGTTATTATTTTGTTTATCCTTATTTTCTAAATTCTGTACAATGAATATACCTGTTAGAATAAGAAAAATAAAAAGTTAGGTATCTTTTAAAACTTGCACACCGATTCATTTATTGGGAAAAAATTATTTTAACTCTAAAGAAGTAAACATATATCTAGTGAAAAAGGACTACTTAAAAACAAGCGTGCATTTACAATTTTCATACATTGAAAACTGAAAAGCACAAACACATCAAGTTTCTTGGGAGACTCGTGAAACATATTAATAATTATTTTCAAAAATTCTAATTGAAAAATGAAAACTCAAGAAAGGGAAATTCGTGATTGATAGGCAACTGCGAACACGTGGAGAGCAAAGGCCTTGAAATCACTGTTCCTTTAACTCTGCTACTAGCTCAATACGAGAGGAAATTCCTCACTGAGGGGACAGTGGAATCCCATGCATAAGATAGGATACACAGTACAAACTGCAGTAGTATCGGGAGTGAATATGTTAGAAGAATTCTGAAGTTACAACATTGCTGAAAAACTATAAAAACACTGACAGACAGATTAAAACACACAGTCATACATATTATATAGAAACATGAACTCTGCTCCCATGTTGCATAGAAATACAAACATATTTGTTCATTTATGGGCACTGATTACTTTATCCCAGGTAGAATATTTCAACTAAAACAAATAATCAATTTTACACTCCTATTGTCAAATGTACTTGATAAGTTACTCTGCTATGTAACCATATGTGTCTAAGATAGATCTAAAATTAGTGAAAAAGAGCTTTGTATGGTTTCTTGAATTCTTCTCAAAATTCCAAGATTAATTTTAAAATAGATCTGAGCAGTATTTCTATATTATCTTTTCCCTTGTGAAATGAACAACACAGTCTTTTTTCAAAATTCTGTCCTTACAATGATTCACGAGCACATTATCCTCACAAAACTGCTGGACAGCAGAGCACTATCCAGACACTGTGACCAAATAAATGAAACACAAGGAAGACAGTGACCCTATTCTGGAGGGCTTATAGTCTGTGTCAACACTGGGGTTTTTACTTGGTTGGTTTGATTGGGTAGCAAAATAAAATCAATCAAGTACTTTCTTCTTTGAGCATTCTATAAGTCATGACTGTTTTTAGTGTCATTAGCAGGAAAGACTTCAGCATGACTTGGTTAGGTCAACTAGCAACAATCATCACTGGAGAGTGAGTAATAAAGAAGTTAACTGATAGCAATGCTTCTGCCTACATGAGACCTAAAATAAATCTACACTGACATCTGAAAGGAAAATAAGGAGATGAGGTCCCCAATGAGAAAACAAACTAACAAGAAATCAAAAAATGAAAGTCATTTTCATTAACGATTCCAGGCAGTAGTGGAGCATGGTGGTGAAGATCACAGATTCTGGGGACAAACATGAGGGTCTGAACTCCCACAGCACTGGGTAGCTGTGACACTGATATTTCAGGGAAATTTTCTGCATCTCAGTCTCCTATCCATAGACTGGGGACAACAACCGTACCCATCTCCTAGAATGTTCCTACAAATTTAGATATTTTATACATAAAATTTTAAATAAAATACTTCAGATTTTAAATAATACCCCAAAAGCAGAAGGAACAAAGAAAACAGAGATAAATTGGAGTTCATCAAAATTTAAAATTTGCTTCAAAGGGAACCATACAGAAAGTGAAAAAACAACACACTGGAAAAAATTTTTTCAAATCACTTATCTGGTAAGGAATTTGTATCTCCAAATGAAGAAAAAACAACCCTACAACTCAACAATAAAAAGGCAACTCAATTAAAAGGTTAATAAAGGATCTGAGAAGGTATTTTTCAAGAAAAATATAGAAATGTCAAATAAGCACAATGAAATGATGTTCAATAGCATTAGCTGTAAGCGAAATCAAGTCAAAACCACTAGGAGAAACAGCTTCACACTCACAACAATAGGTTATAATAAAAAAAAAAGGGTAACAAGCACTAATGAGGACACAGAGGAAGCGGAGCGCACAGCCATTGCTGGTGAGGACGTAACACAGCGTGGCCACTTTGGAAAACAGCCTGGCAGGGCCTCAGAGACTTGAACATTTGGTTTCTGTCTGACCCAGCAATTCTGCTCTCTGGGCACACACGTAAGAGAACATAAAACAGATATCGACATAAAAAATCCCACATGAGTGTTCACGGCGACATTACTCATCACAGACAAAAAGCAGAAACAACCCAAATGCCTATCACCTGGTAAATGGGTAAACAGAGGGGCCCAGCCATACAGTGGAAAGTTATTCAGCAATAGCAAAGAATAGAAGAGTGACTCAGGCCACAACATGGACAAACATTGAAAACGTTACTGAGTGTGAAAGAAGTCAGTCACAATAGACGGTTCCACTTACATGAAGTGACTCGATTTACATGAAATGTCCAGCACAGGCAAATCCACAGAGAGAAAAGTGGCTCCTTAGGGCTGGGGGAGGATGGGGAAGATGGGAATGTCTGCTTATGCATACGGGGCTTCCTGTTGGGGGGATGAAAATGTTCTAAGATTGACTGGGATGCACAATTCTGGGCATAGAGTAAAAACCGCTGTACATTTTAATGGGTGAATTGTATTAAAACTGTTAAGAACAAAAGCATCTCGGGCCAGTACCTTCCATTGTAAATGCAAATTGCTAAATTTTATTAGAGGAAAAAGAAACTGCCCTCAGCATGAAAGCAGGAGATTAGCAAATGTGAGTTAACCGAAATTGGACAAGAGCATTTCACTTGAAACAGTTGCTGAGTGTACACGAAATATTCAGAAATAGGAAAAATCACCTTGACATCACGAAGAACATTCTGCTTCAAATGCAGATCAAGTATTCGGCAAGCCCAGCTGCCAGAAATGACCAGAGAAGAATCCTGGTTCATAAAACTAGCACCAGAGCCAACAAGGAATTGGTGGTGAGGAAAGTAGGTGGCAAATATCTGGAACAGTTTGCTGCAAATAATTTCTCCACCGAAAATATAAAAATAAAATGAAAGTGATGAAATGGTCTGTTGACATCACGTGAATGGGCTTCCTTCGGTGCTCGACTCTTCTGTAACCCAGACTGAGAGATTCAGGAGAATCAGCATGGCTCCTGGGGGTCCCCAAAGGACTGCCCACCAGCACACTGACCACCATCCACCATCACATCTACCAGGGTTGAATTGCAGGGAAGAGACCAAGTTCTGAAAGGTACAGGAAATGTTGACAAGGGAAGAAAAGGCTGAGTTCAGTCCTGGGACAGAGGCCCTCTGAGCAGAGGCCAGAAGGCTGCAGGTGAACTGCTGTAGCCCTGGGGCAGGAAGGGATCACGGGGGAGCATATCTCAATTCTCTTCTCTCTCTCCCTCCAGTAGGAGAGCTAAAGCCTGCATCCTCCTCACATGGAACTGTGGGTTCTGGCTGGCAGAAGTCTTACAGACACGGAATGATTATTCAAGACTCTGTGGAAAAAGTCAAGAAATCGAGAGGGAGTAGGGAGCCATCTCCATGAGCCTCTCAAATGTTCCCATATTTATTGTGTATAATCAAAGGGAAAATTCGTTAACAGTTGTGAGAGAGTAAGGAGGAAATTCGGGAAAGACAGGATGAGGCAGAGATTGTAGAATACACAATGAGTACAAAGGATTAGTGTATCTTTAGGGAAGTCATGGGTGAGGGGAACAAGATACATTTTTTATATGTTCATTACAAAGCAGACCACCAGACCAGCCAGGTCCTTGTTTTGGGGATTATAGACTATCTAACAGCACACAAGCCCAGCGTTTATAGCTGAGGGTCTCGGTCCTTGGTTTGCAACCAGCAGAGTGCTATCTAAAACCTCAACTACACAAGCAAAGCATTGTCTCTGCTTTTTAAGGCAACGAGACTGGAGTGAGGATGCACCGGCACTCGCTTGCAAAGCAGTATCAAAGCATATTTTTTCTTCTTAAAGTTCAGAGGCGACTGGGCTCTGTTATAAATTGTTAACCCAAACATGGGCTCCCACATGGAACCATTATGGAGGACACCCTAGGATGACAAATCCTGGATGTGGGTCTTTTCCTGCCATCTTCAGCCACTCTAGCAGGGTCTAGGCACATCCGAGATTAACGATCCTACGGAACCACCCACTCTCTTAACTCCTGGTGCTTGAAACTTAATTTTAGCTCTACACAACTTTCCGTAGAAAAGTTTCAGAAATAAAAGATATAATATTCCTTTTATATCTCATCATATTACTGATTTTTCTGATTGCTCTATGCTGCTTCTACTTGGTAAAACACCTCATTCTGCAGGTGAATTCAGTAATTTCCATTGTGCATTTCTAGCCAGTTTGGGCTCGCTAACTTCTATTGGTCAAATATCGATACACTTAATTGATTTCTTTGTTTATCAATTTCAGCCAGGTGGAGAGGGATTGTCACTCGTTTCCTCAGCTCAACCTCAACTCTTTTCTCATCAACTCAGGCCTCCTGAAAACAAAACAAAGTATTTGTTTCCCTTCTACTCTTTCCACAAACCCAACAGGAAACATCAGCCTGGAGAAAGAATTCAACACAAATGTTAAAACAAAAATCTATAAACCTGAAGCAACTCCATCTCCGAATCATGATACACAATGACATGAGAGTAATTGTGTCAGCCACAAAGCATGAGGGAGCCTGACTACCTGATTCCTATTCTTCAAAGGAAGGAAGGAAGGTTTTCGTATTTTTTATTATCATTCTTGGTCATTGTTTCTGATTATGCCAAAAAAATAGTTTATGAAATAATTATGCACTGCAATAACAGATTTTTAATGTATCAATTTTAGAAGGCATTCAGAGGGGATAGGAAAACCCACCTCTGTAAAACATGCAAAATTTCTTCCCCTGTTAAGAACACGAATACAAATTGCAACAGAGAATTCAAATTCTTGTGGAGAGGAGCAAAAGCCACAGAATCAAAGCAAAGTAATTACAATGAGTCAATTTAAAATTCACTGGACAAACATGCTCAATGCAAACAAATAATTTCAAAGGCACACTGAAAACCATTCACTTAATGATCTGCAGGCTAGAGGAAGAATTTCCCTCTTTAACAGACAACAGAAATCATTAGGGTGCCCCACCAAACCTGGAGCAGAGAACAATCAGGTTTTTAACAGTTCTGATAAATCAGCATGTTCTAAAGATCAAAATCCAGAAATTTTAAACATTCATTCAAACCACAATGAAACAAGCACTTCAAGAAAAAAAAACACAAAGAAACTAATCACAGAGATCATTTAGATAGATCAATGAGAATTTCTTGTACCGCTGGAAGAAAGAACAGGCTATAACCTTTTACTTGAAAAATAAAACTTCTTTTAAAGGTAAATGCTAAAACACATTTCATCATTCATGTTGCCTTAAAAAATCTGAGGTATTTGTATCTGATCAGAAAAGCAATTCTGAGTAATAGTATGTTACAATTCAGTGCCAGTTTGCTTTAGAAGAAAAGAGAAAAGTTACTGTTTCTCATTCTGCACAAAGTTTAAAGTACCTCCCTGCCTCTATCTCCTCCATTTCCTAAGCTCAATCTCCCTAATCTTTCTGAAACAAGTATGAGAAAGTCTTATTCCCAATATGCCAAATGAAAAAAGTATATCAATTTATTTGTGTAAATATATGCCTACACCTTGAAATGTAGGCGAAAGTTATCAGAAGTCTATATGGAACTTCTTTCTACCTTCCTGAAATCACACACACAAACGTTCACACAGACACAGACACATACCCCCTGGATTACTGGGCACTTCACAAGCTTAGTACTTACAACTTGTAGAAGATAACTTTGTAGTTAATTTAAAACACAAATCTGTCAGTTTTTGAAAGTCTTCATCATCTGCTAAAGCATCTAAATATCAAAGAGACCCAATTAGCCTTCTCTGTAGAATGTAATTTCCTTTGATGGCAAAACAGACCCTAAGAATTACTGGATTAAAGATTCGTGTTTATCACTACCTATGATCGTTTTTAAGCACATTAACAGATTCAGAAATGTATGTCTCATCAACATTTATTCCTATAGAAATAGCATACGTGTTCAATTGTCTATACAGTGACTAGTTCCCATGATGGTGTTTAAGAGCTATTTTGTGTATAGCAATATTTATATTCAAGTGCAGAAAAGGAGGGTGTGTATTACTCAGTTGTAGAGCACCGGATTAGCATGCACAATGTCCTGGCTTCAGTCCCCAGTACCTCCAATAAAATAAATAAACTAAGTGCATATTTAAAAATAAGAATAAACACAGGGAAATATACACAAAATGTTATGATAAATCACAGAGAAAAAATGTGACAATGAGTGTGTATATGTCCATGAATGACTGAATCATTGTGCTGAACACTGGAATTTGACCCAACACTGTAAAATGATTATAAATCAATAAAAAATGTTAAAAAAATAAAAATAAAAATAAATAAATAAAGTTGCAAAACAAAAAAAATAAGAATAAAGTTACAAAAAAATGCAGACTAAAACCCACTGCAACCTAGGTGCTACAATTATACTAAAAAAACAAGTGTTTCTATCAAATATTCACTATGTGCCAATCACAGAGACAACCACAAGTCACACCTGAAGCATCACGTGTGATTCTCAACAACCCTACTAAGTAGACACGGATGAGAAACCCGGCTCTGCGGATGAGGAGACGGAGCTCGGAGGAGCCGGGGACGCTGACCTTCCTGCTCCGTGTGACACCGCGTCAGCCCAGGGCAAGCACTGACAGTGCTGCACTGAGGGGACACCCAGCTGCATGGACCCTTGGGGTACTGGGGAGTCCCAGGAAACACTAAGAATTTTTCAGTGAAAAACCAGCTAAAATATATTACACTGTGCCGCATCCCTTAAACAGGGAATGTGAATGAGACCTTTTTGATGCCTCCGTGTCCTTTCTGCCATCATCAGTTACTTGCCCTCACAGCGCGACCAGTGATGATCTGGATCCCATATGAAGTGCACTCAGATGGCAGAGCTTTTAAAGCTGTTTTATGAAGTTTGTAAGACTCTGTCTATGCTTCACAGTGGCGGTCATCCATCACTTCTCACCAGTGTGGACATACCACCTGAAATCATTCCTTTCTGCTTTTTAAAATCCCTTCATCTACTCCAGACTTTTCAACAGCAAAGAAGCAGCTCAACCACAGACACTGGATAGCTTTTCAACAAATGGACTCGAACAGCCCATCTGACTACCTGGAAGCCCTTGTCTTCTATTAAACCCACTTCCAGGCACTTCATCATTTTCTGATTGGTGGACTCGGCCTCTGACTGGCCTACTCAGAGAGCTCCCAACCTCACATCCAGGGGTGGGAGAGGACCCTGCTGTTGGGGGTAATCAGTGAGGAAGGTGGACATCCTTCAGCCACGTCTGCACGGGTAGAAGTGCCACAGCGTGCTCAGAAATTATACCGTCATCACCCCTGGGCTCCCATGGACTGGTTTCACATTAACCAAACCCATGAGACACTGATGCAAGAAAACCAGAAACTTAGCTTATTAATGTAACAGAAGACGTGAATCTATGAACCAGACTGAAATATCAGAGTTCAACCATGAGTACATTTTCTCCTCCACGGCCCAATCACGGGCAGGCAGTCACATGGCAAGCATGGACAGAAACGGAGCAGGAAAGGTTTCTAGATTAACTCAATGGACTAAATTTCTATTATACGAACAGATCTACTGCCCAGAAGACAATTAACACCAATCACGGTGCACTCTCCGTGGACAGTGGCAAGACATGACAATGAGCACCCGTGTAACTCTCCTTTCCCTGTCCTTTATTGGCTAACTGATGCACAGAGGTACAAAGATTCAGGGATGCTGATAACGCTAAACACCCAAAGCCCATCTCTGGGAGCATCAAAACCAGACAGCCAGGGTTTAAATACCAGCTCTGCCAATTACTAGTTCTGTGATTTTGCCAACTTACTTACCCTCTGTGTGCCTCAATTTCCACACTGTAAAACTGGGATAATAATCAAACCTTCCTTACTCGCTTGTTGAGAAGATTGAAGGATTCATTTCTGTAAAACACTCAGAAAAGATTGTAGCACATTTTGGGTGTTCAACTAATGTCAACTTAATATCAAAGTGATTTACAAATCTCCCCTCTAATCATCTTATGTGTTTCCTGGCTAGCCTAAGTCCCAAAGAACATCCTTATTTCTCCTTTTATAAACTCTTGGGGAGTACCCTTATGATCCATCCAACCACCTGTTTAAACTGAGGGAGGGGATGCCTCCTAACCACTCCTCTGGGCCATGGAGTGTGCTTCTCCCTTCACACCCCTGGCCCCTGGCCCACAGTTACCACTCATCACACTAACAGAGTAAGGTGTGAGTCCGGGGAGACAAGTGGGGCATGTGAAACCCTTCCTTTCACTCCAGTGTTGGTCACCATTGGGAAGCACCTGGGATGCTCAGCTCCATGGCAGGAAAGCCCTATGCATGAAGGGGCACGTCCTCTCAAGGGAAGGCTCGCTGTGGCCCAGAGCTTCATGGGACAGGGTGAGTCTCTACTTCTGGGACACAGTATCATGACACGCATTTTCCCACAGCCTTGAAGTTCATGGAGAATGTGGCTTCATCAGTAACAAAGAAGACATTTATCGCCTGTCTACTCTTTTGTGTCATCTCTCAGTTGGCTGCTGGAGACAACATGAGTATAAGTATTGGATCTCCTTAAGCCCCAAAATATATGAAGTAACAAATAATTCTGTGGCTTAACATTGGTTCAGGGTGACTGTGTAACAGTTTTGACTCTGCTGATGCTAAATTATGGGTATAGGAACTATGGAACCTCCTCAAATATCTTTCATCATAAAAACAGCTCTTCTTATTTTCCTGTATATTCCTGTCTTCACCTCAAAGAGCAGATACTATAAATTCCTGATGTAGGATGAGGCTGCCGCCACAAACTGACTCAGCTTGAAATTAATATCCAAGATGAAGCAGCGGATACACGTAAATATTCACGATTGTCAACTCTGCTCACGGGTCTGGGCCCGTCACTGCCTGAACGGGGGTGAAATCCCCACCCGTGTCTGGGAGAGAAGCGCGGCTCTTCCCCGGCTGACCCAGGCTTCACGGGCTATTTCCCCCCACAGACTGGCTTCAACGATTAAAAGCTCTCAAGGTTTTTACACCATGCAAAACTAAAAGACATTTCTGCAAATGGAGCACTTCTCAGGCTTAAATCTTTTTTTGCCTAAATCACCCAGGGGGAAAAAAGAAACATGACTCTGCAAAGTCTCTGACCCTCACCACTCACAGGAGTAGAACGGCCACAGCAGAAGATGGCTCTTCACATTGCAGGATGAGAACAAAATAAAGATGCCCCAACAGGCACTCCCAGAGACAGCGCTCAGCAGTCTTCTGCACAATCACGGTTGTGCAGCCCTCATCACCTTCTATTTCCAGAACACTTCATCAGCCCAAAAGAATCCCCCTATCACTAGCATTCACTCCCTAATCCCCCTCCACTCAGCCCCTTCCAACCATCACCAGCTCTCTGCCTCTGCATGTGCCTATTCTGGGCATTTCAGATCACTGAAATCAACAATTTGTGACCGTTTGTGTCTGCTTCCTTTCAAGTAACAAGCTGTTATCAAGGCTTGTATATTTTGAAGTGGTATCAGTATCTCTTTCTTTTTTTTTTTGAAAACTTTAAAGATTATTAGAAGGTGGTAAGTACTATCAAAAAGAGTAGAGTGGAGCATAAGTGATTGGGTTTCAAACAGAAAAGTGTGGGTTGAACAGTCAGGGTGGACTTCCAAAAACAGGTGGCCTTTTTCATTTTCCTCTTTTTTTTTTCTTTTTAATTCGTTCTTACGTGTGAATAATGTTCCACTACATGGAGATACTACATTCTGTTCATCCATTCAGCAGCTATTTATGGACGAGGCCAGAAAAATGAGTGTAAGAGGTGACTAGCATGGATGGCCTTTAAGCAAAGGGCAAAATGTGCTTTCAAAAAAAGCCAACAAACAGAGGCACAAGGAAATTCAGTGCGTTTCTGAGCAAAGTGCTTGCTTGCTTCGGCAGGACTACCATGCAGGACTGTGGCGGATATTGGCAGGAGTCATGGTGTGGGAGTCACCTGAGAAGACACCCTACTGCAAGTAGCTCAGCCAATTCTCCTCCCTCATCCTGTATTGTTAGAGCAATGTTTCTAGGTTACTCTTATTTCAAGTAATAGCACTTTAACTGCACATCTGATCATCTCCATCAGACCACCTTACCTCCAAGCCACAGAAAATCATTCACAGTCCGGAGCAGCTCCAGGACATAATGGTGACGGATTAGGGAGTCCTGCAGCATTCCAGCCTGCAGGCACAAACCCCACATGTGCCCTGGTGATGTCCAGAAAATAAAATGCATGGAAATATCTCACTGTTTGTACACGACATCTGCCCTCAAATTGCCCGAAAATCATGCTGGCAAAGCACTACTCAACTCTCTCACTACAAAAAAAAAAAAAAACTAAGAAGGCAAATTTAGGCTCTTGCATTGAAAACCAGCAACCATCACTGCCAGTATCTGAGCTGGAATGCTCCTGACTTCGAAAACCACTGCGCAGTTACTTTTCAAGCGTGAAACTCATAGATGTATTCCACGTAGATGATATTGCAGTAGGATTTTTCTTTTCAAAATTTCCACTTGCAACATTAGCACAAGAAAGTTTATGTTTAGGCTTTAAAAAAAATCAATTATCCTCCACTTTCTTAATTTTGAACTTATTATTATTTTATCAATTGGGCTATGCTACGTATTATAAACCGTTTGATTTCTGAAAACAAGACCTTTATGACCTCACTATTTCAGAGAAAACTTTAACGATTCTTTGAGAGGTGGGGCCTGGGGCGCCCACTAACAGCTCTTTAAATACTGACAAGGATGTGCTATTAAGTAATGCAAAGGCTCTAACTCCACATTAGCTCAGAAAGCAAAGAAACTACACCAAAGACTTCCTTAAATATTTTATATATTCCTATTCTTTTGAATATTAAATTTCTTAAAAGATATGATTTTTTTGAAAAAGAAAACAGCTGTATTAAATTTCCTCTCACCAAGAAAGCAATCTTTATGAAGAAAAAAACCCCTATGGAAATCGAAATGCCAGGACGTTTCTATCTAAGTGAACATCCAGATCTGAACACAAACCTAAATCCTATCAGATCTCACTCGAAGGAGCTCAACAAAGGCCTGGGCAACTCTGGAAATTAGCTCTTTTGTTCCAAATGTTGGCTGAGCTAAGATCATCACACTAGGCAGGGAAGGAGAGAAGAGGACAGTCCACCTGGCGGCCTCCATCCGTTTTCTTCCAGGCACAAAGTGCCTCTAGGGCGGCCCGCTAACAAGCCCCCATAAGAAAAGCCGGCATCCACACTGCCCCTGATGTCCTCAAGAAGCCCCGATGCCCATATCCCAGCCTGTGAATGGTCTTCTACTGAACCCCCATTTGGTGGCACCCACCCCCTCTTCGCCGCTACACAAACACACAGAGCCACGGCAGCCTTCCCAAATCACAAATTTGATTAGATCAACCCCCACTTCAAATGCTTCAGAGGCTCCCTGTTAGAGTTCTAGCCCCACCCCAGACCCTGCTCGCCCAGCCTCACCTAAGTACACAGGTCCTCAGTGACCTCAGTGGCCCCCTGACCTGCTCCTACTTCCCACTTGCTCCAGTCTCATTTTGACTGTTTCCCAAGGAAGCCTTCCCTCCCTCCAAACTCCACAATTTGTTCCTCTCTTCCTAGAACATTCTAGGCTAAGTCAACTTCTGACAATGCTAAGCTCTCAAGAAGCAAATACATTTAGCTTAATAAAGTGGCTACACTCTGTCTCCACTAGACTCACAGAAGTGCACGTGTAATGAATAAATGAATGACGGGTTGGGTCTCAAAGGGACAGACATACATGCTCTCTCCTGTCCCGACCCATCTGTCTGTAGGATATCAGAAGCAAAACCAGAAGTTCCTTTCCTGATTATCACTTCTGTTGACACCCTTCACTGCCTACTGTGTCAGTTCTAGTAAAACTCAGCTTATTCCAAAGCCCTACATCACGGACTCTTTCCAGTGTCCTCCCCAGCAGGGGCTCCCTCCACCCTGGACCACACAGGGCACTCTCCCCGGGTCCCCACGCCAAAAGCCTCCAGGCCTCTGCCCGGGCTGCACCTGTGACCTGAGCCACATTCTTGACTCCTTCTCCTGGCTGACTCTTACTCTGTCCTCACAACTGAATGTAGAGCCCATTTCTTCCAGGAAGTCCTCTTTGATAATGTCCTTTAGGTCTTGTCATGGCTCTATCTATAGCAGCAGTACATGGTGACCAACTGGGTGTTTGCCTGCTCCTTTGAGACCACGAACCCTTGGGGACCACGTGGGAAGGAGTGAGAGATTA
Source organism: Vicugna pacos (assembly GCF_048564905.1). Classification (NCBI taxonomy): domain Eukaryota; kingdom Metazoa; phylum Chordata; class Mammalia; order Artiodactyla; family Camelidae; genus Vicugna; species Vicugna pacos. The sequence continues at coordinate 6,707,832 of NW_027328742.1, forward strand.
CAAGACGGTTGAGGGAAGCAAAAAGCAGAAATCACAGTCCAAGTCCCAAATTCAAGGATACTTTCTCATAAAAGAGTATAAACTATTTCACACGTGTGCAATTTGGCTACTATTTTTGTGGCTTGTGGACAGCAAGAACTTGGTGTTCTAGTCCAAAACCCAGGTTACATGCAAAGAAATGTATATATTCATATCCAAAGGAAACCAGAGCTGCTCAACAACAGTTTGCAGTTAGAACTGAAAGGAATTTTGATAAAGGCAATCTCTCTCTCTCTCTTCTTTCTTTTCTGGAATCATATAATTTTAGAAGTATTTGCGTGACTAACAGATGGCTACAGCCCGTGATTCTGCACTGGAGTGTTTGGGGCTGAGGAAGACCAGATTACATTCACTCTGTAAGTGCAATCACACCAACACACTGATAGGTGCCGTGGTCGTGCAGCTGATGTTCCAAAGCAGGCAACCTTATTCGGTAAGAGAACTCTAAATAGAAAGGAAGAAATGCAATGTCCTATACTGAATTTCATTTGCTATATGGGCCATTAAATGATAGTATATCTTGACTAATGAAACCCAAAAATAAATTGTCAAGTCGGGTTTCTTCATCTGACCGCTTTATGCTAACATCGGATATTAAACCCTCACTCCATATGGAAAGCTGAGGCCTACGCTGCAGCACGTTTACATCCCGTGGAAGAAAGCCGACCAAGGGAGAATTGGAGAGTTCCCTGTAAAAGCTGCGAAGTGTGGTTTTGAACCTATACATCATTTGCAACCACATAATCGACAATGGAGTTAGACGTTACCTCTGTGGGGCGAAAAGCACTGCATGCTTCAGAACCATCAAAGAACGCTGAGGCACTTAAATCATACTTTTTCTGAAAGGCTCCTAATCTGACCCACTTCACCATTCCAGGTATAAGAGGGAAGTACTGGAAACAGTACAGAGAACATGCCCTTGAAGTCTGACAAGGTCCTGCTTGAATCCTGCTACAGCATTTACCAACCGCTAAACAGACCAATTCCTTAACCCCTCTGAGAAGGCTTCCCAATCTGCAAAAGGGGGCTGCCACCGCCTACCTGGGAGTCATGGATGTGAATGAAATACGCAAGTAGGGCGGCCGACTGGTACCTGACACGGGGCCTGGCTAGTTTCCCTCCGCTGCCCTTCTCCCCCTTTAAACTTGCACTGATCCCCCTGGTAAGGATCAAGCCCCCGGAACAGACTGCCCCTATCTTCTGTGTATCCCTGGATATATGCCTTACCCTTAGGAGGCCAGAAAAACAACTGCCTCCTCCCAAGTCACTAACAATATTCTTAAGAGTCTGGGTATTTTTAACTATAGTTTTCAGGGAGACTATTCCAGAACTTTCCAAGCACCATTCTCCAGGTTGGCTGCCCTCCCAGTGCCCATCCTTCTCACCTCAGATCCTCTGTCTGACTGCCTTCTGTTCATGGGAAAGCGAGTCCGGTAGGGTGGGGACTCCCTAGGCCTCCCTCCCTCCCTCACAGGTGACTGTGACTACCTTCTCCCCACTCCAACTCCAGCTTCTGAGGATTCTAACCTCCCATATCCTGCAGCCTCTACATCTTCCCAAGACTCACAAGTGGCCAAGAATCTCTCTTCAGATTTCTTTCTGGCTGGCCCTGCCGACCCCCAGGCCCCTTAAGGATAAATGGCTTTGCTCTGAAAATGGCAAACGCCTCTGACTGACACACCAAAGCTGCATGGTCTGGGCTTTCCTCCAACCCAGGCACAGCCCTGCCCCCCCTCAGCCTCAGTCTGCAGCCCTCGAGAAGATCTAATTCACATGCAAGGCTGTGAACACCAGCTAAGAATGACGACTCCCAACGTGTATCTCTAGTCCGGCTCCTTCACTTGAGCCCCGGTCTCATAGAGCCGAGTGCCTCTTTGAAGTCCTAACTTGGATGACAATTGGCATCTTAAAAATGCCTCATGTCCACCATTTACTCTGGAATTTGATTCCTGGCAGGTACGTCCCAGACTCTTCATTTTAGTTACAGCCCCAGCACCCACCTAGATGTCTGAGGTCACATTAAATTTCCACTGTTCCCTACCCCCGTCCCTGCCCTGGAATCAGTCCTGTTATTTCCGACAATAAGCCCATCTCAAGTGTGGTTCTGCAGGGACCATGGCCAGAACCCCACAAGCTCACAGCATGGTGCACTGAATAACAGTCCTCCGTAGGGTGCTTCCTGGAGGGGGAGGCATCTCCTGCCGCTGGTCACCTCAGAAGGCATGGATTCTCACACAGGAGGCCCAGGAGAAGGGACTCAAGGTTTTCCCGTGGTCTGAACTTTGAAGGGCTCGAGGTCTGGGGGAGCTCCTAGTTAGCAGACACACTTGCCAGTGAGCAGATGAGGATGGGGGAACCCAGGCAAGGCTGTTCTCACTCCAACTCCTGGGCTCTCAGGAGCCACGGGAAAGGCCTGTGTCCAGGGTACAGCCCGGCCATCACAGATCCCAGCCTGCATTTTCCAACCCGAACAGCCTAGACTCCATCTACTTGAGACACTTATTTCTGTTCTGTTCCCCACCCAGAATGTGATGGACTCATTCAGATATTCTGGCCTGTCTCAAGCGAGACAAATTCAGTGAAAAATGAAGTGTCCACATTTGGACCAGAGCATGAAAGGAGAAACAAGGCCTCATGGTCAGCATGCTGGTGGTGGCCAAACCCTTTCAACGGGTGAGATGAACTATGGTGAGGGTGAGAATCCAAGGTCCTAGGTCGGCCAAATCATCTTCCTTCACGGTTGTCTGGGGTGTTGGAGACTGACTAACACAAACTAACGACACCGCTATCAGTGGTGAACGTCAGTTGCAAGAGAAACGGTTTCAGCTCTTTACTGCCAACACGGGTTAAAGGTAAATGCCGGGGCAGGGAGGTCTGCACGGCTGCTGGGGCAAACCACAGACCCAGCTCTGAATGCCCACTGACTGGAGCAGAGAGGAAGCTACAGCCCTTTTAGCTGTCCCTGTGTCCAACAGATCCAGGTGAGCCAGCTACTTAGGAGAAGGCCATGTATTCCTGATACTCAGAAAAACCAGCCTCGTAAAGGGAACAAATAGTGGCATGGATTTTAGAACCTATTCTGCCCCTTTATGTAGGCAAAGTAAAGTAAATGGCACGGGGAAGTTGAATGCAAAAAAAAAAAATTAAAGAACCAAACGGTGACTGCTTCCTCCAACAGCGTCCCCTGCAGCTGCTCACCCCCGAGACGGCCACTTCCTCACCAGTGACCGCCGGCCAGGAAGCGACGTCACGCACTTCACACAGAGACAGCCAGGAATAGCGGGCCGAGCACGTTTCTGTAAAAGAAAGAATCGAGCAAGATGCTGCAGAATTTGACTTAACAAGTTTAAATACTCCATGAAAATAATTCCTCAGCAGCCGCCTAAATCAATTCGCATCTCACTTCTTCAAAACAATCAAATTTAATAAGGACGCATTTGTCACCAAATAAAAGGAGGACCAAACAGGTTCCTCAAAGCAAGGATTTTAACAGGTATCAAACACCAGTGGGTAATGTGCTAATAAGTAAATATTCCAAAATATTAGAAAATAAAAAATTACTAGGATAATACATGGATCAAGACAGCTGTTAAGTTTTGGCTTTTAAAAGCGATTGAGACAGCACGGATGGTAATCTGTCTATTTCCAATGCAGGGTGTGCACAGCCCGCATTTTCAGATGCAACAACATGCTCACTGGGCAGTACAAGTGAAAAAGGAATAAAGAAAAAGGAAAAGAGGAACAAGAGAAAATTAGAAACACACAAGAACAAAAATGATTTTGACAGCATGTACAAGAATTTACGTGAGTGTGTGAGGCCAGGAACGCGGGGATGGTGAGACTCAACCACACCTCCTGCTCCAGGGAAAGCAGGGGCCTGAGGGGAGCGGCGCTGCCCGTGGACCCCAACGTGTTCAGCGCCCCTAACCAAAATTCCACCTACAAGAGTCTAGGCAGATTTTGAGCTACAAATTCTGGTCGCATTTCAGTCTGAACCGTTTTACTCACTTCCACCAAGAGTAGCAGGAGACAATTAGGCTCTGCTCCTGCAACATATCATTGTTTAAAAAAATTAATGACTGTGGAATACTAAAAGCAACAATGGGGTAAAAGTGACTGGAGGAGAATGTGCTTGACCCGAGCTCACTGGCCGCATTATCTCACTGACGTTCAGATGCTGGCTGAGCTCTTATGGTACCAGAACAGACAGACCCAAGAGGAGGGAGGTTTAATGCGCTGCTGTATTTTGATGCCGGGAGCCATGCCTGGTACACGAGGTTCTGGGTAATCAATGGTGACAGTGTCAATCACTGTGGGATAAGTACACATCCGGCTAATCCGCCAAGTCCCAAGGGCAGACTTCAAAAGACAAAAACAAGGTGGCATTCTCTGGTGGGTCTGCAGACTCAGAGACAAGCATTTGTTGAGCAAAAATGTCACCAGTGCCTCCTATGATAACAGAGGAGGCACTGGCGTGGGGGCTGGAGCAGGGTTCCAGGCTTCCACTGCTCACTCACCAGTCTGTCCAGGGGGAGAAGGTGGTCCCTGCTTACGTTGCACCGATGCACCTACCTTGACTAATGCCTGGGGCCTCAGCAGGTGTTGACAGGTGAGGGGAACGGAGCCAGACTCTGTGTAGCACGGTGCTGGCAGCTATGCCCTCAGCAGTGCCCAGGCTCCTAAACATGCTAGCTCATCCCCAAGAAGCAGATGGGGAGTGCGGGCATGTAGATCACAGGGCCCTGAGAGGACAAGTACAGATCATGGCCACGACATGCCTCTCCCCTTCCTTAAGCCATTGAGGTATTACTGGGAGGAACAGAAAATTCATCCAGAACCCGCTAGGTTGTGTCTCACAGGTGGGACTCGTGTCCCCTGTGCTTCTCACTCACAGGGCTGGTCTAGACATTCTTTTTATCAATTCTCTAGCATCTTCTCCTCCAACTTATCAACAACCAGAAAGTAGGATCTGATCTTAGGTAAGTTCAAGAATCACAGAGCACTTCCTTCACGGCAGGCCCAGCAGCATGTGCCAGGTTCTGCGACAGTTACCTGTGGGACCACCATGAGCCCTCTCCAGACTCAAGGACAGAGGCCGTAGGCCGGGGTGACACAGCTTCCCTCACTCTCCCCAGCAAATGGGTCCATGTCTCGGCAAAGACATCTCACCCTCTTCTGCCCGAGGGACAACACGATAGATACACCGGGAAACAGAGCAGAAGTTGGGGTGGTAGGCAGCCCAGAAGAGCTCGTCTGTATTTCCGAGGCAAAGTGGGGCCTTTGACTTAATCACAGGGACAAACTGAGAATGAACATTTCCCTGCTCTGTCCCAAACACCGTGATACGCCTTTCCCTGCATAAGGAGTTCATTCGGAAGTCCCTGGCGGTGTTTCTGATGTCCTAACTTGACATGGTGGCTGTCGGGCAGGAAGAGAGGGCTTGAGCAGAACAGGTGCTGGTCCTGGGAGGCAGGAGACACCGGCTCCAGCCCCAGCTCAACCAGCGCCTCGTTCCGCCTCTCGGGGTTCAGCATCTCATCTATAAGCAAAGGGATGAGACTGCCCCAGGACAGGCTGCCCAACAGAAATGAAATGAGAGCCATGTAAAGAAAGTTTCCCAGTTGCCACGTTTAAAATGGTAAACAAAGTAAGAAACCAACAAACAAAAACCAATACTAGAAACTGATTTTAAGAACAGATCTTACTTAATCTACTGTATGTTAAATACTATCATTTTGACATGTAATCAATATAGGAAGTAAAGAGATAGTTTATATGCTTTTACTAGACAAGCCTCAGCGTCTGATGTGCATTTGACCTACAGCACATCTCAGCTCAGTCCAGCCTCCTACCCAGTGCTCCTAGCATCTGTGGATTTGGCTACTTTATTGGACAGCAACTCCAGGGTTCTCACCATGTTCCTGGCTGTAAAGCGGGAGTCAGTGTCCACACTAACCCTAAAAGGATCTCTCTGAAACAAAGGCGGATTCACTTTGAAATGTCTGTAAACCCGCGGGCTGCACCTCCCTCCCCCCTTGGCTACAAGACAGACTTCTTCCTTGCTGATCCCTTTCTGGCTGTAGGGAAGCAATCCAGCACACAGCCAGGGTGGACTGTCCTCCAGGTAAACTTACCTGCTCTCTGTGTCCAGTCTCATGAATTCCTCCTTCTCAAACGGGATGCAGAGGAGGGGGATCTTGTCCCCAGATTTCTTGGGGCCACCAGCCAGCCACTTGGACTTGAGCAAGATGAAGAGTGACTCAGTGAAGTTCTCAATCTTCTTCTCCATGACCCTGCAGTCCTCGTAGTTTGAAGGCAAAGTCGGTGCACGGCTGCTCGACTACATCCACATGCAGTACAAAGACAAAAAGCTGAGAGTCATTATCGAGGTGCCATACAACTCCTCTGCACGTGGAGCTTCTCGAAGGCCTTGGCAGAGAGACAGTCGGTAATGGTGACAAGGCCCACAACATTGCGGTGGGTCTGGAAGATGCTCCACCCAATGTCGGGCACATAGTGGTGCCTGTAGTGGATAAACAGTGTCCACTGGGAGCCGCATGGGCTGATATGGCTCACCAAGGTGAGTAGCTGATAGATGCAAAAGAAATTCTCCTCTGACATGATCTCTAAGTATTGGACCACAACGGGACGAGGCTGGTGGTCCTCAGCACACTGCACGTAGTCAGGGATGCTCATGTTGCAGGCCCTGCCGAGTGGGGAGAGGAGATCGAGGTACATAATCTGCTGTGTGCTTAGGGCCCATCTGGGTTGCGGTGACCTGGTGTGTACCAGCCAGAAGGCAAGGGAAGCCAAAGCAAATCCAACGGTACAGTTTGTCCTCAGAGTCTGCACATGGCTACTGTAGCTCGGATCACATTACCCAGCTTTTGTTCTAGGCTTCCTGCCTCTGCAGAGAAGGGTCATTTCTTATTTTATATTTCCAAGCACCTAGCAAGGCCCTGATGCAAAGTCACTGCTCAAAAATGCTGAATAAAGAAATGAACAAAGGAAATGCTTTCCCCAACCCCCTTCAGCAGAATATAAAGAAAAGGAACACAGTAGGATCAAAAGATCTGGATTTCTATCCAATTTATTTGAACTCCTAAGCTTCATAATAATGGATAAGAAAACTTGCCTTGGGGAAGAGTGTACAGTTCAGTGGTAGAGCACATGCTTAGCATGTACGACGTCCTGGGTTCAAACCCCACTACCTCATTTTAAAAAAATGACACAAATAAATACACCTAATTACCCAGCTGAAAAAGTATTTTTTAATTCAAAACTCAAAAAAAACCTTGCAATTGACACAACATTGTGAACTTGACCATACTTCAATTAAAAAAAAAATCCTTGCCTTACAAGAATATATCTGGATTACGGATGTTTGAAAATGTAATATGCCTAGGGTACCACCTGCATAAAAGGAGGTGACTGTACAAATGTTCTATCCCTCCTTTATGAGCTATACTTCCTTTGGGGGGGTTATAACCTCTCAGAGCTAATTTTCTCAGATTAAAAATATAAATATTACCTGATTCTCAGTACTGCTGAAGAATCAGATAACCCTAAGAAAGCATCTGACCCACAGAGTTTACTCAATAAATGTTTGTTGAATGAATGAATAAACAAGCAAAGTGAATGCTGCTCCCTGCCACAAACCATCATAATGGTACTGCCTGGAATTCCCAAGCCCACGTACACCCGACACTGCACTAAAAGAGTGGGTGACCTGGGCAGGCCTGTGTTCTTCTCTAAGCCCCAGTTTAATCATGTATAGAAATAAGGGCAATAACACAAACCTCAAATTGTTAGTGAGCCAGTAATGAATTGTACCCCAACACTGCAAGATGGAACCATTAAGAAACCTGGGCAAAGGGTCCATATGCCCTCTCCATATAATCTCTTACTACCACATGGGAATCTACATTACATCTCAAAATAAGAAGTCTAATATTTTAAAGAGGTCATTGAGGTTAGGTGAGCTCACTGTCTCAAATAAAGAACACACAGTAAAATAGGACAATGCCCAGACCATGAGATACACTCAGTTAACATTCCCACTGAACCCACTGATACCTCCAACTTCAGAGCAAGAGGATGGGTCCTCGTGGCAACAGGCCACAGCACCTGAATCTAACAAAGCTAATGGTGTCCACTTCCAAGAGCCCCTGTCACCAACCTTGTTCTAATTTTCTATTTGTAATTTTTTACTTTTCATTAAATTGAAACTCCCAATTGCATACAATTCTTACCAGATATCATGATGGCAGCCCTTCAAAGCCTGACCACAGAGATCATGATGGCAGCCCTTCTTGGTGAAACAATAAAATGAAAAGCCATTTCCACAAGACCTCTGTGTAAATCTACTAGGAAACTTCATCCTGGACTGAGGAAGAGGACTGGGGAGTAGTGGGTAAACTGGGGTACGGAGAACTATGGGCCACCTGTCCCACGATGGACTTTAGACTCACCCTCACCGTACAGGAACTTCAAAATACACACAGACAGAGTGTTATGGACAAGAATTTCTTTTTAATCAAATTCCTGAATCCCTAGCAGATCTTGTTTCTACCGAGACACAAATGGCTTATGTGTATAATGTTTCACAAAAGCCTTAAAATATTATCACCCCAACTTGACCCATCAAGAAACTGAGGTAGAGAAGTTTATCACATTCTACAAGATTAGAGAGAGGCCACGTCAGACACCGTATTTAAATCCAAGTCCCTGCTCCAGTGCTCACACTAGAAAATGTCACATACTGCCTCTTTCCTGCCCTCTCCCTGCAATAAATCCCTGAAGAGTCTTTTCTGTGTCACCTGGAATCAAACTCACATCAATATTTCACAAAGAGCTATGTAACTCCTTAGAGGATTTATCAAAATCTAAAGGGTTGGGTTCATAGGAGAAATTTGCATTTTCTGTTTCTCAAAGGAAACATGGCTTTAAAAGAAACTGAAAAGTACTTATCTAGTCTAAGCCCTCATTGTGCACAGAAAGAAACGGAGGCTCAGAGGAGAAGAGGAAAGGGCGTTATTAACAAATATTGCCTCAGCGCGGCACCAAGCCAGCCCTGGGCACTTCTAGGGGAGGATCTGGAAGGCCCAGGAGAATGAGTGTTAGAAAATAGAAAGAGAAGAAGCATATAAGGCCCCGTCTCTACACCACCATACCATGAATTTCCACCAATTACCCAGTATGGGTGCAGCCAATATTAAGGTTGTCTAAACAGGTTATTGAAACCTGGAATTCTCAACCATAGTGGAAATTCCAGCATTTACTGTGCTTGTTTCCCAGTTCAAGCATCAATTCAGTGGGCACTCTGTACCAGGGACTACACGAGGCCTGGAGTTCTCCCAAATACAGATCTCTATTACCACGTGTGCAAACCACATAAAGGCCAGCAGAAGAAAAGTGCCCACAGATAGGATGGAATTACTGAAACAGAAAGCAGCCAAAGAGCATATATTACTAGGAAAAACGGTGCTCCTAGAAATGGACTCATGGACATAGAAAGCAAACTGTGTTTAGCAGGCAGGAAAGGGGGGATTAACAGATACAAATTAGTAAATATAAAACAAATGACAAGGACCTGCTATATAACACAGGGAACTGTATTCAATTTCTTGTAATGAGCTATACTAAAAACAATCTAAAACATATGTATATACATATGCATATGTTTATAACTGAATCTCTGCTGTACACCTGAAACTAACATTGTAAATTGACTACACTTAAATAAAAAATAATTTAAAAAATAAGTAAAAATAAAAGCAACGCCATTAAGAAAAAATAAAAGAACACTCTAATCCCCTTAGCTGTAGGTGGTGGAGAATTCTGGTTGCAAGCACCAAGTCCACTGGATCACTCCAGCACTGGCTGTCACTCTTTCTGACCATCAGAGAGTCACTTGCTTCACTGAGGTTCCTTTTCTCTTCTGTGAAAGGCTACAGCTGCAACTAACGATGTATAGAATCTCATCATTCACAAGCCCAACAAGTAGTGAGGACTTCCCATGGGCCCGGCTCTGGACAGAGGAAAAGATAGGGTCCGAGATATATTCATGGGTAGAAGAAGTTTATGCCTTAAAGACATTAATTCTTCCTGTTTTGATAGACAGATTCATTGCAATTCTGATTAGAATTCCTACCAGATTTTTCTTGGAATGTAACAAGTGAATTTATGGTCAAGAATAGCCATGAAATTTCTTTAGAACCACCACTGGGGAGGGGTGGATAGGTCATTAATTTCCACTGGTCTTTCTGAAGTGATGAAAACGTTCTGGAATAATAATGGTTGCACCACTGTGAATATGCTAAAAGCTGCTGAATTTTACCATTTAAATGGATGGATTTCATGGTGTGTGAACTATATCACAATAACACTGTTATATGAAAAAATATTTCTTGACAAATATTTTTCTGTTTATACCACTACTCTGTCCCACAATTTAAGAAAAACAAAAAACCAATACAAACCAAACTCTGCCAGGAGCTCTTTAGGACTGCAATATCCCTGGGTCTCCAAGGCCTCTGGTGGTGCTGTTCCTCTTAACACACACTAGCTGGGCTGGGCAAGTTAGGGACTGTAACTATCTTTTAAAAATCGACGGTCACACGTTTCACCCTTGGAGAGGGAAGGAAGGAGGATATTACAGCTTCATGCCTTCAGCTCATTTTTAACAGAACCAAGCCCTGCTTGCACCACTGTAATCCCTCTCACTATAAAAACACGTGACATCAACAAGCATCGCCATCATAACACCTGAAAGTGTTCAAGGTACTTACCTGGGGCAGAAACCCTGAGGGAGGAGACAGAAGCTCGCTCAGCACTCATGCTCCCTTTTCCCGACTCCACCAGGTGAAGCTGGGCGATACAGCCAGAGGCTGTCATCCCGGGGAGCAGCACACACGCCACTGAGCTGGTCCTGAGGGAGGGTGAAAGGGAAAGGAGGGCAGCCCCTGGGGGAAGGGAAAGCGGGGCGGGGGGGGGGGGGGACGCGGGCTGCAGCCCCGCTCGGAGGCCAGCCCCAGCCCCACCATAAGCAGCCCGCTCCCGTCCGGGTCCGTAGACCAAGCCAGCCCGGGACACAGCCCGCCCATTGGTAGAGACAGGCAGGCGGCCAAGGAGAGGAAGCCCGGGAGGAGAGGACTCGAGGGAGGGAGAGGGGAAGGGGACGCCAGCCGCGGACTGAGGGGAGCCCGGCTGGGTGAGAGGTGGCAGGCGCACACCTGGACCCGGACAGCTGTGGCCGGGGCGCCGGGGCAGGTGGTGCTGTCAGAGGGGTCTGGCCGGAGCAATTCAGCTGAACACGGGCTGACTGGCGCCCTTGGGGGCTGTGAAAGGCGGACCACCCTCCCGCAGCCGCCTGACCCCTTTCCCGGGAGCCCCCCACATTGCACTTCGACAGCCAGAAGCCCCGGCCCCAGGCAGGAACCAAAGGCATACCGGGCGACAGAGTTGAGAAGCATTTGGGGCCAATCCCCGGCTCGGACACGGAGCTTTCAACCAGCGGACCACCTGGCACCGACTGCGCATGCGCAGGAGGGCCATCGATCCTCTCTGGGTTCTGCAAGAGAAGGTGGGACAGCGAGGGAGGGAGAAGATGGGAGCGGGTGGAGAGGAGGGGAAAAGTGGAGGGATACAGATGGACAGGAAGAGCAGAGAAGGGATGGATCTGGATAGGGGAGTGTCGTAGCGGAGTTGGAGAGAAAAAGCTTTACCTCTGGGGCACCCCGAGACGGCAGACCTGCCTCTGTACCATTCTGTAACCGTTGAAGTCCCGCAGCACATGTTTTACCTCCCTGATCCAGCCCTCCATCAGATGCTTCTGCAGAAACCCTATGGGGATAACACCCGTTGCCCCCACGCGGAGCTGGGTTTTCTGTTGCTCTGAGAACCAAGCACCCGCAGGTGTTGTCGCTCAGAACTTCCTTGGGAAGAGTACATATTCCCGGTTAACACGCTGGGAAACAGGCAGGAAGGATCTCTGCCTTAGCTCTACTGTCCCAGGTGTTGGGCTGGCAGGGAGCGGTGTGGTACAAGATCAGAGCCCCAGACAGAGCAGACTGCCTGAGTGTTGGTGCATAGTCCCCATCCCTCCTGGGTAAACCATACCCAACACTAGTGGAAACATCAAGGGCTCACAGTAGTTCCCTTGGTGTGGGAGAGCTGTCCTCATGTGAAGGAAAAGTCCAGCTGGGCTAACAAGCTAAGTCACAAATCTAAGTGTGATAAGGGTCGGTTTACTGATCTAAATTCTGCTGGGCTATCTCATAAATCTGAAGTTTACTGTCAGTTTATTGGGCTAACAACCTAACTCGTAATTCCAAGCTCAACAAGTGTCAGTAATGTGATCTATTACAAATTGATAAGCTCCAGTGTACTGATTCCTTGCTTTTTGTTCTTTGAGCTTTATTGGCTAATACCCCCTTACTTGTATTTAAGCCTTTAAAACCTCATGTGCACGTCTTGAAGTTGCTCAGAATTTCGGAGCAGGAGCCCCTCTGAGCCCACTGGCGTAATAATTCTGAGTACTCCAGCACTCAGATTGGTGCTTGTTTCTTGGCTGGCCTGTTTCCATAACACTCAGCTCCAGTGCCCAGCTTTCTAGGTAGATAGGAGTGTTACCAAGTACAAATTCATTCTCTTCAGTGCAGGACAGGCCAATAAGTTTGGAAACAAGATGTTTGGGCATGGATTTGCAAGTTTCTGTAGACCTAGTTGGCAAACTAATGTCCTGGAAAACCATCTCCCCAAGTCACAATTCAGGCTCCTTTCCTACTTGCTTGGTTGTTACAAACTTCTTAGTGTAGAAATTCCTTATTCTTAGAATCCTTTGTTCTTACAGCTATCTGCGTGGGTCAGATCCCTGTAAACCTCCAACAAAAGAAACGTTATTTTCTATTCCGCAATTTGCTATCTTTTAATGAATGAAAAAGTGTTAAATATCCTTAAAGGTCAGAGCCTTCAGAATAAGCTCTCCTGTGTATTTCAGGCTCTAGGCAACGATTTTTTACAAGCAAGATGAAGCCTAGGAGACAGAGCATATGGTTAAAGTCAAAGGAACAGATCTAATATGGAGTCAGATTTTTTCTGTTCTATTACCCGGGCAGAAGCCACTTGAGGATTTAAATCTCTTTAAGTTAAAAATAACTAAAATTTTAAAGGAATTTACATACATAGGTGGGAATGTGCAAAGCATATCTGGAGAAGCACCCAAAGGATAGTAAACAGTGGCATCTCCAGACAGGGCTGAAAGAACAGAGGATGAGGGAAAACTTCTTTCACTTGTGTATTTTTGTGCTCTATATGAGTTTATTTTTTTTAACCATTTGCTTGCATTTCTTTTTCAGTTAAAAATTGTGTAATGGAGCAAAGGAGTAACTAGCTTAGCAAATACAGCAGCCATGGAATCACTGAGTCATCACTTTTGATTTAAGCCAGAAAGCATTTATTGACTCTCTCCAATGTGCTCAGTCCTGTTTTAAGACTTCTTTTATTATTATTAATTATTATTATTATTATTATTATTATTATTATTATTATTATATTATTATTATTATTTCTATTACTATTACTATTACTATTATTTTATGAAATAATAACATGTTATACCTCACTCCTGCCCATGGCTGGTGGAAAACCAACTGAGTTTTTATTGAGTTGTTTTCCAAGGATTAGAGATAAGTTTATAAACAGAACACATCTTCAGGGCAAAACAGGCAGAGTGCTTTACCAGCCGGCCAGACAGCAATGAAGGGTTTTCAACAGAGGCGCCCAGAAGCTGAGAGAGAAAGCCTCCAGGACACTACAAAAAGCTGACCAAACTTCCTTCTCCATGGCACTACTGAAATAGGAAAGAACAAATCTGACTCTATATTTGATCTGTTCCTTTGAATTTAACAAAGCCAAGTTAATATGCTCCGGTCTTTTCATGGGTTATGATGTCACAGAGGAAACGGACAGGTCAACAAGGAACCACTCTGCCGTGATCAAGGAGCCGGGGAAAGGGATGGGCTGCAAGATGTATGAAGCAGCCGCATCTGTGCCCCTGCTTCTAGGCAGGTATCCAAAATCGCCTCGACAAGATGTCAAACATTTGTGCCCACGTCCTCATCAACAGACATGTATTAAAGACAAATGGAACCATATAAAAGGCCAATACCCTTGCTGGGTACACCGTCCAATGTGCAAAGTCTCAGTTTGACAACTGGCCATCTCGGTTCCCTGGGATTCATTCTTGGAGAACCTTAAAAACCACTTTTCTGTCTTCAAGAACTGCTGCATATTTGTCCTATATTTGGCTCAGTGATGCAGCACGTTCAAGTGAACTTTAATGTCTGCACAGATTTGACTGTCTTTCTCCAGGTTCATTTGTCCATTCCAATGAGGCCTGAGCTAAGTTCATCCTCCGTAAGATCTATTCCCTCCAGGGACAGCTCATTGAGCCTGCAATTAAAAGCCAAGTGAACAAGACTGTCCTCAGCTAAAAAGTTCACCCACCCTTCATTGTTTTCTTAATCTCCTCTCCTGGCTAATTGCAACAGACTAACACCTCCCTCCACCAAGATACCCAACTATGTCATTTTGTCTCCCCAAAGAGAAAGTAAGGTCCATAAAAGAGGAGACAGCTACATAGTCACCTCTGAATTCCTAGCATATAGTAATGTCAATAAATAGAACTCAGATTATTGATAGTTTCCTTTAAAACCTTTCTGGTTATTTGAATGAGACCTTGGAAGAGAGGTGTTTGCTGTCCAGTATCTTGATCCACAAGACTCTGGAGGCCTTTTTCGGAATGGCTGTTCACTGATTCATTCAAAACACAACTTATCAATCAAGGAGTAGCTGTGGTTTTCTGCCAGGAGTTTGTGGTCACTCTCATGCCAGAACAGCTTTAAACTATATCCTTACTTTGGATTTGTTATTTTTCCCCTCTTCCAAAAAATTGACTTTCCTTACTTTCTTGTCTTGAGGAATTTTTTTTTTTCCTATTTCACCCTTTAGTAAACCAAGATCCTCAGGATGTGCTTGGCCCATAATTTGAACCCCCATCCAACTCCTAGTGTGAGAGGCCTGGGGCTCACATCCTGCCCTCCTGTCAAGGCAACTGAAAATCAGTTCAGGAGCGAACCAACACCCGAGGGATTCTAAGGCTCGCATATCTCCCAGAAACCCTGCTTTCTCGTTTTTCTTGGCTTCTGAGAATTTCCCCTCACTTTCTTGACAATTAGTTGTGCAGCTTGAAAGATGAGGAAGGAAGGTTTTATTTCTTAATCAGCATTTTAAGGAACTTGTGTAATGAAACTTTTCACGAGTTTCTAGAACCCTCCATTGCCGAGATAGAAAACACAGTAGACATTTTCTAAATTTAGCTCTCATGTGCATTTTTTCTTTGCTTTTCTTTTCTTAACTGTTAACAGACATTTTTTAATTAAAAAAATATAAGGCCCCAAAAAGGATAGAACACTGAAGGGGCAAACAATATTAAAGGGCAAAGACAGAAAAATGATAACTACTCTACAAAGTTAATATAATACATACACTATGTATCAGATCAGCACTTCTCAGTAACAGCTAATTGAAACATGACCATGAGGTAAAATTACTCTCCTGTCAGGACATGGCCAACAGAAAAAACAATTAAACCAACAAACTAATATCCTAAGTCTGGCAAGGTACCGAAGGCTACAAGCTAAATGTGTCTTCTTCTGGAAAAGAGGGAGACACACCAGCTCTTTTCTGTGGAGCCTGAGCCCACGGGAGGACGGTGAAGTGAGCTCTGTAAGTACCCAATTAGCAAAGTGAGTGATGAATAAATAGACGTGAGCTTTGATGACAGAGCTGATACTAATATTCATTTGTCCTGTAAAGTATGACTTCCGTTCAGTGATCAATACTTCGGCATCCTCAGGAGTTGACATTATGGGAAAATGCACAGCCTGGGCCCAGACCTCCTCTTTCAGCTCGTGACACTGCACTTAGATGTCACAAGGACACCTCCAACTCCACCTGCATAGAGCTGACTTCATGGTGCTCCTCCCATAGCCGTCCTGCCCAGGGCCTCTGGTCGGGGGGTAAGGTCTCCATGCCTCTCCCAACTCAGGCGCATCACTCACAGATGTGAATGGACCCCTCCTTCAGGGCCCAGATATCCTCAGTCACCGAGTCCCACCACCCACACCTGAGCTACCAGATACTCACTGACACTCACTCAGCACTGACTCTGTGCTGGGGACCACGCTGCACACTGCAAACGTTATCTCACTGGATCTCCACAACAGTCCTGGGAATTGGGTACATCACTGCTTCAATTGATTAGATAAATTGTTTCACTTCCTTGCGTGCGTCATTCAAACTGACACGGCTACTGAGCCAAAAGCCTGGGCCTGAAAACAACTTGAAACTTGAACACTGCTACACCTCGCAGCCACCCTACTCTGACTCATCACATCACCTCCTGCCAAGCCTTCCAAATGTTTCTAAGCATTCTACAAGACAAAAGTGAACTACGAGATCACCCCACTCTCCTACTTAAAATCTGTCAATGATGGTCCACTGCCCTTAGGAGAAAGCCCCACCGGGCCTGAGCAAAGCCCAACGGCCCAGCATCCGCGTTCCCTGCGCGGCCGCGCCGCCTCACCCACTACGCAGCTCTACACGTGCCTTGTCTAGGACAGGGATGCTGACTCCGCACAACCCAGGGCTTGTCTCACTAGAACAATGATCATCTTCTTCAGTGTTCATCTTCTTCTTTGCTGACCCTCAGAAAAATGTTTTCTCATGATGAATCAATATCTTTTTCCTTATAACTTCCCATCATTGATAATGAGCTCCCCCCAAAAGTGAGAAGACCTAATTGTCAGTCTCCTTATCTGTAAAGTGAGAATAACAAGGAAATATGTGAGGTTTTATGAGAAATAATATTCATGTGAGGCTGAGGGACAATTCCATCATACAATAAGCACTCAATATGTGCTTAATTAATATTAATAAGAATATATTGCATTCCAGCAACCTTCAATCAATGTTTTATGACATTGTCCAACAGACTACTGACAAACTGTTGGACGATCCCCTTTGAGCAGATCAGCACAAGCGTACTGGGAGAGGTAAGCGCTGACTCCAGTTGCAGCTGCAGCCACCCAGCACTATGGGGCGGGGGCAGTTTGCTCAAGCTCTTACATGTTGCTTGAGCATTTAGTTGTCGTTATTGATTAAAGACAGGTGTTCTTTAGTCAAAGCTCCTGAAATTTAAATCTTCAATGATTGATGCAAATTAGGTTTCAAGAACAATACTCTCACTAGAAATTATTTGAAAATCATAGTCTTAGCTACTCCGCACATCAAAAGGGCATGTTCTTAATATATCTGACTAAATACACCGAAAGGGTGGTTTAAAAGAAATTACGATGAAGCCATCCTGAATAAGCTCCAGTATCATCTGCACAAAGCCCCACCCAAGGGTCTCATTTCACATTTCCACATAGGTGTTCAGGTAGCTTAACTTGGGTCTTGGTTTCTTATAACACGGGGCGGAGAATAGTTGTGGATAGATTTATGTAGCAAATATATACCTAGGGTATTTGCTGTTAAGGACTTCTAGAAATAAGAAGATTGATATATAGTCCCACCCATAAGAAACTCAGCATTTCCAATTACAGCAGCATTAAAAATAAAATGAGAGATACATTTAACAAAAATTTACAAGATTTGTACATTGAAATATTTGAAGTATCACCAAAATAAATTTTAAAAGATCTACATATATGGAAGACATCCCATTTTCATGGAATGATAGACAATATTATTAAAAATGTTAAAATGATCTACATATACAGTGGAATCCCTAGCAAAATTCCAGCTGACTTCTTTGCAAAAATTGAAAAACTGATCCCAAAATTCATATGGACGTGCAAGGGGCCCAGGATAGCCAAAACAACCTTGCAAAAGAAGAGTAAAGTTGGAGGACTCACTTTGAAGGGTACTAAAATTCTATAGTAATATGTCAGTATGATACTGGCATAAGTTTGGATAAATAAATCTATGAGACACAATAAAAACCCAGGGGGAAAAACTTACACTTACAGACAGTTTTCCACAAGGGGGCCAGAAACACCCCATTGAAAGAATAGTCTATTCAACAAATGGTGCAGGGACAGCTGGGTATCTGCAGGCAAAAGAATCAATCTGGAATCTGAACACCCATATTTTATATAACAAATAAAATTAAAACAAAATAGATCACAGACAGAAATGTAAAAATTAAACCTATAAACTTTCTGAAAGAAGACACAGTATAAATCTTTGTGGTCCTAGGATAGGCTTTGGTTTCCTGGATACAATACCAAGAGCACAATTGATAGAAGAAAAAAGCAGATAAACTGGACTTCATCAAAATTAAAACCTTTTTCTTACAAAGGATATCATCAAGAAAGTGAAATGACGGGGGAAAAGGGTGTCTTAAGTCAGATAGTGCATGCTTAGCAAGAAAAATAAAATAAATCATTACATCTAACTACATCCCCTGTAAAGAAATTGTTTTAATGTTTAAAAAAATATAGTGAAAGACAATGTGCAGAATGGAAGAAAAATTTTGCAAGGCATGTATCTAATAAGAGAGTAGCATCCAGGATATATAATGAATGCTTACAACTGAACAATACAATAAAATAGACCCAATTTTTAAATTTACCACGAATTTAGATACATATACAAATGGCCAATAAGCATATGAAAAGATGCTCAGCATCACTAGCCAAATCAAAATCAAAATGAGATCTCATTTTACACCCACTAGGATGGTTATTACCAAATCATGGACAATAACAAATGTCGTTCAGGAGGCAGAGAAACCTCATATGCGGCCAGGGGAAAGGGACAATGGTGCAGCTTCTTTGGAGAAGTCTGGTATTTCCTCAAAAGCTTAGAGTTATATGGCTCAGCAATTCCACTCCTACATAAAGAGTCATCCTTCAGTATCCTCGGGGGGTTGGTTTCAGGACCCCCACACCCTGGATACCATAATCCAAGGATGTTCGAGTCCCTTTACAATCAGCCATCTGGATCCATGTAGTGGAAACTACAGATATGGAGGGCCAATTGTACAGCCAAAAGAATGAAAACATATTCTCATAAAAAATTTCACATCAATATTCATAGCAGTATCATTCAGAGTAGCCAAAATTTACTAACAATATCCATACATCAATGAACGGATAAACAAATTTACCAAGAATAGGCCCACAAACTTTTGGTCATTGAAACTTTGACAAAGGAGGTGACAACATACAATGGAGTAAAGACAGCCTCTTCAGCAAATGGTGTAGGGAAAACTGAACAGCTGCATCTTAATCATTGAAGTTAGACTACTCCCTCACAGCATACACAAAAATGAATTCAAAATGTGTTAAAGAATTAAACATGTAGACAAGACACTATAAACCTCTTAGAAACAACCATAGGCAAAACATCTGACATACATCTCAGCAATGTTTTCCTAGAGCCGTCTACTCAAGCAATAGAAAAACAACCAAAAATATACAAGAGGGATCTAATTAAACTTACAAACTTTTACACAGCTAAGAAAACAGTAAGCAAAACAAAAAGACAACCAACCTATGGAATGGGAGAAAATATTTGCAATAAATGAAATGGCTAGGGGCTTAAATCCCAGAATATGTAAACAGCTTGTACACTTAATAAGAAAGAATAACAAACAATTCAATTCAAAAATTAGCAGAAGTCCTAAAGAAACATTTCTCCAATGAAGACGCACAAATGGCCAGTAGCCACATGAAAAAATGTTCAATATCATTATCAGAGAAATGCAAATCAAAACTGCTATCAAGTATCACCTCTCACTAGTCAGAATAGCCATCATTCAGATGTTCACAGACCATAAATACTGGAGAGGCTGCGGAGAATTGGGAACCCTCCTACACTGTGGTGGGAATGCAGTTTGGTGGAGCCATTGTGGAAAAATGTATAGAGGTTCATCAAAAGACAAAACCTTGACCTCCCAGGTGACCCAGCAATCCCACTCCTGGGCATATATCCAGAAGGAACCCTAATTCAAAAAGAGACCTACACCCCAATCTTCACAGCAGCACTATTTACAATAGCAAGACATGGAAACAACCGAAATGTCCACTGACAGATGGCTGGATAAAGAGGTTGTAGCATATTTGTCCAATAGACTAGTATTCAGCCATAAAATAATAATAAAATAATGCCATTTGCAGCAACATCAATGGACCTGGAGAATGTCATTCTAAGTGAAGTAAGCTATAAAGAGAAAGGAAAATACCATATGAGATTGCTCACATGTGGAATCTAAAAAAAAAAAAAAAAAGAAACAATAAGATAAATTTATCTACAGAACAGAAACAGACACAGAGTCACAGAAACCAAACTATGGTTACCAGAGGGGGGAGGGTGTGGGAAGGAATAAATTGGGAGTTCAAGATTTGCAGATACTGAGTATGTAAAGAATAAACAGCAAGTTTATACTGTATAGCACAGGGGAATATATTTAATATCTTATAGTAACTTATATTTAAAAAAGTATGAAAATGAATGCAGGTATATTCCTATTTAACTGAAGTGTTTTGCTGCACACAAGAAACTGACACAACATTATAAACTGACTAGACTTCAATGAAAATATTTTTAAATAGACTAAAACCAAAAAAAATGGAAAAGGATATTATCAAACAAAAAGAATAAAGTACTGATGCAGGCTACAATATGGATGAACCTTGAAATTTTATGCTAAAATAAGCCAGACACAAAAAGCCAAATAGTGCCCTTTAAGGTGAACTGTATCTAAGCGTTTACTGTACTACTCCTGTAAATTTTCCGGAGATTTGAAATCTATCAATATCAAAATAAAATGTATTATGCATTAAAAACTTAAAACGCTTCCTCACAGGAGGGCTTTAATTATTAAATTCAGAAACGCATATAAAGCTCTTGGAACAACAATTTGCAAGTCCACACACAGTCACTGCTGTCACTGCCACTCAGAGGGTGGTGCCAGCGCTGATGAGAGCTGCCTCCACTGGCTCCCCTGCAGAAAGGAGTGAAGGCCTGAGCTCTGACAGGCAGGGTGAGCGTGAACCTGAGTCAGACACAGCCACGTCCCAGACTCTGCATTACCCAACTTTCTTACACAAACTGCAACATGTAATGTAAACACGCTAGAGGGATGTATCTTACAACACAGGGAATACAGACAATGTTTTACAGTAACTACAAATGGAGCATTTTTGTACACCTGAAACTAATATCATATTTTAAATCAGCTATATCTCTATAAAAAATTAATAAATATTTTTAAAATGTTATCACTTTAATATTCAATTCGGTTTTTATGTAACTACTAAACAGCTTAGAATATATAAAAGCATTTATTTGTGCTGTTTGTTTACATATTTATTCACATTCAGACTCTTGCTAAAAGAGAATTTAAACATTTTTTTAAACACAGCTTAACAACCATAACAACAAAAAGGCAAAACGGAGAGTGAAGAGAAAATGGACATTCAATACTTAAATGAAACCAGGGGGAGATAAACTCATAAAAATGGATTACATGAAGTCAGGGCAAGTGTTAAAGCCCGACTAGAAATTCAGCTGTAAGATTCTTGGCAGCTAAAGCAAAAAGATGATGGGGCGGGTGGTAGAGCGTGTGCTTAGCGTGCACGGGGTCCTGGGTTCAAGCCCCAGGGCCTCCAATAACAGATAAATACATCTAATTACCTGCCCCCCAAAAGAGCCCCAAAGAAAAGATAAAGAGAAATTTCTTTCCCAAAAAACTCTGATATTAAATTTGGATTAAATACTTAAATAAAAGATAAAAAGAAAAATAAAAAAGATAAGTGACACTGTGAAGGAAAACCCCAGCTCGGCCAGCAAGCTAAGTCACAAATCTAAGTGTGAGAAGTGTCGGTTTACTGATCTAAGTTTTGCTGAGCTACCTGGTAAACCTGAAGTTTAGTGTCAGTTTACTGGGCTAATAAGCTAACAGGTAAATCCAAGGACAACAATTGTCAGTAACGGGATCTGCTCCAAATTGATAAGCTTAAGTGTACTGATTCCTTGCTTTTTGTTGTTTGAGCCTTATTGGCTAATAACCCCATACTTGTAATTAACCCTATAAAACCTCATGTGCACGTCTTGGAGGTGCTCAGAGCTTTGGAAAAGAAGCCCCTCTGAGCGCGCCAGCGTAATAAATCTCAGTACTCCAACCCTCTGAGTTATTCTTGTTTCTTGGCTGGCCTGTTGTTTCCATAACAACACAAGCGATAATGTCCATGAGATAAATCTGGGGAGGCTGCTGTCAGGTCCCCATGTCTCACGTAGGAAAATCTAAAACATCTTTCTCACCACTCAGAGTCATCATAAGCCCACCCCACACCTCCCGCCGTTAAATGCAGGAGCACAGGTAGAGCCCGACCTTTTCTGTCTTTGTGTCATCACAGTGAGACAGGATGGAAGGGGAAGAGCACAGCCATTCAAGGAAGGCCACAGCAATTAACATCAAAATGTTAAAGGATTCAACCCCCAATAGGCCTTGAGGCTCAGGATGAAGAGATTTAACTTCTAGCAGATCTTGAGATTCAGTAAACATCCATTGTAATAGTAACGTGGTGAATAACATGCCCCAGGCACATGGCAGTCCCAATGATAGCCACAAAAGGTCAAAGGGTGGGAAATGGCCAACTCCCTGGGAATCCCAGCCCCTTGCCCTAGGGCTGGTCCTTCTACTTATTAGCGTATGAAACCACCAAGCCCAAGAAAACAAGCAACACAGTGCCACCTCGCGGTCACCACTCTCTCTCCCTCTTTGGGGAAGGCCCAAAATCTGTGGAGTGTGTACCTACTTCTAATATGAGCATCAAACCCCCACACATCTTAACGTTTCTCTTGCATTTCAATGTATCTCTCTGAATAAATCTACCTTTACTCAACACTGGCTTGCTCTTGAATTCTTTACTGCATGAAGTTAAGGAACAAAATCTGGTGGGGCACATCCCAGGGGCTCAACGAAAGCCTGGGACACACCCCTTCTCATGCCCAACGTTTTTTATTCTTGTATCAACAGGACTGGGCTGTGAAGGGAGGTCTGAGGCCACTGCTAAGGGACAGAAGCAGACAACAGGGCTCCAGTTGGTGGGCAGTCTCTCCCCCAGCATGGGTCTTGGGGTCTGCCCAGTTCTCTGTGTTTCTCTGTTGTGCTGACTCCCCAGCCAGACAGCGTACTCCTAGGCCTGTCCCCACAAAACCCTTGTCTCCAAAATACAAGCACATCATGTCACAATCCTCTTGTTCAACAAGGAAATGTACAGCCCAATTTTTTCCTCCCCAATAAAGTACCCAACTGTCCTCGCTCCCATCAGACCACTCTTTTCTTAGTGAGAACTCTGCACTCGCCACACCCCATCCTGAACACAGGTGTCTTGCTGGCTGTGACCGAGATGTTTCTTTCTCACACAGCCTGCGTCCTTTCACTTTCCCCTTATTACCTTAAAAAAGCCTTTCCTGAGTCACTCACCCCTCTGATTCTGAACTAACAAACTGCTGAGGTTGCAGTCACTATGTGCATAACTCCCAGGTTTTGGCTATGTTTCCTTCGCAAGATCTTCATTACGGAGCTGCATCAAGAAGTTTAAAGAGGCTATTCTTACATCTGAGTGGAGGAGCCTGCAAAAAATTTAAATGGCTTTGAAGAGAGAGTTAACCAGGGACAGAGATGTCGCGGGTCCTAGTCAAAAGTGTCATGAGGCAAAATGTTCTCCCAAGGCTCAGAGTGGCTTCTGAACACGGAGTCGGCAGGGAGGAGGTGACAGGCAGTGAGTAGGGTGAATGATACAGGTTACGCTCCCCCAGCTGGGGAAGAATAGGTTTTTTCCAGTTTTCCAAACAATTTCTTACTACCTTTTTCTATTATTGTCACATACCATTTCCAACGAATTAAGCATATCAATGTCAGCCATTTGGGCCACTTGGGAGAAGTACACGATGCCATTCACAGGGCTGGGGCATGACAGCCACACCAGTCTAGATTGAAAGAACAGTTGGGGTATTTGCAAGGTAATCACCGGCATGCAGCAAACTCCCCAGGTTCAATGACCTCCTCTCAAAGTGGGGCCAATAAAACTACCAAGCAAAGTGCGTGATGATTATGGCCCACATCTGTTTACTAGGTAAGTGCCCGTGAAAGCTGCCGCTTAATGGGGAATGAGTACGATCAACGAGGCCCTGTCTACCTGGCCACACGCGCCCTGCCTTCCTGCCTTGGTGCAGCAGCAGAACTTGTTTAGCTGAGATGAACACCCCCAGAGCAGCCCCGACGGGAAAGCTCCCAGCTCTGCATGGAGAGACGTGTTCCTTTCCTTCTCAGAGCTGATCACAATTTGCTGTCGTCTGTTTTTATGTTTATCCCTTTTGTAACTGCCTCTCCTCCAGAGATTTTGCTCAAGCAGCACAGGGCCAGATGTGTCTTGCGGCCTGCCGGATACCCTGGGTAGGGAAACAGCCGACTCCATATCTGGCTCTGGTGCTGAACAGAGAGGGGAGAAGGCCCAGGGGCCCATGCTGAACCGAGGCCACTGAACCCAAAATTATGGTCTGATTTTTGGCAAATTATACAGTCTTTTTACCATGAGATTCCTCATCTGTCCATGAAAATAACTGTCCATGGCACATAGAGTTACAAGGATTAAAGGAAATCACCAAATTCATAACCTAGCCAAGGGGCTACAAGTGCATCCTCAACAGACAAATGCTGCCTTTACGGCTCTGACACATGCTAAGCGGGGCGGCCCCACACAGTGAACGCTGCTACCTGCCAGTGGGTTAAGTGCTTCATGTGTGCTATAATACTCTTTAGATCTTACAACAATCCCAGAATGAAACGAATATTATCATGCCAATTTCACAGATTCACCAACAGGTTAATAGAATTTGAATTCTATTCCAAGGCCCTATGTTGAAGAAATGGCGATTTAAACCGGAATCTGGGCCCAGGCCTTGGCTCCATCTCTCTCCAATCCACCTGACCACTTGCCTATGAATTCCACCTGTCCAATACAGAAGTTTCAGCCGGCCAGCTCTTGAATGCAATTTGTGCCGTTTGTCAATGTTGTTTAATTACCATAAAATGTTCTCAGAAACCACTACAGTAAAGAAAGGTGGACTTAAGTATTTCTGCATTGCGTTCTCCTGTAATGTGCAGAAACCCTTCCCTGCACCACCAAATCCAAGTGCATACTTCCTCCATGTTTATGTTTGCACACGGCTTATTAAAGCAGAAGGTACCTGCAGTAATTCCATCTCGGTTGCTTTCCAAGGTTGCAGATTATCCATAATCAGTCTGTGAACGAAAATACTACAATGTGAATGAGAATACTGCAACCATGACAGTAAACAAAGAATACTGAAACCAAGTCATTAAAGGCTGCCGCCACCCCCCAGCGAGGACAGGCCTGCAGCCCAGCTGCTACAGCAACTCACAATGGTGTCGTCTGAGCAGACTCAGAATAAGAAAGGACAGGCTACTGGCCCAAGATAGCTAGGTGCTTGTCTAAAAAATGAATTCAGTGAGTCCAAATATTTGCTTCCTCTCATACATACAAAAGTACTAAATTCTTGAACTTGAGAGACCTGGCTTTCTTTAGATAACAAGCAATCTTTTATTGTTCCAACAACCTGGTCTTTGTTGTAAAGCTCCTATATATCCTAGCTCTTCCTCAACCTCTTGGGAGCAGTCCCTCATAGAGTTCTGTGTGGCTGTCCTCTCAGCTCGAGTCCTCCCGCCAAATAAAACATAACTCTTAACTTTTAGACTGCACATGTATTTCAGTCAACAGTTTTGGACACCATGAAGCACCACAGCAGATTTCTCTCCACCTGAACTCTCCGAGTAACCGGAGCCTTGGTACCAGCAGTGGCCCTTTGTGCCCATCCGCCTCCTCGGGGAGTCCAGATGAATTTGGGTGAGTCTCTCCTGGTTCTCGGATCTCACATATTGGTTGATGATCCTAAGTTTTATCTGGCGGTGTATCCAGGTACGTGGCCCTCCAGTTGAAAGAAACTGAGGTGAATTACCCACCCAGTGGAGACATACTGGGTGGGGCCTGGTTGAAAGGTAATAGGAAATACCCACCTTGAGGATATGTCCAAAGTGGGGCTGGTGGAAACATATGAGGAAAATATTCACCCAGTGGAGACATCCCGAGTGAGTCCAAGTTGAAAGACACTGGGTTCAGGACTGAGTGGTTAGGTAAGAGTCTGGTCTAATATTTTCCTCAATTTGGTTACCTCCATTGAATTTTTCAGGATAAAAGTAAAACTCTTATGAGGAAACTTTCAACTCCAAAATTCGGAACATCCTCCTGGCTGGTGACAGCTTTCTCGGGTGACAGAGAGTCTTCCAGGAGTGGTAGAGACAAAGACTTCATGCCACAGAGTTGTCCCTGTGGGAAACCTTACTAGCAAATTTATTTTGAGAACCCGACCTTACAATGGGGAATAGAACTTTCAAAAAAAAAAAAAAGAACAGAAAAAAAAAGAAAAGAAAAAGAAAGAAATGACAGATTGCCAGTCTCCAACTATTACCCCAGCCAGGTTTATGTACATACAAAACTTACAACATTAATTGGGAATAAGGAAAAAAAAACTTACTCTGAAAATAACTAACCAGGCCTGATAAAAGCATTTTTTGGAATTCTGAACTTATAAAAACAAAATCCCCTTTAGGGGGAACTTGGATTTCTCTTCCTGTGTCCTTGAAATGTAAATGTTTTATCTTTCTCTGGGTGTTTTAAGTGTGTGTATGTATGTATATGTATGTTTAGTTTATTTTTTAAAGGAAACCTTGGACTCCGCCATACAAAAGTTTCAAGTATTGTGTACATATGGTGGCCACGCAAATAAATTGGGATTCTAAGGAATTCTTTGATTGTACCAATTTTCAGATATTTTGTCATCTTAAACTTTGTTGCATCAGCTTGGACCACAAAGGCTTTTAGCTTTTGGAGAGTAAACCTTTGAATTTCATTTAGGCAACACCCCGACTCTCATGTGGAAGGGCCTCTTCATCTTATTGGTTTAAAATCAATATATATATATATATTTGTATATATATATATATTTGTATATAATTTGATGGCCATATGATGGATTTTTTAATTTGGAAATACTTTTTAATTGGTGAAAGTTTAAAGTGATCTCATTATAAACAGCTGTTTTATTGGTATCTATTAAAATCAAGTTTAAATGTAGAAAAATATATCTAATGGTTAACCTAAGAACTTAGTTAAAAAAATAAAACTGGTTTGAAAAGCTACATTTGTGTTTTTCCTTCCCGATAAATGTTTCTAGATATGCTAATAAAAATTTAGGATAATTAATGTTAATTAGGTTGAATAACTGGAAAAATGATTGTAAAAATGTCGAAAAAAAATAAGTGGCTTATCCCAAAAGGATAAATATTTTTATATGGTTATTTTGAATCAAATAAATAAAATGGACATTTTTGGATTTACAAACAAGGTTTTGATACTACACAATGTAAAGTTAAAAAGAAAGGGCCAAAGAGTTCACCTACCCCCCCCAAGATTAAAGTTCAAACAAGTCAATTTTATTTACCACAGTTTAAAATATATGTATATATAGACTGAAATACTTGATCAATAATTGGGATAACAGACCAATTAATGAAATTAAAAACTGAGAAGTGCCTAAGCTCTTTGGCTGAAACTTGGGCATCCTAGAGACTGTTCTATAAAATTAGATACAATGCACAAAAAAAAAAAAAAAAGGTTTCTTGCACTCCTTCTAGAAATAAGAATTATTGATTAAACTTAATAAATATAAAAATTAAAGGTATAAGATTTAATAAAATTGAGATAAAAGTTTGTGAAATTGGTATATTTAAATGGTCTTTATACAAAACTTTTGCTTATGTTGTGGGATACATATGTTTCAGAGGAAAAACGCTTCCCCTTCTTGGTATTATAAGGCTGGGCACATATCTGTCCCTCTGAAAATATTAATTGAACAAATTAAAATAAACCAATATAGTTACATAAGCCTTCCAATATAATGTAAAACTAAAAACTAATTTGAGTGGCTAATAAAAAAATACAGGTTTACCCTGGGTTTAACTTATAACACAAGGAAAAGAGACCTTACTAAATGCCTTATGCAAGTTTTGGAAGACATAATTAAGTAAACCTTAAAGTTTTAAAACATGGAATTCTTTGTTTACAGCTCTTCTCACTGATACAAAAATGCCAATTAAGGAGATAAAATACGGCCTGGGTGACAGAGCAGTTATCTGGGGACCTGGAAGTCAGTGTCTTTGTCTTGCAGATCAGAAATATAAATACAACAAACAGTGACCTAGAACTGAGCCTAAATAGCTCAACGAAATAAAACTTAAGGCCAAGAAATTTTTGGCATATTAGAACTCAGAACTCTGACGGGTCCTTCAGACTTTGTGAAGAAATTTTAACTGTCTGTTTCATAAATAGTAAGCCTTAGTGATTTGAGCAAGCAAATTCAGCTTACTCCAACTATTATTATACCTATCTTATAAGTAAGTTTTAAAGTGAAGCTATGAGATCTCTAGCTTTTGTCTGATTATAAGCCTGTGTACACATTATAGAAGTGAGATATTTCTACTGCTAAAGAAAAAAAATTCAAAGTCAAAGAGCTCTGCTTAATTGACATAAAAATATAAGAGCTTAAACATTAAGTATTTTTAAAATAAAAACTGAACAAATTGACTTTCAGAGTCATGTGAATTGGAAAATATTCAATATTAAGATAATATTTGATATTGTTTAGTTTAAGTATGTTCTAATTAATATAGACATCTTTAAAGTCATCAATATTATGTATAATACCTTTACTGCACCTAGGTTTAATGAAAGTCAAATAAGATCCTGTTATATCTGTTTCAGATTTGTCAAAAAAAAAATAAAAGTAATGTGCTGTGGTAAAATTTTAATTAAATTAAATGCAAATGAGCTGAGAGCTTTGGGTAAATATTTAAAATATATTTTTAAAATGTGTGCTTAAGATAATCTCTAAATGTTTGGTATCTTTAAATTCTAGTGTTGTGCTAAATTAAGTTAAATTACAAGATTTTATTAAATAGCTATGCCATTTTCAGATAAAATAACATTGAAATACGAATTACTTAACATTTAACTTCCTCTTACAGTGAAACTAAAGGTGTATAGAAATATTAATATATGGTTGGTGCCACACGGAAATAGTCTCTATTAGTAAGGGAATGATCTCAGTATCCTAGGAAAGTAATATAAATATGTAAAGGAAGATATAAGAATGGAATTATATTTTGTTAATGAAAAATAGTGACTTTCTCCTGAACCTAGTTACTTCTGAATGGAAGAAAAATAAGGGACACACTAATATAAGTATAGAAAGCTGTGGAAGGCTTGTGGAAAAGGAACCCCGAGGAAAGAGTTTTGTACATGGTCAGAATTGGCTAAGTTTAGAAACAAATTGGGCAACGTAAATGAATCTTAGAAGTAAGCTGGTACAAGATTAGAATTGTTTTTCTCTCTGTTAAGAGGAAAAAATTTTCTTAAAATGTTAATCCATCTTCAGTAACAGATTGTAAAACTTCTTATACCACTTAGCTGATCTGTTCTGCCTTTACATTTGACGTATTTTCTTGTTAATGAATTAGTACTACTTTACAGTGATCTATATGTTTATCTGACCACGTGTTCTGAAATCTTTCAAAAAGCTCCCAAATATAAAATTCTAATTAATTAAATAAAAATTAATTTAATTAATTAAAATTCTTTTAATCTCCAGTTAAGTTTGGGATGCTACAGAATGCCCCTGAAATATCCCAAAGAGAGATTTTAAACTATAAATTTTCATTTGGCATTTTAAATAACATGGAATTGTCAAATGAATCATAAAACTTCTAAGGTTATATTGAATGAGACAATATTATTAATATAGATATTGTAGAAATTATATGGACTCCCTAAAATTCTGGTATATCTGAAATGTTACCAATGATAATTATGGGTATAGTGAACATGTTCCTTTATTGATTATAGTGTAATGGTGTTTAACCATGCTTTTAAATCTTTTGTCATTTATAGACAGTTAATTGTTTTCTTCTGATGGTTTTGCAAAATGCTTTCTCTTCAAGGAGATTTACTGATTTCTAATAAATTTCAAACTATAGCACTGAACTAAACTGGGTAAGACATTTTAAAGTTCTAATGAAAACTCTCATTAAAAGAATTAGTTACATGGGACTGAGTAACCTGGTGAATATGGTTATAATTTTTGATATTGTTTGAAATACTACTGGCTTTTAACCTGTTTCCCAGACATAAAGAATCTCTTCTCCTTAAGCTAGTTACGGTTCACAGCAATTTGATAAATTATACCTATGTAATCACACTTGGAACAGTTATCTTTTCTCTCTATCTGATCCCTCAAGAGACTAAAAACACTTAGGTCCCCAGTGGCTTTATCAAACAAATTAGGGAGATCATCTCTTAACAGATATAGGAGTATAAAGGTATTTTAAGGATTTTAAAGAGAAAAGAATTTACCTAAATCTGTAAGGCAGAAACCCATGAAAAGCCTTGACGTGGCTTTCTTGGCCTTAGCAAACCTTAACATTCTACCTTGAGACTCCGTATTAAAACTTCCAACACAGCCAATTTAAAAAAGCCTATATGATCAAATAATCAGACTTAACTTGTAAAAAATTAATCTTGATTTGGCTATATTTGAGAAAACTGAGGGTAACTTAAGAGAGAAGAATAATTATATTTTAGTGGATATTAAATTCTAGTTTTGTTAATTGAGGTCCATATTTACTAAGACACTTCCCAGATCATTCCTTGCTGTTATGTCACATTACTGTACAGTTTAATTGAATTATGAAAAGGATACTCTAGGTTTGTTCTGAAGCTCAGTAATCTATCCTTGGGTAAAGTTCCAATGCCTCATGACCTGCAGCCAGGGGATTATACATACTGCAACAGGCATGACTTAAAGAACTGTCTCCAACCTGAATGGAAGGACCCTTTTTCAGGTACTCTTAACTAGACCATACAAACCAAAGCTGAAGGAAACGGAGTCTCGGATTCATTTCCTATCAGAAACATCCCCTGCAGTGCACTGGCCTATCGAGCGCTGCTCACCTTAAAACAATGCCCAAATGGAGAAAAAGCTACCAGACCAGGATGAGAAGAAGACGACATCTGAGCTAGACAGCTGACCCAAGACACCGGACCAGGCCTGTATACCAATTACTTTGATAATTTCTCCAACCTTTGATTATGAACTACTCCACTTGTTAAGTTTATGATAAATTACCTATGTCTAGTACTTCTGTGTTACCTTGGTGGGTTTCCCTACTCCAAGGCTCTAACTAGATAGCCCTCAGAAACGTTATTCTAAAAAGAAATTATAGTTCTGTTTAGGCCACTGTTGATCTTACAAGGTGGGAGATTTCACCTGGCCAATTAATACCTGCTCTGACCCTGACCATAAATATGAACTTTCTCATAGGATCAAACTCAGAAACACAAGCAAAATTTTTACCCAAAAATACAACTTCTCGACTATTAAATTCTTACTCGTGACTTTATTAACATTACTAGCTGTATTATTTATATCCTGTCTATTTTATAAAATTGTTGTCTGTTACATTTCCCAATGTGTAACTAGGCCCACAAGATTGATGATGGCTAAACATCTTGAAGAAACAGATAAAATTTATAACCCTGAATAAAATAAATATAATAGTGTGATTCTAGGTATGGAAATGAGCAAAGAAGGGTTAACACTTTCTGGATCATAATAGACTAGTAAGACAGGTGATCCAGATAACTTTTAGTTATCAACAGGGCCTGATAAAAAAAATTACACCTTGAATGGCAACTCAGAAGATTCTTCACCTGAACTAGGAATGAGCCATCTTAGCACCGTGGGACAAAATTGGTCATGAAATGTCTCTCAAAATATTGGTCGAATTTAGGACCAAACGGGAGCACTGTGAATGAAAATACTACAATGTGAATGAAAATACTGCATCCATGACAGTAAACAAAAGAATGCTGAATCCAAGTCATCAGCAGCTGCTGCCAATCCCCAGCGAGTACATGCCTGCAGCCCGGCCTCTCAGCCACTCACAGTGGTGCCCTCTGAGCAGACTCAGAGTAAGAAAGGACAGGATACTGGCCCTAGATAGCCAGGTGCTTGCCAAAAAAATGAATTCAATGACCCAGATATTTGCTTCTCACCATACATAGAAAAGCAGTAAATACTTGAACTTGAGATATCTGGTTTTCTTTAGATAACAAGCAATATTTTATTGTTCCAATTACCTGGTCCTTGTTGTATGCTTCTATATATCCTAGCTCCTCCCCTACCTCTTGGGAGCAGTCCCTCAGAGTGATCTGAGAGGCTGTCATCCCGGCTCGAGTCCTCCAGCCAAATTAAAAAAAGCCCTTAACATTTAGGCTGAACGTTTATTTCAATGACGTTCCAGAATAGACACAACTCATCAATTCTGTAATGGAACACACTGAATCAGGAACCAAAAGCGTGTTTTAGTCCGGAAAATCTCCAGGTTCCTCTTTCTTCCTGTCATTATACAATCCCTCCAGAACTCATTAATTTGCTGTCTGCTCCTCTGGCAACCAAACTCATAGAAGACTCAACTCAGCAGAGCGCCCTGCTGGGGAGAACACCCCGCAGAAGCACTGCAGGCTGCCTGCCCTCCTGCACGCTCTGCTCACCCTTGGTGTCCTCCGTGGAGACCAGGCCAACAGAGCTGTTCCTAACAGCTACAAAGTCGCACACGTTAAATAAATCATTTTATTTTATATGATATTTTACGTATATACACATCTCTGAAAACAGCTTTGCAGAAGCTCAAATCTTCAACATCAATCCCCAAAGGCAAATCCGGTCCCCAAGGGGAAACAAGACTTAAGACGACGCTAAGGCCTCCAAAGTCCTCTCAAGGACCGTCAACCAAACTGCCTGCAGGTCTGCAGCTGCAGGCGGTTACATGTCTGCTTTTAAAGCAGCCCCTTCCTGCCCTCGGGTATTACAATGTCCCTCTAAGCCCTCCCGTCTCAGGGTAAAAGCAGCCGTTGCAGAACCTTGCAGGGAAGCACTGACAGGACTGGACAAAGAGGATCAGAGCTAAGCTAATACTTCTGATGACACGACATTGTCACTGTGTCACTTTACAGATGAATATATATAGAGAGAGATATGGGGTGATATTGCTCAAAGTCACACAGCTAATAAGTGGCAAAGTCTATAACTCTGTTCTTCCCTTCGGCGTGACACCCCAGCTGGGACGCCCACAGGGTTCTCTCATGCCTGCCTGAACAGTCCTCTCCTGTCACTCATAACCCACCACAGGGTCTGACCCTAGCCTGCCTTTTCAGCATCTATTCCCTCCAGTCTCTCAGGAACAAGGCCGTTTGGGCCACTGTATGACTTCCGGCTCCCGGAAACCTCATTGCTCAGGCTGGTCTTGCCTGTGCATCCGGCCCGCTGCTCAGAGGCTCTTCCTCCCCTGCAGGTGTAGGTTTCCAATCTCCGCAGGGACACCCCCTCAGGGGAGCCCTCTTCTCGCTCTCAGCACGGCAGGTGTCCCAGGCCACATCCCGAGCTGCCCCATTAGGACAGTGTGCGCCCAGATCTGTTAATCAGACCAACAGCATCAGAGCCAGGGATTATGCCCGGGCCACCCTGCAAAACTACTGCCCGCCTCACAGCCCCCAGCCAGCAGGTCACCTGGAAGTCACAGCAAGTGCCCCACCCAATCCAGAAGCCTCTTCATTTGCCAGCATCGCTGATGACTGGTTTCCAAACTTTGGTCAGTTTCGCACAAAACAGCACCTTCAACTGTGAAGCAGAGGGTTTCGCTTCTGCTCCCCATCCTTACTGGTAATGTCAAGGAAAACAAAGAGGCCTTTTCTCAACACTTTTATAAAGACACCCTCCCACCCACAATACTCATATGCTCAAGAGCTTTGGATCCACGTGATTTTCTTTCTCTTATGATAAACGGCTCAAAACACTGCGGGATTCCTTCTATTTAGAGGGTATTTGTACTCAGTTTATCGGCTTTAATCTGTTTTTGTCTCTCTCTTCAATATCCCTAGCAGTTGCCACCTCTTAATCCCTTCAGCAGCCTCCCTCCCAACATCTACTCTAGGAAATCAGCTGTGATGAAGGGCCCTGGGGCAGTCACAGACGATGCAACTAAGGCAAAGAGAGGGTCCATAATTTGCACGAGAAGATCAGCTTCAACCCCCAACAATGTGTGTCACGTCCCTGTGTTTAACTCTTATGCTAAGCAAGATAACTTTTTGTAGATTATGGTTATACACAGATGAGGTATAAAAATACATACAAGGACACATATCTACTCTAAGATGCTCACTAACTCCACTATTTTGTTTCTACTTATTTCTATTAAAAAATATTAAGAACCTCTGCAGTCAGTATAGCAAAATGTTACTGGGCTTTAAATCCAGAATATAGAGGTGTTAATTGTGTGATTACTCATACTTATTTGTATGTTCACAAGACAGAATTATTTGAAAGTCCCTCTCACCTCCCCCTATTCACTACTGGCTCTCACCTGAGCTCCCAGACCACACATCTAACAACCTTTCACTTTACCCACAGCTGAACCCATCAGTTTTCCGCAGAACTCCCTCTGCAGCTTTCCCTCCTCAGAGCACAGAAGGACCATCATTTAACTCATTAATCCACCCAGAAACCTGGGCCTTACTCCATCCTGCATTCACAGACAGCCTTCATCCTTTCCTTTTTACCATCTAAACATGCCTTCAATATGTTCGCTTTTAAACACTGACCGTCCCACCGCTCAAGTGGAAGCCACCAACACTGCCCACCTGGACTCACGAGTTTCCTAAGTGGCCCCACAGCCACTCTCCCCTACTTGAGACAAATGGGACTGTGTCACTCCCGCGCTTTTTGGACTCTTTTCAGACCCACTCTTTTTAGAAGAAACCCCAAGTTCTTCACCAGGTGAAAGTCTTTGCCATGAAATTGTCACCTCAGGGAGGGCAGGACCCGCCCTCTCCCCTCGGCCCCGCCCTCTGGCAAAGCATCAGCTTGGGAGGACCTGCTGAGCTACACCAGCCTCTATTCTAAACCTGGTCTGAGTTCTTAGCAAACTGCTTCACTTATCCATACAATTCCAAGGTAAATTAGAAAGATTTTAGATGTTGAGCTAGACTATTGATTTTGGGATTTTGCACTGGCAACTTGCAAGTATATGTTCTAAAGATTCTGTCTTCTTAAAACCACACCCAGGTTAAAGGAGTATTTGTGGAATGTCTTCGGAGGAAAAGGGACTGTACTTTTACAGGCTTTATGTTTTATAACATGAACAACCCGGACAGTGTCACAAATGGAACCGCCTCACAAGTGACAGAAGACAGGTGAGAGGCACAAAGCAACAGGTCACAAAGATGATTCTCCAGCCCCCCCAAAAAATTCCTGAAACAACCAAAAATTCTGAATTTTAAAAGTAAAAGAGTATCATATAGAGAAATGAAATAAATAATGCTCTTCATCAGGGTTTCAAGATCTCACTCCAGAGTTTTTAGCAGGCCATACTGAATCCTAGCACAGAAAAATCAAATGGACTTGTAGTGAGAAAGTTCCAGGAAAACTGCAGTAATTCCTCCACTTGTGTAAAGACATACACTCACCTGCTGAAGGTGAATGTAGACCGCATTCTGGATAAATTCGGAAGCTTCCAGGCTCCGCTTCTGGATGCCAAGGACATGGACAGCTTGGAAGCATGCTTCTAACTCAGTCACCGGCATTTTTAGACTGCAGGGGAAACGGAGGCACCCAGTCAAGGGCAGAGATGTTCCTGTCTGTCTCACAGTCCGTGTCTCGGGGATTCAGTGCCCTGCAGCAGCCCGGCCCCAGGCAAGGACCAGCAGCGTTTTCCACCCAAGCAGGAGGGGCACTGTGCTTGAGAAAGCCCTTCTCCGATGGGGGCAAGAGGGGCTGGTGGGGTTGAGTGAACCTATAAATGCCCACAGAAATATGCCTGCATTCATTCAAGTGATGCAAACAACTGTAGCAGGCTATTTAACAAAATTTCAACTGTCAGTGGAAATTTTGCCATTCCTTTCCGCTTGTCCACTGCACTCTGAGACAGGCTTAGGCTCTCTTACACCTGCAGTTCTGTGCAATAGTTGTGAAGTCATTTTACTTTACAGATACCACGGTTTTGCCCAGGGTGATATCCAGCCCAGAGAGGTGGCCCAGGCCAATTTAAAGCTATGTGGCTTGGGCGCGGGGACAATTACAGGAGCTGGTTCCGGAGCCAGGCCCCTCCCCACCTCTGCTCCCCTCTCTCCCGAGGCCCCGCTGCCAAGCACTCAGGCTCCATGATCTTATGTCCTACTCTTCTACTCTACTCCAAACCCTTTTCCTTTTCTTTTTTTCCCTAATTATTCCCAGCTGGAGTGATTTTTCAATCTCAATATCTGAAAAAAAATCCTGCAGCCGAAAAAGAGGTCTCCAGAGGTCAATGCCCATATGCTGGTTCCTGAAGAGAGCCCCTGGCTACGGGGACCCTCACCAACATTCACGGGGCATCAGAGATGTTGCAGGGTCGGCCACCCCCAACAAGAGTTTGCTGTCACCCCAATGCCTGCACAGCATCCCTGCTCACAAAATATAGTTGGTCCACTTATCAGTTATTAAGAAGCAAAAATACAAAATTGCTCATGTTTCTTACTAAAATTATCTATGAAGCTGGAAAGGGAATTGTAATAAAAAATAACTGTTTTTACCCTATGTTAGGTCTGTTCCTTTGGGTTTAAACCTGTGCCCTGTTTCCTAGGCTCAGACTTGGTATCTCTGCACCATTTGAAAAAGAAAGTTGCCTTTAGCCTGAAATCTACAGGAAAGCCTATTCTCCTGGCCCTGATCTTTAAAAATGTTAGCTCATCTGCACTTCTGTAGAGATGGCAAGTTGCATACTAGAGAATAGCCTTTGTTTTTTTGGAGGTTTTACAGGGGTACCATGATTTGATCCACATGGACAGCTGCAAGAACAGCGGATTCAAAGGACAAACAATTCATAAAGCAAGAAGTATGTATGCAACAACCAACCACAACCCCGCCCCTTTTTAGTATAAAAGGAGACTGAATTCTTACTTGGGGAAGATAGTTCTCCAGGACATCAGTCTGCCGTCTTCTGGGTCTGCCAGCATTGCAAGTGAAGTCACTATTCCTTGCTCCAACACCTCATCTCCCGGTTTATTGGCCTGTCATGCGGCTAGCAGAACGAGTTTGGACTCGGTAACAAAATGACTGCATTGGAGGTAGTATGTCTCCAATGTTTCCTTGTTTCCAATATGTAACATGCACATCATTTATGATCTAGTGCAAATAATTCATCAAAGATAACCACAAAAAGAAACTATACTCACCTAGCTATCAACACTGAAGTCACAACCTGTCAATTTTATATGCTGTTGAACAACACAATGGAAAAACCTAACATAGGGAGTTGATTCCACGGAAATAAAATTATTTCTACTCCTTCAATACTTTTTCTTTTCTTTTCTATTTTATTTTGTTTTGCTTATTGAAAGGAAAATAAAAGTCAAGTCATTTTATTTCACGTATTTTTGTTATAGCTACATTCTTTAAATACTACAAAGAGATTTAAATTGCAAAAAAATTGTTCATATATTAGTATAAAGATATATACACAATCAATGGGGATTAGGAAAGGAATGGACATTTACTAAAAATCCACTGCAATCCTGTCTTTTACAAGCATATCCTGGAATATAAGCTGTATGATCCAGGGGCCCCACTCCCATTCTCACTGTTGTGTCCCTTAGTAATCAACTACTAAGGCACCAGCATAGAACCATGTGATCAGTATTTTAGGAATAAATTAGGGAATTAGCTCATTCAATTCTAAAACAAAAACCCTAAAATAAATACTGAACTTATTTACAGATAAAGAAAATTGGAACCAAAAAAGTAGTTATTTCCCCAAGGTCACAAAGCTAATAACTGATAAAGACAAGATTTGAACTCATCTGCCTGATTCTAAAAACTAAGGTGGAAATCCCATTTGACTGGGGAGGGTCCAGCAGCACAGCCTATCACCCTATCTTTGTTCAGATCTAGCCTTAGACAGCCTGAGACAGCACCCCATTCCTATTGAACTTGAGGGCAAATGATAACAATAAGGATTTTATATCCAGTAGTTTGTTAGATCTCATTTATATAAAGTGTCAGCAGGTCAGCAGAAAAACTCTGGAAAATATGAGTGGGTCCAGAGCTTTCTGCTGATTAGTAACTCAGTCTCTCAGGACATAGTGACCTTCCCATGAGAGGCCTCATGGACATAAACTAAAGGCAGCTGAGCAATGAAAACTAACAAGAACCTGGAACTCAAGCAAGAAGGTTCCCTGCCATCCCCCACCCAGTTGCCTCTTCACCCGCATGGACACGTTGGCAGGAGACCCAGGTTCTTGTCCAAGGTACATCATCATGGATTCTCATCCATAAAAATTTATGACTCTATGCTGTCTTATGTCCATTAAAACTCAAATATGATAACACCAATATCTCAGCAGAATATCTATGTCTCCACTTCCTGTCTTCTAATAGGAGAATATTTTTATGGACAAAAAGCAGAAATCCAATTTAAAAAACCATGCACGAAGCCAGGTGAAATTCTGCTTAAGAGACTGCTCTCACGCTCAGTAAATGAAAACTCAGTAAAAGTGGTGCTTCTCCCTCAGCAAATGGGAGGTAGCCTGATGTGTGTGTGTGTGTACGTGTGTGTGTGTAAATCAAATACAATGAATTCTGGGATGTGTACAGTTTTTTTTAAGTCACTGTCATTTCATGGGAATGAGCCAACATTTAAATAATTTGAATCTAGTGTTCTGAGAGAGTCTCAGGCTCTTGGTGGAGGAGGTGAAAGGGGAGAGTGAAGGAGGAAAGAGGTACATGAAGCAAAGAAGTAAGAATACTGCCAGGGAAAGGCAAGACGTTAGTTTTGTTCTTCCTTGCACCACATACAATTTAGGGACTCACTTTCCGCTGATGACTTATCTAGCATTGAGTTGAAGGAGAAGAGGGGTCAGCTCATTGCTCACTGAGCTTGTGACTGTATGTGGCATCTTATAGACACAGATCATTTACCCTGATCAAACACTCTAGCAGCAGGCTGTAATTCTCCTGTTTTGAGAGACAACAAAGCAGGAGTTCAAACAGGTTGCATAACTTGACAAAAGTCAGAGGTCCAGTAAATTAAAGAGGATTAATTCAAACTCAGATCTGAATGCAGAGTCTGATCTTCCCACTCCCAGGACTGGAAAATCCTTAACACAGGCTCCCCAGCTCCCCTGCATTGTTCCTGGCACCAAGCATTTCCCATGGCAATGGTCACCATTTCTCACAGACACAGCGCTCTGTGCACCAAATGACCTTGATCAGACCTTGATCATCTACCTGCCACGCCCACCAGGCTTCACCATACAGGCAGGAAAGCTGGCTTTCAAGTGCATACAAAGCCATTCCTTGTCTAACCTGGGCTCTTCTGTGGTTTCTCCAGCCTAAAGGCAGCCATGACACTGCTCACAGTTTGTACATGAGCCACACTACCTCTCTCCATCTGTCTCCCCACCTATAATGCTTAGCTATGACCATTTTGAGAATCTTTGACACAAATTTTTAAAAACAGAAAAGAAAGGATTCTGGAACAACTACTTAATACTTACAATTTTAAATGACAAATTA
This sequence comes from Vicugna pacos, assembly GCF_048564905.1. NCBI lineage: Eukaryota > Metazoa > Chordata > Mammalia > Artiodactyla > Camelidae > Vicugna > Vicugna pacos. Next base: position 6,747,747 of record NW_027328742.1, read on the forward strand.
CAAAGTGAGTATTTACAAACCGAATCTTCCTTTCTAAATTTCAGTTTTAAGCGTTTAAAAATATAATAGCAAAAAATTTTCACTTACAAAATTGACAAAAACAGAAACAATAATCTGGAATAAGTTAAAAAATAATGCCCATGTTCTAAATGGAGAAACTTCAGGACTGTACTGAGGGGTAAAGTAAGAGGTGAGAATGTAGAGACATAAACAAATTGCATGGAGGAAAGCAGTTTTGTAAAGATGTAAGTTCTCATCAGAATAATTCAAAACTTACTAAAAAATCCCATGACAACTCCAATCTGATTTTTTTTAACTTGAACAAAATATTTTGGAATTCTTCAGGAATAATAAAATCATAATACTACACAAGAAAATTTGGGATGGAAGAAAAGAATCAAAAAAAATTCAAACTGCCAATTATTAAATAAATTTTTACAATATGTAAGTTATGGTGCTGGAGTAAGAAAGACAGATTGACAGAAGGGAACCATGAGCTCAAAAAGAGACTCTAGTGTACATAAGTATTTTGTAAAGGTGGGATTTCAAATCAAAGAGAAAAGTATGACTTCAATAATTGTCCTGAGACAATCTGAGAATCACCTGGAAAGAATAAATACTATTCCTCTCATAAGGACCACAAGATAAATTACAGACAGTGATGTAAATATTAAAAAGTACTAATAACAGCAAATACAACACTTTGCTCTTATTAACTCAACTTACCCTTACATTATCAAGCACTATTATCATCTCCATCTTAGAGATTAAAAAAAACCTACAGAGGAGATTTATTCCAGTATAAGAAATTATTTTTAAGAATAATGTCAAAGATAAAACCCATAAGGAATACATTTATTATCATAAGAATATTTTGAGACACTACCAAAATAAAAATCCTCCTAAACAAAATGAAAGGCAAGAAATGACAAGAAAAAGCTCTGTGATACATGTTGTTGAAGACAAGAAGTTAATGTTCATAACATACAAAGAGCTTCACAAAGCAACAAGAAGCTCCCCCACTTAAATGTGTGCAAAGGATAAAAGGAATCATTCATTTTAAAAAAGTCAAATGGCTAATGAGTGAAAAATGCTCAATACCTCACTGGTCATCAAATGCAAACTAAAACAATGAAAAAGCACTTTTGCTCATCATATTGGCAAATATTTTTAAAAGATATTCTAGCTAGTGTCCATCTGTGGGAGAAGAAACCATGAGCGACATTTTCAGAGGATGACATGTCAATGGATATGTAAACTCTGAAAAACATACGTACACACTGACTCAACACCACTTCTAAGAATCGTTTCCTTTAGGAAAAAACAAATTTAGTCCAAAAAGATGTACCCATCAGGGCATTTACACAGCACTGTTTACAATGGTGGGAAGAAAAACTGAAGTGAAATCATATCCAGCAATAGAGAATTCGTTACATAAGTAATTGTGCATCTTTTCATTCCCCTATGGAAGGAATGTCTAGAGTCACTTGAAAGGAGTCTGTGATGAATGCAAATGTCACATCCAGGGACTAAATTTCCAGAAGCCTTAACTAAAGGAATACTCATAAAAGATCACAGGAATGTCTGTACAAGAAGGATGCCAGTCAAATATCCTTTCTGACAGTGGAAAATGGAGAAAACTTAACTGTCCACCATCAAGACAATGATGCGGTAAATCACGACGAGCTGCGAGCAATGAGGGAGCCGGCGTTTCGCCGTGGTCCAGGGCCTTGTCCACAGCATTCTCTCACCAAAGGTGTGCGTGGGAAAGAGACCACACCCGCAAATCAGGAGACCCCTCCACTCTATCTGAAAGGACCGTGTGAGTCTGGAGTGGGAGGACGTCTATGATATACACCTGAGTGATTAAAGCGAGCTGCAGAAAAACATATAGTATGGTCTCATTTTTAAATAAAGCATATATACACACACGTATACATGGAATTCTCATATGTGTGTATATATGTATGTCATAGGCATAAAGGTCATGAAATATATATACCAAATTTTCAACAGCTTTTAATCTTCAGAAATAAGGGGAAGGGAGGTAGGGCCTTCCTGTACCACCACAGTTCCCTTTTCAGTATTTCAGTTAAGTATACTTGGAATTTAAAAGTTTATTTAAGTCCGAAGTAAAATGGACGATGCCTCCACAAGACAGAATGCTATACTGGTCATCAAAAATCATGCCAGAGGAGATAGAATATTGTAGAAAAACATATAAAAAGCCGAATGGAAAATGGAGGTGTCCACACAGTAAACAGTCACAGAGTGCTCTCTGGTTTTTTATGACAGAGGTGATACACACTGACGAAAATATACGTTAACGTGTTAATTATTATCTTTGAATAGCGGGACAAGGATAGCCTCTTTTGCCTACTTTTTCAGACTTATTATTTTAAATGCACATTCTTTTTCATCTGAAAAAAAGCATTTTTAGGTGTGTAGTACTACGCATTGGAGAATAATACAAGAATACTTAGAGGAACAAGTAACTAGGAGACAAGGCAGCAGCATCACACAATGTAGGACGGACGATCCTGATTAACACCATGCAGTTACATAAGGACCCACAAATTGAGAGCACCTGCTGTAACAGGGCGTGATCCCCTTCTATTTGTCAGCAGTGTCTTCAGGCCTGAGGCAGTTCTGAGCACGGCCAGTGTCAGTGCTGGAGTCTGGATTGATGCTACTGGGGGTGAGGGCACCTGCAAGCCGAGAGGAAGAACAGAAATCATCCTCTGCCTTTTCTGTCTTGTTTCTTTGTTACTTTAAAAGAGAGGCATATATAAGATAAACTGTGTATCTACCCAAATGAAATTTCAGTAATGAAACCGTTTTTAAAGACTTCACAGCTTATATTCTGCCTATAACTGTCTTTTCAACAAAGCATCATATTTATTAAATGTTAATTAACTCAGTTAATTAACTCCCTGTTGAAACATTCTAGTAAAGAACATGAAATGCAGTATGTAAAAGAACCACACCTGCAGTGACTAGCTCAGCTGTCTTGACGCAAGTGCAGTCAACCCCCACCATCTTGTGGCCCTGAGCTCCTGATGCTGGTAAGACATCACGCTGCTGCCTCAGATGGAGAGAAATGGTGAAAGCATTTCTTGAACCCTACAGCACTGACAAAACATAACTGACAAATCCCAGGCTCCTTTGAGGCTCTCATTTTCTGTTTCTGGCCAACCCCCGTCAGTGAGCAGAACCACCCAATTCCCGAGCCATGGGACTCACGTGGGAAGCAGTTTTGGAGAAATTTCCAGGTATAGAATGTAACCAACTATACATAGAACTCTGAAAAAAGAAAAGATGCCATACTCTGATTTTGGAAGACACTCAAAATATTCTCCTGAGCCTTAGTAGCTGGAAAGGCTGAGCTTCTCCTAAGCCACTTATTTATTTCACAGCCAGTAAGCATCTCTCACAAACCCTGCTTCCCTGTGTCTGCTGGGAGCTTGAAGCACACTGCTGCTGTCGATCTTATAAGTCACAGGGCAGAGGCGTGTGTCTCACGCCTGCAACCCTCACACAGGCCCGCCTCCTAGCCTCACTGTCTGAACTTGGCTCCATTTTCTCACCTGTTTATTTAGTATCTGTTCTTCTGTAAGCTGCCTGAAATGCGTTTTGGAACATGTCAGAAGAATCAGTGGGTTGAGAAATGGACAGATTGAGAGGTGAGAGATGGGCAGACAGAGAGAGAGACTCCAAGAAAAGGGGAAAAAATAAAATTTCCTATGCAAAACCCTCTTCTAATCAGGGAAGGAAACCACCACGGAAAAGTGTGAAGAGGCAGGTAGCTTAGGACTGTTTCCTGGATTCCATGAAAAGTAACACCAAGAGATGAGAGGGTAGAACTTTAAATAGTAAAAGAAAAAAAGCACGCATGCTTGAAAAATATATCTACAATATGTACTTTCTAAAGAATAGACTCAAATCTACAGGGCCCAATAACACTATACTTGGGTATTTACAGAAGTGAGAATCCCATCTCCAAACCACAAGGCATCCCTTCGGAGCACTGACAGTCTACATGGGGCGGTCATAAAGCCGTCACTGCAAAAGCTATGCTACCCTGCACTTACGAGGAACGAGCAGCTGTGCTCGGGCTGCCCACGCGCGTCATTTACACCCCACAGCACCTCTACGGGGGGGGACGCCTAGCGAGCCCCGTCTCTGCAGGACAGAAAATCAGTTCTGGAGAGGCTAAGCCAACCTACCAGTTCTCCATCACACAGGACTTGTCACTCCAGAGCAGGAATCGAACTCGGTCCCACGAATGTAACCATGGTACTACCGTGCTTTGTGTGCTGTTTGTGTGTATAATACATTTGTTTCTATCATGAAAGGTTATTTAATAAATGATCGGTTGTCTTGTCTATCTCATTAGCTCACAATTAATCTTTATACTGTTGAATAGTACTCTTTTCCCGTGAAGAAATGAACGGAAAGAGCGGAGGTCAGAATGAGGTGGGGCTCCATTCTTTATCTGGGATCTCATCTCATCGAAGTCCCCAAACAGGGAGAAGGAGCAAATGTTCTCTTTATCTTTTAAAGAGAGGGCTCCAGTGATGGTGACTTATTCAATTCCAAAACCAAAGCTGGAGAAAGGGCACATGCAGCAATTAGAGCAGTATCAGCTGTAGGAAGGCGAAAAGAGCTCATGGGAGGGCTCAGGGGGCAGCCTCATTTAATTTCAATCGATAAAACAATAACACACTCTAAAAATATTAGCATACAATGGATTTGCTCTTTCTTGACATCTAGCAAGTTTCCACAGCCCACATGTAACATTATCGTGAACTAGTGAAAGGAAGAGTCCACAAACAGGGAAAATCAATGCCACAGGCAGGCTGAAACCCAGGCTGGAGTTTAGGAAGGGAAAGACCTGAGGAAAGGCTGGGGGAAAAAATCATCACAATGACTCTCAAGCATCATCCAACAATCATATAATCATTCATTCAAGAGAGAGTTACTGAGGTCGTATTCTGTGCAAGATTGTACAGCGGGCGAAGCAAGAGCGCAGCATCCATGGTGGCAGCAAGTTGCGGGGCTCAAATACATTTCTGATCCCGGTAACTTGCACACTTGTCCTCAGTATAAAGGCAAAGATAAAAAAAGTAAAATAGTACTCTGTAAACTCAAAGCATTGTTGAAAAAAAAGTTAAGAAGACCTAAATACAAGGACAGACACTCCACACACTTTCCTCTATCAAAAGACAGTGCTCTTGGAATGGCAGTGCTCCCCAGAGCGATTCGTATATTCAACGTGGTCTCGATCACAATCCCAGCGGGCTCCTCTACAGAAACTGACTATCTGCTGCTACAATTCATTTGGAATTTCGAGGATCTCAGTAAACAAAACGTACTTGAAAAAGAAAAATTTGAGAGGACTTGTAATTCTCAATTTCAAACCTTACAACTGTACCTCCAGGTGAGATTAGAGGCCATTGTGAAGTTATTACTGTGTTTATCCTTATTTACTAAATTCTCTACAATGAATATTACTGTTACAATAAGAAAAATAAAAAATAAGTTATCCTTTAAAACATGCACACAGATTCATTCATTGGGAAAACATTATTTTATCAATAAAGAGATAAACAAATATCTAGTGAAAAAGGACAACTTAAAAACAAGAGTGCATTTGCATTTTTCATAAATTGAAAACTGAAAAGCACTAAGACGTCAAGTTTCTAGGGAGACCAATGCAACATAGTAATAGTTATTTTCAGAAATCCTAATATAACAATGAAAACTCAGGAAAGGGAAAATCGTGACTGACAGCCAGCTGCAAACACATGGAGAGCAAAGGCCTAGAAATCACAGTTCCTTTAACTCTGCTACTAACACAATAGGAGAGGAAATTCCTCACTGAGGGGACAGTGGAATCCCATGCATAAGACAGGATACACAGTACAAACTGCACTAGAATCGGGGGTGATTTTCTTAGAAGAATTCTAAAGTTACAAAATTGCTGAAAAACTATTAAAACACTGACAGAAAGATTAAAACACACAGTCATACATATTATATAGAAACATATGAAGTCTGCTCCCATGTTGCATAGAAATACAAACATATTTTTTCATTTATAGGCACTGATTACTTTATCCCAGGTAGAATATTTCAATTAAAACAAATAATCAATATTACACTCCTCTTGTCAAATCTACTTGATAAGTTACTCTGCTATGTAAACATAATGTGTCTAAGATAGATCTAAAATTAGTGAAAAAAATCTTTTTATGGTTTCTTGAACTATTCTCAAAATTCAAAGCTTAATTTTAAAACAGATCTGAGAAGTAATTCTATACTACCTTTTCCCTCATGAAATAAACAACAGTCTATTGTCAAAATTCTGTCCTTAAAATGATTCACGAGCACCGTATCCTCACAAAACTGCTGGACAGCAAGGCACTATCCAGACACTGTGACCCAACAAATGAAACACAAGGAAGACAGTGACCCTATTCTGGAGGGCTTATAGTCTGTGTCAACACTGGGGTTTTTATTTGATTGATTTGATTGGGTAGCAAAATAAAATCAGTCAAGTACTTTCTTCTTTGAGCATTCTATAAGTCATGACTCTGCTGTTAGTGTCATGAGCAGGAAAGACTTAAACATGACTTGATTAGGTCAACTAGTAGCAATCATCACTGGAGAGTGAGTAATAAAGAAGTTAACTGATAGCAATGCTTCTCCATATATGAGACCTAAAATAAATCTACACTGATATCCAAAAGTAAAATGAGGAGATGAGGTCCCCAATGAGAAAAAAATCTAACAAGAAATCAAAAAAGTAAAGACTTTTTCTTTAACGATTCCTGGAAAGAGTGGAGCATGGTGGTGAAGAGCTCAGATGCTAGGGGAAAATATGAGGGTCTGAATTCCCACAGCACTGGGTAGCTTTGACACTGATATGTCAGTGAAATTCTCTGCATCTCAGTCCCCGATGCATAGACTGGGGACAACAACAGTACCCATCTCCTAGAACGGTCTAAGAATTAAGTTATTTTAAATATACAAGTTTAAATAAAATACATCAGATATTTAATATTACCCCAAAAGCACAAGGAAAAATGAAAACAGACATAAATTGGAGTTCATTAAAATTTAAAACTTTGCTTCAAAAGTCACCATCCAGAAAGTGAAAAAACAACACTCAGGAGAAAATTTTTTCAAATCATTTGTCTGATAAGGAATTTGTGTATCAAAAATAAAATTCCACAGCTCAACAATAAAAAGACAACTCAATTAAAAAATGAATAAAGATCTGAAAATATATTTTTCAAGGAAAATATACAAATGGCCAATAAGCACAATGAAACGATGTTGAATAACATTAGCTCTAAAGGAAATCAAGTCAAAACAACTAGGAGAAACCGCTTCACACTCACTACAATAGATTATAATCAAAAACAGATTAACAAGCATTAATGAGGACACAGAGGAAGCGGAGCTCGCAGCCCTTGCTCATGAGAACGTAACACAGCGTGGCCTCTTTGGAAAACATCCTGGCATGTCCTCAGAGAATTGAATATTTGGTTTCTGAATGATCCAGCAATTCTGCTTCCTGGGCACAGAAGTAAGACAACTGAAAACAAATGTTCACATAAAAACTCCTACAGAAATTTTCACCATTACTTTTCTCCATTACTTTTCAGAGCCAAAAAACAGAAACAACACAAATGTCTATCACGTGATGAATGGGTAAACAGAGGGGCCCAGCCATACAGTGGAATATTATTCAGCAATAGCGAAGCATAGAGTACTGACCCAGGGCCACAACGTGGACAAATATTGAAAACGTTACTCAGTGTGAAAGAAGTCAGTCAAAATAGACGGTTCCACTTACATGAAGTGACTCGATTTGCATGAAATGTTCAGCACACGCAAATCCACAGAGACAGAAGAGTGGCTCCCTGGGGCTTGGGGAGAATGGGGAAGTTGATAATGTCTGCTTATGCGTACTGGGTTTCCTGTTGGGGGGATGAAAATGTTCTAAGATTGACTGGGATGCACATTTCTGGGCATAGAGTAAAATCCGCTGTACATTTTAATGGGTGATTTGTATTAAAACTATTAAGAACAAAAGCACCTTGGGCTAGTACCTTCCATAGTAAATGCAAATTGCTAACATTTATTACAGGAAGAAGAAACTGCCCTCAGCATGAAAGCAGGAGATCAGCAAATATTAGTTAACCGAAATTGGACAAGAGCATTTCACTTGAAACTGTTACTGAGTGTACACGAAATATTCAGACATGACAAGGAAAATCAGTTTGACATCACAAAGAAGCATTCTGCTTCAAATGCAATTCAATGATTCGGCAAACCCAGCTGCTACAAATGACCAGAGAAGAAACCTGGTTCTTAAAACAAGCACCAGAGCCAACAAGGAAATGGTGGTGAGGAAAGCAGGCGGCCTAAAATCTGGAATAGTGTGCTACAAATAATTTCTCCACTGAAAATTCAAAAATAAAATGAAAGTGATGTAATGCTGTGTTGAACCCACGTGAATGGCCTTCCTGCAGTGCTTGACAGTTCTGTAACCCCGAATGACTCAGGAGAATCAGCATGGCTCCTGGGAGTCCCCAAGTAACTGCCCACAAGCACGCTGACCACCATCACATCTGCCAGGGTTGAATTGCAGAGAAGAGACCAACCTCTGAAAGGCACAGGGAATGTTGACAAGGGAATAAAAGGCTGCAGTCAATCCTGGGACAGAGGCCCTGTGAGCAGAGGCCAGAAGGCTGCAGGTGAACTGGAGTGGCCCTGGGGCAGGAAGGGACCACAGGGGAGCATATCTCAATTATCTACTCTCTCTCCCTCGGGTAGGAGGGATAAAGCCTGCATCCTTCTCACCTGGAACTGTGGGTTCTGGCTGGCGGAAGTCTTACCGACAAGGAATGAATTACTCAAGACTGCGGAAAAAGGAAAGAAAGCGAGAGGGATTAGGGAGCCAACTCCACGAGTCTCTCAAATGCTCCCATATTTATTGTGTATAATCAAAGGAAAAAGTCATTAACAGTTGTGAGATAGTAGGCAGGAACTTGGGGAAAGAAGGGATGAGACAGAGATTGTAGACTCCACCATGAGTACTAAGGCTTAGTTTACCTTTAGGGAAGTCATGGGGTGAGGGGAACAAGATACATTTTTTAGACATGTTCATTACAAAGCAGACCACCAGACCAGCCTGGTCCCTGTTTTGGGGATAATAGACTATCTAACACCACGCAGGCCTGGCGTTTATAGCTGAGGGCCTGGGTCATTGCTGTGCAATAAGCAGAGTGCTATCTATACCCTCAAATATGTAAGCAAGGCATTGTCTCTCCTTTTTATGGCAAGGAGACAGAAGTGAGGATGCACAGGTGCTTGCTTTAAAGCAGTTACTAAGCACATTTTTTCTTCTTAAAGTTGACAGTCGGCTGGGATGTGTTACAATTTGTTAACCCAATCATGGGCTCCCACATGGAACCATTATGGAGGACATCCTTGGATGACAAATCCTGGCTCTGGGTCTTTTCCTGCCAGCTTCGGCCACTCCAGCAGCGTCTAGACACATCCCTGAATAACGATCCCACAGAACCACCTAAACTATTAACTCCTGGTGCTTGAAAATTAATTTTAGCTCTACACAACTTTCCGTAGAAAACTTTCAGAAATAAAAGATATTGTATTCTTTTTATATCTCATCATAAGACTGATTTTTCTGATTGCTCTAAGCTGCTTCTACATGGAAAAGCACCTAATTCTGCAGGTGAATTCAGTACTTTCCTTTGGGCATAACTAGACAGTCTGGGCTGTCTGACTTCTATTAGTCAAATACCGATACACTTAATTGATTTCTTTGTTCATCAATTTCAGCCTGGAGGTGAGGGTCTGTCACTATTTTCCTCAGCCCACCCTCTTCTCTTTTCTCATCAGCATCTCAGGCCTCCTGAAAACAAAACAAAGCATTTGTTTCCCTTCATCTACACTTTCCACAAAGGCAACAGGAATCATCATGCCTAGAGAATGAATTCAACACAAATGTTACAACAAAAATCTATAAACCTGAAGCAACTCCATCTCCGAATCATGATACACAATGACATGAGAGTAAGTGTGTCAGGTACAAAGCACGCGTGAGCCTGAACACCTCATTTCTATTCTTCAAAGGAAGGAAGGTTTTCATATTTTTTCTTATCATTCTTTGTCATTGTTTCTGATTAAGCCAAAAAAGTTTTTATGAAATAATTAAGCACTGCAATAACAGATTTTCGCTGTATCAATTACAGAAGGAATTCAGAGGGGATAGGAAAACCCACCTCTGTAAAATATGCAAAATTCCTTCCCCTGTTAAGAACACGAATACAAAATTCAACAGAGAATTCAAATTCTTGTGGAGAGGACAAAAGCCACAGAATCAAAGCAAAGTCATTATTATGACTCAACCCAAAATTCACTGGACAAACATGCTCAATGCATTCAAATAATTTTTAAGGCACACTGCAAACCATTCACTTAATTATCTACAGGCTAGAGGAAGAATTTCCCTCTATAACAGACAACATAAATCAATAGGTTGCCCCACCAAACAAGGAACAAACATCAGATTTTTAGCAGTTTTGATAAATCAGCAAGTTTTAAAGATCAAAATCCAGAAATTTTAAACATTCATTCACACCAGAATGAATCAAGCACTTAAAAAAAAAAAAACCCAAAGAAACTAAACACATTGATCACGTACCTGGATCAATGAGAAATTCTTGTACAGCTGGAAAAAAGAACAGGCTATAGCCTTTTACTTGAAAAATAAAGCTACTTTTAAAGATAACTGCTAAAACACATTTCATCATTCATGTTGCCTTGAAAAATCTGAGGAACTTGTCTCTGATCAGAAAAGCAATTCTGAGTATTACTATTTTACAATTCAGTGCCAGTTTGCTTTAGAAGAAAAAAGAAAAGCTATTGTTTCTCATCTTGCACAAGGTTTAAAGAACCTCCCTGCCTCTATCTCCTCTCATTTTCTAAGCTCATGGTCCCCAACCCTTCTGAAATAATTATGAGAACCTCTTATTCCCACCAATATGCCAAATCACAAAAGAGTATCAATTTATTTGTGTAAACATATACCTACACGTTGAACTGGAGGAGAAAGGTTTCAGAAGGCTATATGGAACTTATTTCTACATTCCTGAAATCACACACATACACGTTCACAGAGACACAGACATATACAAACTGAATTACTGGGCACTTCACAAGCTAAGGACTTACAACTTCTAGAAGATAACTTTGTAGTTAGTTTAAAATACAAAACGGTCAGCTTTTGAAAGCCTTGAACATTGCAAAATCATCCAAATATCAATGAGATCCAATTAGCCTTCTCTGTGGAATGTAATTCCCCATGATGGCAAAGCAGACCCTAAGAAGTAGTGGATCCAAGACTCGTGTTTTTCACTAGCTATGATCGTTCTAAAACACGTTAACAGATTTAGAAAGGTATGTCCCTACGACATTTATTCGTATTGAGATGGCATAAGTATTCAATTGTCTATGCAGAAAATAGGACCCATGAAGGTGTTTAAGAAATATTTTGTGTATTGAAATATTTATTTTAAAGTGCAGACAAGGAGGGTGGGTATTACTCCGTTGTAGAGCACCTGTTGAACATGCAAATGTTCCTGGCTTCAATCCCCAGTACCTTCATGAAAATAAATAAATACAAGTGTTTATTTAAAAATAAGAATAAATTTATATAAAAAAATAAATGCAGACTAAAAACCACTGCAATCTAGGAGCCACAATTATAATAAAAAACAAGTGTTTCTATCAAATATTGACTATACGCCAATCACAGAGACAACCACAAATCACACCTGACAAGCATCACGTGTGATTCTCAGCAACCCTACTAAGTAGACACGGATGAGAAACCAGGCTCTGCGGATGAGGAGACGGAGCTCGGAGGAGCCGGGGATGCTGACCGTCCTGCTCCCCGTGACACCGCATCAGCCCAGGGAAAGCGCTGACAGAGCTGCACTGAGGGGACACCCAGCTGCATGGAACCTTGGGGGATTGGGGAGTCCTAGAAAATACTCTAAAGTGTTCAGTGAAAAACCAGCTCAAATATATTACACTGTGCTCCATCCTCTAAACACGGAACATGACTGAGACCTTTTTGATGCCTCCGTGTCCTTTCTGCCATCATCAGTTACGTGCCCTCTCAGCGCGACCAGTCATGAACTGGACCCCATACGAAGTGCACCCCATATGCAGAGCTTTTAAGGCTGTTTTATGAAGTTTGTAAGACTCAGTCTATTCCTCACAAAGGCGGTCATCCAGCACTAGTCACCGGTGCGGATGTACCACCTGAAATCACACCTTTCTGCTTTTTAAAATCCCTTCATGTAATACAGAGTTTTAAACAGCAAAGAAGCAGCTCAACCACAGACAGTGGACAGCTTTTCACCAAACGGACTCGAACAGCCCATCGGACTACCTGGAAGCCCTTTTCTTCTATTAAACCCACTTCCAGGTACTTCATCTGATTGGTGGACTCGGCCTCTGACTGACCTACTCAGAGAGATCCCATCCTCACATCCGGGGGTGGGAGAGGACCCTGCTGCTGGGAGAAATCAGTGAGGAAGGTGGACATCGTCCAGCCACATCTGCACGGGTAGAAATGCCACATGCTCAGAAATTATACCGTCAGCACCCCTGGGCTCCCATGGACTGGTTTCACATTAACCAAACTTATGACACACTGATGCAAGAAAACCAGAAATTTAATTTATTAATGTAACAGGAGATGTGAAACTACAAAAGAGATTGAAATATCAGAGTTCAACCATGAGTACAGATTCTCCTCCATGGCCCAATCTCGGGCAGGCAGTCACATGGCAAGCTTGGACAGAAGCAGAGCAGGAAGAGTTTCTAGATTAACTCAATGGACTAAATTTCTGTTATAAGAACAGATCTACTGCCTGGAAAACAATTAACGCCAATCACGGGGCACACTCCATGGGCAGTGGCTGAGACACGACTGTGAGCTCCTGTATAACTCCCCTTTCCCTGTCCTTTCTGGTCTAACTGATGCAGAGGTACAGAGATCCGGGATGCAGATACCTCTAAACTCCCAAAGCTCATCCCTGGGAGCCTGGAAACCAGATAGCCAGGGTTTAAACCCCAGCTCTGCCACTTACTAGCTCTGTTACGTTGGCCAAATTACTTACCCTCTGTGTGCCTCAATTTCCACACTGTAAACCTGGGATAACAATCTAATCTTTCTTACTCACTTGTTGTGAAGATTGAAGGATTCATTTCTGTAAAACTCTCAGAAAAGAATGTAGCATATTTTTGGTGCCCAACAAATGTCAATTTAATAAGAAAGTGATTTACAAGTCTCCCATCTAATCATCTTCTGTGTTTCATGGCTAGTCTGAGTCCCAAAGGAAATCCTTATTTCCCCTCTTATAAACTCTTGAGGAGCACCCTTCTCTTTCAAGCCACCACCTGTTTAAACTGAGGGAGGGGATCCCTCCTCCCCACTCCTCTGGTCCATGGGAGACTGCTTCTCCCTTCACACCCCTGACCACTGGCCCACGGCTATCCCTCCTCACACTAAAAGATTGAGGTGTGAGTCCGGGGAGACAAGCAGGGCATATGAAACCTTTCCTTTCCCTCCAGTGTTGGCCACCATTAGGAAGCAGCTGGGATGCTCAGCTCCATGGCAAGACACTCCTGTGCATTATGGGCCAGATCCTCTCAAGGGAATGCTCGCTGTGGCCCAGAGTTACCTGGGACTGCGTGAGTCTCTAATTCTGGGACATAGTGTCATGACACTCACTCTCCCACAGCCCTGAATTTCATGGAGAACGTGGCTTCATCAGTAATAAAGGAGACATTTATCGCCTGCCTGTTCTTCTTTGTCATCTCTCAGTTGGCTGCTGGACACAACATGTGTATAAGTATTGGGTCCCCTTAAGCCCCAACATATATGAAGTAACAAAAAATTCTGTGGCTTAACATTGGTTCAGGGCGACTGTATAACGGTCCTGACTCTGCTGATGCTAAATTATGTGTTTAGGAACTATGGAACTTCCTCAAATATCTTTCATCATAAAACCAGCTTTCCTTATTTTCCTGTTTCTCAGTAATTGCCAAAGACTATCAAATGATGGCTTCACACCAAACAGCAGTTAAGTTTATGAGCCCTCTTGACATATACACTGTGCTAAACACTTTACATAATTTCTTATTCTCACAATTCTACAAAGCAGAAATGAGTGTCCCCATTTCACAGACGAGGGAAAAACTCCGAACGAACTGACTCAGGATCACTTAGCTCAGTGGCAGCGCGTGCACGCAAACCCAAGTCAAAACACTACACCCCTTCGTATATGTACCAAATCTCCTACCACCCATTGACATACAGCGGTGGGGATAATACTTAGAGAACTCAGTACACTTTTCAGCTTTAAGGTGCTCTTGTAGCTCTTTTATAAAATCCCGGCTCACTGGTTTCTAATACTGCAAGAGAAGTCCGATGTTCGGAGCGCCGGCCAGGGCGGAGCACCGGTGGAGAGCACGCAGCCGCACAGAGCAGCGGAGCTACCGGCGGCGCAGGCAGGGGGAGAGCGGCCCCCCCGCCTGTCGGGCAGGAACACAACCCCTGACCGAGGTGCTGGGAGGGGGCACGACCCGCCATCATGCCTGTCCAGTCTGCAACATCTGACTGCGGCATCCGGAGGGGCAGTGACCCGCCCGCCCGCAGCAAAAGAGAGCTGCATCTGACGCCGTGTTAGGAGGAGGCGCGATCTGCTTGCCGACAAGTGCTGGGAGCAGCACAGAAGAGGGCGCCAACGGAGGGCCTATGAAAACAAGCTGAGCTTCCAAAACAGGACGAAGACAGAAGGACTTCACATTAAAAGCACACAGACTCCAGGAGAACAACGACAACAACCCTTTTTTTCGGTTTGTTTTGTTTTGATTTTTGTTTTTCGGTTTTTGGTTTTTGTTTTTGTTTTGTTTTGTTTTTAATCTGTTTTTACCTGTTCTATTTTCAATTACTCTCTTAATTTTTACTTCTTAATTCATTTCTATTTCTCTTGGATTTTGATGTCCTGTTATTGATTAGACACAGGCTTCAAACACATATATTCATCTCCCCACCCCCCTTTTTTATTTTTTAAAGGTTTTAAAAGGACGTCTCCACCCGATTAATACTCTACTTCAACCCGCTCTTCTATTATTCATTATACAATGTTTTCAAACCCTCTTTCTCCCTTCTTTTAAACATATTTCTCTCTCTCTCTTATTTTTTTCTCTTTTTTCTCTTTATTTTCTTTTTTCTTTTTTTTTCTTTTTTTTCTAAGTTGTATTCCTAAATAGGCATTAGATAGATAAAATTCTTAAGATCCAAAATAGAGAACTGATACTCCATAAACCACAATGCCAGAGAGGTATAAGCAAGATGAAGAAGCAGAGAAACCTTTCCCAATTAAAAGAACAAGAGGAATCCCCTGAAAGAAAGCTCAATGAAATAGACTTCAATAGCCAACTAGATCAAGATTTCAAAAAAGGAGTGGTCAAATTGCTGAAGGAATTAAAAGAGATAGTGCTTAGAGAAATAAAATATGTCAAAAATGAAATTGAAGCTATAAAGAAGAGCCAAGCAAAATGGGAAAACTCATTGACAGAGATGAGGAATGATCTAACAGCTGTGCAAAGCCGACTAGTTAATGCAGAGGAACGAATTAGTGATCTAGAAGACAGGGCAACAGAAAGCACCCATTCAGAAGAACTACAAGATAAGCAAATAAAAAATAATGATAATAGCATAAGGGACCTATGGGATAATATAAAGCATCCCAATCTTCGCATAATAGGGGTCCCAGAAGGGGAAGAAGGATCAAAGGGGATTGAAAAGGTTTTTGAAGAAATCATGACTGAAAACTTCCCAAACTTAAAGAAGGAATCAGATATACAAGTACAGGAAGCTCAGAGGGTCCCAAACAGGAAGAACCCAAATAGACCCACACCAAGACATATCATAACCAAGATGGCCAGAGTCAAGGATAAAGAAATGATTATAAAGGCAGCAAGAGCAAAGCAAAGAGTGAATTACAAGGGAACCCCCATAAGGCTCTCAGCTGATTTCTCTACACAAACACTACAGGCCAGAAGGGAGTGGCAAGATATATTCAAAGCCCTGAATGAAAAAAAGATGCAGCCTATGATACTTTATCCAGCAAGGCTACCCTTTAGGATAGAAGGAGAAATAAAGAGTTTCACAGACAAAAAAAAAAAAGCTGCAGGAGTTTAGCAACACTAAACCCATGCTAAAAGAAATATTGAAATGGCTATTCTAAATTGAAAAGCAGCAGGATGCTACAGAAATGAGAAACGTACAGCTGGAAAGGTGATAACCCATGAATTACAAATAAAGAAAACGCGAAATTATAAAAGAAGACATACAAATCACTGAGAGTGGGAGAGGGAGGCAGGGAAATATAGAATCTTTTTTTCTTTCTTTTTTAAATTTTTTTAACAGAAGGATGGGTTTGAGATCATGTTATTATCAGTTTAATAAAAACGGGTAAAGGTTAATAGATTTACAAAAAAGGGTAACCACAAGTCAAAAATTTACAAGGGAGTCACAAAAATTAAATAAAATCCATGATAATACAAAGGAAAATTACCAAACCACAAAAGGAAGAAGAAAGGAACAAAGAGGATATATCAATTCAACTGCAAAGATAAGTTCAAAATGGCAATAAACACACATCTATCATTAATTACTGTAAATGTTAATGGACTAAATGCTCCAGTCAAAAGACATAGAGTGGCAGAGTGGATAATAAAGCAAGAACCTTCAATATGCTGCATACAAGAGACCCACTTTAGGGAGGACACATATAGATTGAGAGTGAAAGGATGGAAAAGGATATTCCATGCAAATGGAAAAGCCAAAAAAGCAGGTGTTGCAGTACTGATTTCAGACAAAATAGACTTTAAAACAAAGGCCATAAATAAAGATAAAGAGGCACATTTTATAATGATTAAAGGAGTGATACAAGATGAAGACATTACACTCGTTAATATATATGCACCCAATATAGGAACACCTAAGTACATACAAGAATTACTAACAGAGATAAAGGGGGATATTGATGGGGATACAATCATAGTTGGAGATTTTAACACTGCATTAACATCACTAGACAGATCTTCCAGACAGAAAATACACAAGGCAACAGAGAAATTAAATACTACAATAGAAAAACTAGATTTGGTGGATATTTTCAGAGCTTTACACCCCCCAAAAATAGAATATACATTCTTTTCAAGTGCACATGGAACATTTTCCAGGATCAATCATGTACTTGGGCACAAAAGAAACCTCAACAATATTAAGAAGATAGAAATTATCTCAAGCATCTTTACTGACCACAATGCCATGAAACTGGAAATCAACAACAGAGAAACAAAAGATTAAAAAAGAAAAGCATGGACATTAAACAATATGTTATTGAAAAAACAATGGATCAATGAGGAAATCAAAGCTGAAATTAAAAAATACCTTGAGAAAAATGATAATGAAAGCACAACCACTCAAAACCTATGGGACAGCAAAGGCAGTGCTAAGAGGGAAGATTATAGCAATACAGGCCTTCCTCAAAAAAGAACAATCTCAAATAAACAAGTTAACCCAACACCTGAATGAATTAGAAAAAGAAAGAAAAGCCCCAAAAAGCAGCAGAAGGAAGGAAATAATAAAGATCAGAGAGGAATTAAATACAATAGAGATTAACAAGACCATAGGAAAAATCAACAGAATCAAAAGCTGTTTTTTTGGGAAAGTAAATAAAGTCCACAAACCTCTGGCCAAACTCACAAAGAAGAAAAAAGAGAGAGCACAAATTAGCAAAATAAGAAAGGAAAATGGAGAAATTACAACAAACAAAATAGAAATATAGAATATCATATGAAAATATTATGAAAAAGAATATGGAACCAAACTGGATAACCTAGAGGAGATGGACAAATTTCTGGAAACATACTGTCCACCAAAACTGAATCAAGAAGAAACTGAACACTTGAACAATCCGATCACTAGAAAGGAAATAGAAATAGCAATTAAAAACCTCCCAACAAATAAAACTCCAGGACCGGATGGCTTCATCAGGGAATTCTACCAAACATAAAAGAAGAACTCACACCAGCCCTTCTCAAACTCTTCCAGATGATTGAAAAGGAGGGAATTCTCCCAAACTCATTCTATGAAGCCACCATCACCCTGATACCAAAACCAGGCAAAGACACTACAAAAAAAAAAAGAGAATTATAGGCCAATATCACTGACGAACATAAACGCCAAAATCCTCACCAAAATTTTAGCAAATAGAATTCAACAACACATAAAAAAGATTATACGTCATGACCAAGTGAGGTTCATCGCAGGGACACAAGGCTGGTTCAACATACGCAAATCAATCAATGTAATACATCACATCAACAAGAGAAAGGACAAAAACCACATGATCATCTCAATCGATGCAGAAAAAGCATTTTATAAAATTCAACATCCATTTATGATAAAAACTCTCGCCAAAGTGGGTATAGAGGGAACATATCTCAACATAATAAAAGCTATATATGACAAACCTACAGCCAGCATAGTACTCAACGGTGAAAATCTCAAAAGCTTCCCACTAAAATCTGGACAAGACAAGGATGCCCACTATCACCACTCCTATTCAAAATAGTCCTGGAAGTCCTAGCCACAGCAGTCAGGCAAGAGAAAGAAATAAAAGGGATCCAAATTGGAAAAGAAGAGTTAAAAGTGTCATTATATGCTGATGACATGTTACTATATATAGAAAACCCTAAAAGGTCCACACAAAAGTTTCTAGAGCTGATTGAAGAATTCAGCAAGGTAGCAGGTTACACATTTAACGTTCAAAAATCAGTTGCATTTCTTTACACTAACGATAAATCAACTGAAAAAGAAAGTAAAGAAACACTCCCCTTTAAAATAGCACCCAAAGTAATAAAATATCTGGGGATAAATCTAACCAAGGAGGTGAAAGAATTATACACAGAAAACTATAAACCATTGATGAAGGAAATTAAAGAAGACTTTAAAAAATGGAAAGATATTCCATGCTCCTGGATTGGAAGAATCAATATTGTTAAAATGGTCACATGGCCCAAGGCAATCTACAGATTTAATGCAATCCCTATCCAATTACCCAGGACATATTTCACAGAACTAGAACAAATCATAATAAAATTTATATGGAACCATCAAAGACCTAGAATTGCCAAAGAATTACTGAAGAGAAAGAAAGAGGCTGAAGGAATAACTCTCCCAGACTTCAGACAATACTATAGAGCTACAGTCATCAAGACAGCATGGTATTGGTACCAAAACAGACATATAGATCAATGGAACAGAATAGAGAGCCCAGAAATGAACCCACAAACTTTTGGTCAACACATCTCGACAAAGGAGGCAAGAATATACAATGGAATAAAGACAGTCTCTTCAGCAAATGGTGTTGGGAAAACTGGACAGCAGCATGTAAAACAATGAAGCTAGAACACTCCCTTACACCATATACAAAAATCAACTCAAAATGGATTAAAGACTTTAACATAAGAAAAGATACAATGAACCTCCTGGAGGAATACATAGGCAAAACATTATCTGACATACATTTCAAAAATTTTCTCCTAGAAGAAATAAAAGCAAGAATAAACAAATGGGACCTAATGAAACTTACAAGCTTCTGCAGAGCAAAGGAAACCAGAAGTAAAGGAAGAAGAAAACCTATGGAATGGGAGAAAATTTTTGCAAATGTAACCGACAAAGGCTTGATCTCCAGAATATATAAGCAGCTCATACATCTCAATAAGAAAAAAATAAACAACCCAATCCAAAAATGGGCAGAAGACCTAAACAAGCAATTCTCCAAGGAAGACATACAAATGATCAAAAAGCACATGAAAAAGTGCTCAATGTCACTAATTATCGAGAAATGCAAATCAAAACTACAATGAGGTATCACCTCACACCAGGCAGAATGGCCGTCATTCAAATATCCACAAATGACAAATGCTGGAGAGGCTGTGGAGAAAGGGGAACCCTCCTGCACTGCTGGTGGGAATGCAGTTTGGTGCAGCCACTATGGAAAACAGTGTGGAGATTCCTCAAAAGACAAGGAATAGACTTACCATATGGCCGAGGAATCCCACTCCTGGGCTTGTATCCAGAAGGAAATCTACTTCAGGATGACACCTGCACTCCAATGTTCATAGCAGCACTATTTACAATAGCCAAAACATGGAAACAGCCTAAATGTCCATCAACAGGTGACTGGATAAAGAAGATATGGTATTTTTATACAATGGAATATTACTCAGCCATAAAAACCAACAACATAACACCATTTGCAGCAACATAGATGCTCTTTGAGAATGTCATTCTAAGTGAAGTAAGCCAGAAAGAGAAAGAAAAATACCATATGAGATCGCTATTGTGTGGAATCTAAAAAACCAAAACAAACAAACAAACAAAAACAAAGCATAAATACAGGACAGAAATAGACTCATGGACAGAGAATACAGACTTGTGGTTACCGGGGAGGGGGTAGAGGGTAGGAAGGGATAGACTGGTATTTCAAAGTTGTATAATAGATAAACAAGATTACACTGTATAGCACAGGGAAATATACACAAAATGTTATGATAAATCACAGAGAAAAAAATGTGACAATGAGTGTGTATATGTCCATGAATGACTGAAAAATTGTGCTGAACACTGGAATTTGACACAACACTGTAAAATGATTATGAATCAATAAAAAATGTAAAAAAAAAAAAGAAAAGTCCGATGTTGCCACTGTTTGCACAGGAAGTCTGAAATGTTCACAGCGAGATCACAGAATAAAACTAAGACATAAGCAGAATAATATTTCCAGGTAGTCAGACATAATGGACAATTTGCTACCCTGAAGCACTAAGCAAAGGAATAAAAAAAAATAACGTTGTTTAAGACTTCCTTTACAAACAGGAAAGTTAAGACTGTAAGAAAGTGCAACAGCGCCACCTATGACTTAAAAGCCCTTCCAGGTTGCCTGGAAAGATGCAACACAAAAATTGTCTGTGGATCAGAAACAAGAATCAGATAACTAAATGCTTATGTAGCACATACTGCACTTCGCTTCAGGAAAGGGAGGGGTATTCAGTACTTAATCAGATATTGCTAATACTCCTGAATATATACAAAAAACACAGGCTCATGGAAACTCATCTTTGAAGAGGAACGAATCCAGTCCAGACACTTCATTTTACAGGAGGGGAGACTGAGATCTGGGATCTGTCCTCCTGGCCATCAGCAGCAAAGCTCTCCTAGTCCTCATGTCTTGCACTGTAGCAAAAACCAACAGACCTGTACTAGCCCTATATTCATAAATGTCATGTCTGTATTTTTTCCAACAGTAGGTAATCTAAGTATCTTGCAAAATACTTCTCAAAGAGCCAGGAAGTCATAGAAGTGTATTGAAATACAAAAACACTTATTTACATATTAAAACAGCATGAGCTTTTTTCTATTAAAAAAGCTGACATGTCAAATCAATGTTTTGATATTTTAAAACCTATTAAGAGTGCAGAAAAATAAATCAAAATTTTCTTTAATCACAAAAGAGAGAAGCTTATTCCCTGAAAATGATCAATGTGGATTTTTCTAAACTTAATGCTTCTGGTCAGATTCCTACGAATTTAAATGTCTGAGTGTACAGTTACACGGCAGCATGTACACTGAGTTGTAACAATACACATTCTGTGTAAATAATCTTCAAGGTCGTCTGCTTAAGTCAATTTAACTAGTCCCTGTCTCAATAGAATGATACAGATTTCATTAAAACTTCATACTGCACGCACACACACACACACAAAACCCTGATTCCTTGTTACTTTAAGCCATATTCATATATATCCATATTGAATATGCATCAGAAACAAGCCACCCTCTTTAGTATTCACAGTTGATCCTTCTAAACTATCTGTCATTGTGACAGCACATTTTTACTAAGCAGCTCTTGGATGCTTTGTATACAAGGCATCTACTTCTCACAGTCAGACACGGTAAACGGCATCACTCAAATTTCACAAATGAGGAAATATACTTAAGCCATGGAAACAACGTACATATTTATCATCAGGAAAGAAAAGAGTAAAGATTTTACTTTCAATATTCACTGACAAACTTTTCCTCCATACTAAGACTACATACATAAAATAAATTCAGTCACTGTAAATTATTCTGTCAAAAAGCACCACTAGAGAAAAACAAGCAACATCATTAGCAATGATTGGACTTTCAAAGCCCACTCCTATTTTGCAGTATAATCATTTTTAATGTTCTGTTTTTAGTGCTTACATAGCACTAAAATAAAGAAAACATAAACTATTTAAGTCATTACCTGAGAATACAACATTTGTGAAAATGTACAATTTTAATTTATGCCACTCTGTCTCACATTCTCAATGGTGTCTCTCCTCTGAAGGCCTCATCAGGCTGAGATCACCAAAATCGGTCATTTATGGACTCACAGGTGTTCTGGAAACCACTCAACGGGAGGCTGATCAGAGGAGAAATTGAGAATGCATCCTGTGCAGCCTGGGTTCCAGCACCGAGCTAGGCACCGCCAGCTGCGTTTGATTTGGGACAAGCTGCCCACCTCTCAATCCCTCAGCTGCAAAAAGGAGACATTTATACCTATCGTCAAATACCTGCTTTGAAGTAAAACATGAGAAAAACAGTTTAGCCTTTGGTAGGTGTCCACTCACAGCAAGCTTGATCATGATGATGATGAGGATTACTTTTAATAAGTTAAGCTAGACCAAAAATTAGAAATCACCATAAAGGAGAAACATTTTAACTCAATAAGCATTTCCTTTTGAATGGATTGAAGAAAGTTCTAATGATTTTTTTAATAAACCAAATTTTGTCCATTAATTTTAGATTTACAGGTTTATAGACAAGTCTCCAAAAAAAGAATTAGAGGCCTCTAACCTCTGCATACTAAGAAAGTAAAGTTTAAAAAAATTATGGGGGAGAGTATACCTCAGTTGAGATAGTATGTGCTCAGCACGCGTGAGGCCCTCAGTTCAGTCCCCAGTAACTCCATTTAAAACCTTTTTTTTTAAAAAAAAAAGGAGAATTAAAGGAAAAAGATGGAGGACTACGGAATTTTTTTAGAGAATCCACTCAGATTTAAGATGGGGAAAAAATATCCATTTCTCACAGGAAATCTTGAGAACTATGTAAACCGGATCTGAGTTGCCTAGTCTTCTTTAACATTATTCATGAATTCATATTACCAAGTCTTAAAACTACCTGATAACCCACAGTGGTGATAGTGATCATAAAACCTGCCTATGCGGATCGAACTCCAGCTAGGGCTGCTCTGTTCTGACATCTCTGTCCCTGAGGCCTCACCAGGCTGACAGCACTAAATTTTGTCATTCATGAGCATCTCGTGTAAGTCTTCCATTTGTGCTTCTCAGTCTCCTCTCACCAGCCCCTCTGAGGGAAGCACTGTTATAAACTTCCCCACCCGCAGATAAGGCCACTGAGGCACAGAAACTAAACCTGCTCCAGGTCGCATCGGCATTAAAGGACGTCTGTATTTCTGCTGTTTTGTGATTGACAAAGGAATTTGAGATATCAATACAAGATAGACTGTTAAATAATCAAGTCTGTCAGGTCTTCACCTCAAAGAGCAGATACTATAAATTCCTGATGTAGGAAGAGTCTGCCGCCACAAAATGACTCAGCTAGAAATTAATATCCAAGATGAAGCAGCGGATACACATAAATATTCACGACTGTCAACTTCACTCACGGGTCTTGGCCCTTCACTGCCTGAACCGGGGTGAAATCCCCACCCGTGTCTGGGAGGGAAGAGCGGCTCTTCCAGGTCTCACCCAGGCTTCACGGGCTGTTTCCCCCTACAGACTGTCC
The DNA here is from genome assembly GCF_048564905.1 of Vicugna pacos. Lineage (NCBI taxonomy): Eukaryota > Metazoa > Chordata > Mammalia > Artiodactyla > Camelidae > Vicugna > Vicugna pacos. The sequence continues at coordinate 6,771,778 of NW_027328742.1, forward strand.
TAAACGATTAAAAAGCTCTCAAGATTTTTACACCAGGCAAAACTGAAAGACATTTCTGCATATGGAGCACTTTCTCAGGCTTAAACCCTTTTTGTCTACACTCAGCAAGGGGGAAAAAAGAAACATGACTCTGCAAAGTCTCTTAGCCTTACCACTCACAGGAGTTGAATGATCTCAGCACAAGATGACACTTCACATTACAGGATGAGAACAAAATAAAGCCGCCCCAACAATAGGCACTCCCAGAGACAGTGCTCAGTAGTCTTCTGCACACTCACGGTTGTGCAGCCCTCACCACCATCTATTTCCAGAACACTTCATCACCCCAATAGAACACACCTGTCACTAGCAGTCACTCCACAACCCTCCTCCACCCAGCCCCTTGCAACCATCATCTGCTCTCTGCCACTGCATGAGCCTATTCTGGGCATTTCAGATCACTGAAATCAACAATATGCGGCCGTTTGTGTCTGGTTCCTTTCAATTAACGTGCTGTTATCAAGGCTTTCCCATGTTGAAGTGGTATCAGCATGTCTCTTTTCTTTTGAAAATGTTAAACTTTATTAGAAGGTGGTAAATACTATCAAAAATAGTAGAGAGGGGTATAAGGGATGGGGTTTCAAAGGGAAAAGGCCGGGTTGAGCAGTCAGGGTGGACTTCCCAGAGCAGATGGATTTTTCATATTCCCCTTTATTTATTTTTTCTTTTTTATTCACTCTTATGTCTGAATAATGTTCCGCTAAATGGAGATACTACATTTTGTTCATCCATTCAGCAGCTATATATGGACGAGGTCCAGAAGAATGAGTGTAAGTGGTGGCTAGCAAGGCCGGCATTTAAGCAAAGGGCAAGATGTGCTTTCAAAAAAAAAAAAAAGCGAACAATCAGAGGCACAAGGAAATTCAGCGCGTTTCTGAGAAAGTGCATGGTTGCTTCAGTAGGACTGCCGTGCAGGGCTGTGGGGGAGAGTGACAGGAGACACAGTGAGGGAGTCACCTGAGAATATTCCCCACTGCAAGCAGCTCAGCCAATTCTCCTCCCTCATCCTGTATTTTAAAGACATTTTTGCTAGCTTTTCTCTTATTTCAAGTAACAGTACTTTAGTTACACATCTGATCATCTGCATCAGACCACATTAGCTCCAAGCCACAGAAAATCATTCACTGACCGGAGCAGCTCCAAGACATAACATTGATGGACCAGGGAGTCCTGCAACATCGCATCCTGCAGGCACAAACCACACATGTTCCCTGGTGATGTCCGGAAAGTAAAAGGCATGGAAATATCTCACTGCTGCTGCACGACATCTGCCCCCAAATTGCCCCCAAATCATGCTGGCACAGCACTACTCAACCCTCACACTACCAAAAAAAAAAAAAGAGAGAGAGAAAAGGAAAGGAAAGGAAAGGAAAGGAAAGGAAAGGAAAGGAAAGGAAAGAAAAGAAAAGAAAAAGAAAAGAATAAAGCTAAGAAAGCAAATTTAGGTTCTTCCATTGAAAACCAGCAACCATCACTGCCAGTATCTGAGCTGGAATGATCCTGACTTCAAAAACCACTGTGCAGTTACTATTCAAACGTGACAGACATATATGTATTTCACGTAGATGATATTACAGTGGGATTTTTCTTTTCGAAATTTCCAGTTGCAACATTAGCACAAGAAAGTTTATGTTTCAGTTTTTAAAAAAATCAATTATTTTCCACTTTCTTAATTTTGAACCTATTATTATTTTATAAAGGGAGCTATGCTGCAGATTATAAACCAAATATCTGGCTTCTGCAAAAAAGACCTATATGACTTCACTATTTCAGAGCAAGCTTTAATGATGCTTTCAAAAGTGGGGTCTAGGGCGCTCACTAACAGCTCTTTAAATACTGACAAAGATGTGCTATTATGTAATGCAAAGGGTCTACCTACACATCAACTCAGAAACCAAAGAAACTACACGAAATCCTTAGTTTATCATTTTAAAATATTCCTATTATTTTGAATATTAAATTTCTTAAAAGATAAGATTTTTTTTGAGAAAGACATCAGTTGTATTAAATTTCCTCTCACCAAGAAAGCAATCTTTATCAAGAATTAATACCCCTATGGAAATCCAAAAGACGGGACGTTTCTAGCTAAGTTAACCTACAGATCTCAACACAAGACTAAATCCTATCAAATCTCACTTGAACGAGCTCAGCAAAGTCCTGGGCTACTCTGGAACTTAGCTCTTCTTTTCCATATGTTGGCAGAGCTAAGATCATCACACAAGGCAGGGAAGGAGAGAAGAGTTAAGTCCACCTGGCGGCCTCCATCTGTTTACTTCCAGCCACAAGGTGTCGCTAGAGCGACCCTGCTAACAAGCCCTCCCCATAAGGAAATCCGGCATCCACACTGCCCCTGCGGTCCCCAAGCAGTCCCAACGCCCCTCTCCCACTGGTGGCCTCCGAGCCTGTGAATGGTCTTCTAATGACCCTCCCAGTTGGTGACACCCTCCCCCTCTTCCCTGCTACACACACACACACACACACACACACACACAGCCAAGGCAGCCTTCCCAAAGCACAAATTTGATTACATCTCCCCCCTTCAAACCCTTCAGAGGCTCCCTGGTAGAGTTCTAGCCCCACCCCCGACCCTGCTTGCCTATCATCACCTCAGTACCAGGTCCCCAGTGACCTCAGGGGCCCCGTGACCTGCTGCTACTTCCCACTAGCCTCCAGGTTCATTTTGACTGTTTGTCAAGGAAGCCTTCCTTCCCTCCAACCTCCGCACTTTGGATTAGGTGCCCTGCTGTGTTAATAGAACATTTTAATCTAAATCAACTTCTGACACTGCTAAGCTCTCAAGAAGCAAGTACATTTTGCTTACTACTGTGGGTCCACCCCCTCTCCCCTAGGCACTCAGAATTGCGTGTCTTATGAATAAAAGAATGAAGGGGTGGGACTCAAACGGACAGGCAGAGCTGCTCTCCTAAGGGTCACTTCCTGCTGACACCATTCACTGCCTCCTCTGTGTCAGTTCTAGTAAAAACCAAGCTCCTCCAAAGCCCTCCACCGCTAGGCCCTCTCCAGTGTCCTTCAAAGCAGGGTCACCCACCACCCTGGACCACACAGGGCAGTCTCCCCGAGTCCCCACCCCACAAGCCTCCAGGCCTCTACCCGGGCTGCTCCTGCCTCCTGAGTCACCCTCTTGATTCCTTCTCATGGCTGACTCTTACTCTGTCGTCAGAACTGAATGTAGAGCCAATTTCTTCCAGGAAGTCCTCCCTGATGATGTCCTTTCGCTCTTGGCTGGGCTCCGTCTACAGCAGCACTTCTTGGCGACCAACTGGTATTTGTCCACCTGTTCCTTTGAGACCATGAACTCTTGGAGGCCACGTGGGAAAAAGGAGTGAGGTGACAAGAGGGGTGGGAAGAGCAAACAGCAAAATCACAGCTCAAGTCCCAAATTCAAGGATTCTGTCTCAGATAAAAAGAATAAAATGTTTCATACGTGTGTCATTTGGCTATGATTTTTGTGGCTCATGGAAAACAAGAGCTTGGTGTTCAAGCCTAAAATCCAAGTTACATGCAAAGAAATGTATATATTCATATCCAAAGGAAACCAGAGTTGCTCAACAACACTTTGCAGTTAAAATCCAAAGGAACTTTGATAAAGGCAATCTCCCTCTCTCTCTTTATTTTTATTTATTTTCTTTTGGTATCATATAGTTTTAGAAGTATTTGTATAACTAAGTGTTGGCTGCAGCCTATGATTCTGCACTGGAGTGTTTGGGGCTAAGGAAGCCCAGATTACATGCACTGTGTAAATGCAATAACACCAACACAACGACAGGCGCCCTAGTGGCAGAGCTGAAGTTCCAAAGCAGAGAATCTTATGTTGGAAGACATCTCTCAGTAGAAAGTAAGAAATGCAATGTTCTGTACTCAATTTCATTCACTTTATGGGCCATTAACAGATAGTATATCTTGTCTAATGAAACCCGAAAATATATTGTCATCTTCGATTTTCTCCATCTGACTGTTTTATGTTAAATTTGGATATCAAACCCTCACTCCATACGGAAAGCTCAGGCCTACGCTGCAGCACAGTTACATCCCGTGGAAGAAAGCGGATCAAGGGAGAACTGGAGAGTTTCCCTTCAGAAGCTGCTAAGTGTGGTTTTGCACCTGTACGTCATTTACAACCACACCATCGTCAAAAGAGTAAGACCTTACATCTGTGGAGCAAAAAGCACTGCGGTGCTTCCGAACCATCAAAGAACACTGAGCTTTGTGCAACAGTCCTGAGGCACTTAAAGCGTACTTTCTCTGAAAGGCTCCGAAACTGACTCACTTCACCATTTCAGGTACAACGGGGAGGTACCGGAATTAGTAGAGAGAACATGCCCTTGAAGTCTGACAAGGCCCTGCTTGAATTCTGCTACAGCATTTACTAGCCGCTAAACGGACCAATTCCTTAACCCCTCTGAGAAGGCTTCCCAATCTTCAAAACAGGGCTGCCACCGCCCATTTGGGAGGCATGGATGTGAATGCAACACGCAAGTAGGGCGGCCGACTGGTACGTGACACGGGGCCTGGCTAGTTTCCCTCAGCTGCCCTTCTCCCCCTTTAAACTTGCACTTTTCCCCCTGGTACGGGTGAAGCCCCCGGAACAGACTGCCCAATTCTTCTGTGTATCCCTGGATACATACCTTATCCTTAGGAGGCCAGAAAAACAACTGCCTCCTCCCCAGTCACTATCAATATTCTTAAGAGTCTGGGTTTTTTTTAACTCTATGTTTCAGGGAGACTATTCCAGAATTGTTCAACCACCTTTCTCCAGGTTGGCTCCTCTCCCAGCGCCCATCCCTTCTCACTTCAAATCTTCTGTCTGATTGCCTTTTGTTCGTGGGAAAGAGAGTCCGCTAGGGTGCGGACTCCCGAGGCCTGCCTCCCTTCCTCACAGGAGAGTGTGACTACATTCTTCCAACTCCCCACTGCGACTCCAGCTTCTGAGGAGTTTCCCCTTGTGGACCCTGCAGCCTCTGGATCGTCCCAAGATGCGCACACGTGGCCAAAACCCTCCCTTCAGATTTCTTCCTGGGTGGCCCTGCCCACCCCCCAGAACCTTAAGGATAAATGCCATTCCTCTGAAAATCACAAACGCCGCTGACTGACACACCAAAGCTGCATGGTCTGGGCTTTCCTCCAAACCAGGCACAGCCCTGCCCCCACCAGCCACAGTCTGCACCTCTTGAGATGAGCTGATCCACTTGCACGGCTGTGAACACCAGCTAAGAATGACGAATCCTAACGTGTATCTCTAGTCCGGCTCCTTCACCTGAGCCCCAGGCTCATAGACCCGAGTGCCTCTTGGAAGTCCTAACTTGGATGACAAATGGCATCTTAAAAATGCCTTATGTCAAAAAAAAAAAAAGCCTTATGACCACCATTTACTCTAGACTTCGATTCCTGGCAGGTACCTCCCAGGATCCCCATTTTAGTAACAGCCCCATCACCCACCTAGGTTTTTGAGGTCACATTCAATTTCCACTGTTCCCTCCACCTGGCCCTGCCCTGGAATCAGTCTTGTCATTTCTGTCGCTAAGCCAGTCTCAAGTCTGGTTCTGCAGGGAGCACGGATGGAAAACGTTAAGCTCACAGCAAGGTGCACTGAGTCACAGTCCTCCGACGGGAGTTCCCTGGAGGGATAGGCATCTCCTGCTGCCGGTCACCTCAGAAGGCACTGGATTCTCACAAAGAAGGACCAGGAGAAGGGACTCAAGGATCTCCCGTGGTCTGAGCTTTGAAGGGCCTGAGGTTTGGGGGAGCTCCTAGTTAGCTGACACTCATGTCAGTGAGTAGATGAGGATGGTAGGAACCCAGGCAAGTCTGTTCTCGCTCCGACCCCTTTTCTCTCGGGAGCCACGGGAAAGGCCTGTTTCCAGGGCACAGACCAGACATCACAGATCCCAGCCTGCATTTGCCTACCCAGACAGCCTAGACTCCTACTTGCGACTCTTACTTTTGTTCTGTTCCCCCCCCCCAGAATGTGATGGACTCTTTCAGAAAGTCTGGACTGTCTCAAGCGAGACCAAGTCAGTGAAGGATGAAGTGTCCACATTTGGACCAGAGCATGAAAGGAGAAACAAGGCCTCATGTCCAGTATGACAGTGGTGGCCAAACCCTTCCCCTGGGTGAGATGAAACAGGGTCGGGGTGAGAATGCAAGGTCCCTTCACGGCTGACAGGGGTGTTGGAGACTCACTACCGCAAAATAACGACATGGCCGTCAGTGGTGGACATCAGCTGCAACAGACACAGAGTCAGCTATTAACTGCCAAAAAGGGGTAAAAGTAAAGGCCGGTGCAGGGAGGCCTGCATGGCTGCTGAGGCAAACCACAGACCCGGCTCTGAATACCCACTGGCTGAAGAAGAGAGGAAGCTACGGTCACCTTTAGCGGTCCCTGTGTCCACCAGATCCAAGTGAACCAGCTCCTTAGGACAAGGCAATGTTTTCCTGATACTTAGAAAAACCAGCCTCATAAAGGGAACAAAGGAGTGGCATGGTTTTAGACCCGCTTCTGCCCCTCTATGAATGCAAAATAAAGTAAATGGCTCTGGGAAGGTGAATGCAAAAATAAAACCAAAAAAACAAAAAACTGGTGACTGCTTCCTCCAACAGAGTCCACTGCAGCTGCTCACCCCCGAGCCGGCCACTTCCTCACCAGTGACCGCCGGCCAGGAAGCGCCGTCACGCACGTCACACAGCGACAGCCAGGAACCGCGTGCCGAGCACGTTTGTGTAAAAGCCAGAATCAAGCAAGGTGCTGCAGATTTTGACTTTCCAAGTTTAAATACTCCATGAAAAAAATCCCTCAGCAGCCGCCTAAATCAATTCGCATCTCTCTTCTTCAAAACAAATAAACAAAATTAGTAAGAGAGCATTTGTTACCAAATATAAGGAGGAACAAACAGGTTCCTCAAAGCAAGGACTTTAACAGGTATCAAACTCCAGTGGGTGATGTGCTAACAGAGCAAAAATTTCAAAAAACTAGAAAATAAGAAGATGACTAGGATAATATATGAATCATGGCAACTGTTATGTTTTTGCTTTTTAAAGCGATGGAGACAGCACAGAGGGCGATCTGGCTATTCCAATGCAGGGTGTGCACAGCCCACATTTTCAGACCCAACAACATGCTCACAGGGTGGTATAAGAGAAAAAGGAAAATAGAAAAAGGAAAAGAGGAAAAGCGAAAATAAGAAACACACAAGAACAAAAATAACTGACAGCATTTGCAAGAAATTACGTGAGTGTGATGAGGACAGAGACGCGGGGACGGTGAGACCCACCCTCACCTCCTGATCCAGGGAAGGCAGGGGCCTGAGGGGAGCGGTGTTGCTGGGGGACCCCAACGTGGTCAGCGCCCCAAGCCAAAACTTCACCTAGTTGCGTGTAGACAGCTTTTGGGCTACAAAATGTGTTCACATTTCAAGCTGGACAATGTTACTCACTCCCACCAAGAGGAACAGGGGAGAATTAGGTTCTGCTCCTGAACCAAAGCATTGTTTAAAAAATTAATGACTGTGCAATAGTAAAAGTAACTATGGAGTAAAAGTGACTGGAGGAGAACGTGCTTGACCCGAGCTCACTGGCCGCATTATCTCACTGACGTTCAGATGCTGGCTGAGCCCTTGTGGTACCAAAACAGACAGACCCACAAGGAGGGAGGTTTAATGCGCTGCTGTATTTTGATGCCTGGAGCCATGCCTGGTACACGAGGTTCTGGGTAAACAATGGTGACAGTGTCAACCACTATGGGCTAAGCACACATCCAGCTACTCCACCAAATCCCAAGGGCAGACTTCAAAAGGCAAAAACAATCTGGCATTCTCTGGTGGGTCTGCAGACTCAAAGCCAAGCAGTTGCTGAGCAAAAATGTCACCAGTGCCTCCTTTGACAAAAGAGGAGGCACTGGCCTGGGGGCTGGTGCAGGGCTCCGGGCTTCCACTGCTCACCCACCAGTCTGTCCAGGGCGAGAAGGTGGTCCCTGCTTACATTGCACCGATGCACCTACCTTGAATGACGCCTTGGGACTCAACAGGAGGTGACAGGTGAGGTGAACGGAGCCAGCCTTGGTGTAGCACGGTTCTGGCAGCTATGCCCTCAGCAGTGCCCAGTTTCCTAAACCTGACACCTCATCTCCAAGGAGCAGAAGGGTAGTGTGGGCATGTAGATCACAGGACCATGTGAGGACAAGTACAGATCGTGGCCACGACATGCCTCTCCCCTTCCTTAAGCCATAAAGGAATGTCCGGGGAGGAAGTGAAAATTAATCCAGAGCCCGCCAGGCACCACACGCAGGTGGGACACGGATCCCCTGTGTCTGTCATTCACAGGACTGGTGTGGATTTTCTTTTTATCAATTCTCTGGCATCTTCTCCTCCATCTTACCAACAACAAGAAAGGAGAATCTGACCTTAGAATCAGACAATCACAGAGCCCCTCCTGCACAGCGGGCCCGGCAGCACGTGTCATGTCCTCCGACCGTCACCTGTGGGACCGCCATGAATGCTCTCGAGACTCAAGGCCCGAGACCGCAGGCCGGGGGGGACACAGCTCCCCTCAATCTCCCCAGTAAAGGGGGACCACCTCTCGGCAAAGACATCTCACCCTCTTCTGCCCGAGGGACAGCTTGAAAGATACACAGGGAAACATAGTAGAGGGTGAGGGGGTAGGCAGCCCAGAAGAGCTCGTCTGCCCTTCCAAGGCAGAGTGGGGCCTTTGACATAATCACAGGGACAAAGTGAGGACGAATTTTTCCCTGCTCTGTTCCATTCTCCGTGACACGCCTTTCCCTGCATAAGGAGCTCATTCGGATGCCCCTGGCAGTGTTTCTGATGTCCTAAATTGGCATGGTGGCTGTCAGGCAGGGGAGAGGGCCTGAGCCGTGCTGGTGCTGGGCCTGGGAGGCAGGAGACACCGGCTCCACCCCGAGCTCAACCAGCACCTCGTTCTGCGTCTCGGGAATCAGAGTCTCATCTATAAGCAAAGGGATGAAACTGTCCCAGGACAGGCTGTCCAACAGGAATGAAATGAGAGTCATGTAAATAACGTTTCCCAGTTGCCACGTTTAAAATGTAAAAAAAAAACAAAAAACAAGTAACTGATTTTAAGAGCAGACCTTACTTATTCTACTGTATGTAAAATACTATCATTTTGACATGTAATCAATATAGAAAGTAACAAGATAGTTTATATTCTTTTTACTAGACAAGTTTCAGCGTCTGATGTGCATTTGACCTACAGCACATCTCAGCTCAGACCAGCCTCCTCCCCAGCACTCCTAACATCAGTGGCTGTGGCTACTCTATTGGACAGCAACTCCAGGGGTCCCACCAAGTTTCCTGGCTGGAAAGGGGGAGTAAGTGTCCACACTAACCCTAAAAGTATCTCTCTGAAACAAAAGCAGATTTACTTTTAAACGTCTGAAAGCCGGCGGGCTGCACCTCCTTCCCGCCTTGGCTACAAGACAGCCCTCCTCCTTGCTGATCCCATTCTGGATGTAGGGAAGCAATCTTTCACACAGCCAGGGTGGCCCGGCCTTCAGGTTGACTTGCCTGCTGTCTGTGTCCAGTCCCACGATGTCCTCCTACTCAAATAGGATGTAGAGGAGGGGGGTCTTCTCCCCAGAATTTTCGGGGGCCCCATCCAGCCACTTGGACTTGGGCAAGATGAAGAGTGACTCAGTGACGTTGTCGATCCTCTTCTCCACCACCCTGCAGTCCTCGTAGATTGAAGGCCACGTCGGTGCGCGGCTGCTCGGCCACCTCCCCATGCAGCACAAAAGACAAAGAGCTGAGAGTCGTAGAGCGTGGTGCCATACAGCTCCTCTGTGCGTGGAGCTTCTAGAAGGTCTCGGCCAAGAGGCAGTTGGTAATGGTGACAAGGCCCACGACATTGCGGTGGGTCTGGGAGTCACTCCATCCATTCTCGGGCACATAGTGATACCTATAGTAGATACAGAGTGCCCACTGGGAGCCGCACGGGCTGATTTGGCTCACCAAGGGGATTCCATTATAGATGCAAAAGAAATTCTCTAAGATGATCCCCACGGGTTGGACCACAACGGGGAGAGTCTGGTGGTCCTCAGTACACTGCACGTAGTCAGGGGCGCTCATGTTGCAGTCCCTGCCGAGAAGGGAGTGTAAATCGATGTACATACTGTGCTGTGGGCTGCGGGCCTCACTGGGTTGCAGCGACCTGGTGTGCACCATCCAGAAGGCAAGGGAAGTCCAAGCGAATCGTGGATAAGTTTGTCCTCAGAGTCTGCACATGGCTACTGAAGCTCAGATCACATTACCCAGCTTTTGGTCTAGGCTTCCATCCCCTGCAGAAAAGGGTCATTTCTTATTTTCTGTTTCCAACCACCTAGGCAGGCCCTGATGCAGTCGGTGCTCAAAACTGCTGAATAAAGGAATGAATAAAGGAACTGCTTCCCCACCCCTCAGCAGGATATAATGCAAAGAACCATAGTAGGATCAAAATATCTGGATTTCAACTCCAATTTATTTGAACTCCTAAGGTGCAGAATAATGGGTAAGAAAACTTGCTTTGGGGAGGAGGGTACAGTTCAGTGGTAGAGCATGTGCTTAGCATGTTCAAGGACCTAGGCTCAATCCTCAGTACCTCATTTTAGAACAATGAAACAAATAAATAAACTTAATTAACCCCCTCAAAAAATATTTTCTCAACTCAAAATTCAAAAAAAAAAACCCACCTTGCAATTGACACAACATTGTAAACTTGACTATAATTCAATTAAAAAAAAACTCCTTGCCTTACAAGAATATATCTGGATTATGGAATTATGCAGATGTAAAATGCCTAGGGTACCACCTGCATAAGAAGAAGGAACTGTACAAGTGTACTATCCCTCATTTATGAGCTATTTTTCCTTTGGGGAGGTTATAACCTCTCAGAGATATTTTTCTCATATTAAAAAAAAAAAAAGAAAATATTACCTGATTCTCCATACTGCTGAAGAATCAGATAACCCTATGAAAGCATCTGAACCACAGAGTTTATTCAATAAATGTTTGTTGAATGAATGAATAAACAAGCAAAGTGAATGCTGCTCCCTGCCACAGACCATCATAATGGTACTGCTTGGAAATGCCAAGCCCACGTTCCACCCAAATCTACACTAACCACGTGGTTGACCTGGGCAGACCTGTGTGCTTCTCTAAACACCAGTTTATTCATAAATAGAAATGAGGGCAATAACACAAACCTAAAAGGGTTAGTGAGTCACGAATGAATAGTACCCCAACTTTGCAAGATGGAACCATTAAAGAAAATTGGACAAAGAGTCCATAGGCCCTCTCCATATTATCTCTTACAACTACATGGGAATCTACATTACATCTAAAAATAAAAAGTCTAATATTTTAAAGAGGCTATTGTGTTTAAATGAGCTCACTGTCTCAAATAAGGAACACACAGTACAATTAAGACAATGCGCAGCCCATGAGATGCACTCAGTAAATAGTCCCACTGAACCCACTGGTCCCTCCAACTTCAGAGCATGAGGATGTGTCCTCGTGGCCAGAGGCCACTGCACCTGAAGCTAACAAAGCTAATGGTCCCCACTTTCAAAAGCCCCTGCCACCAACCTAGGTCTAATTTTGTATTTGTAATTATTTTTCTTTTTATTAAATAGAAATCCCCAATTGCATAGCCTTCAGGTCACCAAAACCTGACCACAGAGATCATGATGGCAACCCTCCTTGGTGAAACAATAAAATGAAGAGCCATTTCCACAAGACCTCTGTGTAAATCTACTAGGGAACTTCATCCTGGACTGAGAGGAAGAGGACTGGGGAGGAGGGGGAAATCTGACGCACACAGACCCATGGGCCACCTGTCCCACAATGGACATTACACTCAACCCTCACCCTCCAGGAACATCAAAATACACACAGACAGAGTGCTGTGGACAATATATATGTATTTTTAAAGAAATTCCGACTCTCTAGCAGGTCTTGAATCTACAGAGACACAAATGGCTTATGTGTATAATGTTTCACAAAAGCCTTAAAATATTACCACCCCAACTTGACACATTAAGAAACTAGGGATAGAGGTTTATCACATTGTGCAAGATTAGAGAGATGCCACATCAGACACCGTATTTAAACCCAACCTTTGCTCCAGTGCTCACACAAGAAAGTGTGACATACTGCCCCTTTCCTGCCCTCTCCCTGCAATCAATCTCTGAAGAGTCTTTTCTGTGCCACGTGGAATCACAATCACATCAATTTACCACAAAGAGCTATGTGACTCCTTGGAGGACGTGTCAAAATCTAAAGGGTTGGGATGGGAGGAGAGATTTGCATTTTCTGTTTCTCAAAGGAAACATGGCTTTAAAAGAAACTGAAAAGCACTTATCTAGTCTAAGCCCTCATTGTGCAGAGAAGGAAATGGAGGCTCAGAAGAGATGAGGAAAGGGACTTATTAACAAATATTGCCTAAGTGCAGCACCAAGCCAGCCCTGGGCCCTTCTGGGGGAGTACCTGGAAGGCCCAGGAGAATGACTGTTAGAAAAAGGAAAGAGAAGAAGCATACAAGGCCCTGTCTCTATACCACCATACCATGAAGTTCCACCAAATTATCCAGTATGGGTGCAGCCAACATTTAGGTGGGCTAAACAGGTTATAGAAACCTGGAAGTCTCAACCATAGTGGAAATTCCAACTTTTACTGTTTTCTTCCAAGTTCAAGCATCAGTTCAGTGGGCGCTCCATACGAGGGACTACACAAGGCCTGGAGTCCTCCCAAATACAGATCTCTATTATCACGTGTGCACACCACACACAGGCCCACCAGAAGAAAAACGCCCACACATAAGATGGAATTACTGAAACAGAAAAGAGCCAACCAGCATATATTGCTAGCAAAAACGGTGCTGCTAGAAATAGACTCATGGACATAGAAAGCAAACTGTTGTTAGCAGGCAGGAAAGGGAGGATTAACAGATACACATTAATAAATATAAAATAAATGACAAGGACCTACTATATAGCACAGGGTACTATTTTCAATTACTTGTAATGAGTTGTACTAAAAACAATCTGAAAAACATTTATATACATATGCATAAGCTTATAACTGAATCTCTGCTGTAAATCTGAAGCTAACATGGTAAATTGACTACACTTCAATAAAAAATAATTTTATATAATAAGTAAAAATAAAAGCAACGCCATAAAAAAAAAGTAAAAGAACACGGTAATCCCCTTAGCTGTAGGTGGTGGAGAACTCTGCAAGCACCAAGTCCACTCGAACACTCCAGCACTGGCGGTCACTCATCCTAACCATCAGAGAATCACTTGGCTTCTACGAGGTTACTTTTCTCTTCAGTGAAAGGCTACAGTTGCATCTAATGATGTATTGAACCTCATCATTCACAAACCCAAGAATTAATGAGGATTTCCCATAGGCCTGGCTCTGGATAGATGAAAAGATAGGGTCCCAGATATATTCATGTGTAGAAGAAGTTTATGCCATAAAGACATTAATTCTTCCTGCTTTGATAGACAGATACATTGCAATTCTGATTAGAATTCCTTCTAGATATTTCATGGAATGTAACAAGTTAATTTATGGTCAGGAACAGCCAAGAAACTTCTTTAGAACCACCACTGGGAAGGGGTGGATAGGTCATGCATTTCAACTGGTCTTTCTGATGTGATGAAAACGTTCTGGAATAATAATGGTTGCACAAATGTGAATATGCTAAAAGCTGCTGAATTGTAACATTTAAGTGGGTGGACTTCATGGTGTGTGAACAATATCACAATAAAGCTGTTATATGAAAAAATCCTTCTTGCCAATTATTTTTCCCTCTATACTACTAGTCTGTCCCACAATTTAAGAAAAACAAAGAAAAACAAAACAAAACAAAACAAACCAGATTTTGCCAGGAGCTCTTTAGGAGTGCAGTGTCACTGGGTCTCCAACGCCTCGGGTTGTGCTGTTCCTGTTAACACACAATAGCTGGGCTGGACTAGTTAGGGACTATAAGTATCTTTTTAAGATCAACGGTCTCACGTTTCACCCTGGGAGAGTGAAGGATGGAGGATGAGACAGCCTCATGCCTTCAGCTCATTTTTAACTGAACAAAGCCCTGCTTTCACCACTGTAATTCCTCTCAGTATAAAAACACGTTACATCAACAAGCACCGCCATCATAACACCTGAAAGAGTTCAAGGTACTTACCTGGGGCAGAAATACTGATCAAGGAGACAGACGCTCCCTCAGCACTGCTGCTCCATTTTCCCGACTCCATCAGGAGAAGCTGGGCGTTAGAGCCGCGGGCTCTCAGCCCAGGGAGCAGCACCCACGCCGCTAATCTCGACCTCAGGGATCGGGAAACGGAGAGGAAGGCAGCCCCGGTGTCGCGGGGCAGGGAGAGCGGGGTGGGGGACGCGGGCTGCAGCCCCGCTCGGAGGCCAGCCCCAGCCCCAGCCCAAGCCGCCCGCCCCGTCCGGGTGTGCAGACCTCGCCCACCCGGGACACAGCCCGCCCAGTGGTGGGGACGGGTCGGCGGCCAAGGAGAGGAAGCCCGGGAGGAGAGGACTCGCGGGCGGGAGAGGGGAAGGGGACGCCAGCCGCGGACTGAGGGGAGCCCGGCTGGGCCAGAGGCGGCAGGGGCACACCTGGCCCTGGAAAGCTGTGGCCGGGGCGCCGGGGCAGGTGACGCGGGCAGAGGGGCCTGGCCCGAGCAATCCAGCTGAACACACGCTGACTGGCGCCCTGGGGGGCTGCGACACGCCGACCGCCCTCCCGCAGCCGCCTCACCCCTTTCCCGATATCCCCTCACCTTGCACTTCCACAGCCAGAGGCCCCGGCCCCAGGCAGGAGCCAAAGGCCTACAGGGCGACAGAGCTGAGAAGCCATTGGGGCCGATCCCCGGCTCGGAGCTGGAACTTCCAACCCGCGGTCCAGCTGGCAGCGACTGCGCATGCGCAGGAGGGCCATCGATCTGCTCTGGGTCCTGAGAGAGAAGGGGAACCGAGGGAGGGAGAAGAGGGGAGGAGAAGGGGAGGAGGGGAAAAGTGGAGGGAGACACATGGACAGGAGGAGCAGAGAGAAGGCAGTTATCTGTAATTGGGAGGGGAGTAGCAGAGATGGGGAGAAAGCGTTTTACCTCTTGGGGCATCCCGAAGAAGGCAGCAGTCCTGCCTATACACCCTTCTCTAACCCGTCATTGCCCACAGCTCATATTTTACGTCCCTGGCCCAGCCCTCCAGCTAAGGTCTCTGCAGAAACCTTACGGGTATCACACCCGTTGCCCCCACAAGGAGCTAGGTTTACTGTTGCTCCGGGAACCAAGCACCCGCAGGTGTTGTTTCTCAGAACTACCTTGGGAAGAGTACATATTCCCCTTTTACACGCTGGGAAACAGGCAGGCACGATCTCTGCCTTAGCTCCACTGTCCCAAGTGTTGGGCTGGCAGGGAGCGGGAGGTAAAATGTCAGAGCCCCAGAAGGAGCAGACTGCCTGAGTGTTGGTGTATAGTCCCCATCCCTCCTGGGTAAACCACACCCCAACCTCTGGGAATAATCAAGGGCTCACGGTAGGCCCCTGTGTGTGGGAGAGCTGCCCTCAGTCCCAGTACCCAGCTTGCTAGGTAGGTGGAAGTGTTATTGAGTCCAAATTCATTCTCCTCAGTGCAGGACAGGCCAGTAAGTTGGGAGACCAAGTGTTGGGGCATGGAATAGCAAGTTTCTGTAGACCTAGATGGCAAACTAATGTCCTAGAAAACCATCTCCCCAAGTCAGAATTCAGGCTGCTTTCCTATGTGCTTGGTTTTTGCAAACTTCTTGGTGTAGGAATTCCTTCTTTTTAGAATCCTTTGTTCTTGCAGCTATCTCCCGGGGTCAGATCCCTGTAAACCTCCAACAAAACAAACGTTATTTTCTATTCTGCAACTTGTTATCTTTATATGATTGGAAAAGTGTTAAATACCCTTAAAGGTCAGAGCCTTCCGAATAGGCTCTCCTGTATATTTTAGGCTCTAGGCAACATTGTTTTACAAGCAAGATGAAGCCTAGGAGACAGAGCACAGGGTTAAAGTCAAAGGAACAGATCTAATATGGAGTCAGATTTCTTCTTTTCTATTACTGTGGCAGAAGCCACTTGAGGATTTAAGTCCCTTTAAGTTAAAAATAAGTAAAACTTTAAAGGAATTTACATACATTGGTGGGAACGTGCATAGAATATCTGGAACAGCACACAAAGGATTGTAAACATTGGCATCTCCAGGGAGGCGTGTAAGAACAGAGGATGAGGGAAAACTTCTTTCACTTGAGTATTTTTTGCTCTGTTTGAATTTTTTATCCATATGCATATATTTCTTTTTCAGTTAAAATAAATGTGTAATGGAGCAATGGAGTAACTAGCTCAGCAAATACAGCAGCCATAGACTCACTGAGTCATCACTTTTGATTTAAGCCAGGAAGCATTGTTTGTCTCTCTCCTATGTGTCCAGTGTTGTTTTAAAACTTCTTTTATATATTTTTTTTTATAAAATAATAACATGCTATCCCTCACCCCTGCCCAGGGCTGGTGGAAAACCAACTGAGTCTTTATTGAGTTGTTTTCCAAGGAGTAGAGATGAGTTATAAACAGAACACAACTTCAGGGCAAAACAGGCGGAGTGGTTTTCCAGCAGGCCAATAGCGCTGACCGGTTTTCAATAGAGGTGCACAGAGGCTGAGAGAGAAAGCCTCCAGGACCCTACAGAAAGCTGCCCAAAGTGCCTTCCCCATGGCACTACTGAAATAGGAAAGAAGAAATCTGAATCCATATTAGATCTGTTCCTTTGACTTTAACCCTGTGCCCTGTGTCCTAGGCTTAGTCTTGTTGTTTCTGCACCTTTTGTGAAACAATGTAGCCTAGATCCTGAAATATACAGGAGACCCTATTCTCAAGGCTCTGACTTTGAAGGATATTAACACTTTTCCATTCGTATAAAGATAACAAGATACAAAATAGAAAATAACATTTGCTTGTTGGAGGTTTACAAGGATCTGACCCAGGTGAAGAGCTGCAAGAACAAAGGATTCTAACAACAAAGAATTCATACACCAAGATTGCAACAACCAAGCATTCCCGCTTCCCCTTTTTAATATAAGAGCCTGAATTCAGATTTGGGATGATGGTTCTCCAGGACATTGGTCTACCATCTTCTCCGCTGGCTTTACAAATTTAAGCCGCTCTTTCTTGCCCCAAATCCTTGTCTCCTGTTGTGTTGGCCTGTAATACACGAGTAGAACAAGCCTGGACTCGGAAACACAAACATACATTGAAAGTACGCATTTGGTATATTAAATGACATGCTTCCACTCGTATTCCTGAGGTTATCTTCTCTTGACCACTCCTACTATATTTTTGAAAAACCTGTCATGTGGACACAATTCCATCTCTAGCCACTACCCTTCCAGGTAAGAACTGATGCCAAGAAGGTAATGAAAGTTGCTAGAAGGTATTACCTCGCCAAAAAAGAGCAGAAGTGGGTTCTGGCTGATGTTCAGGAGCAGGCCGGGGCACCTGACCAGATGTCATAAGTACGGATAGACATCTGGGCACCAAAGGAGAAGCTTCTAAACTTCCATGAGGGACTTGTTGGATAGGAAGGAACAGTCCCAGACTATAGTTCTGATCCCACCACGAGCTTCCTGGGCAAGGCTGGGCAAGTTATTTAAATTCTCTAGACCCGTGCTGTCCAACACGGGAGCCACCAGCCACATGCAGGATTATGATGTTATTCTGTAGCCAGACAGAATTATAAATAAACACTTTATTGCAAAGGGTCAGCAGGTATAATATTTAAAAACATTATTGGTTATCTTGCCCTAACAAGTTATTTTTGTATGTCTAGATTTCTGTGGTTTGTAATGCCTGCAACTAATGATTCCCTTACAGTGAGGTATTTTGAAATTATAAGTTACTGGACACAGTACACTCATATCACAGTTGAAAAAACTGATCCAAATAAGCAAGGTGATCTGACTTATTAGTTATGAGCAGGGGCTCTGGGGCCAGCCTGCATAAGTATTAATTCTCACTCTCCCTCCAGGGAGTTCTGTGTGAATCTTGGACAAATTATTGTTGTTGTTGTTGTCGTTGTCGTTGTCGTTGTTATTATTTGTGCCTCTTTTTCCTTACCTTTTAAATAGCGAGGAATATGTTGACTCTATCCCCTACAGTGTTGGCAGGATTAAATGAGTAAACGTCTGTGCTGCCCACTTCCTGGGTTTCAGCATTCTCCAGGCAATCAGTGCCAAACGCAGTGGCATTCTCCACTGTCTTCGTCAGTCTGGGATTCTGTAACAAATTACCGTGGGTCGGGTGGCTTAAACAACCAGCATATTCCTTACGGTTTGGAGGCTGAGGCTTTCAAGGTCAGTGTATCTGGGAGAGGATTGCCAGCTCGAAGATGGCTGTCTTCCCACTATCTTCATGGCCCAGAGAGGAGAGAGAAGCAAGCACTTTGGGGCCCTGTATAAGAACACTAATACCATTCATGAGGGCTCTACTCTCATGACCTCATTTTATCCTACTAATCACCTCCCAAAGGCCCCGCCTCCCTGTACCATCACCCTGGGAAATGAGGTTTCGACAGATGGATTTTGAGGGGATGCATTCAGTCCACACATCGGCTAACTCTCCCAAATATGCAGTCATCAAACCTGTAGCTAATTTCAAAATAATGTTTATATCTCTCTACCCATTTCCATTCCTACATCTACTAACACTGAAGCCCTGTTACATTTTATTTCTTATTTTCCTTGTAGAGGTTTAATTGATTCCTCTAACTCCAAGGCTTCACTCGCTCCAGTCTGCTTGACAGCCCTGCCAGGTAGGTCTTCCTTAAATCACCTTCCCACTTCACCTGGTTGTTTTTTAGCGGTAAATGTCAGAATTCTCTCCACACCCGATCCTACACCTTTAATCCCTTACACTACCGCTCACTATGTTATTTTCCTATTACCACTGTAACAAATTCCCATAAGCTTAATAGCTTAAACTAGCACAGAATTTTCAGCTTATGGGTGTGTAGGTCAGAGATCCAACACAGTTCTCATTGGGCTAAATTCAAGGTACCAGCAGGATTCCTTCCTTCTAGAGGGTCTAGAAGAGAATGTTTCCTTTTTTTTTCCCCCAGTTTACAGAGGTCACCCACCTTCCATAGCTTGTGCCCCTCAACTTCCTCCATTTTCATGGTCAGCAGCCTTTCTGAACATTGCTCCATCGCTACACCTCCCTCTGATTTTAAACTCAGCTGGGAAATATCCTCCATTTTAAGGACACCTGTGATTACATTGGGCCCACTTGGACAATCCGGGCTACTCACCCTATTGTCTCATCTCAGGATCCCCTTGTCCCATCCCACTCAGGCAGTATGTATGTGGCTGTGACATTCACCTTGTGTAACATTTTCTCTCATGAGCAATTTATGGTTCAAGGCACTTATAAGTGCCTTTTTGTTTTTCTTCCTTATCCTTTCTACATTCAGTATGTCTGGTGAGATTATATGAATCCTTTTTATTTGTGCCCCTGCACTAATCTTTAATAATGTATCATGGGTTTAAAAGGCTAACTAATAGACAATTTAGGAGACAGAAATCCTCTAAGATTTTTATCCTAAAATATCTGTCATCCCTTTTGCCATGTACAGTAACATGGCACAGGTGGCTACCCTGTGGCCGGGGAGGGACATGATTCTGCCATCACACTCCTCTCATTCTCACCAATGTGCTGATCAACTAACCAAGGACCTATGCTCTCCACTTCACTCACTTCCTCCTCCTTTCCATTGACTATCCTGTTCCCACCGCTTCCTTCATTCACCACATCAGGATTTCATGACCACATTCTTCTCTAAATGAAATGGGTATCTTGCATCTAATGTCTGACAGCTGTTCTTATTGTATATGCACACACTGTCCTACACATAATCCCGTCCATCTCTTTATTTTCCTTGAATCATCCAGAAGAATCAGTTCCATGATGATGATGACGATAGTGACAGTGATGACAGGGGCCTCTCAAGGATTCTGATAAAGAGGGAATCGATAAAGGGAGGGAATCATTGCAAAATTGCCCCAGAAACAGGCTTAAAGGTAAATAACTCTTATAGTGTTTAATGAAATTGACTAATATTTAACTATTTTTAAGACTTTATATCACTGAATTTAAAATTTTAACGGGAATTTTCATTCACCACTAACCAAGATTCAACTCTAGGACCAAAATCTAAGGATTTCTGTCTTCTAAAAAATTGCCCACTAGCCTTTTAAACACGTGATCCTTTTAAAAAGTTTAGTGCTGGGCTGACAATAAGCAGGATTCATATAATCTCACGAGACACAGTGAATGTGGAAAGACTAAGAAATAAAAACAAAAAGCCATTCATAACGTCTTGAACTTTACGTTGCTCATAGGAGAAAATGTTTGCCAATGTGAGTGTCACATCAACATGATGACTGAGTGGGATGGGGAAGCTGATCTTCCTCATCAGTCATTTATGCTGATTTGTTAGATGCCAAAACAGTTTCCTCATTGAAATTGCTTCTAACAAATATGGAAGAATTTAGGTTCTACCAAAAGCAGGCTAAACATTTTCCCCTGCTTTCAGGTCTCTGGACTGAATGTCCCCACAAGAAGGACATGATTATGTTTCATAGGGAAGTCTTCCTGAGAAGCAACAGGCTTTCCTAGGGCAGAACTGCAGGGCCCCCCATGGAGGGCTGGAGGAGGGCTAGAGGGGACACTGGAAAAACAGCAGGAGTGAGTTCAGATACTGCTGCTCAGGTCGCCAAAGTCAGCATTGCTATCTCTAAGGATATGACATTCTCCCAAATGTTCCATGAGTGAAGGAGCCTGTGAACACTAAGCAGGTTGTTAAGACACAGCAGCACATAACTTGCGTGACAACACAATTAGAGTATGATTTGATATTTGGAAAATAATTAGCCCATTGTTCTTTGAAACTGCAGCAGTAGCAATAGAAATAAAAAAGACTGAGCCGTCTTGGAGACAACAATCAATAAACAATTCTAAATCTGCAGAATTCCTTGACAATATTCAAGCAATGAGCTAGATGTGTGCTGCAGATACCTCTTACTGCAGGGCTCACTCCTGCAAAGCATAGAACTAGTTTCTCAGCACACAGAGGGAACCAAGTCAAGATTCCTAATCTTTTGAGATTTACTATATGGCTGGAAAGATCAGACAAGTACATACAGCCAAATATGATTAAATGTAATCAAATATTATCAAATGTGATTTGAGCACAGACAAAAGTGAAATTCCTTTCACCTGGGATGTAGAGAGACTTCTTCAGAAAATGTGGCTTTGGAGACGGCCAAAGACATGGGTGGAATTTTGGCAGAACAGGATGTAAGGAATTTAAAAACTTATTCTAAAATTCATATAAAAATTCAAAGGATCCAAATATCCAAAACAACTTTGAACAAGAAAAACAAAGTTGGAAGACTTGCACTATCTGATTTTCAGACTTTATTTTATAAAGCTACAGTAATCAGAAATTATGGTGTTGGTGTAAAACAGGAAAATAGAATAATGGAACACAATAGAATGTTCAGAACTAAACCAACACTTATACAGACAATTGATTCTCAAAAAGGATGCTGTGGAGAAAGGGTCTTTTCAACATGTAGTGCTGGAACAATTAGATAGTGATACACAAAAAAAAAATGAACTTTGATCCACACCTCACAAAATATACAAAATTTACCTCAAAATGGATCATAGATCTTAATAGGAAATCTAAAACTATAAAAGAGCTAGGAGAACAAGCATAGGCTTAAGCTTTATGGCCTTGGGTTTGGCAAATATTTCTTTGCTATGACACCAAAAGTATCATCTATTTTAAAAAGAAACTGATAGAGTGAACTTTGTCAACATGAAGACTCTTCAAAGCTCTTCTAAACACTGCTAAGCAAATGAAAAGACAAGCCATAGACAGAAGCTATTTGCAGATCATAAATCTGATAAAGGTCTCTCTTTGTATCTGATCCAGAATAAAGAGGTCTCAAAATTCAATAATAATTCTAACACCTGAATGAATGAATGAGGCCAGAAAACACACTTCAGTAAAGATATCCAGATGGATAATAAGCATATGAAAAGATGCTGATTAAAGATGTCATTAGTCATTAGAGAAATACTTTTAAAAGCCACAGTAAGATACTAGTTCACATACATACTAGAAAGAATACGATTAGAAAGACTGACCTTACAAGGCGCTGGCAAGGAAGTAGAGCAACCAGAACTGATACACACCACGAGGAATTTACAATAGTACAACCATTTTAGAAAAGTCTTTAACAGATTCTTTTAAAAAGGTAAACACCTATGTATCATATAACCCAGACATTCCTCATCTGGTGCTTTAGAAAGGAAACTCATATGTCCATACAAAGACTTGTAACCAAATATTCACTGCTATTTTATTTATAACAGCTCAAGTTGTAAATAACCCATGCATCCATCAAGAAGTAAATGCAGAAAGAAATGATGGTCTATACAAACACTGCTCACAATAAACTCTTCAGTAAAAACTCAGCACTAAACAATACTCTACTATAAGACAAATAAGCTATTAATACAGCAACACAGATGATTCTCAAAATAATTACACTGAATGAAAGAAGTCAGACAACATAGAGTAGATAATGCATGAATCCATTCATATAAGGATCTTGAAAATGCAAACCAATATGTTGTGATAGAAAGCAGATCAATGGTTCCCAGGGGAAGAGACGGGGAGGGAGGGAGGGACAACAAAAGGCAGGAGAGAAGCTTTGTGGGTGATGGGTATGTTCACTGTCTTGAGTGTGGTCATGGTTTCTTGGGGATATTCTTATGTCAAAATGTATTAAGCTGTACACTTTAAACGTGTGAAAATTATTTTGCCAAGTATACCTCAAAGCTGTTTTAAGAAAAAAGGCACTTTAGTCCTGATCCACCTCAGCGCCTGATTGGAGTGACATGATCAGTCCCTCACACTGTCTGCCTAACGGGAAGGTAGAAAAGCTCTCACGGAAGATAACATGGATTTTTCATTTGCAATGTCTGCCATGTAATAAAGAATTTCTAGACATGCAACATGTCCAGACTATATGACAGATAACATGAGAATAAGGAGCATTAGACAAAGGATGCAAACCCCCAGGTGATGTAGGCATCAGAGCTACCAATAAAGGCTATAGAATACTTTTAATATATTCAGGAAAATAAGGAAATGATGGGAGAATAGATAACAGGGTAGAGACTTTCACCAGAGAAATATACTGGAATGTATTTTTAAGAAAAATCAAACAGATACTCTAGAACTGAAGCTTTCAGCTCTGGAAACAGGTAAACAGAGCTAATTAGGATCTCTTTTAAGTAAAACTTTCAGTAATTCCGGGTAAAATATAACAACAATGTAACACAGAGCTAACTATGGAGAGAGAAGTTCCCTGATGACAAAACAAAGAGGACATTTAAAGCCCAGAGTGGTCATCTTGTGAGCTGATGCCACCGCACCCTGGAGGGAAGGGGTTTTTATCTGCACATAAATAGGGATACAATGTCCATTTAGGAAAAAGGGTCCATACCAGATGTAGAAGACTCTTCCTCTATATCTATATAGTCAGAGACAGAGATGTAAAGTGGCAGCAGAGGTCACAGTGACACAGGGCCCTGGGCCAAGGAGTGTGAGCACCTCTGCAAGCTGGGAAAGGTAGGAAGACGAATCCCTCCCAAGAGCCTCGGTGTGGAACTTAGCCTTGGCCACTCGTTGGTTTTAGCAACTGACATTGACCTTGCACTTCTGCACCCTAGAACAGTGGGAAGATGAATGTGTATTGCTTTAAGCCACTGAGTCTGTGGTCCTTTGTTACAACAGCAATAGGAAAGGAACTCAGGAACCAATATGAACTTGAACCACAGGCTGCCTGCTGTGCTGGCTGGAAGTCCTTTGTCTCTGATCCTGGGGGAGTGTCCTGTCCTCTGGCAGCATCCACAAACTACCTCATGCTAACTTGGCAGTTTGCAGAGGGTTAAATCTTAACCCTGCACAGTTCTTGATATTTAGTTAATAAAAATGATGGTGTCATCATGGGTATTTTTCCATCTTTTAAATACCCTTCAGTCTTCTAATAAAGCTACTTCTAATTAAGAGACTGTGTAAATAGTTTTCAATCTTCATAATAAATAACTGTGGTTTTATCTGGTTACTTAAATTATGAATAATAATGTTCACATTTGTAAAAGTTATTAAAATCAACATTGTTTAATGAAAAGATCATTTCTTTTTGCATGAACATGTATTAACTACAAGAAATGTTCCATGCTTTGTTCTACGATTTACTGTTAGAGCCTTAAAGAATAATATTTTCCTCAAAAGATATTACGACAAAGGGATTTCTTTTGGTGGAACAGTTCCGGCATCAAATCTGGTGCATGTCTCAGGCCACTGGCAACACAGAGATGATAGAAATTAGGAGGCATTATAAACACAGAATCATTTTTAAAGGAATTAAAAAAACTGGATGTGTGTAAACAAAGAATCAGAGGATATTCTGGTGAAATAAATGTATTTTTCAGCTTAAGCAAGACACGGGGTGAATAAATCTGAAATGAAAAAAACACCCAGAGATTAGCAGCGAGTCATGCATGCAGTGTGAATGATCAAAACCAAGTTGTTTCCAAACCAGTGTGCAGGCTTGATGCCTTCATGAATCAAATCTGTGTGGCAACAGGCCACCTCGAATACATGTTGATGAGGTATTTATAAGCCCTTCACCATCCCAAATCAAAGCCCACGCACGAGCCACAAGACCATCACCTACACATTTGGAAAACACACAACATGGTGAATAGCACTTTTCTTGTTCAGTAGCCGGTGGCCGCGAACTGTGAGCAGACAGAGATACAGGGACACAGAGGCACCTCCCCTCACTCAGCTGATAAACTTCCGTGCATTCCTGGGGACAGGATTGTCATAAAATGCACCATGGATTGATCCTCCTCCTAGGAAAGGAACCGTAGGGCTGTCATTAGGTTTGAGCAGGGGTGGGTGGAGGATCTCGGAAGAGTTGTTTCAGAACAACCAATAGAATTCTTGGCCACCGTGACCACGAAAGACAAGTCCCCTGCCATCCCGGTAGGCACTTGGGCTCCTGACAAAAGCTGGGCTCAGTAAAGGATTAAGTAGAAGGCACAGGCCTGAGGGATGCCCCAGCAATAGGCAGGAGGTAGGGCCTGGTTTATACTGCTCTAGGTGTATCCCAGCCTCATCTGAATACGAAATCAGAAATTTGCAAAACAGCAGAGTTGGGGTGGATCATCCACTCCAGACTCCTCACCTTACAGTTAAAAGGGTGGCAACCCTGACAGGCAAAGCAACGTGCTAAAGGCAGAGCGTGGAAGTGGCAGCGCCAGATGAAACGCAGCGTGAAACCCCCGTTCAAGGCCGCTGACTCTGACGACGGGGCCAAGGTTTCCAACGAGGAGAATAAGACAGTGTAAATACTTTGTTCCCCCTAAAACCCCAAATGTTTTTTAAAGGCACAAAAACTCACCTTAACTAGCTCTCTTCTGAGGGGGCTCTCTTCTGCTTCTTCGTCTTTCTGTCTCCATTTCCCTCTCTCAGACACAAACACATTCAGTTTTGTGAAAGGGGACTTCCTGCCATACAAAGACAGACTTCACATCTTCAGAAAGATACCTGACAAAGCACGTTTCTCAATTCAAGTCTTTGTGTGAGTTCTGGGCAACTGGCTTATTTTCTAGAACAATCGGTAGTTACAAAATCAGGAAATCATTTTCCACAAAGGAAGAGTTCAGGTCCGTGTTGATAAAGCTGGGGATGTCACATTTCATGAGTCTGTTCGGCTCCTCCTCTGGCCACCTACTGCTTCTGATGGCTTCCTGGAGCGGAATATCACTGTAAAGGGCTATGGTAGGGATACCAGCTTTGGCCTTGTCCAAGTGGTCCACTCCATTGATGTAGCAGTGGAAGAGGGACCTAGATTCGTGATTGCACTGCCAGAGAACACCTTGGGCAGCAGCCATCTTCCAAAGTCTGACACAAAGCTGTTCAGTCTGAATCTCTTCTCGGGAGACTCTGCATTGCTATAAAGAAAACCAAAAATAAAATATCGTTCACACTTTAGCTCGGTGACCTGAAGAATCAGTTTTTGCCATCTGCTGAGAGTAAATCCCTGCACAGAGCATACTGACATGCACTGGAAGTGAAAGACATCACTTCTGAACACATACAATTAAACCTAAGGCAAAAGTCTAAAGTGAGGGCCCTTGGACCAACCTGAAAAGACATCGTTCCCTGAGAATCCTCAATATTGGTGTCTCGTACACCAGTGTTTCTCCGTGGGACACTCAGATCTCTTCATCAGGATTCGTTAAAGTGCTTCTTAAAATGCAGTATTCTGGGGTGCACACCCTCAGAGTCTCCAGAGGTAGAGACTGGTAGTCTGTATTTTCATAGCCACCAGGATCACTAAACATGCTCAGGTTTAGCACCGTGGTCTACATCGGGTCACCTGAGCATCGACAATTCTGTCTCACGGGGTGGGGGGTGCCATGTGTGTCAGGGTGCTGTCCTACCCACGTGTCTCCCCTGATTCTCAGAACTGACAGTGCTGCCCCATTGGGCACGAAATACCACCATTTCACAATGCATACGCAGGGCGCCCGACTGACAGATACAATCAGTGATAGGACAGGGGACAAAACTCAGCTTCCTGATACCTACTTTCAGAAGAGTGATCAATTCAAGGGTAATAAATCAGTGAATGAGTGAATAACATGACTCTCGTTAGTCCCACGAGTGCCTGGAAGAGCAAGCCTGGGCACACTGAGAACCATAACAGCCCATCTACTTAAATGTCATCCTCCACAGATCTAT
The DNA here is from genome assembly GCF_048564905.1 of Vicugna pacos. NCBI lineage: Eukaryota > Metazoa > Chordata > Mammalia > Artiodactyla > Camelidae > Vicugna > Vicugna pacos. Next base: position 6,798,764 of record NW_027328742.1, read on the forward strand.
GTAAAGGTTACTTCCATCCAGGCAGTGACTCCAGAAGGGCAAGAATCATGTATGAACACACTCTCAAATCCAGAACAGAACCTGACAACAATTAGGCTCTGGAGTCTGTGTTTAGCGAGTGTGGAATCTCAGTGATTCCAGCTCTTACACATTGTCTTCCCATCCCACCCCTCACGATATGGCCCCTATGACCAGTTCTCCCAGTGCTGGGGCCACGGAACCCATTTATAGGACTGGAAGAATCTGATTATATAAACCATCCCCCAGATTATCATCAAGAGTCACCTGCATTTCAGGGATCAGTAATCCCAGAAGCTTTGCAGTTCAGGCAGCTGAGGGATTTTTATATCAGCTCTGTCTTCTACTGTGACTGCCTGGGTGACATCAGACAAGGAATTCTGAAAAGCCTGAACTTTTCCTTTCAGGAATAATCTAATTAACAAATCTCGTTGACCACTCAAGAAATGTGATGTGAAGATCAATGATTTACACAGGAGTACAACATTCACTAGGTCGTGGATTTAGAATCAGAGAAAAATCATTTGAGAAAGATTGACAGAATGTAGCTTTAATGCGAATTTAAGTAGTCTTACCTTTCAGTAAATCATCTTCCCCTACTTATCACTTCACCCAAGTTTAAAAATGTTTGAGAACAGGGATGAGTGTGCCAGCAATCTGAGACCCAATAACCTAAAATGTCACCTAGGAAAAAGAGGGGAGTAACATATTTTTAAAAAGCATGATGAGGATGGCGGGGCCATCACCAACCCCAGACTAAGAAGCTCTGAGTAATAGCTTTCCTGCCTGCCTGGGACATCAGCTGATATGAAAATCCACCCAGAAAACTCACTGTCCAGCAGCTCTTCCGTAACACAGGATACACTTTCTCAGAATTAAGAATTGCGTCCAGTAACCACTTCGCTGAAGAATAAAGACAAAGGAGAACAAGAGATTTCTGCCCCTCCCAAGGGAGAGCCCAGACCTCGGGCTGCATGCACTGCGTCCACCTCCCTGGAGAAGAATAAACTGGACAAGGGCGTTCTGCGAAACTGGGGCAACAAATGTTGAGATGGGAACAAATTGATCAGCTGACCAGGGACAGCCCCCTCCGTCGCTGCCTTGGCGGCTGCCTCAGTGCTCTCAGCCCATCCTGCCCACCTCTGGTGGCTAAGCTGTCAGGGAAACTGCTTTGCGACCTGGAGCAAGAGAGGCTGCCCTCAGGCCAAGCTGCGGAAAAGATGGGAGCTAAACCCCCTGCTCCCAAGCAGCAGGCTCCATACCCCCGCCAACACCCCGCGGCCCCCGCACCCTACTGCAACCCCGGGGAAATATGACCTGAAGAAGTGTGACCTGGGAACGAGGGGCAGCAGAGGCCGCCCCCACGTCAGGCCTCCAGAGAGATTGGTGCTTATCCTCCAGCTGTCCAGGGGCAGCCCCCTGTCCTCTCCACCTCCTGATCTCACTGCGCCCACCTCCCAGGAGCAATCAGACCGGGTGTGGGGTGTCAGGCGAATCTTGCGCTGGAGAGGACGTCCCCAGGCCAGGTCAGGGGAGAGGAGAAGAAGTGGCCCCATTAGGCGGGGCAGCAGGCCGTCGCAACTGCTTCTGCCCCTCGACCTCATCGGGCCCGTCTCCCAGGAGCAAGCTGACCTGGAGACGGGCATCCGGCTTCTTGGGCAGCAGAGGACGCCCCCAGGATTGGTCGTGGGGAAGACGAGAGCAAATTGACAGGCCCTGCGCTGCAGGTCTTCTACCTCCGCCATCGCCACCCCCGCACCTTAAAGTCACCGCCCAGGGCGCCCCTCCCCAAGCAGGCTGATTGGGACAGGTGCGTCTGGTGATCTGGGGCAGGAGAGGCCACTCCCACACCAGGCCATCGGGAAGACGGGAGCCAATCCACCAGCTCCCCAAGGCAGCCCCTACCCCCGCAGCAGCCACCACTCTTGCCCATGACCTCACAGTGGCCTCCTCTCGGGAGCAGGCTGACCTGGAGATGGACGTCCGGCGAACTTGGGACAACAGGGACCGTCCCCAGGGCAAACCATGAGGGGAAGTGGGAGCAAATGGACAAGCTCCATGGGAAAACCTGCCGCTGCTGCCACCACCCCCAAAGTACCAAGTCCAACTCCCGGGGTCAGGCCGACTAGGATACACGGGTCTCGTAACACAGGGCAACAGCGACAGCCCCCAGGGCAAGACGCGGGGAAGATGGGAGCAAATGGGCCGCTCCCCCGCTGCAGGCCGCCGACCACCGCCACCCCTGCACCCTGACTACCCTGCCTCCCGCCCCCAGCAGGCAAAGTGGGACAGGGGTGTCCCGGGACCTGGAGCAGCAGAGGCCGCCTTCAGGCCACGCGGTGCAGACATGGAGCTAATCCACAAGATCCTCCGGGGCAGCCTCCCTATGCCCGCAGCCACCACCTTACCAGCCCCCTGACCGCACCGCACCCATCTCCCAGGAGCAAGCTCACCTGGAGTCGGACCTCAGGCAAATCTCCGGCGGCAGAGGTCGCCCCCAAGCCAGGCCACGGGGGAGAGAAGAAATGGAGCAGCTCCCTGGAACACATCCCCTGCCCCTGCCGCCTCCGCCGCCGCCTCCCAGGAGCAAGCTCATCTGGAGAACCGCGTCCCGCCTCTAGGGCAGCAGAAGCCGCCCCTCGCTCCGCCGCTGGGGAGAGCGGAGCGAATTGACCGGCTCCCCCGCGGCAGCCCCCCTCCCCCCGTGGGCCCCGCACCTTAACGGCCCCGCCCCCACTCCGCACTCAGCAAGCTGAGTGGGACAGGAGTGTCCGGCGACCTGGGGAAGCAGAGGCCGCTCCCAGGCCCAGCAGCCGGGAAATGGCAGCTATTCCACCCGTTCGCCAGGGGTAGCCCCGCTCCGCCCCTCTGCGGCTGCCGCCGCCCGCTGACCTAACCGCCCCACCTCCCAGGAGCAGGCTTACCTGGAGTCCAACATCTGGCGAATCTCCGGCGGCCAAGCCCCACCCCAGGCCAGGCTGCAGGGAAGAGAAGAAATCGACCGGCTTGCCCGGGCAGCCTCCCAACCGCCACCGCCGCCGCCGCCGCCCCAAAGCATTGCAATAGCCTCCCGGGGTCAGGCTGACGGCAAGGATATGCACTTGCCTTCTAATCCTGGCCACGTCCCTGAGCACCTCCCTGCATCCCTACACTCCCTGCACCTCTGAACCCCTGCTACACTCTGCAATTCTGCATCCCTCCACCCCCACATCCCCTGAAATGCCTGCGCCCTCCACAGCCCCTGCACCCCTGTCACCAGTTACACTTTTGCACTGCTTACACTCCTGCACCCCTGCATGTCCCACACACCACCTGTTGGGCCTTTGGCAGAGTCTCTGCTGTTAGACCAATGCACAGGGACTCACTCTTTGCCAGTACATGATGCATCAGTGGACGTCAGGGGTTGCCTGCAGGAAGGTACATGTTCCCGGTCACTAGCCTGGGCCACTAGGGTGATCTCTGTGAGGTCACCCAGGATGGGTTCAGAGATGCTGTTCTCTGGGAAGAGAGGAGTTGAAACCGGTCTTGAGGGCAGAGCTGTGCTCACCAGGCAGTCCACGCTTCATGTTTTACACAGGGCTTCGGAGAAGTGAAATGGATCCGGCCAAGTAAGACCGGCCTGCTGTGCGCCCACCTCAGTCCTGGGCTCTGAGTCAGACCGACTGGCTCCCACACTCAGGGCCCAGTTTGGGCACCTGAATTGTCCCTTTGAGGCATCCCATCAGTTCTCAGGATGAAGCCTGGCTGCTTCCACCCCATGGCCCCCCCTCCTACTGTGCTGGCCTCAGGAAGGTTCCTTATTTGGGGAAGAAGGCAGCCCACACCCTACCCCACCCCTCACGTTTCTCTAACCCAGGCTGGTGCTCTCTCTGCTCCTCAGAGTCTGGGAAGCCATCCCTCTTCAGTTATGTCCCTTCTGAGATGGACTTGCTTCCACTCAATTCTAGGCGAGGATGCACCATGGAATGCACTGGGTAAGAGAACCAAAATAAATAATTTCTTCTGTGAGGTTGTCTGTTTATCTACTGGGGCTGGGCTGTGTGTAGTTTGCTACAGCTATTGGTGTGAGAGGCTAAAACAGCCTGTGTGTCCTTGTTTTCATCTCCCCGCTGTCTTTGGGTTTTCCCTAGACACTCCTGAGACATTTACTTCTTTTAGTTTTACTCCTGTTATTACACACGGGCCCTACTGACATGGAGGTAAGGTGTTGGGGGAGCGGGACAGAGCAGGGCATCTGCAGTCCTGTGATTAGTTCTTATTGAGCCTGTGCCCTGAGCTGTGACCTCCACAAGTGTGTCTCTTTCCCCCCACCCCAATTTGGGTGACACAGAAGGGATTTCCCTTCTCCCAGGTTGGTTAGGCTCTGGTAAAATTATTTCTCATTAAAAAAACAAACAAACAAAAAACAACTTCCCCCAATGAAACGGAATGTTCTGGGTGTATTTCAATACAGTTATTTTCTCCTTTCCAGGCAGGAAGAATGAGGAGTTATCCTCTGACCTTCATTCTGAGAACAGGACACGGTCCTGGATGTAAAATACATGTAAAAGAGCATGGGGCCCCTCTGACTGGCCCCCTGGAGTTGTCACACTCTGATTTCCCCACACTGAGCCTCCTGCTGGCCTCAGGGACCTGTTAAATCTACCTGCCCCCAGGGTTCTTACAAAAGCAGGTTCTGCCTTGGGAGCTGTGTCTCTCCAAGCCTGCCCGCTGTTCCCTTTGCAACCTCTCTGGGTTGGGAGCATCTTTCCCCCTCAGTTTTCTGGGATCTAAGAAGAGCAGTGGGTTTGCAGCTCCCTCAGATCTGGTGTTATTTTCAGGACAGGAGGAAGAACTTCTGAGCTGCACACGAGCTGGACCAGAGGCTGGAATCCTCCCTTCCTCTGCCACTGTGCAATCAGTGGCTGTGGTTCTAGCCGAGTTTCTGAAGATGTGGACTTAAACACACATATCCCAGCCCCCACAGGAGCACACAGTCTCATAAATCCACCTAGTTTCCACTGGTAACTATGGAGCCGATGGGGACACGGGTTTCGGGACCACAGAGGCCTGACTGCACGACTTGCTCCGTGGCCTATTTACGTGGTTGCTCCGGGCCTTGTCTGAAGTGGCTTGTTTACCACACCTGGTACGTGGGAAACACAAAATAAGTACTAGAACCTTCACTTTTTCTCCCTCCAGGGCCTTCAAACATAGAAAGTAATAAGTGAACTCAGACAGCCTAGTCACCACAATGAGGTCCGTCCAGCCTGGCTCTCCTGAGTGACGGGCACTGACTTGCACCTTAACTCGGAACAGTAGGGGAACCGCCTTCCTCTAACTGGGCCTCTCCCCACACCAGGCACGCCCGCAGCTCACACGGGGCCAGCTGCCCCACTGAGGTGTGTGCTGGTGGCTTCAGTGTGACCTGGCCCTGCCGGGACATGAACCTGCAGTGAGTGAGGTGGAGGGTCGGGTGGAGGGGGGTCCCTTCTGGGGTGGCAGAGGGCCCGGTAGCACCCCTCCCAGCCTGGTGCCTGGGGCTCCCTAACACCTCCTACAGCTCCTTGGTTGGCTCCGGTCCTGGCCACTCCACACACCCTCCGAGTATCTTTTCATTATGTCCCTTTTCTGCTTTTATCAGCGAGAAGTGGCTTCTGTTGCTTGTTCAGTGAAACAGTACATCGGGAAACCAGACTACTTCTAACATCAGTAAAATACCAACCTCGGTCAGCTCGCCGGGCAGACCGTGCAGCACAAAGGCTTGAACAGGGCTGTGCGAACGGCTTACGTGAAGGGCCCTCAGCATCTGTCTTCAGAGATACAGAAGCTGATGGTTCAGGTAAAACCTCAGGGTGGGATTGAGGAATCCAAAGCTGGTTGGTTTCAAAGGCTAACTGGTCAGAACAGACCCCTGAGCTGTGGTCAGAAGCCTGGCTCAACGTCATGCAGACTCAGCGCCCTAAGTGCCGGGTGGGGCCGGTGCTGTTCCCTTTGCAGGCTCTCGTTGGGGATTCACTGTAGCCCCTTAAATACAGCAGAAATTCCAGCCCCATTAGCCCCCACCCTGAGTGTTCCATGACACAAATCCCGGGAGTGTTTAATTTTCATCTTTGTTTAGGAGGATGAAGGTGGTTCAAGAGAAGACATAAATTCACACTTAGTGACACAAGGTCACAGCCAGTACTTCCTCCACGGAGAGCTATGTGCTCCCACAGTGGTGGCTGGGGGCTGGGCAGAGACTATCTGCTGGTCCCAGAGGGACTCGCTCCTCTGGCCACAACTCATGGGTTGGACAACAGATCCAGAGGGTGACAGAGCATCTTTCCTGGGAATTTGGAACTGACACATAGAAATCAAGTTCACTCATCTGGGGATTGGCGGAGGGGAGGGGCGGTGGTTGGAAATCAAATGAAACCAGAGCATGAGAGAAAGTTAGAAGTGAAAGAGCGAGAGACAGATAGACTGAGCTTGTGAGAGCAAAGAGTCAGAAAGAAGGCAAACAATCAGGGGACAGAGGAATTCCAGCTCCTGACTGTCCAGTCTGTCCCAGCCCATCAACGACCCCGTGAGATGTTTAAAAACATTCCAGTTTTGCAGATTAGGAAACAGGCTGAAAGAGGTGGGGGCTGGGTTTGGGTGCACAGTTAATTCAATTGCCGCTGGACCCCACACTTCCCATTGCCTGAAGGCACCCTAATCCTCACTGGGACCCCTGTGGTCCTCTGACAGCCCAGCACCCTGATCAAAGGGCCCCTGCGGGAGTGGGAACCCCTCTTGAGTGTGGAGAGTTCCCTGCCCCGAGATGCCATGCATCAGCAGGCTCCCGCTCACCCCAGGTTAACATCAGCCCAGCTGTACAGTCTCCCGACCCGCTTCCCTCCCTGCCAGGCACCCCCATCCTTACCACCGAGTGTACTGCAGGAATTCAGGCACAGGGATGCCCAAATCAACTCGAGCCCACCGGCTATAGAAACAGCAGACTCCCAGCCCCACCTGGGTTGCGAGGGGACAGAAGGTGTCCTCAACTTTCATGTGTCTAAGACAATCTTCTTCAGCTGGAGGTTCTAGAGAAAAATAAAAGGTCCAAAACATAGTTCAGTGAGGAATTCCTCCAAGGACCTGACTCCAGTGTCTACAACCATGTGTACCTACCCCCGGACTTGGGGTGAAGGAGGATTTATTGATCAGCACAACCCCTGGTGGCCCAGCTCCTTGGCTTGGCTGCCCAGAGGGGGCTGGGGGAATGGGTAAGGCCAGGGCACTCAGGAAAAGCACAGAGGACCTGACCTCTCCCTTCTGCACTCGTAAACCCTTCCCCAAATCTCAAGGCATTGGACAGAGAGCCGCCACAATAATGAGATGCTCCCATCTCTTCACTCACTCCTGTCGGTTCACTTACATGCTGAGCATCCACTGGGTCCCAGGACATGACACATAGGAAGGCTGATGGGACAGGCTTGGTCCTTCCCCCTGGAACCTGTTCAATCTGATCAAAGAATGATCACTCATAAAGAGTTTCTCAAAATTATACAGAGACCAAAGACCAACTGCAGAGTGAACCAAATTTAAAAATATATATGAAGATTCCCCAGTCTCCCCGCCTAAGGTTAACAGCATAAAGCAAAAAATTCTTGCCTTTAATCACCAAGGAAGTTGTCACCCGCTCTCAGGTGGAAAGGAGAGTTATTCTTTGAGCACGTCACAGAAGTGCTCCATCGGATTGGACCAGGGCACCTACATTCATTCAGCAAATTTGTATAAGCTCCTACTACGTACGGGAATCTCCTAACTAGACCGTTCCCAAGGCTCTCGGGCTTTATCAGTCAACAAAATAGACATGACTCCCCATCACTGGGGGCTCAGAATTTTAGCAGAGGAAACAGGCAGCATGTTGGGGTAGCAAGAGTTTGGAAAAATTTTTAAAAAAGAGTGATATGAGCAAACTCGGGTGATGGCGGTGGGGTGGGAGGCAGGCAGGAGGGAATAAGGCGATCCTGGCAGATCTCACGGAGTAATGAACTTGAAGCAGAATAGATCCGGAGGAAGAAGGAAGAGCCGGAGCCAGAGGCCCCCAGAGTGAGGGGGAGAGTGTGGGCGGAGAGGCAGAACACGCCGGGTCCTGAGGCCTTTGTGACGACTTTGGCTCCTAATGACATGGTGACCCGTTTAGTGAGTTTTGAGGGGAGGGGTGATGTAGTCCAACTTATGCTTTTGTGTTTGTGTCTTTTGGGGGGAGGTAATTTATTTATTTTAATGAATGTGCTGGTGATTGAACCCAGGATCTCAAGCATGCTAAGCATGCGGCCTACCACTGAGCTACACCCACCACCCCAATGTATGTTTTTACAGGCTCCCTCTGACTCTGTGTGGATGAGAGATTGTAGGAAAGCAAAGATGGAAACAGGAGGCTATTGGTATCCACGAAGGGCTGAAGGTGGCTCTTAGGAGGGCGGGGAGCAGAGAGCAGGTATTTAATTAAGACAGAATATCCAGAATTTTCTAACAAGCTGGATTTGCTGTCTGTGAGTGTAAAAGAAAGAGAGAGAAAGGACATGGTTCCAACATCTGGGCCTGGACAATGGGAGGAATGTCCTCTCCGGATGGGAAAGGGGATGGGAAAAGGTGGGGCTGAGCAGGTGGAAAGGGGCTGGTATCAGCTCAGTTCTTCAATGTCATGGTTAAGGGGTGTATTACATATTGCCACAGAAGTGCCTAATAGGTAGAGGAATCTGTTTTCTTTTTCTTTTTAACATTTAAAAAATATAATTTAAACATATTAATTGTATTATGTGAATGATTTGGGAATTTTGTTTCATGCCAAGGTATATGTTATATATAGCCAAATGGAACATATATCAAAAAAGGGGAGAAACGAGGGCTTTCACATAAACTGACTGTCCGTAACGTAGGTAAAATTTCAATAAAACCAGTCTTCAGGGCAAAAACCTCATCTCGGTGTTACATAAAAATAAATGAAAAACGACTATGTTGATGTACCATTATTTCATGTTACATAATAGCCCCAAACTAACACAGTGTTTAACTATGAGGCTTGTAGAAATACTATTCGCTTTATTCACATAAATACAGAAGTGCAGAAATGTTCTAAGGTAGAATTAGCATCTTAGTGGAAATAATACATATTTGAGCATTTTACATGATATATATGTACTGATTCAAAATTTGGAAAAGTAATTACATAGTAGAACATATGTATGAATGAGAAAGCAAGATGAATGAAAGGAAAAGAATGTGATGTGAGTCTCAGGGATAAAGGCTCAGATGGAAAGGGGAAATCAGGGAATTTTGGAGAAATCGAGAAATTGATGGCATGCCAATTTCCAAGGCTGGGTTGCTTCCACCAAAGGAATAGCAGAGAGAGAGAGGAGAGGCCCAGGAACCCACCCTGGGGAACACCCACAGTATATGTTTGGAAAAAACAGGAGACATTGGCAAAGGACCAGCCAGCAGGCCAAAAGCAGAAACAGACAGAGCAATGGGCTGGAGGTTGAATGAAGCAGGAACACGGGGTAGGAGGGATGGAAGAGCTGGGTCAAATGCTGCCGAGGGGCCAAGCATGATGAGGAGTCAAAATTGACCACTATATTTAGCAACATGGGGTCACTGATGGCCTTGACAGGGCAGTTTCCATAGAGCGAGGGATCAGGCGAAAAGCCAGAGTGGGTGTAAAAGGGGATGGCTCAAGAGAAGATGCAGACAGTGAGTTTAAACAACTCCTTAAAGATTTGCTGCAAAGACACAGGGTGGCAATTGGTGGGGGTGAATTAGGGTCAAGGAGTGCTGTTTGTTTAAGAGGATGGACGTTTATATACTGATGGTGCCAACTAGCAGGACAACAAAATAGATGAGGCAGTGAAAGAGAGGATGGTTTTGGGAGTGACAACCCAGAGAAGATGGGAGGGATGGGGCCTCGGGGACTTTTGGAGGAACTGGCTTTCGATGCCAATTTTAATAAGCAGTGGGGCACCGAGAGTGAGGTCACAGACATCAGAAGGTGAGCGCATGTGCTGGGAGTTGCTTGTGAAATTTCTCTTCTGTTGGCTTGTTTGCTTGTTCAAAGTATAAAACTAACGTTACCAGCTGAGGAACAAGGAGGAAGAAAGAGTTACTGGAGCCATGAGCAGAAGATAAGAAAGAGCCTTCCAGGGAGAATGGGACAGTAAAAAGGGCAGGGGGAGGCGGGGGAGTGAGCTCCCAGAAAGTTACATTTTCTCTTTGACGTCCCCAAATGTGTGATGTGTTATTACCCTTCCTGCTGTCTACAAAATAAAAATTAATTATATTTCAGAGGAAATGCTATTTCATTCTAAGAGGCTGCCTGTTTCTCAGGAATGGTCATCTTAAACTGCAAATATTACAAACAACGTTGAAAAGATGAACCTGTGTACATAAAATCCCCTATTTTCTATTAATCTGTTTACTACTTAGTTCCCCTATCAATAACACATAACAAATACTGCCATGATGGAGGTACATCGATGCTTAAAAGGAAATGAGATCTGTATCCTTTTGCTAAATTCCATGGCTTCCTTAATATGCAGTTCCACTTGGAATTTAGGAATGTCTGGTATAAGAAGTGAGAAACAGTTTGAGAAAATCCCGGCTCAGAATTATACATCACAACCACATCTCACAAGTATATACAGCCGTAAAAAAGTTTAAAAGCAAAACTCCGTAACTATTCTTAAAGACCTTTGCAAACCTGGGCCTGCCAAGATGTTTCCAAACTGGAAAGGAACTCCAATCTCTTGCCTGGTACCGGACCAGAGGCTGGCCAGCCTTTTCTGTAAAAGCGAGAGAGTAAATATTTTCAGTTTTGCAGATCATTTTGTTGTAACCATGCAGGTAGGCAATAAGAAAGCTAAGAGCACTGGGAGACAGGAAACAAACGGGCATGCCCACACTCTCCCTTCCACTCAGGGCAGCTTCTCTGTGGTGGGGAGCTTTGCCACAATCACTTGCTTCTTTGTTTCCATTGGTTTCTTTGTTTCCACCTTACTGCTCAAGCTCAGAACTTCAGGTGGGCCTGGTCCTTCAGCATCCATGCAGGGAAGGCTGAGCGGGGTTGGGAACCCCACCTGATGGAGAAGAGAGATTACTGGGAGGGACATTGTGGAGGCCACCATGACACGAGACAATCACACCTTCCGGGGTGAAAGGGAACGAAGACAAGGGAAGGACACAGTTGTGGGACCCCTAGGTCGCCTGCCAGGCTTGTTCTCCCTCCACGGCAACCATGGGGGACTGGGGGGTGTTGGGCTTCAGCTACGGTGATTAGGATGAAGGGACTCAATATAAAGGACCCTCCACCTCCTCACTAGGTTCCAAACGCAGCCCCTCTAAGTCCACCCTCTGAGTTTCTGGAACTCTGCTGGAAGAATACATGAGCAGGCCAGAGCCAGAGCCCAAGCCATACATGACAGGGGTCTCGTGGGGCTGTAACCCCATGCTCAGTGGTCGGGGACTCCTTGCAAATCTGCAGAAATCCCTGTTCCACCTCATTCCTGGGAGAAACCCCAGATCTCCTCCTGCTCTGTCTGTTCTTCTCTTGAGGCTATTGTCCTGGAGGGATGCTGAGTCCTTGAACCTGGTCCTCCAAACGTACATAAGCAGCCTGTTCAATAAAACAAATTATGCACTTTTTCACATTTGCCAGTTTTTTGATTCCAGAAAGGCTGTGGGACTCATTCTCACAGTCTCCTGTGCCGCCACCACATGGTGGCCCTCTGCTCATGTAAACACGATTTCCCACAACCGCACCCTGCCTCCCAGCTTGTCAGAGGGGGGTGTCCCACAAAGACACAGGTGTATGTGAGGATCCTGTCCCCCAGCAGAAAGCCTGCTCCTGGAGCCACGGACAGGGATCTGGCCTCCTAAGCCGCTCAGCTCTAATTCAAAGCCTAAAGTGGGGGCCCCGAACATTGCTGAATGACTTTCTGAATCACCTGGACTGGAGGGGACTGATTTTCTTTCCAGGAATGGAGGTAGCGTAGCCTCCATTTTCAGGGCTGACCTTGACGATGGATCTAGTTCCCCCGACTGCACCGCAGGAAGGAGAGGCCCTTCCATCCCACAGCTTGGAAACCCAACCCAAGGGAGTACTGAAGCAGTGCATTGCTGCAAGGTCCAGCATCCCTGCAGAGTGGCCTCTGCCCTTGAATGAGCCCCTTCCCAGGGCCTTTCTTGCCCGGACACGACCACACCCCAGGCTGTGCCAGAGCTCTGGGGCTCTGCGTGTCCAGGGCACACAGGTGGGACCTGAGCCAGGTGTCCCCTGGGCCTCAAGGGAGAGAGGTCTGCTTCTGTATCAGGGGAAGGTGACCCCACAAGGCTGGCAGGACACTCTCAATATGGACCTCCAGGAGCCCTGAGAGCAGTTTCCCTGCAGGTGTTAAGAGCCATCATCAGGAGGGCAGGCCCCTCTTTGTGCAGACCATCCCGCAGTGCTGGGCCCACGTGCTGACCACAGAAATCTACATGCCCCCAGGATACCCCAGGCAACCTCACAACTTCGTCACTTGGTGACCTGGGTACCACGAGCTCCTTGGCCATCCCATGAGGGTGGTCCTTGCAGGCATGGTCTCCAGGTTCTCCCGTTGAGAAATCCCCCTGGGTTTCTGTGGTCACAGAGCACACACCATAAGATTCTAGTCCTGCAGTGACCCCCACAGCAGTCAGCTCCCCTGTGCATGTCCAGGGACAAATGACAGCAATTTATTGCCAGGAACCGTGATGAACAAGGGGGTGGGATTCCATACTAAGTTCAGGATCCTGGTAACTCACTCTGCACCCCAAAAAGCTTCCATGAGAAATGTGTGTATTGGGATGTCTGTGCCCCTAGAAGAGCTGTTCCTGAGGGTTCCTGGGACCCTCCAGCCCCTCTCAAGGTTCTCAGATCCTGGGTCTAAATTTCTATCTTCCTCTTTTGGTGTATGGCCACCTGTGTCTCGTGGTCACAGGTCACTTTATTGCATGACTTGGCATGTTCTTAGTGCTCGTCCTCCACCCCTGCACTAGACTCCCAAGATGTTCCCACTGACCCTTGGCTCCCTGGGTGGGTGGCTCGGGGGGCCCTAAGTCTGCACCCTTCACTCTCCTCCTCTATCCCCACCTCTGGGGCCACCCCTAGGTGGACTTGGAGGTGTTTGTAAATGAGTCTTACACAAGGACATGTCTGGACAAAGCAGGACCCCACCCCCGGAAAACTCACCTGCTCCCTTCTCAGAAGAGGACCCCACAGCCCCACATTGCCTCCCAGGGGTCTACTCAGGACACAGTCCTCCAGTTCTGGGCAAGGTGGCTCCCTGGAATCCTTGCTTCCAGGAAGAGTCTCTCTGTCCTTCTTCTGAGTTTAGAGGTGTTCCCATGTCCCTGACCACCAAGATGCCCAGCACAGTCCCTTCAGTGACCTGGAGAGACAAGGAACTTATGTGGCCACAGGTCTCACAGGACACACCTGCAGGGACCCCAGGCTAAAGGGCTGTCCTTCTGCCTTCTCAGGTGTGGCTCCCGTGGTACCTTTTTGCAGGGGGTCCAAACGGGGAGTGTGGCCCAAAGCAGTTCATGGGGCTCTCTGGGCAGGGAAGACTTGGGCCAGGTGGCCTTGCCTGGTTTCCCTGCTGGGCCACTCTGAAAACCCCCACTCCTCTGGCTGTGGCTGGAGGCCCCCCAAACCTCAGGGCGGGGCCCTTTCTCTCAGCCTCCACTGACTCCAAAGCCACGCTGGTGCTGGCCAGGGGAAAGAGCTTTCTTGCCTTCTTTTGGCCAAGTTGCCACAGGTGGATGCTGCGGGGAGCTGGAGAGAGAGGTAGCACTTGCTCAGATGTGAGTGGTTAAGCAATTTGACACCCTGTCAACTAGCCTTAAACATTGGAATGAGGACTTTCCCGGTAAAGCTGGAAGTTACTTTCAGTAACTTGTCTAAAGATTTCTTTCTTTTTTTTCCACTTAAAGACTCATAAAATCTCTCCCAGGTCATTCCTGGTATGGACCATTATCCAGGGATCAATCAGGAAATGCAGGAGGAGAGGGGTGGGGGTGGGGGAGAGGGGAGGTTAGATCAGAGCCCACGGAGAGGAGATGCCCCTCCCAGGAGCCACACACTGGGCTGTGGCTTCTGGCATCCAGCTCTCCTGTTCTCAGGCCCATTCCATCTGCGGAGTTTTCCCAAAAAAACAATGGTGGAAGGGCCATGGAGGACACCTAGACCTTCCAGAATAGACAGGGGGAGCAGAGTCACCATGCTGGCCCTGGGTTTGGAGACAGACCTGCAGTGGAGACCACAGGCTTCTGAGAAGCCAGTTTCGAAATAAAGGCAGTATGCGCTGGAATACCCGGTTCTAGCGAGTTCTTCATCATAGACATGTAATTTACATAGTTCTCACCACGAAATTCTGTGTTCCCAACACGCTACATGAATGACGGCTTCAACACACATTCACTTCTGAGATGTGAACAAGTGTAGAGCCGCTCTTTCATCCAGCATAATGGGCATGGCTACACCTAAGAACACTTACCAAGATTTCTCAGCAAGAGCCAATTTCGAAATAAAGGCAGTTTGTGCAGGAAAAGCCTGTTGGAGTGAGGGCTTCCCCATACACATGTAAGTTATATAGTTCCCCTCACCATGAAACGCTGTTCCCAACATGCTACATGCATGAAGGCTTCGACACACATTCAGTTCTAAGATGTAAGCATGTGGAGAGCCGCTCTTTCATTCAGCACAAAAGGCATGGTTACACCCAGGAAGATTTACCCAGATTTCTCAGCTGCTTCCTTCAGCCAGATTCAAAATAAAGGCAGTTTGTGCTGGGAAAGCCTGTTGGAGCGTGTTCAGAGCTGTTTCGGGCTCTGTCCCAGCTGGAGGGTGCAAAGCCCAACCTCCAGAAAGAGGGACCAGGACCCCACCCGCCAGGTGGTGTTGCCTTTGTTGGGGAACAGTGATCTTTGGGTAAGATATTTTGCGGCTCTCTCTAAAAACTGCTTTGACTTAAGTTTGCATCCTAGTCACCAGTTCCAGGACAACAGAAAAGGCATACCCTACATCCCTTTGCACTCAACTCTTCCCAAAAGAGCAAATATTTGTCCATGAAAATACCAGCTGCTCTTCTAAGGCCCACTAAATACCCAGCAGTGTGGGCGGTGCACTCTTGATCAGGGACAGGAGGAGAGGGAACAGCGGTCCTCCGGCAGGCTTGACCTGGTGTGGCAGCTGCGCTGTGGGTGCGTGGTGGGGAGGGAATGCAGGGAATCCTGTTTGAGGGGCCTCTGTGCACGCCTGCATTATAGTCTGAGGTTTCATACAAAGGCTCCAGGCATCCTAACTGATCAAATACAGCCCCCACCCTTGGGCTGGAACCACCAGGAGATAAGTACCTGTAACAGGGACAGTGCCTGGTGTGGGGAGAGGTCATGGGACACTCCGGGGTCAGGGGCGGTGGTGCTGGGGAAGGCAGGGTATGCAGTGAAGGGTGGAGGGAGCAGGGTCCTTTGCTTGGGGGTGCGAGTTCTTTGGGAGACCACAGGGCATGGCACACATCATCCCCACCCTATACCCCAAATTCCTAGCCCCGCCAACACAGGGGCTGCTCTGCACCCTCTCAACGTGGCTCTCCTGTAAGACCGCACCCAACCAGGCATCTGGCACCCTGCCCTACCTCCCCTCTTGGGACAGATCCCGTCTTCTTGGAAACTGCCTAACAGCGCGTATTCAAGGCCGGCAGCCGGCCTGGCGGATCTGCACTTCAGGTGCCCTACCTGGCCAGCCGTGCCTGCCTGGGCTCAGTCCTCTATCTTGCCCACCGGTAGCCTGGGTCCACTTCCGGTGCAAGCGGAGGCCCCGGAGCCCAGGCTGAGCCCCGCACACAGACAGGTGAGGGTGCCCCCACCCCGCTGCCCCGCCGCCCCGCCGCCCCGCCCACTGGTGGCAGCACTGCCCCAGCCTCCGGCCGGTGCCACCTGCAGGTGAGGACGTCCGCGCGGCCCCGCTCGCCCCGGCCCCACCCAGCTGCCCCATAAGCCTCCCCCCACCCCCGTCCTGGCCGCGCCCTGGCTCCCATTGGCTCCGAAAGTTCTGCCCTCGCACTTCTAGCCTCGGGAGGACGCAGACGTAAGCGCTAGGGGAGGGCCCCGCAGCGTTGCCATGGATACAGACGCCGCGCTCCTCACGGGCCGGCGTGCGCTTCTGGGGCAGGCAGCGGGCTCCGGAAGTGTGCAGCTGCCCGGGACCATGGCGGTGTTTTCTGCTGGGGATGGCGGCTTGCTTGGCCGGGCCACTAGTTCTGGCCGCGTCAGTCGGCGGCCGACATCCTTTCTGGGGCGGCGTCTCACAGACGGTAAACGTACGGCCGCGCCGTTGGCGGGGCCAGAGGTCATGGACCGGGGTGGATCCGGGTTGGTGTGGCGGCCGGGGAGGGCTGTGGTGCCGGGGAGCGGGTTGGGGCGGGGGGGACAGGGCTGGGGCACAGCCTCCGGCTTTCCTCCCCCTCGGGCTCTGGGGCTTGGACCGCGAGTCCGGGTAGCCCTGCGTGGCCGCGGCCTCCCAGAACCCCTGGGAAGGGCAGGTGGAGGACCAGTCTTTTATGAAGCGGGGCCTTACCCGGGTTTTGAAGAGCCCCAAAATCAGATGTTGGAATAGGGTGGTTTATCAGCCTTGTATATCAGCAGGGAAATTTCAGTTCCATCCAGATGTTGGCTCCTTCGATAAAACTCAGGAGTAAGTCAAGGGTCAGTGTCAATTAGCAGTTATCTAGGGCTTGACTCAAAATAGACTGTGCGGGGTGTAGAGATGGTAGATGGGCCCTCCCTTTCAAGGTTGGTAGTCTTCTGGGATTAGAGGCCTCAGTTGAGGATTACATCCTCATCTGCAGTAATGGAGGTTGTGGGAAACATTAACACAGAGAAGGGAGGGGTGTTGCTGCGGTAACTCATTAAAGAAGCCAGGACACTTGCCTGGCTCTTGTGTAGGAGAGTCTCGCCTAGGGTAGGGCAGCAGTTATCAAAGTGAGTCCGAGGCCCCTGAGATGCAAGACTATTTTCGTAGAAACGCCGGGAAGTCACCTGCCTTTTGCACACTCTTGCACTCCCGAGTTTCCTGTGGGGTTTTCCAGGGAAAACCTGGTCTGTGATATCACAAAACAGGTAATGTAGAGGCAGATATAATTAAGCTCTCAGCAGTCCAAAAGAGATTTTCAGAAATTAAAATCACTGCTATTCCTCTCATTAATGATTTTTGTTTAGAAAAATATACTTATTTTTTGCTTAAGAGTATTAATGGTATCATGTAGTAGGTTGTTATTATTTTTAAGTGAACTCATAAGCATTTTTTAAAGTTCTTATTTAACTTCTAACACAGGAACTATTGATAGATTTAACCTACATAAACAGCAGCCTTTTGAAGTCCTCAGTAATTAAGAGTGTACAGGGGTCTTTAGGCCAAGAAGTTTGAGAGCCCCTGGAGAACGGGTGCTCAGGTACTAGTCAGGTGCTTAGCGTTGATAGACAGATGCCAAGATGTCTTCTGCATGTGCTCCCGGACTCGAAATAATTGGCCACACAGAGATCGGTGGGCAGTGCCTCCACTATACAAACCAGAAGCTGCTGAACGTGTCTTGAGTCTAGGCCATGTGCTGTGCAGAGATTCCCATTGTATCTGTTCTAAGCCGGGATTCCTGTGCAGAGACCTGGCCCTGAAGACCCGCTCTCCTTTGCTCCCTGCCAGGTACCTTCTGTGTTATGTCAACCCTCCGGAGGGCTTCAGCCTCCGTAGGGGCGTCTGTATCCACATCGCCTTCCTCCTGAAGACCCTGCTGAAAATGGAGGAGTCGGTGCTGGTGATACCCTCTTGGGGCCGCCTCTACCATTGGCAGAGCCTGGACATCCACCAGGTCCGGATTTCCTGGTCTGAATTTTTTGATCTCTCAAGTCTCAACAGAAACATCCCTGACACTGAGTACGAACAGTTCATTGCAGGTGAGATGGTGATCATTTAACTGGGGCCAGACGGTTTTTGTTCTGGTTCCGATGTGAACATCGGGCCGTCTTGCTTCGGGCTTGTCAGTCTGCTTAGGGGCCGTGCTCATGTTTCCTGCACTGCAGGTGAATTTGGTCTTTCCACAGTTTTTCTCAGGAAATATATCTGAAGTGTATGAGCACTGTGTTCCCTCCCCTCTGAAAACCCTGGCCTTCTGGTGAGATGGAGCAGTGACAAGGAGGCCACTGCCACAGAGGCCTTGTCCCAGCAGGACTCGCTCCCTGGGCAGTAAGGGCCATTCTTACCTGAAGGAAAACACGATGTATGTGTACCATGGGCCACGTGCTGGAGAAGGTATGTAACCTCTCATTCAGTATAATTTGGTCCTGCTCAAGCTTCCCATTTTACTTTTTGTAGGAGGTAAGAGTTGAAGATTTTCTTTGAATACAGCTATTTAGAGCTTATCTTTTTTTTAAAATTGAAATGTGGTTGATTTACAATGTTTAGTTAGTTTCAGATATACAGCTGTTTTGTTAGTTTCAGGTATACAGCATAGTGATTCAGTTGTACATATACATAGTCTATTCTTTTTCAGGTTCTTTTCCATTATAGGTTGCAAGATACTGAACATTTTCCCCTGTGTTCTACAGTGAATCCTTGCTGTTTGTCTGTTTTACATATAGTAGTTTGTAATTGTTAATCCCAAACTCCTAAGTTTGTTTTCTAAGTCTGTGAGTCTGTTTTTGTTTTGTAAATAAGTTTATTTGTATCTTTTTTAAAAATTCCACATATAAGTGATATCATTATGTTACTTGTTTTCCTCTGTCTGAGTTATTTCACTTTAGTGTGATAATCTCCAAGTCCATCCATGTTGCTGTTAATGGCATTATTTCCTTCTTTGTTACAACTGAGTAATGTTCTTTTATATCTAAATACTACATCTTTATCCAGTCATTTGTCAGTGGGCGTTTAGGTTGCTTCTATGTCTTGGTCATTGAAAACAATGCTGCTGTGAACATTGGGGTGCAGGTATCTTTTGAAATTAAGGTTCCCTCTGGATATATGCCCAGGAGTGGGATTGCTGGATCAAATGATGTCTTTTTTTAGTCTTTTGAGGAATCTCCATACTGTTTTCCACATTGGCTTCACCAAACTACATTCCCAGCAATAATGTAGGAGGGTCCCCTTTTCTCCAAGCCTCTCCAGCATTTATGGTGAGTGGATGTTTGAATGTTGGCCATTCTGAGTAGTGTGAGATGATAGCTTATTGTAGTTTTTGATTTGCATTTCTCAGATAATTAACGATATTTTGCCTTTTTTTATATGACTATTGGCCATTTGTATATCTTCACTGGAGAATTGCTTGTTTAGTTGTTCTGCCCATTTTTGGATTGGGTTCTTTATTTTTTTTTTCTTATAAAGTTGTATGAACTATTTTTATAGTCTACAAGTTAAGCCATGTTCAGTCTCATCTTTTGCAAATATTTTCTCACATTCCATAGGTTGTCTTTTCGTTTTGCTTATGGTTTCTATTGCTTTGAAATAGCTGATAGGTGTAACTAGGTCCCATTTGTTTATTTTGGCTTTTATTTTCTGTTGCTTGGGTGGATTGCCCTAGGAAAACACTGCTGATATATATGTCAAATAATGTTTTGCCTATGTTTTCTTCTGAGAGTTTTTTAGCGTCTTGTCTAATGTTTAAGTCTTTAAGCCATTTAGAGTTTGTTTCTTTTTTGGGTTTTTTTTTTCAACTCTATTATATTCTTTCGATTTGTGGTTACCCTATTTTTCAAGTATATCAACCCATTATCATATCTATTTCCTTTAGACTGATAATCACGTAGGCTCCAACACATCCTAAGAATAATGAGAAAAAGGAAAAAGAAAGAGAAAAAAATCTATCTTTTCTTGCTACCGTCTCCCTTTCCCACCTTTTTGTATTTTGATGTACTTTTTCTTTTTTACATCTTCATGTTTATTGTCTTGTAACTCGTTATTTCATTTCCAATGATGGTTTTCCCATTTCTATAGCATCCTGCTTCCTTTCTGTTTAGAGTAGAACCTTTTAATGTCTCTGTTTGGTTCCATAATGCTGAATTATCTCCCTAACCCCCTCCCTCCTGAGTCTCTGAATACTCAGTACAGGGAAGCCAAACCATCCTAGCCTTCATCGGTCTTGAGATGCAATCTTCAGAGTAGGAAAGAAGAATCATTGAAAAATAATATTCTGTTTGTTGCTTTCTACCCTTGCCCAGAGAGTGAGAATCACCTCTGAAGGCGGAGGAAGAAAGATGGGGGCACGGGGCACAAAGTCTTTTCTCCTTTTGCTACTGAAAAAATGATTTCTTTTGTAATTAGTGATGATGCCCTTTAAATTGGTAAGATCGAGATTCCACAGCTTCAGCGCCTGTGAATAACCAGCTGGGAGAAAGCTCTCCAGGGCCCCTGCAGTGGGAAAGGCAGCCCCTCTGAGCACCTGTTGTTCTGTATTCTTCCTGCCTCCACACAGGTTCGCTAGGCACTGTGCAGGACGATGCAGTTCCCCAAGGTGGAGGACTGGGAGACCCCTGCTTGGTGGCGAGCCACAGGAGCCCACACTTGAAGGACAAAGTGAAGAGTAGAGGGGCGGACATAGGAACAGAGGATGGTTGAGAACCAGGATAGTTTCCTGGAGGCCAGCAGGTGAGACTGGTGGGGCAGATGGGGCCCTGGTGCATGGGCAGTCCTTGAGGGATCTGAAGCAAAGATATGAACCAAGATACTGGATTCGTGTGGGGGTAAATCTCCCCCTGGAGGCTACGTGGCAGTGCAGCGAGCCCAGGAGGAGCGGGCATTTCCCCAACGTTGGGTTGACAGATCACAACCAACTCACTGGGAACCGAGAGGTACAGAGATATTGTCAACTTTTTGTCCCTCTTCCTGGAAAAAAATTGCTTCCTGTTGAATAGCCTGTGTAGTTAGTGAGAATTAAAGACATGAAGTAACATTTCCTCAAAAGTCATCCATTGTGTAGTTGTTAATAAGGGTCAAATGCAAACTTGAATAGATTAAATCAAACAGTCATCATCATATTTTAAAATCTTTTAAAATAAAAATTCTTGCTGTCTTTGTTCTTCATTTCAGGGTTCACTTGGTGATAATAGTAACAAAAGCAACAGCAAACCTTTAAAGAATTCTGTCCTGCTTTTCCAGGAACTCTGTGTTCATGACAAACCAATGAGGTGGCACTTTACAGGAAATACAGTCATTAATCACACAGCTAGTAAATGGCAGGGGTGGGACTTGAACCCAAGCTGTCTGGCCCCAGAGCCCCCTCTCAGGCCCTTCAGTGCAGCTCATCACTTGGTATGCCCAACAGAGGCCAGCATTAAAGAGCAGCGTGACCTTGGCCAAGGCTGCTTCACTGCTTGGCCTCTGTTTCTTCATCTGTAGAATGGGGGTGTGGGCAGTGAACTCTGTGAGCTCAGTGGTCACTTCCTCCAGCTCTGCTATTCTACTGCTTTGAGTTAATTTAAGAAGTATCCGAGCCCCTGAATGGCCCACCCATAGGCGGGCGCTTTGCTAGGCCGTGGGTTACGGAGAAAAATAAGATCAGCCTGCTTCTCCGAGGAGCCTGTGTCCCTCCACGGCAAACGGCTGTGAGGCCCAGGCTCCCTCGCTGGCAGTCGGGGACTGGGCAGGAATGTCTGATAGAAGATGGAAGCAGAGCCCCTCCGGGAACAGTGGTGGCCACAGAGCTATCAGGAGCGGGAGCATCTGTCCAGGCTGCTGAGAGGGGGGCCCTCATGAGGCCAGTAGCCCCCCCAAACTAAGCCCTCAGGACAAAGATCCAGCCATTCCTGCAGTGTCACAACAGAGCCAGTCCATCCTCATCACTGTGCCCCTGTGCTCCTTTGTCCTGGGGCCTCTCTTCCCCCTACAGCCAGAAGACTCTTCTCCCTCTCTTCTCTGAGTGTCCCCTCACTTCACCCATGGTCCCTGCTTCCTGGGCCACCATCTCTGGAGTTGACGATTTGCCCCCTCACACCCTCCGTTTGATCAGGAGCCTGGGTTGACCTTCTTATGCTCACTTTCCCCCATGAGGTGATTTCTCCTCCTCTCTTGGGAACACCTGGAAAACCCAGTCCATTCCTAGCAGTGCCTGCCACCCTGGCCTCCCTGCTCATCTGCCTCAGTCAGGAGCAGCTGGACCACCAACTCTGTATTGCCTCACCGCTTACCATCAAGACGTCAATGTTGATTCTCCCTCCACCACCCAGTATGGTCATTGTAGGGTCTTCTTCTCCGTCAGCCTGAGCCAGACACCTCCCATTCACCCTACCCCCGGGCTCATACCCGGGCGTGTCTCCACCCCAGGTCCAGCCTCTCTCCTTTATGTGCCCAACTCTAGCCATCCAGCTGCTTCTCCACCAGCCTCCTTGGCCCTCCTTCACCCTCACTGGGGCATCATGCACTGGCTCCTCTGCTTTCCTACCTGTCCATGTTCCTCTTCCTTCCACTTCCCCACCTTCCAGCTCTGCATCCACAGTCAGCACTCTCTTTATGACAAACAAAACTCCCTTGACCCTTGATCTTTTCATTTCCTCACCAGGACGACTTCCATCTCGGTTCACCCAGCTCTATTTGTTCTGAGCCTGCAGGCAGCAGGCTCTCCCAGCACAGATTTCTAAGACTACAAATCAATGCCCAGCATGTTGCCACTGCCAGGCAATCCTCCAGGATTTCTCTAGTGAGCACATTTCCCCACTTGTCACACAGTGGTGTCAACATTCTATGCTCTCTGCACACCTCTAAGCTTCCCTCTGTCTCTTCCCTGACTCCCAGCAGATGGCCTTGCCTCCTGCTTCAGAGAGAATGACATGTTACTGGAAAGGAACTCACTCACCTGCAGCAAATCTGCTCACCTCACCTTTTATCTGTCCCTCTCCCACCTGGACTCTAGCTGTAGTTGTTCTTAATTTAGTGAGTTTAGTTGACATATATATACACAGTTAAAAGCTTAGCACACTATAGGCTACCTTCTTGGGCTTACTTTTTCAATTTAACATAGAGTGTATGATGCATCCACTTCGTTGCATGTACCTGCAGTTCATTTGTTTTAACTGATCTTAAATGTTGTGTGTGTGAAAGTAACACAAGGCAAGTGTAAGCCAGGATTCAGGATGCTGGTTACTTCCTGTGAGAAGAGGCCTAGGGCAGGATAGGACACAGTATGTCACTGTCAATAGTCCTGTTCTGGTGCTGGGTGATAGGTTCACAACTGTTTCTTATAATATTAATTTTAATACATAAATACTTCTGACAGGCACCTAAGGTGAGAATGTGTCATGAGCCAAGATATACAATGAATAATATTACATCATTATTGTTATGTAATCTTGTTATAAAATATATTAATCATAATCCTACATTGTTATGTGTTATATATTATATAGATGCATGAATTATATATTATGTATATAAATAACTACATATGTATTATATACTATCTGATAATAAATAAACAGAACATAACATGCTAGTATATCTACTATTATGTATTATTTAATAAATAATATACTATATCCTGTTATATGACATGGCACCTAATCTTTAATCAAATAAAAATATGTCACTATATGTAATGGTAATTAATAAAATTAAACGAAAATGCCCTCAGCTTTTAACGCCAACACCGCTCCAGCTGTCACTGTCTATCTTCTTCCCTTTCATGGTCGAGGTCCTCACGGTGCTATCTGTTCCCCTTTTCATCTCGTTATCCTGAACCTTCCTCCCCCTCCCATCCCATGCTGCCTTCTTCCCCGTGGTCCCTCTAGTCACCAGCGGCCTCTGGGGCACTGATTTCCGGGCAGTGTCTCAGGCCCAATCTCACCAGCCTGTCCTCCGCCTCTGCCACCGCTGGTGGGGACGGGTCGGGGGGCAGAGTGCACCTGTTGTCCTGGAAGAGAATGCAGCACAGACTCCGTGACCAGCAGGAGGTGTGGCCGGGACCTGCAGGACTGGGGGAGAGCCAGACTGTCTGCATCCAGACCGGGGGCACTTGGAGTGTGAAGAAGCCCAGACCTCACTGCCCCTGAAGTGAGGAAAACACCCTCAGGTGAGTTAAAGTGCTTATGACCTAGGTCTGTTGGCTGCAAAGGACAAAGGGGTCTCTAAGGGGAGGTTAGTTGATGTTCCAGGCCCCACCAAGGCCCTAAGGGCTGGCGGGGAAGCAGGCTGGATGCTCCACTGGACCCAGTGTCCCCTCGGGGGTGGGACCTTCCGGAACAAGCAGAAAGCCCTCAGTCTCTGGGGGAACGCGGCAGTGTGGGAGCATCCCTGCAGTGAGTCAAGTGACGTCAGGGCCTGTGGGATCCGTTTTTATGGCCACATTGAGCCACAGCAGGAGTGGATTCCTGTCTCTCCAGCTGACATCCTCGTGTCTGAGTGCCAGGTTTCAGACCCGATCCCCTGGGGCGCTAGGACAGTTATACACAGAGGCGGCTCGGGGAGGCCTCAAGAGGGCTGTACTGTCCTTGCTGCCGACACGATTACACAAAGATCAAACAATCCATCAATGGGAAGAAAATAAGAACCATGGTCACATCTGGACCGCAAGCTTAGATGTGGTATATGGGTGATATTTATCGACAATCTGGCGAGGATCTGGTCAAAGCTAGAGGCCAAGGCAGCAAACCGGTAGTGACACTAAGGAATATCGTGGTGCAGAGGCTGGACTGGGGTTCTGCAGGCTCCTCCCAGGAGGAGCCTGTGTTTGGGAGGTGGCTAACGTGCCTGCTTCATGTCACTAGCAAGTGATGCCACCTGCGGAAAATCAGCTATAATCCTGAGCCGGGTCAGCCCTGGGTGATGTGATAAAGGCTCCTACAAGAGGAGGCGCCAGACGGATAGTGAACCAACCAACAGGCTGATGAGTTTCTGGCCTGTGTTTACCGTGCTTTCGCAGCCAAGAATGAGGAGAGAGTTGAGTGGCTCACCATGAAGATTTTAACAACTTAAGAGAGTTCCGTGTCTCACTGCATTTCAGTGTCACCCGGAGGAATTCAGGAGGTGTTTAGACCCAGAGGGGACTAACGGCCTCTTGGTTCCTCATCAACCTGACAAACCCACCAGCCCTCTATGGCCAGACCTTGGCAAGTGCCTTCCCTTGTTCTAACAAATCCCTTTCCACTCACGCCTGTGGTATGCTTTTATTTTTGTTTAATTAATGGGAATGAAGATACCTTACAGCCTCTTCAGACCTTTCCTTAGGCATTCTGCTCTTAGACCCCGGCAAGGGGGCCCGCTGCCCTGGGTCCTGCACTGCAGAGGGTCCCTCTGGCCCTGACACTTCCTCTGGCCACGCCCTCCATGGGGTGGAGTCAGCAGGGCCAAGGGGACAGGGTCATTGGCTCCATCCCGTGCTCTAGAAACCCAGGACCCCAGATGCCCTGTCTCAGCAGCCCCTGACCCATTCCTAGTGCCTGCACCGGCTCTCCTGGAAGCTCAGATTCCCAGGACTCACAGAGAGGCCAAAGGGCAGCTGTATGTATGGAGGGTATGAGCAGATCCCGGATGTGAGTTTTGAGTGTTCCCCTGTGCACATCCAAGGCCCCTTGTGGCAAGGGATGGACCCAGCATTGGGAAGAAAAGGATCAGGCTAGTGGTCAGAGACTGGGAATCAGCTCTCCCCACACGATCACTTTCTTTGCCGGACTCCCTTTGTCTTGGAATTCTAAATTTGAACCTGGCCTTCCCCCTTATAATGAACGTATATTTGTAAAGGCAGGACTTTAGAACCTACTGCACTTAACATGTTTACATGTATAGGATGTGAGCTCCCAGGTATGCTCTGGCCCTGCACTTCCAAAGGTCCAGAGCAGTTATGTTGGCTCTACTGAGACTGTAATTGGTAAAGACCATCTCCAGAGAGGAGGGCTCCTGCTTCATGCTCCAAAGTCAGGATCTTCTGAGTGGATAAAACAATGGACACTGGACCCTCAATTGTAAATTGATTTAGAATAATGCCAAAGTGTGTAAGACGTGTGTGTGCGCACGCGCGCACCTGGGGACGTGTGTTGTCCATGACTGTGTGTTTGTGTGTGCTCACGTGCACCTGGGGATGTATGTGGTTCTGTATGTTATGTGTGTGTGTGTGCCTGAGGACGTGTGTGGTTGTGTGTATGTTATGGGTGTGTGGGTGGTACATGACTCCATGTGTGTGTGCCCGTGGGGATGTATGTGGACCAGAGCAAGTGTGTCTGCACGTGTGTTTGTGTGTATGTGCATGCATTACTTTTAATAGTAGAAGCTGTCCTTTAGAAATACGATGTAGTAAAAATTGTATGATGCCCTTTGCTGTATAAAGCAAAATTAAAATTATCTTCAATCACCAGAAATTTAGTCCCCCTCAGATTCTGGTTTTTTTCCATATTGATTATGTCCTCATTTTACTGATGAGGAAACTGTAGCTTAGAGATGTTAACTGACTCAACCAAGGGCATGGATCTCGCGCGCCCAGGGCCAGGACCCAGTCCAAGCCGTGCTGCTCCAGAGGCCTGGAGCCCTGCTCACGATCATGCGTGGCCTCTTGGCGGGGGAACAGATTCTGATGGGCTGTGGTCAGCGTGCAGGCTGCCCGTGCCGGGGACTCGGGAAGCCGAGTGGAGAGTACCAGACAGCAGACAAGAGTGAAGGGCTGCTCAGAAGTCAGATAGTTTCCTAGGTCTTGGATGAGGAAGGAGGCTCACTGCTCATCCTTGATCCCTTTGCTGGTGGCCAAAAGGGACCAAGGCCCACGAGAGCACTTCTGGGAGCTGCCTGCCAACACCTGGAAAAGGACTGCTCAGGACTGGCTCTGCAGTAGGAGCAGAGGAAGGAAATGTTGCCTCCTGGTGGACATCCTTTGTGATGGCAGTAGGAGGCCTAGGAGCCTTGGTATCGAGGTGGCAAGGCAAGGTCCTAGTGGATGATCGTTTCCACGTGTCTTAAAAATCATTGCTTCATATATTTTATCCATTTTGTGGTTTATTTTAGGGTGGTAAATATGGTCAGTGTTACTCCATATTACCTAGATTAATTAATTTTTTTATTGTTAATTTTCTCTTCAGTGATTTGGAAGCTATATTGCCTCTTAAAGAAAATTCTCTCTAAATCTTTATAAATCATCTGTAAGTTCATATATTTATACGCAATTGGACCAGTATTCCTTTAAGTGTCTCAAAAATGAAATAATCTATTAGATCCTGTTCCTCAATAATGATAAATTTAGCATATTTTACCTCTCTGTTGTTCTAAATTGTGTGTGTGTGTGTTTGTGTGCTCCAGTTACTACTTTTTAGACAGTTGCTTTAAGTTTGTTACATTAACAAAGAAAATATAGGTATATACATCTTGGATTTCATTGCTCACTACCACTATTTAATCCCATGTCTTTCCCACTTTTGAGTTATTTACTTATTGGGATTTCCCAATCAACTGGACACATGATTGACTAATTGTTTTTGAGTGGTGGACTTGGAACACTTACATATCTATATGCAGATTTATGTTCTCCTCATCAACAACTCTCAGAGTGTTGTTGATGGCCCAAGCCTTGTTTTAAATTAAGGCATTGTTTTTCATCACCAAAAAAAAAAATTATTAATTTAAGGTGCTGTCTTTTTATGGCTGGCTAGTCTTTTATGGTGAATGGATATTAATAGAGATTTCCTTAACCTTCCTCCTTCTTTTTGCCATAACTCGAATTCATTGAGAAGCATGTTTTTACCATTTCTCAGATTGGCTTCAACTTTGACTTCTGCTTTAAACCATCGCCCCACTCTTTTTCTCCATGCTTATTCCTGAAAAAGTGAGCTCTCTATTGGTTTATAGGTGGTTCCCATCAAAGATGTGTGACTCCCTGTCCCAAGTTCCAAAGGAAGAGAAAAGGAAAGATTCCTGTTTCTGGTGGTTACATTTTGTCAGGTTAGAGATCTAGTTATCCGTGTGGCTGCGGTGGAATCTGCAATATCTTGGCTCAGAGTTTCCTTTTTCTGGCTTACTAGGGGAACCGCATTAGCTGGGGTCATGTCGCTGTGGCCGTTGTCAGGATCCTGGGACTGAGGCAGCCCCTTTCCCTCCTTGTTATTTTGATCTTGCAAACTGGGTCCCAGCTATGTGATCCCTGCACCTGGTGGCCAGGATCGCCCCACACGTGACGTGTACCCAGTTCCTTGGCGTTCCTCACTGCTATCAGCTAGTTCCAGTAAGTGTACGTGATGGCTTCCACTACTGTCCTTCCTCCATCCTCTCCAGGCAGGCCCTCCTTTCCCACTAGTTGGCCCTAAGCCTTCTCTCCTGCGCTACATACGCTGACGGAATTCCTCAGGGTTTCCAGCAGGTAGATGGGTCTCTTCTATGTTTGGACCCCTTCAGTGCTTGCAGTGAAAATTTAGGATGTGGGAAGGAGGAGCTTGAGGCTTCTCCGTATCTAGGGGCTCCCTATCCAGCAGATTCAACTAACGGTGGATTGAAAATATTGTTGAAAAAACAGAAAGTTTCAAAAAGCAACACTTGAATTTGCCATACACTGACAACTACTTACATAGCATTCATGTTGTATTAGATACCATGAGTAATCTAGAGATAATTTAAAGTACACAGGAGGACACAGTGAAAGAGAAAGTGACAACAAATACATGTGTATATTCATGTATAACTGAAAACTTGTGCTGTATGCTGGAATTTGATACAACTTTGCAAAATGACTATAACTCAATTAAAAAAGTTTGTATATATATATAAAAGTAGATGGGAGGATGTACATGAGTCCCATGCAAGTCCTATGTCATTTTATACAAGAGGCGTCAGCATCCATGGATGTTGACTTCAGGGTGAGTCCTGGAACCAGTGCCCCATGGTTACCAAGGGATTACTGGAAGTCCAGGCTCCTTATCCCAGCCTGCCATGTCCCCACATGGTCTGACTCCTACCTGTACCACACTTCCCTTGTCACTCTCCTCCAGCCCTGGCAGACTGCCCTCTGATTCTTGAACAGGCCACACTCACTGCGCATCATGTCTGGCCTTTAGAAATACCCGTTACTTTCTGAGCATGGCTCTGCTTTCACAAGATGGGCTGCATTGTCACTAGAGAAGTCAGTGTGGAGGTTCCTTTAAAAACTGAAAATGGACTTAACTCATGATCCAGCCTTCCCACTCCCGGGCATATGTCAGAAGAAAACTCTAATTCAAAAAGTCACATGCACCTCAATGCTCACAGAAGCAGTATTTATAATAGCCAGGACATGGCAACAACCCAAATGTCCATTGACAGGTGACTGGATAAAGAAGTAGTAGTATATTTATACAATGGAATACTACTGAGCCATGAAAAAACAAATAATGTCATTTGCAGCAACATGGATGGACGTAGAGATAGTCATTCTAAGTGAAGTAAACCAGAAAAAGAGAAAAATGCCATATGATATCACTTATATGTGGAATCAAAAAAAGACACAAATGAACTTAAATACAGAAGAGAAACAGACCCACAGACATAGAGAAACAAACTTATGGTTCACAGGGAGAGAAGGGGATGGGAAGGGATAAATATGGGGATTCGAAAAGTGCCCCTCTTGGGGAGTGATGGAAATGTTAGCTATCTTGATCGTGGTTATGGTTTTCTGGGTGTAGACATTTATCAAATTCACCAAGTAGTACATGTGAAATATGTGTATTTTATTGTACAGGTATCATACCACAATAAAGGTGCCCTTAAAAAAAACAGGAAAACACTGGCAGCATTTTGTCCTACGTTTTTATGTGTCTTAAGTGAGTGGGTCTTCAAGATTCTGGTCTGCCATATTTTCTGAACCAGAAGTGCCCTCCTTCCCTTTTCTTTGGTAAACTGTCAGTGGGTGGCATTTATTCCCGTGGCTTCAACTGCTCTCTGTCCAGTGATTAACTGTCAAATCTTTTCCAGCATGGACATTTCAGTTCAGTCCCAGAAATATACTTCTAATTGACAAGTAGACATTCCCATTTGATTAGCCCATAAAAATCTCAAGCTCTGTTTGTCTGGATTTACACTCGCTCAGAACTAGTTTTACTTTTTCAAACAATGGCATCACTGTCCCATCTCTTTTCTGTGCCAAACATCTGGGAGTTTTCCTTTACTTTTCCACTCCCTCACCCCCGTCAGTACTACAATTCTCTTCCTTAATGTCCCCCAACTAAGTCCCTGCTCCTCGCTCCCCACTGCATTAATTCCCACCCCTTGCTAGTCTCCCCAGTGCTGTACTTTAGAGTGAACAATCCACTTTGCTCACTTTTAATGACTAATCTGTGTCACTCTCCTCTTATAACCCCAAAGAATTCCACGCTGCGTGTGTGAGGAAGTCCACGCTCCCTGATTTAACGTCACACCTTCTCATCACCTAGTTGCTGCTTTTTTTCAGCCTCAGCTTCCGTTAGTTCCTCACAGCCTCTAGCCTCACTGACATTCCTTCCCTAAGTGCAAAGTGCTCTTAGACATGACCAGGGGTCTGCACGAGACACGCAAGCTGCTGAGAATCCCGTCCCCACCATGCACTCTCCTGGTCTAGAGATTTGCTGGAATCCGCCAGATGTCAGTGCAGAAAGTATTTCCTCTCTGACACCTTCCCTATCTTTTAGAACACAGCCCCAGGCAGTGCAAGAGCCCCTCTGAACATATAGTATATATGATGCAAAGTGACTCTTACCACATTGTTTTGAAAATCTATTTAAATTTGTATCTTCCACGACACACTGTGATCTCCTTGAGGGATGGGGGGCTGTGTGGTATTTGTCTAGACAGCTAATGTCTGGCATAGACCCCGGGCCATCGGAAACAGTGTGCTGACTCACCAAGAAGACTTGTCGTCTTTGCGATGTACGAAAGACTACATGCTCTCTGATCTTACACCATCCGGCAAGGGTCAAAATAATTTCACATAGAACTACAGAGGCAAAATATGTGTATTCTTTTCCTCTTTGTGAGCCCGAGATCATAGGCATCCTGGAACGGAGGTGTCACTCAAAGCTGTCTGTCCCCTAGGCTGTTACGCCCAGCTTCAACATATTTTTTGAAGTTGTAGGGATACGTGTACATCACCCCATCTTAGAGCAAATGGTGCTTCAGCCTGACCAAGTTTAATGTCCATATAAAAATCAGAAATCTTCCAAACTGAAGCCTGAAGAAACATTTCCCTTTTCTCCTTCCAGTCTGTGTGTCATCTGCACCCCACATCCCCACTGCTCATCTGCGTCAGGCCACCTTCTATCTAGAAACATTTCCGGTGGGACTCTTGGACAAGAACTAATTACAGCAGTAATGAAACTGGTCCCATGAACGTAGGCTCTGCACAACAAGGATGTTTGACGGGAGGCCTCAGCCGCGGCCTGCAGGGTCTGTTCACGTTTTCTGCCTGGCTTCCCTGCAGATGTTGTGCAGAAATTCAAGCCTGCAGTTAAAGTCATAGAAGGCCCAAGAAATTCAGAAAAAATGGAGTGAGATTCATCTCCTTGGGAATATTTTTGAAAACCATCCACTAATAAGAAGAAGAGATTTAAGAGGTACGTTTCAGACCAGATGATGTCCAACTGCAGGTGGGTCAGTTTTGTCATTGTTGCTCGCTAGTTGGCTTTCTGCTGCTTCTAACACGCCGCTTGTAAGAGAAGTGGCCTGAGTCGGCCCTCAGAGCAGAAAGGTGAGCTGGGCCTGGAGACAGCCAAGCTCCTCTGCTGTGTAGTGACCCGCTGAGAAGGAAGGGTTGGCCCAGGGCTTCCTTTGACTCTCTCCCTCAGTTATAAACTCTATGAAGGGAAAATGGAACAAAAATCTTAATTCAATATGGTATTGTCAATGTATAAAAATAATTGTCTTTGGAGGGGATGGTATAGTTCAAGGGGTAGAGTACATGCTGGATTCAATTTGCGGTACCTCAATGTAAAAAAATAATAAAAAAAATCTTTAAAAAAAGAAAAATAATGAAGAAGAAAAGAGATCTCAAACAACCCCAGTTTAAAAAGAAAGAATTCCTTTAAAAATAGTAGTCAGCTAGGTCTTTTGCTAGACTAGGAGTTTGGGATTAACAGGTACACACTACTATGTATAAAATAAATAACCAACTCTCAGGTCCTTAATAAATTAGTTCAACCTGAATCCTTTTTCTTTTTTCCCCTAAGCAACCCGTGGAAGCCTCTGAAATTCTCATCTTATAAAAGAATTCATTTAAAGGTGGTTTGAAAGTTACTGGTTAAAACAGTTATTTGTGGTTCCATGAATATAGGTCTAGTAAGAAAGACAGACAGTAAACCAGTAAGCAAATAAATACATGATGCACTGCCAGGTACTAATAATTGCCACAAAGAAACATAAAGCATATTAGGAGAGAAAATGTTTGAATAGGAAATATGTGTGTGCTATTTTAAATAATCTGGTCAGATAAGTCCTCTCTGAGGGTAAATAATTTGAACAAAGTCCTGAATAAAGCAAAAGAATAAGCCACGTAGGTAACAGACAAGAAAAGCCTCCCAGGCCGGAAGAAGTGTAAGTACTAGACTTGGAGTTAGAAACGCAGCTGTCCTGGTGGGGACCATCGGGCCGGTGAAGATGGGCTGGAGCAGAACGGTGAGAGCTGAGGCTGCAGAGATCGGTGAGGGCCCGGATCACATAGGGCCTTGGTAGGGACTCTGGATTTCCTTCTGAATACAATGGAAAATCACGAAAGTATTTTGCAATGCGGAACAACTTGATCTGATTCATACTTTAATAAGACCGTTGTAGGTAACGTATGGGGAATAAGCAATGGAAACAGGGCAAGGTAAGCTGATGGGAAGCCAGTGGGAAGAGTGCTGCTGACCTGGAGAGAGACACCGAGGTTGGACTGGGATGATGGCGGGAGACGGGCAGAAAGGGGGACACGATTTAACAGTAACGGTCACAGGCCTTAATGCTCGAGTTGGACACAGACACAGAGTGGTACAGGGTGATGGGTATGTGATATTTGGGGATGAGCCACAGTTTTTGTGCAGAGACCTGACGGGAGAATAAAGTGGGGACGTTGACGTCGGTAAGAAGGGTTGGTGGGTGTTGAATTCCCCCTAGAGTCGCGTCTCTGTATCTCTGGAGATGACGTCAGCAGAGCAGGAATGGGTGTTCCTACTTCTGCAGAGAATTGCGTGTCCTCCTCATCGACTAATTCGAGAGGCCGACCTGCCCGTCCAATTGCAACATCTTGAATGCTTCTTTCTATCCAGGAGGAGATTTCCAACTAAGATGCCAATCAAAAATTCCCGTGTCCAGATTTAGAGCTGTGTGCCTTTGGGATGACCTCAGAGATGCCTCCACAGAGGCTCGGTGTGCTCTCTCTCCCTCAGAGAAGACAGTTACCTTCAGTCCGCTGGGTCTCAGCAGAGAAGATTTCACAAATAGCCCCTCTCAGGCCCTGGGGACCAACCACTTGCTTGGCCGAGCTCTGAAAATGAGCACGAGTTCCGGGCAAAGGGCCTTCTCCAGGGGGCCATCTGGCAGATTACATGAGCACAGTGTACAAAAGGGTGAGAAGGTTGATAGTATAAATGCATTTTAATTTTTGCTCTGAAACTGACTCTGTCCTTCCGTTTTGTTAAGCAAGTGTTCTTAGGCCAGACATGATTCTCCTTTTTTCTTTCTATTTGATCATCCAAGAGGTTTAGATAGGGGATTTGTTTTAGGGTAAGAATCTTTAAAAAAAAAAACCTTGCAAATAGCGTCTTGTTAGGCATTTTGACAAGTGAATTCTCCCAGCAGTATTGAACCCCCTTGTTCCTCCAGGGGGTCTCCAAAGGTATACATGTTCCAAATCTGACCCAAAATTAATGAGCCTTTTCTTTTTTTTAAGAACTTCACCATGGACAAAAGATGTCACTAAAGAAGGTGAGAAAAGAGCAATTCCCCATCATCCAGAGTCCCTCCCAAAGAGCCCACCTCTGGAGGAGATGAAGGAGAGAAACGGTTTATTTATACACACGCAGGAGTCAACCAGAAAATTACCTACCATATTAAATGGTGAAAGTTAAAGGCTTTGTTATCAAACTAACTTATTAGGGCAAAGGGAGAGGAGAGAATTGTCTTCCATGACAAGTTTTCTTCTACATCTTTTGAATCTCAGTTATCTTCAGCTTAAAGAGGATTTGTATTAGCCGTGGGTTCCATCTGACTTTCCATTCCTCGAAATTTGTTCTTCTTTTTCAAGATTCACTCATGTATTCTGACCCCCTGGATTTTCCACGTGAATTTTAGATTGATTGTCAATTCCTGCAAAACACCACCTGGGATTTGGGTAGGCATTCTTTGAAGCCTTAGATCTACTCGTGGACTATTGTCATCTTAGTAGAATGAAGCCTTCTGCTCCATGAATATGGGATTATTCTCTGTGAATGTAGGTCTTAATTTCTCTCAACAGACTCTCATCTATTGTAGTCTTCAGTGTCCAAGTCGGGTACTTCTTCCTCGCCTCTATTGGATGCTGATTCAGAAGAGACACGACCTCCTGGAGAACCTCTGCTGCCACGGAGCTGACAAGGAACTGAGTCCTGAGAAGGCTTTAAATTCTTTTAAAAATAGGATTAATGTACTTTAATTACTCCATAGATGAGTAATGAATGGGTCACATTAGCATATGATTTTAATCCTTTTAGAATTAGTAGAGTAATACAGACACAGTACAAAAAATTGAAATATTGCCTAAAAGAGAAGAGATTTGTAATTCCCACCCACAGCAGTGTCTGTCATGAATGATTTGGTGCTTATGTCTTAGTCTCTGTGTCTCTCAGTATGTCTCTCTCCATCTCTGTCTCTCACACACTCACAATCAGATAAATTTCCATCTATATTGATTTCACACACATGTGGTCGTGCAGATGGGACCATGGATGCAGAGAGTGGGTCTGCATACTTCCACCCTGAGGCCTCCCTTGATATTGGGTTGAGACCAAGCACCCATTTTTCCAACTGCACAGCATTCTTTCATCCACATGAACCAGAACGAATGGACCCCATCCCCTCCCCATCAACATTAGTCTTGCTTTAATTCCGACTGTTTCAACCAGTGCTGTGATGAACAGCCTTGAAAAGGCATCTTTGAATAGGTGTGTAAGGGCTTTAGTGGGGTGAACTGTACGGATCAGAACTTCTGGGGAAGAGATGCATCTGTGGCCCTTTGATGCGTCCTGCACCCTGTTCTCCTGAAGAGGAGCGTCCCTTCACTCTTCCCTCCAGGGGATCTGCTGGAGCCTCTGCCTGCTTACATTGTCACCAGGGCTGGTTGTCACCTGACTAAAAACCGCCAGTGTGATGGTGACCGGTGCTGTCTCTGCAGTGTTTCCGTCTGCCTCTGTTCTCACCAGAGAGGTCAAGCATCTCTAACACACACTGGCCACCTGCATTGCCTCTCATTGGAACTGCCCATGCCTGTTCTGTTACTGTTTAGAACACTGGGTTTCGAAAGGATTTTGGACTACAGGGATGGGAAAAATTTCTCCAACCTTGAGTTATGAG
The DNA here is from genome assembly GCF_048564905.1 of Vicugna pacos. Taxonomy (NCBI): domain Eukaryota; kingdom Metazoa; phylum Chordata; class Mammalia; order Artiodactyla; family Camelidae; genus Vicugna; species Vicugna pacos. Next base: position 6,834,279 of record NW_027328742.1, read on the forward strand.
GAATGCATTTTCCAGGTTGTGGTTTGTCTTTCAAGCAATTTTTCTGGGCTTTTACTAATTTTTTTGATTCGTTTGGTTTTGTTTTTGCCACAGGAAGAGCTAAGCATCTCCCTTGTGTCTTCTGGCTGTGGTGCCACAGGGGGAACAGCAGTGTCTACCATGAGATTATGCACAGAGTTACTAAAAGGGCTTCATTTTGTGCATCACATCTTTAATCCCCCTGGATAACCCTTGAAAATAATAAAAATGCTGTTTCAAGTGAAAACAAACAAAAGTCCTCAGCCCCAGCTTAAAACATGTGGGCAGGGAGGAAAAAACCCTTTTTTTAAATTTCATTGGCATGGAACAACCAGTAGAGGTAAAGACACGCAAAGAGAAAGAGGACTTGGGTTTGTCAGGGGCTGGGTGAGGAGGAAGGGGAGTGCGTGCTCTGGATCCAAGGTTTCAGATTGAGGAAAGAAATAGCGTGAAACTAGATGGTAGTGATGGTCGCACAACACTGTGATTGCCCCTAATGCTCCTGAATTGCACAACTTAAAAGGGGAAAAGTCTATATTTTATTACATGAAACTCTGAAAAGAAAAATAAAGGATGTCATAAATCATGTGAAACAAGCAAAGGAAACTAAAGAAAATGAAACAAAAACATCTCCAGCGGAAGTGACGTGAAGTTTGATAGGGGGAGGGGACTGATGATGGGATGTTGGAGATCATTTTGGAGAAGAAGTTGTGGGTGGGTGCAGAGGTGGCTCTGCCCCAGGTGGTGGTGTTTCCTGAACTGGTTCTCCGTTACCCAGCAGTTCAGCTGCAGATTAAGGTTCAGGAGGAGCTGCAGGAGAGGCAGGAGGGAGCTCGGTGTCTCCTGCTGGATCCAGATCGTCCTTTTTCTGGCCTCTGATATCTTCACTTGCCCCTGCCTCCTCTGTAACTATTGGATGTGGAGACAGTTTTAAGTCTTGTGGAAGAGCTCATGCTGTGAAAGAGGAAAAATTTACGCACCTACCTCCCTTTCCATGTGCCTCTTCAAGGACAGAAAACTTCCCAGAGCTTTCCAGACAGCTCCCACCCAGAAAGTGCCCACAGGATGTGTTCTGTGACTGAATTTTTCCAGACAGGTGGTCTGAGGCCATTCTTTTTCTGGTCCCAACAGTAGCCTCTAGGGACACTTCCCTGTGTGGCCCAGCCCTCGCCCCTCCCTCACCTACACTCATACACCAGTCCTGCCTTTCTGACCTTTGGTCTCTGCTTCAGGGGCTCCTGGTCCTCCACCTGACTTGCAGCGAGGTGGGCACGGTGTTCCAGGTCAGACCCGGGTGTGCTGAGCTACCCGTCAGCCCCGGGTAGGTCCCTGGGAGAGCCCTGGGTGATGTCTGCGTTGGAGGCCTGCCCCACTGATTTGTGGGCCATGTTGGTGGGGACCGCTCCATATCCAGACCCACCAGGAGTCTGCGCTGGCCCTCAGAAGAGTGGCACACCAGCCCTTCACTTGGGGAGGGGGCGTTGGTGTTCTTATTCATCAGCTTCTGTTCAATATGTGGTATCTGGCTCTGCAATGATAGTGACCAGCAGCTGACCCAGCATGGAAGTCTCAGAGTCCTTCCCGACCAGGAACACTCCTGATTCTGTCGACTCTACCCTCTGCTGCTAGATCAGACCGGAACCTTGTTCAGCTCAGACATCCGGGAGGGAAAATACATACCCAGAGAGCATGGGCTCCACCTCGGGCAGCAGGACCCTTCCCCGGCTCTCCACATCCCAGCCAGCCAGCTTTGTCCTGGGCTGTCTATGTGACCGGGACCCCCAGGCCTCTGTCCTGCTCTTTCTGGAGACAGAAACCCATCCCCAACATGACTGCTCCACCTCCACCAGCCAGGATGGGGCCGTGTGGCTACCTGGGTGGGATCTGAGTGGTGGCCCAGCCTGGGCAGGCCTGCCCTGGGCCTCCCTGTGTTACCTTTGGGTCTCTCTGGCCAAAAGGCCAGAGGTGCCTTGGGTGAGACCTGACCCAGTGCCGGCAGCATTGGCACAGCCCCTCGCTGCGGGCTTTCCGGGGGCTGCGGCCTCGGGATATTGGGTTGCAGCAGAACATGCCTCTGTCTCCAACCAGGTGAGCTGAGTAGGGACTTCTCTACTGAGTGGGTGCCTGGTGACTTCGGTTCCAAGTTCTGTTGGGCTCTATTGCCAGGGAAGTGAGGTCACTTCCTGGGGTCCACTTATCCAAGCTTCCTCCTGACACAAAGCTCCTCAAGGGCCTTTCTGGGCTGCCAATCTCTCATTTCTCTCTCCATGCCATGTCCACACACAGTGACACCAACTCAGCCCCTCCATAGCCCTGGGGAGGCCTGGATGCAACCAGTGCCGCAGCTCTGAAGACACAGCTGGGTTCAGACATGGCTCCCCCTACTCAGCAGTGTTATCATCCTAGACAAGCCACGTGACTCTCAGGGTCTCCCCAATCCCCCATCGGCACAGTGGGGATCATTCTGGCCCCTGCTTCCTAGAGAAGCCATCCTGTCTCTAGACCTAGAAACACCTACTGCACATGCCACCCCCATGGGCTGGCATCAAACGGAGCTCGTGCACAGACTCAGCAAAGGAAGGACCCCACAGAGGGCTGGCGGAGCGCAGAGCACATGCCACACAGGCCGGGGTCTCCCCTGGTGTCTGGAGAAAGTCACTTTCCTTGCTGCTTGCTTCCCCGCTCCCAGTCGTGAGACTGAAATTAAATACAACTCTGACATAGTCGGCTCTGGAATACAACCTCCTAGGTCATTCTGTCATGTTGACATACAGGCCCAGTGTCCCATCTCGGCCTCTGTGGGGCTGCCCCTCAATGGCTTCCTATTTTTTGTCTTCTGTTCCCACACCCTTGTGTGATCCCCACACCCTCACCTGGAGGGTGGATGGACTTTGGGACCAGGTTCTGACACGTAGACTTACTTGTGAAAATGTATGTGAGTTCCACTCATTACCAGCTCCAGTGTTCCTTCTCTCTGTCTCTGTCTCTCAGTGCCTCTCTCTCTGACTTGCCTCTCTGTCTGTTTCTCTGTCTCCCCATGCTTCTCTGTGTTTCAGTCTGTCTGTCTCTTTTCCTGTATGTATGTGTGTATATATTTATGTGTATATGTGTGTATTTATGTGTGTGTATTGTTCGGGTCCTGGGCAGGTCACTTCTGAAAATCCCTTGATGACATATTGATTATTTTGAATTCATGTTACTGAAGAAACATTATCTTTGAAAATTGTGCAAGCACTTTGGTGGGATCTTCTCTAAGGCTCAGCACTGCTAGGGAAGGAATGCACCTGTGGAATTTTGATGTATCCTGCACCTTGTTCTGCTCTTCCTTCCAGAGTACCTCCTGGGGCCTCTGCCTTCTCACGTTGTCACCAGGGCTGGTTGTCACCGGGCTAAAGACCTGCCAGGGTGATTGTGGCCAATGCTGTCTCTGCAGTCTGTCTTTCTGCCTGTGTCCTCACCTGAGAGTTCGAGCATCTCTAGCACAAACCGGCCACATGCACCGCCTCTCGTTGGAACTGACTCTGTGTGTTTTGTTTCTTTTCAGAACACTGGGCTTTAAGAGGGTTTTGGACCACAGGGATGTGAAGCTTTTCTCAGACCTTGGGTCATGAGGAAAGCTTTTTCCAGGCTGTGGTTTGTCTTTACACCTGTCTTTCTTTTCCTTTGTTTTCTTCTTTTGTTTGGTTTTATTTTGCCACAAGAAGAGCTAAGCATCTCCCTTCTGGTTCTGGTTTCACACTTAGAACAGCAGTGCCTACCCCGAGATTATGCACAGAGTTACTAAAAGGGCTTCATTTGGTATGTCTCATCTTTAATCAATCTGGATTTTCCTCTCAAAATACAAAAATGCTAATTCACGTGAATACAAACAAGCTAAAATTTCACCCATCCCTACTTAAGATATGTGGGCAGACAAACAAAAAAAAAGCCAACTTTTATATGATTTCATTGCTAGGGAACCTCCAGGATAGGTAAAGACATAGAGAGAGAAAGGGGATTAGGGCTTGTCATGGGCTGGGGGACGTAGGACGTGGGGTGCACTTTGTATACAGGATTTTACTTTGACGAAGGAAATAGTCTGAAACCAGTGTTGTTGGTCTCACAGCACTGTGAATGCAATTAATGCTCCTTAAAGTTGCAGAATTTAAAATGGGAAAAGGCTAACTTTATTCTTATGTACTTAAAACAAAAATAGAATATAGTATAATAGAAAAGAAAAAAATCTGACTCCACAGAAAGTCTGTCCCTTTGGCTTCAACCCTTTGCCCTCTTTTCTAGGCTTAGTTTTACTAGCTCAGCACCTTTTGTAAAACAATGTTGCCTTTAGCCTTAAATATACAGGAGAGCCTACTTTCAAGGCTCTGATCTTTAAGGATATTAACACTTTTGCACTTGCATAAAGACAACAGGTTGTAGAATAGAAAACTACTTTTGTTTTGTTAGAGGATTTACAGAGGCACTATGACCTGGTCTACGTAAACAGCTGCAAAACAAGATAATGGCGGACAAATTTCTTGGAGAACCATCTTCCCCATGTCAACTTCAGGCTCCTTTTCTACTAAAAAGGGGAGGGGCTGTGGTTGGTTGTTGCAAACTTATTGGTGTAGGAATTCTTTGTTCTTGGAATCCTTTGCAGCTGTCCACGTGGGTCAGATCATGGTGTTTCTGCAAAACCTGCAACAAAACAAACTTTTTCTATTCTGCAACTTGTTATCTTTATAGGAGTGAAAATTATTTATATCCTTAAAGCTCAGAGTTTTGGGAATAGGCTCTCCTGTTTATTTCAGGCAAAAGGCAACATTGTTTTACAAAAGGTGCATAACTAGCAAGTCTAAGCCTAGAAAACACAGCAGAGTGTTAAAGGAAAAGGAACAGATCCAATATGGAGTCAGATTTGTTCTTCTCTATTACAGTGACTTTTGGTGAGAGCTAAGTGGATGATTCCTGGGTGGGTCCTCCACTGTCCAAGGCTGGAGTTCAGGCAGGATCCCTGCCAGATTCACCATGACTTTGGACCTAATCTACTGCAGAGAAAGTGACAATTATTGGATTAAAATTGCCTCTCAAAATCCCTTCAATTGCCTGTAAACTATACCACAGCAGGGGATGTCTCATTGGCCAGTCAACTGCCAGTCTCCCCTGATGTAAGGGACCAGCGTCGCGGCGAGATCCATGGTGGCCTGGCCAGTGCACCTTCCTACTTTGCTCTAAAACTTTGGCTTCCTCACTTTGACGCCTTGACAGCTCCCTTCCCTCTGGCCTGGTGTGAATGAACAAGGTCCCTGCACCCACCTGGGCTGAGACCAGGCCACGCACACAGCCCCATGCACACAGCCCACCATCTGCTGTCTACCCCTGGGCTCAAGTGCAAACTCTGAACTCCCCCACCCCAAAGGTCCGCGTGCCCAATGCCTCCGCCTTAGGGGTCCAGATCACCATCAGTACCATCAACCACCCAAAGCCCAAGGCCAGTGCCTGGCAGCCTGGGATCAACCTGACCCATTGGGTCAGTTGAGGCACAGGCTGCGGGAATCAGGGTGCCAAGGCGGGAATTGGAACCACCTTCAGCCCAGCCTGCCTCACCCTGTAGCCTCAGACATTAACTATGAATGTGCACACTAGGCTGGATCCCCCACTGGTGGCAGTAGTAATCATTACTGGAGCACGGATTTCCCCACCCCAACCACAGGGTGAGGGGTGGGGGAGTGAGCTCAGGGTAAGGGTGCACTCAGAGTGAAGGGGATCCCATGGTGAGGGGGTACAGGTTGAGAGGTGTGGGCCCGATCAGATTGGAACTGACCTGGTTGAGAGGTGAGGGGGACAATTTCAGGATGTTGGGTGTCCTGTGCTGAGACATGAGGGGTAAGCTTGTGGGTGTAGGGGCCATAGGTTAGGACCTAGCAGGATGGAGTGTCAGGGCATGGACCTCGGTGTGAGGAGAAGGAGCCGTGTCTTCAAGGTCTGGTGGGAGACTGGGCCTGGCCAGGGGTGGGAAGGTAGTAACAGGGAGGAAAAGGTGAGCAGGGGAAGTGGGGCTGGCGGGGTGTGGCCTGGCCCAGGGCAGTCGTGGTTCTAGTTCAGTGCCAGGACCCAGTCAGTGGCTGCGTGAAGGCTCTGGGGATGGAGACCCGGCGGGACAAGCAGGAGGGGCCCCACCTGGCTCCTCCCGGCCCCAGCGGCCAGGGCCGGTAAAGCAGGAGACCCACCCGAGCAGTTTGCGCTGCGGGCGGGAGGAGGAGGGGCGCGCACGTGCAGACGGACAGACTCGCGGACACCGGAACCCACCCAGAACGCGTGGAAGCTGGCGGCAGCCGGTTGCTCCTGGACCAGCTCCTGGAAGAGGAACACGGCCTGGGGCCTGGGCCGCCGCTTGCCCGCGGCTCGGCTGCCGCTGCCGGACAGTTAAGAGGGCGCTGGTGGGGGCGCGCTCCTCGGGGATCCGGCGGGTGACGCCCGGGCTGTGCAGCTGAGGATGCGCCCAGGGAGGGGTGCGGAGGTGAGGTCCCGGCTGCGCGTCCCGTTAGGACCCTGAGGCGGGTCCCAGCCGCTGCTGTGGTTCGTGGTAAGCCCGGTATTAGTAGTTCCTGAACACCGCATTTTTACCGCCAGTTATACCCGGGTTTAGGAGAGCAGGTACAGCCCCGGGAGGTGGGAGGGCGCCGGACGGCTCCGGAGCATCTCCTATTGGCCCTCAGATCATGGCCTGCACCTGGGAGGCTGGTGCGGTGCGGTCGCGGGGCCTCGGATGGAATGGGGGCTGCCCCATGAGAGCCCCTGGATTTGCTTCCATCTTACCCGCGGCCTGACCTTAGGGGCGGCCTCTAAAGACCCAGGTTCGTGGGACTCAGGTTACAGGTCAGTCTGCTCCTGGGAGGTGGGCTCGGTGTGATCAGTGTGCTGGGATGGCTGCAGCGGCAGCGGGAAATGGTCGCAAACCCCGCGCTCTCACAGGGCAGCCCCAATCCCGCCATAGCAGCCGCCACCTTTCCCTGACAGCACAGCACCCGCCTTCCAGGAGCAGGCTGACCTGTAACCTGAGTTCCACGAACCTGAGGCAGCAGAGGCCAAGCTCAGGCCATGCGCTGGGGAGTTTGAAGCAAATCCACGGGCCCCCATGGTCAGACTCCATAACCCGCCACTCCCTTCGACCACACCGCGCCCTCCTCCCGGGAGCAGGCTGACCTGGGGACCGTGCCTGGAGCAGCAGAGGCCGAGCACTTGACAGGCCGTGGGGAAGATGGGGGCAAGTCGACCAGCTTGCCAGGTCGCTGCCCATCTCCCTGCCGCTGCCCCAGGTTCGTGGATCACTTGTTTTCAAGCCAGTGGTTTCCTGAGGGGCAGGCGCGGTGCAAGTCAGGTGGCGGGGGCTGCGGGGAGGGATGCTGCCCCAAGGGAAGCAGGTGGACTTGCTCCCATCTCCCCCAGGGCCAGACCTGTGGACGGCCTCTGCTGCCCCAGGTTTGCAGGACACATGTCATGTCAGCCTGTCCCTGGGAGGAAGGCTCAGTGTCCTCAGGGCAGCATCAGTGGCTGAAAAGAATTTTAGAAGTGGGCTCTAGCCCAGCATAACTAACTCTCCTTTCTCCTCTTGCTTCCTCAGTTGGTGGCTGTATCGGCTTTTTCATTATAGGTTATTGCTGGATAATGAACATAGGTTTCTGTGCTATATAGAAGAAACTTTATTTAAAATCTCTTTTTATATGTAGTGGCTAACATTTGTAAATCTCGAACTCCCCTTTCCCTGGTAACCTTAAGATTGTTTACTAAGTCTGCAAGTCTGTTTCTGTTCTGCAGATGAGTTCACATTGTCTTTTTCTCTCTTTTTTTAGATTGCACATGTGAGTGGTATCATTTGGTATTTTTCTGTTTCTGGCTGATTTCACTTAGAATGACGATCTCTAGCTCCATCCATGTTGCTGCAAATGGTTTTATTTTGTCCTATTCATGGTAGAGTAGTATTCCAGTGTATAAATATGCAGCAACTTCTTTACCCAGTCATCTGTTACTACATTTAACTTACCTCCATGTCTCAGGCTATTGTATACAGTGGTGCTGTGAATACTGGTGAGCAGGTATCTTTTCACATTGGAGTTATTTCCAGTTATGTACACAGATGTGGAATTGCTGGGTCATAGGGTAAGTCTACTTTTAGTTTTATCAGGGATTTCCATGCTTTCCATAATGACTACACCAAACTAGATTTCTACCAGCAGTGTAAGAGGGTACCTTTCCCTCTACAGCCTCTCTAGCATTTATCATTCATGAACTTTTGAGCGATGGCCATTCTGACTAGTGTGAGCTGATTCTTCATTGTAGTTTTGATTTGAATTCCTCGGTTTATTAGTGATATCGAGCATTTTTTCCTGTGCCTATTGGCCAATTTTGTCTTCATTGGAGAAATGCTTGTTTAGGTCTTCTGCCTATTTTAGGATTGAGCTGTTTGTTTTTTTGCTATTATGTTGTATGAGCTGTTTATATATTCTGAAAATTAAGCCTTTGTTAGTCGTATAATTTGCAAATATTTTCTCCCATTCGTAGGTTGTTGTTTACTTTTGTTTTACTTATGGTTGTCTTTGTTGTGAAGAAATTTATGAGTTTAATTACGTCCCTTTTGTTTATTTTTTTCTCTTATTTCCATTGCCTTGGTAGATTACCCTAGGAGAATGTTGCTAAGATTTATGTCAGATAATGTTTTGCCTATGTTTTCTTTTAGGAGATTTATCATGTCTTGTCCATCTGCATCTTTAAGCCTGTACTCTACATCTGTGCTTCAGTTTTGAATTTTGAGCTTCTTAGAGAAAACCTACTCTTAGCTCATACGTCAGATTCAACATGTCTAAAGCTGATTTCATAATCTTTCTTCTTGCAGCGTCTCCACTTATTCAGTGGGATAATCATTCTTCCGGTCTTAAATACCCAAAGGCTTGGAGTGGTCTTTGATTTATCTTTTTCTCACCACCCTCCATATTTTGTCAGCTTCTTGAACTGTATGTTTTTGGTTTCAAGTGTCTATTCTGATTGCTGATACTCTGATGAAGAGCTTTCATCCCTGATACGTTATTTTTTCCTTCTGCTGAATTCTTGGATATTCTCTCCCCCCCCCTTTCAGTCAACCTACAGTTTTGGCTCTCCAACATCTAGAGTCAAGTCAAAGAGTTAACACAACCAGATCTCAGTCAGGTAGTCTCGACCCATCATCATTTTGTACTTACCTAATGTGTTCCAATTATTATGTAACTTAGCCTCCTATGGTAACCTGTGCCTTATTAAAAACCAGGAGTCACCAGCCTTTTCCTATCCAGTCCTCAGTTAAAACAGATTACAATTGCCCTGAGAACTAGTTGGAGCCCCATCCCCTTCATAGAGTCTTCCCTATTTACTCCAAATACTTCTAGCTCCTCTTTGTATTCCTGCACTGTTTATGATCAGTAGCCTGTAATCTTGGCTTTGAGTACTGACTTGGTACCATCCCTGGGTGGTTTCCAATGTTTTTCCTCACTTAGCTGGTAACTGGAGAAGACTACCTTGTTCAGCCTCCTTTATACCCCTCACCCTGCTTAGCATCGGACAAAACATGCATCCAGGCAGTGCTTACCTACTTTATTTATTCGCAGGGGTGGTGGTGTGGATTATAGCTAATAACTATTAATTCAGTGTTGCAATTAAAAAAGAAAGGCAAGAAAATCCATAAAACTTTATCTCCATGTTCAGTTTAGCGCTTTACCTCAATAGTTTTCTTAAGTCTGTATTTACATTCACATAGTGTTCAGTGCTTGTACAGTTCCCTGAGGCAAGCAGGTGAAATGTCATTATGTTTGACTTTCACGTTACATTTCATATTGGATATATTTGTGCAATGACAAAACCTTCTTTTATAAGTAAACAGCCGGAAGCCCAGAGAGACTAAGAGCCTAACCCAGGGTCACCTGGTTAGTGTTTGGCACAGGCCAGGACCACAGTTCACATCATCCAGCTGATCGTCTTCCAGTGCCTTTTTATTCCAGTGCTGGGAAATGTAGCCCCATCAGCCAAACGGCCAAGTCACATTGCTGCCCCTTTACCTGCCAGTGATGGCAGTGCTACAAATAGTGGCAAAGGAAAGGTCAGAAATAGGAGTGATAAAACACATGGAAGTGCTGGAAATGGATCCTCAACCTCCTCCTCCCTACTTGAGCGCCTCACAAGTGTCCCACTCTGACAGTGCTGTCCATTGTTTATAACATAGCCTTAAAATCAGACATCTTTTATAAGACAAGCTTTTATCTTGGTCCCTTTCCTGCTAGTAGTCACCGTCATGGGCAGAAAGTGCTTGGTTATGTTCTGTTTGTCACATAGGTGGGAGGGAAAGTGGGAGAGGGAGTGGGTTGTACTGAAGCCGAGCATTTTACAGCTCTGTTGTTCTAGGACCAGAGCAGTTCCACTCTTGCTTTCATCACCTCTCCACCTCCGAGTCCCAGCCACCCATTCATGCCTGCTTCCCCACATGCCACGTCCTGGGGAAGGACAGAGTGGTGGGAAATGCCCCCTCCGCCCTCTGCTCTGGGAGGTGTAGGAGTCTGCATTAACTTTTGAGCTGTTTTAGTAATTGGGCTTTTCCAGCTTTTCTAGACATCTCCTTTCCATCTCTGAGAAATTGGATGTGTAACTTAACCATACATGGACTATACTAATGTATTCAGTGACATTAGTGTGATGTTGTCTCTAAGGTGTTCTGTGACTGAATAGGAGGTTTTTATTTCACAGGATGCTTCACATCCAATTCCAAAGGCCTACAGGCTGCAGGTGTAATCCAAGTTCTTACATGTCTGTAAGGTAGACATGAACATTATTTGATAATATGACCATATGTTCATAGATTACGGTTAGTCCTCTGGCTCTGTATCTAATGAAAGTTTAAATTCCAAACACCTGAAGAAATTTTGTGGACCATGTCTTTTTGCCTGTAACCAGTTGCAAAAACTGAAATCACAACTCTACCACAAGCCACAGTGTTTCCCAGTAGAGAAAGCCCTCTAATTTTACAACCTCTAAGTAATGCAGTGGTTGTTTGGGTGAGATGAGGGATGCCAGAGTATTTTTTGGGACACTAGAGTGGCATGACAAGTATTCTGGGACTGGTTACAGTTGAATCTCTACTTCCTGTATCCTGGATTGATTACAGAGGCAATGTTAGTGCAGTAACCATCTTGTGTATGCAAGTGTAGGTAGGAAGACAAGAGAGAAAATAGAAGGGATATAAAGTAATGGAGGGACTTCATAGCAGTACAAACAGTGACTTTGACACCACCAGCTGATGACGTGAACTTGGCAAGAATTTGTGAGAATTGGTGGGTGTCATTGCAAGCAGGAGAGTCCTGCAGCTCTTGGGGTGAACAGGCAAAGGGGAGAGCAGATATGGTGGCTATCCGGGGGCTATTTTTGTCCTGAATGTGAAAATGTCCAGTCCCCTGTTCAATTTGGCAGCCACAACTTCACATGGCTCAGGGCATTATTTCCACCAGAAATCCATAAAAATATAAACAACCTCTGTTTCCCAAAGTGTTTGTTCTCGATCTGAGATGATTGTCCTGTGGTGGGAGGTAAGTGGGCGATGGGCCCTGTTACATCACCCCCTTTCACTAGAAGTCTACCTCGCTGCTTTTCATCCTACTCCTAGAGGTGCTGTCATTCTGTTACACCTAGGCCTGTAAGACGGGCTTGCCTGAATCCTCACGTGAAGAGGGATAGTTATGTGCAGTTTTAAAAAATTGCTTGGGTCATGTGGTCCTTTGTTCCTTCCATTGGAAATCACTATTCCAGAGCAAATAGTATGCATCTATAGAAACTATATTGTTTGTAAGATGTCTTCAGAAGTTTTGCAGTAGGTTTAAATATTTGCTTGCTGATGGCATCTTGATTGTTTGAAGGAGGGAACCCTCACTAGAGGCATTGTGTGCTTTCGGTCTGAGAGTTCCTTTCCTGGCAGCAGAGTGTTTGTAGGCAGAGTTAGAAAGTTACCTGGTCTGAGAAGCCGAATTTGCCCGCAGCTGGGAATTGGCGGAAGAGTCTGTTATGGAAGGAAAGCTTTAGGATTATCTGGTAGCAGAGTTCTGGGATCCAAACCCTGGGAAACCTCAGCTTTTGTAGAGTATGTTCTGTAACAATAGGCTATAGGATAATTTTTACACTTGTTATGGGATGTAGAGTTTGGGAAAGACTTAAAAATGAAAGAACTTTAAAAGAGAATCTTCGAATATTTTAAAGAAGACAGTTCTCAGAATGAGAGCTTTTCTAGAAAAGACTAGTTCTTCACTTCACAGGGGAAGCAGGGAGCAGGTGTAACTGCACTTACGGTAACTTAAAAGGTAAACCTTACCCTCCCACTTAGCTGTTTCCTGGTGTAAGTTCATCTCGCACATCTGTAGTTATAGACCTGATGTGTCATTTTCTGGTACTCCATTCTGCTTCTTAGTGAGAGACTGACACAAAGTCACATAGCAATTGAAAAATTGCACAAACGACTTTATTGTTAAAAATGTAGACCTGTGGCTGGGTGCTTCATTTGCAAGTGACTTTCAGAACAGAGAACACTGAAAAGAATGCAGTGTTATTTGTTTTTTTATTCCTTTAAGCCTTTGAAAAGAAGGTTTTCTTTGCAGAGTGTCTGGAGTACATCAGAACAAGCAGAAACTAAAAATAGCTTTAAGAAAGCTCCAGTATAGACGTTGCTTATAGTATGGTATCTGTCTTAAAGTTAATTCTTTAAAGCAGGAAGCTGTAACTCTCAATTTCTTAAGCAAATATAAACATTCTTGACACTTAATGACATTCTTTGTGGGGTGAAGCTGCTTTTGCTTCCATTCTGAGCATTGAAAGGCCTTCTAGGATACTTCTACCAGTCCTCAGTATTTTATTTTCCCTCTGTTGTGAACTTGTTATTAAACTTGAAGCAGATTTAAATATCATTAACTTGCTACATATGTAGATATTCAGTGTTACATAGTCAGAAAGTTTGTGTACATCACACGTATCTACATAATTCCCCCCTTTCCAACTGTGTTCCTGATGAAAGGATGGTGGGAAATGGCAGTATGGGGATATGTCTTACAGTCCACAGTGTTTCCCCTCTTCCCTCTACCAGATCTGGATTTTCTTTCATCTTTCGGCTTCTAGACTTACTAGCTCTTTTTGTTAAGCCAGGTATGTCTCATCCCCCTGTGCACACAAACATGCATACACACACACACACACACACACACACACATATATTCTGCCGTAGGGAGTAGCGTGCAGAATCCCATTCTCCCACTCCTTCTCTGGATCCACCCACTGGAGGCAGTGTCTTGCACGAATTCATTTGTAAGTTCCTTTATAAAATTCGAGTGGTTGGGAATTAGGACTGATATCCACACCTAGTAGGCAGGCCCTCAAGGACAACTTCTATGGTTAATGCCAGGTTATCTTAATGTTTGAGTATCTGGGTTTCATGTCTTCCTCTACCACCTGTGTGACCCATGATTCCCACATTTCTGCCTCCCTCTAGACTTTTTCTCTCCAACTCTGAACTCTTACAATCTTCTGCTGATTTGACATCTTCACTTGGAACTCTGATATCTTAAAATCAACATATGTAAAAACTGAGCTCTTTGTCGTCCTACCCCCCAAACTGGTCCTTTCTGCAACATCCCCCATTCAGTTAGTGGAAACTTAATCCTTCCAGCTGCTTGGGTCAAAAAACTTGGAGTTATTCTGATTTTCACTGACATACCACATGAATTCTGTGAATAGATCTGGTTTAACACTGCCTTTAAAACAGATCCAGAACCCAGCCACTTCTCACCATGGCTCCTGCCTCCACTGCTGCTTCCCTGCCCTGAGCCACTGTCCTCTCCTCCTGCACAGCCCTTCTCAGAGGCTTCCCTCCTTTCATCTCTGACCCATTTTGACTATTCTCACCCGGCAGTCAAGTGAGCCTTGGAAACCTAAGTTAGATTGTGTCGTCATTCTGCAGTGCCTCCCAATTTCAGTCCGGTAAAAGCCACAGTCCTTGCAACGTCCTCGAAGGCCATACAGGATCTGCACTGACCCTTCTCTGCAGCTCCAGCAGTGCCCCCATTCTGGAACATGCGAGGTGCACGCTGGCCTCGGTGATGGTTATTCCGTCTACCTGGGACTTCTCACCTCCTAGTCTTATTTCTAACCTCAGTCCTCAGTGTGGCCTGCTCTGGTATTTAATACAACATCACCATCATCCCAAACCCTAACTCTCTTTACCTTGCCCTTTTTTTATTTTTTCCATGGTTCCTCTTTCTTAACATGCCACTTCCTCTGCCTCTCTGTTGTGTGAATTGTCATCTCCACCCCCCACCCCAGCTAGACTCCAACTCAGCTCCGTGAGGACAGGAATTTTGTTTTGTTTATTGATCTATTCCAAGTGCCTAGATTAGTCCTGGGTACATAGTAGTGTGTCAAAAATTATTTGCTAAATAAACTAAAAGACTATTTTAAAAATGAGTCATCCTTTCAGGAACGGGTGAGGAAAGGAAGCTGCATGAAAGAATGGTGCAGTAAATAATGATATTTGCCTGTTGTTCTTTGTGTGATATATATATATATGTGTTTTAGTCTTAATTTGGTATCCAGTTTCTTGATTTAATAGCTATATTAAGGTGTAATTTACAGGCCATAAAATTCACAAATTATAATTGCACAAATCAGCCATTTTAGCTATTTCTAGAGTTGTGCAACTGTGTCCTCACAAAGTCCCCTTTTGTCCATCCATATGCAGTTCGCCCTCCACTCAGCGGCACCCTGATTTTATTTGTTTTTGTTTTTTTGGCAATCACATCTCAAAAGAATAATTTACACAGCAGTACTAATATAGCTTTGGCTTTTAGAAATGACACACTTAAATATGAATTCAGTTGTCATTGCTGAATGTAGGTAGCAGTATCAGACATCGGTGAGAAGAATGGACTTGAGTGTCAGACTGGCTGCAGTCTTACTCAGCTCCACCAGTTACTAAGTTACCCAAATTATTTTCTGCCTCAAGCTCTTTATCTGTTATATGGGGGTAATAATAGCAGCTTACAGAGTTGTTGTGAGGATTAAGCAAACAGGGAAACAAAATTTAGTATAGTGGCCTGCTTATGTAATTACGTAAGAAATAGCCTTGCAGGTAGAGAGCAAAATTCAAATCAGTTTCTAAAGTATGTGTAAAATATGATCCAGTTCCTGCCTGGTTTGTAAACACGTATGCCTACTGCAGAATGTAAAAGCAGGCTAATTTCCAACAGAAAAGATCATTTCTTAGCATTTCTTTCAAAGATATATGCAAAATCATTTTTACTAAATTTCGGGTGCCCATCTCTGAAAGAGCTTTGACACCAGGGAGGTAATTATCTACTTTTTTGTTAAAATCATGCTGACCATCACAAAGTGTTCTGAATTATATTTTAGCCTTTATGTTGGGAAATACTGTGAGACTTCTTCTAAATTAATGGGGGGGGCATTCACTGTAGCTCTTGTAGCTGTTTTGTTGTTTTCTTTTATGTACAGATGCACAAAGCAGGTTCATCAGAAGCCTCTCAATTCCAAAGATAATAACAGTGAAAAATATTGTACAGTGACAGTGAATCCTTGGCATATGAAGAAAGATTGTAAAGTCCTGAATGAATTAAGAAGGTATTGTTACATTAACATACATGTAACCATGGCTCTCTTACCTTTATTTTTCACTTTATAATGAAGATACTCCCCACCCGTCAAGGTTGCTTTGTTTGATATAGGGAATATCTAAAGCCTTTTCTGCAAGTTTTTAAAATAAGTAACAGAAGGTAATTTATCAGAAGTGTGAATGGTGTAATCTGCTCTGTCTAGTATAGTAGCCACTAGCCACATGTGGCTATTTTGAATTGAGATGTTCTATAAGTGGAAAATACATAATAGATTTTTAAGACTTCATACAACAAAACTAATGTAAAATATTTATTAATAAGTTTTAAAAGTGTCAATCACACTTTTGAAATGATAGTATATTGGATATTTTGGGATAAATATAATTATTACTGGAATTAATTTCACTTGTTCCTTTTTATTTTCTAAATGGTATTACTGGAAATTTGTGACTTACACTATGTTTCTATTGACAGTTCTGGCTTCTAACTTATTGCAAATACTATGAAAAGAAAACTTTGATGAAAAATTTTGTAATTCAATAGTTGATTTACATCATAATATTTTCAGGTGTGCAACAGAGAGGCTCAACATTTTTATAGATTATATTCCATTTAAAGTCACCATAAAATAATGGCTATATTTCCCTGTGCTGTATGATACAGCCCTGTAAGCTATCCAATTTATACATAGTAATTTTTACCTCTCAATACCCTACACCTTTCCTGCCTCCCCTCTCCTCCTTCTCCCCATTGGTAACCACCAGTCTGTTCTATGTACCTGTGAGTCTATTTCTGTTTTATTATAGTAATTAA
Organism: Vicugna pacos; assembly: GCF_048564905.1. NCBI lineage: Eukaryota > Metazoa > Chordata > Mammalia > Artiodactyla > Camelidae > Vicugna > Vicugna pacos. The sequence goes on from NW_027328742.1 coordinate 6,850,766, forward strand.
TTTGTTCAATTTTTTATATATACATATAAGTTAATACATAGAATATTTGTTTTTCTTTCTCTGACTTATTTCACTATGCATAATACCCTGTAGGTCCATCCATGTTATTGCAAATGGCATTATTTTATTTTTTATGGCTGATCAGTATTCCATTGTGTGTGTGTGTTCATGTGTGTATATCTGTGTGTATATACATAATATACCACAACTTCTTTATCCAGTTATCTGTCAGTGAACACTTGGGTTGTTTCAGTGTTTTGGCTATTGTAAATAGTGCTGCTGTGAACATTGGGGTGCATGTGTCTTTTTGAATTATATTTTTCTCCAGAAATATACCCATGAATGGGATTACTGGATCACACGGAAGTCTATTTTCAGTTTTTTATGGAAACTCTATACTGTCCTCCAAAGTGGCTGCGCAATTTACATTCCCACCAAACGAGTAGGAGGGTTCCTTTCTCTCTTAAAAGGTCAAAAATTCTCTAAATTTATATACTTTCCTTACAGTTTAGGACACAATTTGGCAAAAGCCAGAAAGAATTTGATAGCAGTAAATACAGTATTTTTTTAAATGTCCATGCATTACGGATAGATATGTTATTGATGAGTTGGTTCCCTACATTTGTAGATGCAGAAGTTTTTATACCTTCATAGACATTTCAGTCTTGCAGAGAGAAAAATTTCTTTGCATTTTGCTGAACATGTCCGGGTGGCTTTATCGAATATGGTCCAGGCCTCCAGAGGTGAATACACATCCAAACCTGAAACATTTGAATGTCTGCAAGATTTTAATAGTCCAGAATGTCAGATCTGGACTATAACTCTGGTAAATGACATCAGTGAGTGGACTCAAGAAAACTCCATTTGAGTGCAAAACCTTTCATAAGCCAAAAAAGGCATTGAAATTGTGGCAAAGCCAGAGACTTGTGTGTGCCACATATGGCCACAAACCCATGGGGACAACCACAGGCGTCCTGGAGTGCCAAGGGAATTCCATGTGAGGAGTCCAGCACTCACAGGAATCTAATAAGTCCCTGCCAGCCAGAGCAACTTCATTGCTACCGTGCTGTTTTGAGCAAATGTCTTTTCAACAGGTTCAAATTGGTTTGTATTTTTTTTTTACATTTTTTATTCATTCATACTCATTTTACAGTGTTGTGTCAAATTCCAGTGTTCAGCACAATTTTTCAGTCATTCATGGACATATACACACTCATTGTCACATTTTTTTCTCTGTGATTTATCATAACATTTTGTGTATATTTCCCTGTGCTATACAGTGTAATCTTGTTTATCTATTCTACAATTTTGAAATCCCAGTCTATCCCTTCCCACCCTCTACCCCCCCCCAGTAACCACAAGTCTGTATTCTCTGTCCATGAGTCTATTTCTGTCCTGTATTTATGCTTGGTTTTTGTTTGCTTTTGTTTTTTAGATTCCACATATGAGCGATCTCATATGGTATTTTTCTTTCTCTTTCTGGCTTACTTCACTTAGAATGACATTCTCTAGGATCATCCATGTTGCTGCAAATGGTGTTATGTTGTCGGTTTTTATGGCTGAGTAGTATTCCATTGTATAAATATAACACATCTTCTTTATCCAGTCACCTGTTGATGGACATTTAGGTTGTTTCCATGTTTTGGCTATTGTAAATAGTGCTGCTATGAACATTGGGGTGCAGGTGTCACCCTGAAGTAGATTTCCTTCTGGGTACAAGCCCAGGAGTGGGATTCCTGGGTCATATGGTAAGTCTATTCCTAGTCTTTTGAGGAATCTCCACACTGTTTTCCATAGTGGCTGCACCAAACTGCATTCCCACCAGCAGTGTAGGAGGGTTCCCCTTTCTCCACAGCCTCCGCAGCATTTGTCATTTGTGGATTTTTGAATGACGGCCATTCTGACTGGTGTGAGGTGGTACCTCATTGTAGTTTTGATTTGCATTTCTCTGATAATTAGTGATATTGAACATTTTTTCATGTGCTTTTTGATCATTTCTATGTCTTCCTTGGAGAGTTGCTTGTTTAGGTCTTCTGCCCATTTTTGGATTGGGTTGTTTATTTTTTTCTTATTGAGTCATATGAGCTGCTTATATATTTTGGAGATCAAGCCTTTGTCGGTTTCACTTGCAAAAATTTTCTCCCATTCCATAGGTTTTCTTCTTGTTTTATTTCTGGTTTCCTTTGTTCTGCAGAAGCTTGTAAGTTTCATTAGGTCCCATTTGTTTATTCTTGCTTTTATTTCTTCTAGGAGAAAATTTTTGAAATGTATGTCAGATAATGTTTTGCCTATGTTTTCCTCTAGGAGGTTTATTGTATCTTGTCTTATGTTTAAGTCTTTAATCCATTTTGAGTTGATTTTTGTATATGGTGTAAGGGTGTATTCTAGCTTCATTGTTTTACATGCTGCTGTCCAGTTTTCCCAACACCATTAGCTGAAGAGACTGTCTTTATTCAATTGTATATTCTTGCCTCCTTTGTCGAAGATGAGTTGACCAAAAGTTTGTGGGTTCATTTCTGGGCTCTCTATTCTGTTCCATTGGTCCATAGGTCTGTTTTGGTACCAATACCATGCTGTCTTGATGACTGTAGCTCTATAGTATTGTCTGAAGTCTGGGAGAGTTATTCCTCCAGCCTCTTTCTTTCTCTTCAGTAATGCTTTAGCAATTCTAGGTCTTTGATGGTTCCATATAAATTTTATTATGATTTGTTCTAGTTCTGTGAAATATATCCTGGGTAATTGGATAGGGATTGCATTAAATCTGTAGATTGCCTTGGGCAGTGTGACCATTTTAACAATATTGAATCTTCCAATCCAAGAGCATGAAATATCTTTCCATTTTTTAAAGTCTTCTTTAATTTCCTTCATCAATGGTTTATAGTTTTCTGTGTATAATTCTTTCACCTCCTTGGTTAGATTTATTCCCAGATATTTTATTACTTTGGGTGCTATTTTAAAGGGGATTGCTTCTTTACTTTCTTTTTCTGTTGATTTATCGTTTGTGTAAAGAAAGGCAACTGATTTTTCAACATTAATTTTGTAACCTGCTACCTTGCTGAATTCTTCGATCAGCTCTAGTAGCTTTTTTGTGGCCCTTTAAGGGTTTTCTATATATAGTAACATATCGTCAGCATATAATGACACTTTTACCTCGTCTTTTCCAATTTGGATCACTTTTATTTTTTTCTCTTGCCTGATTGCTGTGGCTAGGAATTCCAGGACTATATTGAATAGGAGTGGTGATAGTGGGCATCCTTGTCTTGTCCCAGATTTTAGTGGGAAGCTTTTGAGTTTTTCACCGTTGAGAACTATGCTGGCTATAGGTTTGTCATATATAGCTTTTATGATGTTGAGATATGCTCCCTCAATACCCCTTTTGTGAGAATTTTTATCATAAATGGGTGTTGAATTTTATCAAAAACTTTTCTGCATCTATTGAGATGATCATGTGGTTTTTGTCCTTTCTCTTGTTGATGAGAAGTATTACAGTGATTGATTTGCATATGTTGAACCACCCTTGTGTCCCTGAGATGAACCCCATTTGAGCATGATGTATAATCTTTTTTATGTTCTGTTGGATTCTATTTGCTAGTATTTTGGTAAGGACCTTTTGCATCTGTGTTCATCAGTGATATTGGTCTGTAATTCGCTTTTTTGGTGGTGTCTTTGCCTGGTTTTTCTATCAGGGTGATGGTGGCTTCATAGAAAGTGTCTGGGAATATTCCTTCTATTCAATCTTCTGGAAGAGTTTGAGAAGGACTGGTATGAGTTCTTTTTTGTGTGTGTGTTAGAATTACCCGGTGAAGCTGTCCAGTACTGGACTTTTATTTGTAGGGATTTTTTTTTTATTGTTTATTCGATTTCATTCCTAGTGATCAAGTTGTTCAAGTGGTCAGTTTCTTCTTGATTCAGACTTGGTGGTCTGTATGTTTCCAGAAACTTGTCCATCTCCTCTAGGTTATCCATTTTTTTCCATGTAGTTTTTCATGATATTCTCATATGATATTCAGTATTTCTATGTTATTTGATGTAATTTCTCCATTTTCCTTTCTTATTTTGCAAATTTGTGTTCTCTCTTTTTTCTTCTTTGTGAGTTTGGCCAGAGGTTTGTTGATTTAATTTACTCTTTCAAAAAACTAGCTTTTGGTTTGATTATTTTCTTTATCTTTTTTAATCTCTATTTTATTTATTTCCTCCCTGATCTTTATTGTTTCCTTCCTTCTGCTGACTTTTGGGTGTTTTTGCACTTCTGTTTCTAGTTCTTTTAACTGGTGGGTTAGATTGTTTATTTGATATTGTTCTTATTTGAGGAAGGCCTGTATCGCCCTAAACTTTCCTCTTAGCACTGCTTTTGCTGCGTCCCAAAAGTTTTGTGTGGTTGTGTTTTCATTTTCATTTGTCTCAAGGTATTCTTTAATTTCAACTTTGATTTCATCATTGACCCATTGGTTTTTTAATAGCATGTTGTTTAATCTCTATGCTTTCCCTTTTTTCTCCTTTGTTTCTCCTTAGTTGATTTCTAGTTTCAACAGCATTGTTGTCAGTAAAGTTGCTTGAGATAATTTCTATGTTCTTAAAATTGTTGAGGCTTCTTTTGTGAACAAGTACATGATCAATCCTAGAAAATGTTCCACGTGCACTTAAAAAGAATATATATCCTATTCTAGGGGGTTGTAATGCTCTGAAAATATCCACTAAATCTAATTTTTCTATTGAATCATTTAATTTCTCTGTTGTATTCTTTATTTTCTTTCTGAAAGATCTGTCTAGTGATGTTAATGTGGTGTTAAAATTTCTGACAATGATTGTATTCCCATCAGTTTCCCCCTTTATCTCTGTTAGTAGTTGTTTTATGTACTTAGGTGCTCATGTTGGGTGCATATATACTAATGATTGTAATATCCTCATCTTGTATTGCTCCCTTAATCATTATAAAATGTTTTTGTTTATCTTTCTTTATGACCCTTGTTTTAAAGTCTATTTTGTCTCAAATCAGTACTGTTACATCTGCTTTTTTGGCATTTCCAGTTGCATGGAATATCCTTTTCCGTCCATTCACTCTCAATCTATATGTGTCCTTCTCCCTAAAGTGTGTCTCTTGTATGCAGAATATTGAAGGTTCTTGCTTTATTATCCAGTCTGCCACTCTGTCTTTTGACTGGAGGATTTAGTCCATTAACATTTACAATAATTAATGATAGATGAGTGTTTATTGCTATTTTGAACTTATTTTTGCAGTTGATTTGGTATTTCTTTTTCGTTCCTTTCTTCTTCCTTTTGTGGTATGGTAACTTTGTTTTGTATCATCTTGGATTGTATTTAGTTTTTGTGACTCACTTGTAAGTTTTTGGCTTGTGGTTACACTTTTTTGTAAGTTTGTTAACCAATTACTGTAACTGTGTGTACTAAACAGATGGAAATGTAATCTCAAACCCATTCTACCAAGAATAAAATATTTAAAAAAAAAGAAGAAAGAAAAAATACTCTATATTTTCTTGCTTCCCTCTCCCACTCAATGATTTAGATATCTTCTTTTACAGTTTCATGTTTATTCTATTTGTAATTCATGGTAGTTATCACCTTTCCATTTATAAGTTCTCATTTCTGTAGCATCCTGCTTCTTTTCTATTTAGAGTAGACCTTTCAATATTTTTTTTGCATGGGTTTAGTGTTGCTAAAGTCTTTTAGTTTTTGCTTCTCTGTGAAATTCTTTATCTCTCCTTCTATTCTAAAGGATAGCCTTGCTGGAGAAAGTATCCTAGGCTGCATCCTTTTTTTCATTAAGAACTTTGAATATATCTTGCCACTTCCTTCTGGCCTGTAGTGCTTCTGTAGTGAAATCATCTGAGAGCCTTCTCTTCTAACTCACTCTTTGTTTTTCTCTTGCTGCCTTTAGAATCATTTCTTTATCCTTCAGTCTGGCCATCTTGATTATGATATGTCTTTGTATGGGTCTCTTTAGGCTCTTCCTGTTTGGGAACCTCTGAGCCTCCTGTGCTTGGGTGTCTGAATCCTTCTTTAGGTTTGGGAAGTTTTCAGTCATGATTTCTTTAAATACCTTTTCCATCCCCTTTGTTCTTTCTTCCCCATCTGGAACCCCTATTTTGCATAGATTGGCATGCTTTATATTACCCCATAGGTTCCTTACATTGCTTTCATTGTTTTATATTTGTTTTTCTCTCAGCTGTTCTGATTGGGTACTTTCTGTTGTCCTGTCTTCTAGGTCACTTATTCGTTCCTCTGCATTATCTAGCCTGATTTTTACAGCCTTTAGGTCAGATCTCATTTCAGCCAATGAATTTAACAATTCTAACTGGCTCTTCTTTATAGCTACATATTTTGTTTTTGACATATTTTATGTCTCTAAACACTATCTCTTTTAGTTCCTTCAGTAATTTGATCACTTCTTTTTTGAAATCTTGATCTAGTAGGCCATCAATGTCTATTTCATTGATCGTTCTTTCAGGGGATTTCTCTTGCTCTTTTAATTGCGAATACTTCCTCTGCTTTTTCATACTGCTCATATCTCTCTGGCACTGTGGCTTAAGGTATATCAGTTATCTATTGTGGTCCTTAAAGGAGTTTATTCATTTATCTATCTAAAGCCTATGTGGAAATAAAACTTAAAAATGAGAGAGAGAGAGAATTTTAAAAGAATGGAGGAAAAGAAGGTTTGAAAACAGTGTATAATCAGTAATAGAAGAGCAAGTTGAAGCAGAATAGCAGTCGAGTTGAGATGTCTTTTAAAAGCCTTAATAAAATGAAGAAAAATATCAAAACACAATATTTAAAACCTGTGAATAATCAATAACAGATCAAAACCAAGAGAATTAAAAATGAAATGAGAAGTGTAAACGTAGAGAACTGTTTAAACACTAAGGATTAATAAGGTGATAGAACATAAAACAGGTATAAAAAGATTTAAAAAACAAAGATGCATTCTCCTAGAGACTGTGCACTCTTAATGGTTTTATTGAGAGGTGTTTGTGTCTTCACCCTGTTTCACAAACTCAGCTTGCTCTGTTGGCCCCCTTGTCTGTGCTACTCACAGTGTCCGTCACCAAGAATATCGTGCCCCTCCAACACTGGGTCAGGTGCTGCTCTCCTTCGTGGTGGGCAGGTGGGTCACTCCCCCTCCAGATGTCGCAGTCAGTGATATGCCATTTGCTCCATAGGTGGGCTCAGCTTCAAGAATAACAGCTTTGTGGAGATATAATTCACATACCATAAAATGCAGCATTTGAAAGTGTGCATTAGGGTTTTAAGTACATTTCAGGGCTTTGTAGCCATCACCCCCAAAAGGAACGGGTACCCTTTAATAAGTCAGTCCCTAACCTTCCTTTCCCTTAGCCCCCAGCAGCCACCACTCTACTTTCTGCCTCTATGGATTTGCCTGTTCTGGGCATTTCATATAAGTAGAAACATACAGTATGCCGCCTTATTTGTTTGTCGTCTTTCATTTAGTGTGACGTTGTCTAGGCTCATCCATGGTGTAGCATATATCAGTACCCAAATTACTTTTTGTGTTCAAATAATATGCCATTGTTATAAATACTCCACATTGCTTGTCCATCCATCAGTTGATGATGAATAATTCTGCTGTAAATGCTCATGGACAAGTTTTTGTGTGAACACATATTTTCAGTTCTCTTGACGATATATCAGAAAATGGAATTGCTGGGATTTATTCTACTTTTAACATTTTGAGGAATTGCTAAAGTAGTTTTTAAAGTGACTGCACCATTTTATATTTCCAGTAGTAATGTATGAGGAGTCCAGTTTCTCCACATCATCATCAACACTACTTATTACCGGGTTTATAGATACATATTTATATATCCTATATCATGTATATATGTCATCCTAGTTGGTATGAAGTGGCATGTCATTGTACTTTTGATTTCTGTTTCCCTGATGCCTACTGATGTTGAACATCTTTTTATGTGCTTATTTCCCATTCGTAGGTTTTTTTGGAGAAATATGTATTCAAATTCTTTGCCCAATTTTATTGTATTTGTCTTTGTATTGTCACGTTTTAAGTCTTCTTTGTCGATTCTGGATAAAAGTCCCTTATCTTGGAAAATATTGGAAATAATTTCATCCATCCTGTGGATTGTCTTCTTACTTTCTTGATGAAGTCCTTTGAAGCACAGAAGATTTTAATTTTACTGAAGTCCAGTTTACTTGATTTTTTTTCTTTTGTTGTTTGTGCTTTTGGTGTCATATATTACAAGTATTTGTAATCCAAAGTCTTGAAGATTTTCTCATTGTTCATTTTCTAAAAGTTTTATAGTTTCAGGTCTGTGATTTATTTTCAGTTAACTTTCATAAATGGTGTTAAGATAAAAGTTCCGTTTTCTTTCTTTCCAGGTGTATGTGCAGGAGTCCCAGCATCATTTTTGTAAAGATTATTTTTTCCCCATTGGATTGTCATGGCACCTTTTTCAAAAATTAAATGGTTACGTGTAAGAGATTGTTTATGGACTCTCAGTTCTTTTCTCGCAATCTATTTTTCTGTCCTTTATGCAAGTACCACACTGTGTGGATTAGTTTTGTTAGTGAGTTTTGAATTTGGAAACTTCAAATCTTTGTTCTTTTTCAAGATTGTTTTGACTATTCTGGGTATCTTGCATTTCCATATTAGTTTTAGGATCAGCTTGTTCATTTCTGCCAAAAAGCCAGAGTTGCATTGCATCTATAGGTCATTTTGAGGACAATGGCCATTCTAACATTAATAAGGCTTCTGATCCATGAACACAGAAGAGCTTTCCATTTATTTAAGGTCATTTTTAACTTCTACCACTAGTATTTTATTTTTCTATATACAAGTTTCAGTATTCCACATGTTTTTCTTAATATTCCTAAGTATTTTATTCTTTTTGATGCTATTGTTAATGAAAATGTTTCCTCCATTTTATTTTTTGGTTATTCACTGCTGTTGTATAGAAATATAATTACTTTTTTATGTATTGATTTGTGTCTTACAATTTTGGTCAGACTGGGTTATTAATTTTAATAGGATTTTTTTCTTTTCTCTCTTTTTTTTCCTTTGTGGATTCCTTGTGATTTCAATATATAATATCATGTCATCTGGAATCGAAACACTTTTATTTGTTTCTTTCTAATCTAGAGGCTTTATTTTCTTTGTCTGTTTGCTTTGACTAGAACCTCTAGTACAATGTTGATTGTGGGAGGAAATAATTCAGTCTTTCAACAATATGTATGATCTTTACTCCAGGTTTTTCATAGATGTTCTCTGTCAAATTGAGGAAGTTCTCTTCTATTTCTAGTTTTTATCCATTTTTCTATTAATATGGTGTATTACATGAATTGACTATTGTTTGTTGAACTGCCTTTGCATAACTGGATGCATCCCACTTAATTGTGGTCTATTTTATATGTTACTGGATTGGATTTGCTTGTATTCTGTTGAAGATTTTTGCATTTATATTCATAAGAGATAGTCTTTAGATTTCTTGTGATGCTTTTGTCTGGTTTTTGTATCAGTGTGATACTAGTCTCATTGAATGAATTGGGAAGTGTTCCCTCCTCTTTATTTTTAGACGAGTTTGTGAAGCATTGTTTTCTTTTTTTGTTTGTTTTTATTTTTGTTTTTTCTTTAAGTAGTTGATGGAATTCACCAGCAAAGCCATACAGGCCTAGCATTTCTTTGTGTGAATGTTTTGGATTGCTATTTCAGTCACTACTTACTGTAGGATTATTTGAGTTTTCTATTTCTCCTTGAATTAGCTTCAGCCATTTATGTCCTACTAGGAATTTATCCATTTCATCTAGATTATCTCATTCATTGGCTATATAATTATCCATACTATTCCCTTATATTCCTTGTTATCTTTGTAAGGGCAGTAGTGACATCCTTCCTTTCGTTTCTCATTTTAGTAATTTGAATCTTCTCTCTTTTTTTTTAATATTAGCTAAAAATTTGTCAATTTTGTTAATCTTTTCAAAGAACCAACTTTTCTTTTGGTTGATTATTTTCTGTTGTTCATCTATTCTCTATTCCTTTTATTTCTGCCTTTAGTATTTTGATTAGAATGTTAAATTCATTTACATTAATATAATTTCTTATTAGGTTGAAGTTACATCTGCTATCTACTTTCTATATGTCTTTTTTCCCCATTCCTCTATTACTACACTTTTTTGTACAAAGTAGGCATTTTCAAGTGTGCCATTTTAATTTGTTGTTTATTTTATATTTTTCCTCCTCCTCCTCCTCCTCTTCCTCCTCCTTACTTCTCCTCCATTGCTCTGGAGATTATAAATAACATCTTGTTTTAAAGCAATCTAGTTCACATGAGTGCCAACTTAATTTCAATAGTACACCAAAACTTTGCTTTGGTATCAATCTTTTCCCTCCCCCCCTCATGATGTCACTGTCTTACAAATTACACCTTTATGCATTTATAAGTGCATCTACACAGTTTCATAAGTATTGTTTTATGCAGTTGTCCTTTACATCAAATAGAACAAAACATTTACATGTAATACTCAATTTATGAAATCAGTGGTCATTGCTGAATGTAGGTAGCAGTATCAGACATCAGTGAGAAGAATGGACTTGAGTGTCAGACTGGCTGCAGTCTTACTCAGCTCCACCAGTTACTAAGTTACCCAAATTATTTTCTGCCTCAAGCTCTTTATCTGTTATATGGGGGTAATAATAGCAGCTTACAGAGTTGTTGTGAGGATTAAGCAAACAGGGAAACAAAATTTAGTATAGTGGCCAGCTTATGTAATTACCTAAGAAATAGCCTTGCAGGTAGAGAGCAAAATTCAAATCAGTTTCTAAAGTATGTGTAAAGTATGATCCAGTTCCTGCCTGGTTTGTAAACTCGTATGCCTACTGCAGAATGTAAAAGCATGCTAATTTCCAACAGAAAAGATCATTTCTTAGTATTTCCTTCAAAGGTATATGCAAAATCTTTTTTACTAAATTTTGGGTGCCCATCTCTGAAAGAGCTTTGACACCAGGGAGGTAATTATCTACTTTTTTGTTAAAATCATACTGACCATCACAAAGTGTTCTGAATTATATTTTAGCATTTATATTGGGAAATACTGTGAGACTTCTTCTAAATTAATGGGGGGGCATTCACTGTAGCTCTTGTAGCCTGATAAGCCTGCACTAAATTATCTTTTTTAACTTTTAATTAAAGTAATTAATTCATTTTTTTCAGGGGGTGGTAATTAGGTTTTTATTTATTTTATTTTTAGAAGAAGTACTGGGGATTGAACCCAGGCCCTTTTGTATGCTAAGAATATGATCTTTCACTTGAGATATACACTCCACTCTAAATTATCTTTAATAAGGTCTTTTTCTCTGTTTTGTTGTTTTCTTTTATGTACAGATACACAAAGCAAGTTCATCAGAAGCCTCTCAATTCCAAAGATAATAACAGTGAAAAATATTGTGCAGTGACAGTGAATCCTTGGCATATGAAATAAGATTGTAAAGTCCTGAATGAATTAAGAAGGTATTGTTACATTAACATACATGTAACCATGGCTCTCTTACCTTTATTTTTCACTTTATAATGAAGATACTTCCCACCCATCAAGGTTGCTTTGTTTGATATAGGGAATATCAAAAGCCTTTTCTGCAAGTTTTTAAAATAAGTAACAGAAGGTAATTTATCAGAAGTGTGAATGGTGTAATCTGCTCTGTCTAGTATAGTAGCCACTAGCCACATGTGGCTATTTTGAATTGAGATATTCTATAAGTGGAAAATACATAATAGATTTTCAAGACTTTGTACAACAAAACTAATGTAAAGTATTTATTAATAAGTTTTAAAAGTGTCAATCACACTTTTGAAATGAAAGTATATTGGATATTTTGGGATAAGTATAATTATTACTGGAATTAATTTCACTTGTTCCTTTTTATTTTCTAAATGGTATTACTGGAAAATTGTGACTTGCACTATGTTTCTATTGAAAGTTCTGGCTTCTAACTTATTGCACATAATATGAAAAGAAAACTTTGATGAAAAATTTTGTAATTGAGTAGTTGATTTACATCATAATATTTTCAGGTGTGCAACAGAGAGGCTCAACATTTTTATAGATTATATTCCATTTAAAGTCACCATAAAATAATGGCTATATTTCCCTGTGCTGTATGATACAGCCCTGTAAGCTATCCATTTTATACATAGTACTTTTTACCTCTCAATCCCCTACCCCTTTCCTGCCTCCCCCTCCTCCTTCTCCCCATTGGTAACCACCAGTCTGTTCTATGTACCTGTGAGTCTATTTCTGTTTTATTATAGTCATTAATTTGTTTTATTTTTTATATATACATATAAGTTTTTTTTTACATTTTTTTATTGATTCATAATCATTTTACAGTGTTGTGTCAAATTCCAGTGTTCAGCATGTTCAGCACAATTTTTCAGTCATTCATGGACATATACACACTCATTGTCACATTTTTTTCTCTGTGATTTATCATAACATTTTGTGTATATTTCCCTGTGCTATACAGTGTAATCTTGTTTATCTATTCTACAATTTTGAAATCCCAGTCTATCCCTTCCCACCCTCTACCGTATAAGTTAATACATAGAATATTTGTTTTTCTTTCTCTGACTTATTTTACTATGCATAATACCCTGTAGGTCCATCCATGTTATTGCAAATGGCATTATTTTATTTTTTATGGCTGATCAGTATTCCATTGTGTGTGTTCATGTGTGTATATCTCTGTGTATATATATGCATATATGTATATATATATACATATATATAATATACCACAACTTCTTTATCCAGTCATCTGTCAGTGAACACTTGGGTTGTTTCAGTGTTTTGGCTATTGTAAATAGTGCTGCTGTGAACATTGGGGTGCATGTGTCTTTTTGAATTATGTTTTTCTCCAGACATATACCCATGAATGGGATTGCTGGATCACACGGAAGTCTATTTTCAGTTTTATATGGAAACTCTATACTGTCCTCCAAAGTGGCTGCACAGTTTACATTCCCACCAAACGAGTAGGAGGGTTCCTTTCTCTCTTAAAAGTTCAAAAATTCTCTAAATTTATATACTTTCCTTACAGTTTAGGACACAATTTGGCAAAAGCCAGGTAGAATTTGATAGGAGTAAATACAGTATTGTTTTTAAATGTCCATGCATTATGGATAGATATGTTATTGATGAGTTGGTTCCCTACATTTGTAGATGCAGAAGTTTTTATACCTTCATAGACATTTCAGTCTTGCAGAGAGAAAAATTTCTTTGCATTTTGCTGAACTTGTCCGGGTGGCTTTATCAAATATGGTCCAGGCCTCCAGAGGTGAATACACATCCAAACCTGAAACATTTGAATGTCTGCAAGATTTTAATAGTCCAGAATGTCAGATCTGGACTATAACTCTGGTAAATGACATCAGTGAATGGACTCAAGAAAACTCCATTTGAGTGCAAAACCTTTCATAAGCCAAAAAAGGCATTGAAATTGTGGCAAAGCCAGAGACTTGTGTGTGCCACATATGGCCACAAACCCATGGGGCAACCACAGGCGTCCTGGAGTGCCAAGGGAATTCCATGTGAGGAGTCCAGCACTCACAGGAATCCAATAAGTCCCTGCCAGCCAGAGCAACTTCATTGCTACTGTGCTGTTTTGAACAAATGTCTTTTCAACAGGTTCAAATTGGTTTGTTGTTATTTTTTTGCATAAAAAAATCAAACAACTTCTTGTTCCCTTGGTGAAAGTAAAAGCCTAACATTTTCTGATTTCTTTTGACAGAGAAAATATGAGCCTGTGAATCTAACTTCATCTGTGATGGTCTCCAGCTGGGAGCAACCAGATCAGTGTCAGTCTCCTTGCAGCCATTGGCTGGGAGCCTGCATGTTTCCTGGAATGATATTTGAAACATGTCACACTAGCCGTGCCTTCGCTGTGGGCTGGGAGGCGAGTCAGTCAGAATCTGCATTATGGAATGTATGTTTCAGATCCACAGCTAGGAGATATTATTTAATAGCCAGAGAATATAGTCATAAATATATCTAGTAATGTATTTATGCAAGAAATTTTCTGAAGATTTTTTTATTATAAAAAGTTACCCCCCAAATTTGAAAATGAAAGAACTGTGTTATAAAAAATCATCTGTACCTTAATTATACATAAAGAATCTTAAAATCCTTCTAAACTTTTTTTGTTCAAATGAAGATATTTTTACCTTCCAAAAAGGAAAATTATTGTTTCACATTTTTTTGCTTTCTCCTTTTATTATATATTCCATATCAATAAATATAATTCTTTTAAATCCCTTTTAATGGCTGTTTAATATTATATTGAACAGATATGTAAACAGCCCTAGGTTTCAGAAATTTATAAAATTGTCATTACAATACCACTGCAAAGAATATTTTGGTGTTTCTATTTTTAGTTACTAATTTGGACTAAAAATTAACAAGTTTGCTTTTTTAGTCTAAAACATTGGTTATTTTATGAATGAACTGTAAGGATTTTAAATAACTTTTCAGTAATTTCAACAAAGAAATTATCTTTAAGGCAAAAATATATGATGGTTTACAAATCTATTTTTATTACATCTTCACTTTTACCAGTGTCATATGTGTGTGTGTTTACACAAGTGTTTTAACTACCAGCAATGTAAGAAAAATCTGTGTACTAAAAATGTGAAAATAGTTTCCTGGTTTGTGTTTTCATTCTCCCAATATAGGTTTTGGATGACAAGCTTGTATTTGCAAAAGTACACACCCTGTGGGAGGTGCTCTGTACATACGCTGAGATACTGCACATAATATTGCCTCTGAAGCCCAATGATCTGAAAACCCGGTCCTCAGCCTTTGGTAATTTCAGCTGTTTTATGAAAGTCCTCCAAGTGGATCAAAGTATCATCAAGCCGAAGCAAGAGTTTTTCATTTCCCTATTTGAGAAGAGCTGCGTGAAAGATTTTTATATTCAGGATAGAGATATATTCTTCAATCCCACCACCAGAAGCCGCATTGTAAGTCTAAACCGAGTTTAGCTGCTGTCTTGGGGGTGATTTAGTACCTGCTGTTGAATTATCAGTGATTTGGTTTGGTTGGTTTGGTTTGGTTTTTAAAAGCTGCCCATAAAATGAAAAAAGAGAAAGAAAAGGAATATGCCTACAGATTCCTGTTAGGATGGTAAACAGTGGCTGGTTTGTTACCCTGTATAAACCACACGCTCTCTTAGAATCTTTTTAGGTTTACTTCAACCTTTCTCAGATCAAGTATCAAGTAAGGGACAGTGTTAAAAAAAATTCGGGATTAACAGGCTTGTGAGCTCCGGGATCTGCAAGGCAGCTTTCCCTCCCCATGGTGTAAGTCAAATGGCAAAAATGAAATAAAGCACCACATATCTCCTCCTGTGTTAACAGGAAAAGGGTAATCTTCTGGACCTTGTTTGTTCCTGGGTAAAATGAAGGTAATATGTCAGAAGATGACAAGCTCATTTAAGGCAGGCACCATGTTGCCTTGTTCACTGCTGAATCCCAGGCACCGGGAAGGCTAAGTTTAATGAGTGAATGAATGAACTATAGTCCCCCCAGAGTTACCATGTGGGACAGTGAGGATTAGCAGCTAAGAGCATAGACTCGAGAGGGGAGGGTACAGCTCAAGTGATGGGGTGCATGCTTAGCAAGCATAAGGTCCTGGGTTCAGCCCCCAACATCTCCTCTAAAATAGACAAATAATCCTAATTACCTCCCCACCCCCCACTAGAATTACCTTATTATATCCCCGCCACCAAAAAAGAAAAAAAAAAAGAGGAGTGGCCAAGAGCGTAGACTCAAGCTGGAACACCCATGCTGGTTTCTCGCTGTCGACCTTGTAAATGTCAATTAGCCTCTGGGTCTATCAAGTTCCTCACCAATGAAATGGGGAAAATTTTAGTACCCACCTCGTAGAGTTGCTATGGGTATTAATGAATCTGTGTCAATGTTAGAACAGCCCTGGCTAACATTAAGTACTATGCATCTGTCAGCTCTTTTCATAATTACTGACAGATGTTATTATCGACCAAAGAAGTATTAGTTCTTTGTGAGGGAAATGCATGTTAGACCATTTCATTTATCACTTTCTGTAATTCAGGCTTTTCCCTCTGAAATACCATTTTCTTTCTGTGCACTAGAAAGCCACAGGTTTTTCCAAATTTCATCTGTCTGGGTTCTTGTCATGATGGCAATACTGCAGAGTGCTGACATTTTTTAGGGACTCTGTGAGATGACAGCAACCCCTCAAATTCAGGAGCGCTTCTCTAACTGATAACATCTGGCTTGAAATGAAGTTTTTAAAATGTAACAGCTTCAGACGCTTAATGATTCCATAGATGCCAGGATGTTATATATAAGCTCTTTAAATAAATCCTGTCATTGAAATAAAGGAAATACTATATTATAGCACTCAATGACTTTGTTATATTTGCCATCCACTTATCTGACTCTCTAAGACCAAAGAAAGCAAAGACTGAGATTGATCATTACTACTGTGTGGTACACGTATTTGTGGATGAAGACAATACTGAAATGCACTGTTTAAGATATTACAATGGGCACTAAACAGCTGCTTGATGCACATGCACCAACAGAACTGGGAGCTGGGTGCAGGGAGCAGACACTGAGCTTCCTGGATCAGAGACCCAGCATAGCAGTCCAGCCCAGCAGTCCATATGATTCATATTTATGTCCCAGCAATATTAGCAGTGAGAGTCTGAAATGAACTTTGGGGACACTTGCAAACAGCTGTCATGATTACTAATGTGGGACACCAGGATTCTACAGTGTTTAGTTGGCAGCTGCGCAAACCAGTTCTTTTCCACTAAAGCCTCTTGTAATTGCTGGTCCCACATCCAGGCTGAGGAATAATCTCATGTGGTGTTTGAGAGGGAGATAAGTGGAGTCAGGACCCATGTTAAGGCTGGGTCATTAATAATCTTGTGCTAGTACAGGAGAAAGGAAAGTAGGTCAGGTAGGAAGGAAAATAACTGGATTTAAATTTTGTTTCTTGAGTAAGCTAATTATATAACCTCATGTCAAGTTTCTTTATTGTTTATATTCCATGTGCTGTCACCGAATAACTGCTGAATTGTGGGGACAAAAAAGCCTGGGTTTTAGAATTGACCCTGCCCCCAACCTGCCAGAGTCCAGGTTCCTCTGGGTGTCCAAGGAGGGGGCTGGACCGTCAGGTGTCCCTCCACTGTAGCAGTTTGTGCAATTGGGTGGCCTAGTTTTTTTGCTGTGGAAGACTGGCTCGGTTGTAGGACATTAAGCATCTGCAAGTCTCTCACCAGGTACCCATGGTGGTCCCAGGACTGTGACATCCAAGCGTTCCTTTCCACCCACGTTTGCAAATGACCCTCAAGGGGTTAGTGTTAATCCTGGGTGAGAATTATGAAAAATTATATGGTACCTCCATCCCTTCTGGCAAGTGAGGGCCCCTTATTTACAAATGACCACGAAGTGTTAACACCACATTTTATCAACAGAACACGTGAACACGTGGTGACAGTGATGCTCACCTGTTTGCTTCTGCTTCCCAATGCAACTTCAGCCTCCGTCAGAGGACATCAGCTGCCCCAGAGAACAGGGCCTTCTGTACAGGGAATGGGCTCCTCCTCGAAGCAAAGACAAGAAGCAGCCCTTAGATCTCCTCAGGTGAGCTGTTGTGGAGAGCACTCCAGTGGGAAGGGCTCAGGGTTGCCCTCACGGCATCTGAGTGTGACAGTCCTCCAAGAGTGTTACCAACCAGGAAGCGCACAGGAGCTCTGAGCTTTGTTGCCCCAGATTTTTACTGGAGGCTTTATTACAAAGACATGATTTATTGGGTCACTACCATCATGGCTAACCCAAACCCTAATTGTAAGTTAAACATTTACTTAGCCTTAACCGCTGAGCCCCTTCCTCTCCTGGTGGCCACTCACTTGTCACATAGCTCAAAGCCCCACTCCTCTAATCACATGGTTGGTGTCTCTGGCAGGCCAGTCCCCATCCTGAGTTGTCTCATGGACACAAGCCATCCAAGGGTCCACCATGAATAGCAAAGGCACTCCTATCTTGGGAAATTTCAAGGCTTTAGTGGTTGCTGTCCTGAAACTGGGACCAAAGACCTACCAAATTCTTCATTAAACAGGAGTAAATGTTCAATTTCACTTAAATTATAAAATAAGAGAGAAATTCTCACTGCTTTGCTGTATCTGCTGTTTGACACCGTTTCACTACACTACGTGACTGTAATGTCACGCTCAGCATGTGTCTTCTCAGAGCAGCAGTGCCGGCTGCTCCCCGGGAGCTTATGCTGTTTGGGCAAGGCTGCTGGGGGGAGGGAGGTCAAGGACAACCGAGCAAACAAAAATAATCGGGCGAATAAGGAAACAATGTCAGATTGAAAAGAAGGAAATAACACAGTGTTGAGATGGGAGACTTGGGGGGAAGTGAGTCAAGAAAGCTATCTTTGAGTAGGTTACATGTGAGCTGAGATGGCGATAAGGAGGCTGGACTTTGAGGATCTGGGAAAGTTCACCCCAGGAATAGAGGCAGCTTGTCCATTGGCCCCGAGGCACAAATGTGCTCTGCAGGTTTGAGGAGATACTGGAGCCAACGCTGGTGAGAGTGCTGAGACGCGAGGTTTAGAAGGGCATCAGGAGCACGGACAGGAGTGTAGACGCTAAGTGCAGTGAGAAGCAGTCACGATACTTTAATCACTAAAGTAATTTTCTCTCACTCACATTTTGCAAAGATAATGTGGAGAATGAATGGCAGAGACCCAGGAAGCAGGGAGGCCGGGTAGGAGGCTCTTGGATTGGGACAGATGAGAGATGGTGGGAGCCAGGGAGGAATGCGTTTGGGGAGTGGAGCTGACAGGATGCAGTTATGGGCTGGCTGTGGATGGTGAGAAGAAGAGGAGGTTCTAGGTAACCCCAGGTCGGCCTGGAGCCAGGTGCCTGTTCTTTCTCATCTCAGTGCCTCATGCAGGTGCCCACCTACTTGGGCAAACCTCTTAACCTTCAAAGTGAGGGTTTTATAACACGGAAGTCTTTGTGTTTGTTTCACATTTTTTGGAAAGATTCAAATATGTACAGAAGTAGAGAGAACAGCACAGCCAGCCTACCTGTATCAGTCACCCAGCTCCAGAATTATAAACTCAGAGTCACTGTTGTTGCATCTTTAATCTCCACCATCTCCCCTCCCCCACTACGGGATCATTTTGAAGACAATCCTACATAGCTTAACCTTTCATTAGTGAAATGACAAGGTCTCATTCAAATACAATTAGAATATTCCTTTTTTTTTTAGGGTTACAAAATAATTCCTTGATTGTCACAAAAATACACTTTTAAGTAGTTTTGGGGTTGAAATCAAGAACCAGACTAGGTTCAGACATTGCAGCTAGCATATCTGTCAAGTAGGTTCTAATCTATAATTTTCCTGTTTCTCATTTTCCTTGAAATTGCTGAGAGGTTTCTCTATTTCCTGTTTGGCTGATTTCATTCTCCCCTGTGGTGTTAGACTTGTTTCTCCATCCTATGTATTTGCTTTAGCTAAGTGATTTGATCCTCCCCTAAAAGCTTGATCTGATTGAGGTTCAACTTAGTGCAAGAATACTTGTTATGTGAAGTTTTGTACTCCTGTCATAAGGTACATATTGTCTAGTTGACTCTCTTTTTTGTGGTGACAGCAGTCAATAATGATTATCACCCGGGATCATTATTTCATAAGGGATTTTATTTCATGTGTTCATACTCTAATTTCCTCCCTCAATTATCAGCAGGATCACAGTCATGAAGAGGCACTTTCTCCTTAACCCGGGTTATCCTGTAGAACACAGTTTTAAAAGAGGATGTTTGTACATATGTAAATATTTAAAGTTGATACATTTTCCTTTACTTTTTAAATTTTTTTTTCTAATGGAGGTACTGAAGATTGAATCAAGGACTTTCTGCATGCTGAGCACACACTCTGCCACAGTGTGTACCCCATCCCCATTGAGATTAATATTTATATGATATTTTCCTTCTGTTATTTTTGTTTTATGTTACACAGAAATTGATGGCAGGGCAATGGGTTTGATGGCTCTTTAATCATTCATTATGGGCTTTTGGGGTTTGTGTGTGTGTTTGTGTTTGTAAAGAAAACCATTTTCCCACAATTTTAAGTATGTTTTACTAAGGAAAATATGTTGATCTATTCCCTGCTCCTGGTCCATGTGTTCCCTTTGTTGCTTCCCACTAGTGGCCCCTTGATCTCTTTGACAAGACTAGCATGTCGTTAATCCAGGTTGCAGGAGATCTGAAGAGATTTA
The DNA here is from genome assembly GCF_048564905.1 of Vicugna pacos. Taxonomy (NCBI): domain Eukaryota; kingdom Metazoa; phylum Chordata; class Mammalia; order Artiodactyla; family Camelidae; genus Vicugna; species Vicugna pacos. Next base: position 6,871,079 of record NW_027328742.1, read on the forward strand.
TTCAAGGAGATGAAATTTGTAGACAATGTATTGGAAAGTATTGAGAAAGTTATTCATTAAGAGAAGGTATGGGGTTGAATTGTTAAGTGTACAGAAATCTAAGCTATGAACCACCAAGACAATTATTAACTCCAGGGAAAACAATGCAGGGAAGGAAAAAGTAAGCCTAGCAGACAACTTGCTACACCTGTGAACAGTCTGTACAGAGTCCTAATAATGTAAAGCAAGGATACTGAGCTGATCAAAATTATAATGTAATTGTATCAAAAGGTTGGAAGAATGAAGGTTTGGGTGTGTAGATGAGATGGGGTTTGAAAGACAGCTGAATCCTCATTTTCCAAAATAGAAAGTTAAATAGGTGATACATGAAGCTGAAAAAGTCTGTAGGCTGTGTTACAAGGATATTAGTCATAGGTAGGGAGTAATTATTCTAAAAGTCAGCAGTAGGAGCTGAACGTGGTTGCTTCTGGCCGGGAAATGTGGCGGTTGCTGGGAACTGCTCCTTTTTACAATCGGTGTTCGAGAACTGACTCTTTAATGAATGTATGGTATAACTTTGATAAAAGGAAGTCAAAGCTGAATTTTGAAAAATTGATGTTAATAATTGGGATGTTTTTGACAGAGAGAGATAACAATCAGACAAAACTACATTTGAACGGATCCTCATTATTCCTAGACTTTCAGCAAGGACTAGGAGGCAGACATCCGTTTAAGATTCAAAAATTCTTTCTGACCTTCTTGCTGACATGTAACCTTTGGAAGTAATGAACTCCCAGTCACTGTAAATATCCAGGCAGAGGCTGCCTGACCAGCTCTCTAACTGTAGCAGGGTGTGTTTACCATTGGGCAGTTGGAGCAGGCAACTTCTAACATTCTTTCAGTTTTGAATGTGGCATTTTCAGGACGGATATTTGACAAGTATGTATCGCAAAAAGCTTAACAAGAAAGAGTCCAAGACACCTCAAACCCATTGCCAGGGTTTTCTCAGCCAGACACCATCCTGAGCCTGCCATCTGTGAGCCAGGCCACAAAACTCAGTCAAATGAGAATGAACACAATTTGTCGCTCCTATCTGATTTGGCATCGGGCTCAGCCCTTTTCCCCATGTAATAGTCCACGCCCAGGTCTCTGACGATGGAGCTGGTCTCACAGCAGCCCTGTGAGCGCTGGTCCAGCCCAAGGGGGTTCCTGCGTGAAGTTTCCCAGGACTGCAGGCTGTTCTCAGAGCTGAGTCCCCCTAGGCTAAGCCCGCGGAGCTCATCTCAGCTCCAGACTGAGCCGGAAGCCTCAGAGAGAACTCAGAGCTGAGGAAATCCACAGGTTTTACCCAGCACTGCCGAGTCAGCAGTGAGCCAGTTGAGGGAATTATCAGCAAAAGCAAGAAACACCTGAGCCGCTGTCTCATTGTTCCGCCTCATCCCTAAACCCTCTGTGTCTACCTGTCTGTGTCTGTCTCCCTTTCAGGACCAGCCTGGCACCACTTCATGCCCTACCTCCTTTCTCCTAATCTTGCCTCCCTGGCTTGTTCCACCTACTCCAGATTAACTGAGAAACACTAAAGAGTTTTTAAAACCTAGGAACAGCAGTCATGCTAGATACAAGGAATACAGGGCAGTACTTTCCTCAGTCACATCCCTCCTGCCCTCTCCCATTCCCACAATGAGTTTTTTAAATATTTTTTCAGAGAGACATTGCACTCCCAGTTGTTATCATTATCAGCCATTTCCTTATTATCTGTGGTTTACGATGCATTTGCTCCAGGGAAGTTCCCGAGATAAGGCTGGAGTAGATGACTGAGCCAGTTGTTGATGTCCACTTGTGTCAAGCCTGTTAAGAATGATCTTTGGGGGGATTTGTTGAATGTGCCAGACTGTCCAGTGAGTGGTGATGATCCCCTGCATCTGCTCTGGAGTCGGCCTCGTCTGTTCTCATTTATCTCTCTTCAGCATGTGAACCAGTGATCTGTATTTCTATGATACATAAAACACTTATTTCATGGTAGAATTTGGGGGCTGCTATGAAAACGCATATGTTTTAAGTGTGAATTGAGTCAGAGGTTTAAACTTAAAGCCACCTTGATTTAGAATCAGAAATTAATATGATGGAGGGATGGTATAGCTCAGTGGTAGAGTGCATGCCTAGCATGCATGAGGTCCTGGGTTCAATCCCCAATGCCTCCATTTAAAAAATAAATAAATAAACTTAATTATGACCTCCAAAAAACAAAAAAAAAAAAAGAAATTAACATGAGGATGAAGCTACAGAGTGATTATGTGTGTCTTCTGAAACTTCGTTCTGTCTTTCTGCAGGAAATTCTATGGAGAGAAGGTCTGAATCTTCTTTGCTTGGCTGGGCTATTACACTCAGATGCTCCTCCTGGCAGCAGTCGTGGTGGTGACTTGCTTTCTGTATGGATATTTTAATCAAAATAACTGTACCTGGAGGTAATTTCTCTTTATTTCTTGTTACCGTGCTTACTTAACTTAGAATGACATTCGCCAGGAGCATCCATGTTGCCGTAAATGGCCTATATTGTCAATATTTATGGCCGAGTAGTATTCCATTGTATAAATTTACCACTTCTTTAACCAGTCATCCGCTGATGGACATTTAGGCTGTCTCCATGTCTTGGCTATTGTAAATACTGCTGCTATGAACATTGGGGTGCAGGTGTCATCTTGAAATAGGGTTCCTTCAGGATATATGCCCAGGAGCGGGATTCCTGAGTCACATGGCAAGTCTATTCATAGTCTTTTGAGGAAACTCAATACTGTTTTTCACAGTGGCTGCACCAAACTGCATTCCCACCAGAAGTGTAGGAGGTTCCCCTTTATTCACAACCTCTCTAGCATTTGACATTTGTGGATTTTTGAATGATGGCCATTCTGACTGCTTTGAGGTGATACCTCATTGTACTTTTGATTTGTGTATCTCTGATAATTAGTGATATTGAGCATTTTTTTCATGTGCCCATTGATCATTTGTATGTCTTCATGGGATAATTGCTTGTTTAGGTCTTCTGCCCATGTTTGGATTGGGTTATTTGTTTGTTTCTTATGAAGTCATATGAGCTGCTTATACATTCTGGAGATCAAGCCTTTGTCAGTTTCATTTGCAAAAATGTTCTCCCATTCTGTAGGTTGTTTTTTTGTTTTACTTATGGTGTCCTTTGCTGTGCAGAAGCTTGTAAGTTTCATTAGGTCCCATTTTTTTTATTCTTGCTTTTATTTCTATTGCTTGGGTAGACTGCCCTAGGGGAACATTTCTGAGATGTATGTCAGATATTTTGCCTGTATTTTCTTCTAGGATGTTTATTGTATCTTGTCTTATGTTTATCTTGCTGAAGAGACCGTCTTTATTCCATTGTATATTCTTGCTTCCTTTGTCAAAAATTAGTTGACCAAAAGTATGTGGGTTCATTTCTGGGCTCTCTATTCTGTTCCATTGGTCTATATGTCTGTTTTTGTACCGATACCATGCTGTCTTGATGACTGTAACTCTACAGTATTGTCTGACGGCTGGGAGAGTTATTCCTCCAGCCTCTTTTTTTTTCCTTCAGTAATGCCCTGGAAATTCTATGTCTTTGATGGTTCCATATAAATTTTATTGTGATTTGTTCTAGTTCTATGAAATATGTCCAGGGTAATTTGATAGGGATTGCATTAAATCTGTAGATTGCCTTGGGGTGTGTGACCATTTTAACAATATTGATTCTTGCAATCCAAGAGCATGGGATACCTTTCCATTTTTTAAAGTCTTCTTTAATTTCCTTCACCAGTGGTTTAGAGTTTTCTGTGTATAATTCTCTCACCTCTGTGGTTAGATTTATTCCTAGATATTTTATTACTTTGGGTGCTGTTTTAAAGGGGATTGTTTCTTTACATTCTTTTTCTGTTGATTCATCATTTATGTAAAGAAATACAACTGATTTTTGAACATTAATCTCGTAACCTGCTTCCTTGCTAAATTCTTCGATCAGCTCTAGTAGGTTTTGTGTAGAACTTTTAGGGTTCTCTATATATAGTATCATGTCATCTGCATATAGTGACACTTAGCCACTTCTTTTCCAATTTAGACCACTTTTACTTCTCTTACTTGCCTGATTGCTGTGGCCAGGACTTCCAAGACTATGTTGAATAGGAGTGGTGATAGTGGGCATCATTTTCTTGTCCCAGATTTTAGTGAGAAGCCTTTGAGTTTTTCACCGTTGAGTACTATGCTGGCTGTAGGCTTGTCATATATATCTTTTATGATGTTGAGATATGCTCCCTCAATACCCACTTTGGTGAGAATTTTTATCATAAATGGGTGTTGAATTTTATCAAAAACTTTTGCATCTATTGAGATGATCATGTGGTTTTTGTCCTTTCCCTTGTTGATGTGAAGTATTACATTGATTGATTTGCATATGTTGAACCACCCTTGTTTCCCTGAGATGAACCCCATTTGAGCATGATGTATAAACTTTTTTATGTTCTGCTGGATTCTATTTGCTAGTATTTTGGTAAGGACCTTTTGCATCTGTGTACATCAGTGATATTGGTCTGTAATTCTCTTTTTTTGGTGGTGTCTTTGCCTGGTTTTTGTATCAGGGTGATGGTGGCTTCATAGAAAGAGTCTGGGAATATTCCTTCTTTTCAATCTTCTGGAAGAGTTTGAGAAGGACTGGTATGAGTTCTTTTTTGTGTGTGTGTTAGAATTCCCCGGTGAATCTGTCCAGTACTGGACTTTTATTTGTAGGGAATTTTTTTTATTGTTTATTCGATTTCATTCCTAGTGATCAGTTTGTTCAAGTGGTCAGTTTCTTCTTGATTCAGACTTGGTGGTCTGTATGTTTCCAGAAACTTGTCCATCTCCTCTAGGTTATCCATTTTTTTCCATGTAGTTTTTCATGATATTCTCATAAGATATTCAGTATTTCTATGTTATTTGATGTAATTTCTCCATTTTCCTTTCTTATTTTGCAAATTTGTGTTCTCTCTTTTTTCTTCTTTGTGAGTTTGGCCAGAGGTTTGTCGATTTAATTTACTCTTTCAAAAAACTAGCTTTTGGTTTGATTATTTTCTTTATCTTTTTTAATCTCTATTTTATTTATTTCCTCCCTGATCTTTATTGTTTCCTTCCTTCTGCTGACTTTTGGGTGTTTTTGCTCTTCTGCTTCTAGTTCTTTTAACTGGTGGGTTAGATTGTTTATTTGATATTGTTCTTATTTGAGGAAGGCTTGTATCACCCTATACTTTCCTCTTAGCACTGCTTGTGCTGCGTCCCAAAAGTTTTGTGTGGTTGTGTTTTCATTTTCATTTGTCTCAAGGTATTCTTTCATTTCAACTTTGACTTCATCATTGACCCATTGGTTTTTTAATAGCATGTTGTTTAATCTCTATGCTTTCCTTTTTTTCTCCTTTGTTTCTCCTTAGTTGATTTCTAGTTTCAATGGCATTGTTGTCAGTAAAGTTGCTTGAGATAATTTCTATCTTCTTAAAATTGTTGAGGCTTCCTTTGTGACCAAGTACATGATCAATCCTAGAAAATGTTCCACGTGCACTTAAAAAGAATATATATCCTATTCTAGGGGGTTGTAGTGCTCAGAAAATATCCACTAAATCTAATTTTTCTATTGTATAATTTAATTTCTCTGTTGCCTTCTTTACTTTCTGTCTGGAAGATCTGTCTAGTGATGTTAATGTGGTGTTAAAATTTCTGACAATGATTGTATTCCCATCAATTTCCCCCTTTATCTCTGTTAGTAGTTGTTTTATGTACTTAGGTGCTCATGTTGGGTGCATATATACTACTGATTGTAATATCCTCATCTTGTATTTCTCCCTTTATTATTATAAAATGTCTTTATTTATCTTTCTTTATGGTCCTTGTTTTAAAGTCTATTTTGTCTCAAATCAGTACTGTTACATCTGCTTTTTTGGCATTTCCATTTGCATGGAATATCCTTTTCCGTCCATTCACTCTCAATCTATATGTGTCCTTCTCCCTAAAGTGTGTCTCTTGTATGCAGTGTATTGAAGATTCTTGCTTTATTATCCAGTCTGCCACTCTGTCTTTTGACTGGAGGATTTAGTCCATTAACACTTACAATAATTAATGATAGATGAGTGTTTATTGCTATTTTGAACTTATATTTGCAGTTGATTTGATATTTCTTCTTTGTTCCTTTCTTCTTCCTTTTGTGGTATGGTAACTTTGTTTTCTATCATCTTGAATTGTATTTAGTTTTTGTGACTCACTTGTAAGTTTTTGGCTTGTGGTTACACTTTTTTGTAAGTTTGTTAACCAATTACTTTAACTGTGTGTACTAAACAGATAGAAATGTAATCTCAAACCCATCTTACTGAGAATAATATATTTAAAAAAGAAGAAGAAGAAAGAAAAATTACTCTGTATTTTCTTGCTTCCCTCTCCCACTCAATGATTTAGATATCTTCTTTTACAGTTTCATGTTTATTCTACTTGTAATTCATGGTAGTTATCACCTTTCTAGTTATGAATTCTCATTTCTGTAGCATCCTGCTTCTTTTCTATTTAGAGTAGACCTTTCAATATTTTTTTGCATGGGTTTAGTGTTGCTAAAGTCTTTTAGTTTTTGCTTCTCTGTGAAATTCTTTATCTCTCCTTCTATTCTAAAGGATAGCCTTGCTGGAGAAAGTATCCTAGGCTGCATCCTTTTTTTCATTAAGAACTTTGAATATATCTTGCCACTTCCTTCTGGCCTGTAGTGTTTATGTAGAGAAAGCAGCTGAGAGCCTTCTCTTGTAACTCACTCTTTATTTTTCTCTTCCTGCTTTTAGGATCATTTCTTTATCCTTCAGTCTGGCCATCTTGATTATGATGTCTTGGTGTGGGTCTCTTTAGGCTCTTCCTGTTTGGGAACCTCTGAGCCTCCTGTGCTTGGGTGTCTGAATCCTTCTTTAGGTTTGGGAAGTTTTCAGTCATGATTTCTTTAAATACCTTTTCCATCCCCTTTGTTCTTTCTTCCCCTTCTGGAACCCCTATTATGCATAGATTGGCATGCTATATATTATCCCATAGGTTCCTTATATTGCTTTCATTGTTTTATATTTGTTTTTCTCTCAGCTGTTCTGATTGTGTGCTTTCTGTTGTCCTGTCTTCTAGGTCACTTATTCGTTCCTCTGCATTATCTAGCCTGATTTTTACAGCCTTTAGTTCAGATCTCATTTCAGCCAATGAATTTACCAATTCTACTTGGCTCTTCTTTATAGCTACTATTTTGTTTTTGACATATTTTAGGTCTCTAAACACTATCTCTTTTAGTTCCTTCAGTAATTTGATCACATGTTTTTTGAAATCTTGATCTAGTAGGCCATCAATGTCTATTTCATTGATCATTCTTTCAGGGGATTTCTCTTGCTCTTTTAATTGGGAATACTTCCTCTGCTTTTTCATACTGCTCATATCTCTCTGGCACTGTGGCTTAAGGAGTATCAGTTATCTATTGTGGTCGTTAAAGGAGTTTATTTATTTATCTATCTAAAGCCTATGTGGAAACAAAACTTAAAAATGGGAGAGAGAGAGAATTTTAAAAGAATGGAGGAAAAGAAGGTTTGAAAACTGTATAATCAATAATAGAAGAGCAAGTTGAAGCAGAATGGCAGTCGAGTTGAGATGTCTTTTAAAAGCCTTAATAAAATGAAGAAAAATATCAAAACACAATATTTAAAACCTGTGAATAATCAAAAACAGATTAAACCCAAGAGAATTAAAAATGAAATGAGAACTGTAAATGTATAGAACTGTTTAAAAACTAAGGATTAAAAAGGTAATAGAAAATAAAACAGGTATAAAAAGATTTAAAAAACAAAGATGCATTCTCCTAGAGACTGTGCACTCTTAATGGTTTTATTGAGAGGTCTTTTTGTCTTCGCACTGTTTCACGAACTCATCTTGCTCTGTTGGCCCCCTCGTCTGTGCTACTCACAGTGTCCGTCAGCAAGAATATCGTGCCGCTCCAACACTGGGTCAGATGCTGCTCTCGTTCGTGGTGGGCAGGTGGGTCACTTCCCCTCCAGATGCCGCAGTCAGTGCTGTGCCAGTTGCTCCATAGGTGGGCTCAGCTTCAAGAATAACAGTTTATGGAGATATAGTTCACATACCATAAAATGCAGCATTTGAAAGTGTGCATTAGGGTTTTAAGTACATTTCAGGGCTTTGTAGCCATCACCCCCAAAAGGAACCGGTACCCTTTAGTAAGTCAGTCCCTAACCTTCCTTTCCCTTAGCCCCCAGCAGCCACCACTCTAATTTCTGCCTCTATGGATTTGCCTGTTCTGGGCATTTCATATAATTAGAGCCATACAGTATGCCGCCTTATTTGATTGTCGTCTTTCATTTAATGTGACATTGTCTAGGCTCATCCATGGTGTAGCATATATCAGTACCCAAATTACTTTTTGTGTTCAAATAATATGCCATTGTTATAAATACTCCACATTGCTTGTCCATCCATCAGTTGATGATGAATAATTCTGCTGTAAATGCTCATGGACAAGTTTTTGTGTGAACACATATTTTCAGTTCTCTTAATGACATATCAGAAAATGGAATTGCTGGGATTTATTCTACTTTTAACATTTTGAGGAATTGCTAAAGTAGTTTTTAAAGTGACTGCACCATTTATATTTCCAGTAGTAATGTATGAGGAGTCCAGTTTCTCCACATCCTCATCAACACTTTTTATTACCAAGTTTATAGATACATATTTATATATCCTATATCATATATATTTGTCATCCTAGTTGGTATGAAGTGGCATGTCATTGTGCCTTTGATTTTTGTTTCCCTAATGCCTACTGATGTTGAACATCTTTTTATATGATTTCCCATTCGTATTTTTTGGGGGGAAACATGTATTCAAATTCTTTGCCGAATTTAATTGTATTTGTCTTTCTATTGACACGTTTTAAGTCTTCTTTGTCTATTCTGGATAAAAGTCCCTTATCAGGGAAAATATTGGAAATAATTTCATCCATCCTGTGGATTGTCTTCTTACTTTCTTGATGAAGTCCTTTGAAGCACAGAAGATTTTAATTTTACTGAAGTCCAGTTTACTTGATTTTTTTTTTCTTTTGTTGTTTGTGCTTTTGGTGTCATATATTACAAGTACTTCTAATCCAAAGTCCTGAAGATTTTCTCATTGTTCATTTTCTAAAAGTTTTATTGTTTCAGGTCTGTGATTTATTTTCAGTTAACTTTCATAAATGGTGTTAAGATAAAAGTTCAGTTTTCTTTCTTTCCAGGTGTATGTGCAGGCATCCCAGCCTCATTTTTGTAAAGATTATTTTCCCCATTGGATTGTCATGGCCCCTTTGTCAAAAATTAAATGGCTATGTGTAAGAGATTGTTTATGGACTATCAGTTCTTTTCTCTCAATCTATTCTTCTGTCCTGTATGCAAGTACCACACTGTATGGATGAGTTTTGTTAGTGAGTTTTGAATTTGGAAACTTCAAAACTTTGTTCTTTTTCAAGATTGTTTTGACTATTCTGGGTATCTTGCATTTCCATATTAGCTTTAGGATCAGCTTGTTCATTTCTGTCAAAAAGCCAGAGTTGCATTTCATCTATAGGTCATTTTGAGGACAATGGCCATCCTAACAATAATAAGGCTTCTGATCCATGAACACAGAAGAGCTTTCCATTTATTTAAGGACATTTTTAACTTCTATCAGTAGTATTTTAGTTTTCTATATACAAGTTTCAGTATTCCACATATTTTTCTTAATATTACTAATTATTTTATTCTTTTTGATGCTATTGTAAATGAAAATGTTTCCTCCGTTTTATTTTTAGGTTATTCACTGATGTTGTATAGAAATATAATTACATTTTTATATATTGATTTGTGTCTTACAATTTTGGTCAGACTGGGATATTAATTTTAATAGGATTTTTTTTCTTTTCTCTCTTTTTTTTCCTTTGTGGATTCCTTGTGATTTCAATATATAATATCATGTCATCTAGAATCGAAACACTTTTATTTGTTTCTTTCTAATCTAGAGGCTTTATTTTCTTTGTCTGTTTGCTTTGACTAGAACCTCTAGTACAATGTTGATTGTGGGAGGAAATAATATTCAGTCTTTCAACATTATGTATGATCTTTGCTCCAGGTTTTTCATAGATGTTCTCTGTCAAATTGAGGAAGTTCTCTTCTATTTCTAGTTTTTATCCATTTTTCTATTAATATGGTGTATTACATGAATTGACTATTGTTTGTTGAACTGCCTTTGCATACCTGGAAGCATACCACTTAACTGTGGTCTATTTTATATGTTACTGGATTGGATTTGCTTGTATTCCATTGAGGATTTTTACATTTATATTCATAAGAGATAGTCTTTAGATTTCTTGTGATGCTTTTGTCTGGTTTTTGTATCAGTGTGATACTAGTCTCATTGAATAAATTGGAAAGTGTTCCCACCTCTTTATTTTTACGCGAGTTTGTGAAGCATTGTTTTCTTTTTTTGTTTGTTTCTGTTTTTCTTCTTTCTTTAAGTAGTTGATGGAATTCACCAGCAAACCCATACGGGCCTAGCATTTCCTTGTGGGAATGTTTTGGATTGCTATTTCCGTCACTACTTACTGTAGGATTATTTGAGTTTTCTATTTCTCCTTGAATTAGCTTCAGTCATTTATGTCCTACTAGGAATTTATCCATTTCATCTAGATTATCTCATTCATTGGCTATATAATTATCCATAATATTCCCTTATATTCCTTGTTATCTTTGTAAGGGCAGTAGTGACATCCTTCCTTTCATTTCTCATTTTAGTAATTTGAATCTTCTCTCTTTTTTTTTTAATACTAGCTAAAATTTGTCAATTTTGTTGATCTTTTCAAAGAACCAACTTTTCTTCTTGTTGATTATTCTCTGATGTTCATCTATTTTCTATTCCATTTATTTCTGCCTTTAGTATTTTGATTAGAATGTTTAATTCATTTACATTAATGTAATTTCTTATCAGGTTGAAGTTACATCTGCTGTCTGCTTTCTATATGTCTTTTTTCCCCCATTCCTCTATTTCTACACTTTTTTGTACAAAGTAGGCATTTTCAAGTGTTCCATTTTAATTTGTTGTTTATTTTATATTTTTCCTCCTCCTCCTCCTCTTCCTCCTCCTTACTTCTCCTCCATTGCCCTGGAGATTATAAGTTACATCTTGTTTTTAAAGCAATCTAGTTCACAGGAAAGCCAACTTAATTTCAATAGTACACCAAAACTTTGCTTTGGTATCAATCTTTTCCCTCCCCCTCCTCATGCTGTCACTGTCTTACAAATTACACCTTTATGCATTTATAAGCGCATCTACACTGTTTCATAAGTATTGTTTTATGCAGTTGTCCTTCACATCAAATAGAACAAAACATTTACATGTAATACTTGATTTATACTGTTTTATTTTTTTACTCATGTAGTAGTGCTGTTTATTTTTCAGGTGAGTGTCCTTTCATTTACACCTCCTGGACTATCCTTAGTATTTCTTGTAGGGCAGGCCTGCTAGCAATGGATTTTTTCAGATTTTGTTTTTGTAGGTGTGTCTTAATTTCTCCTTTAATTTTTTTAAAGAATCATTTTGCTGGCTATAAAATACTTGGTGACAGTCTTTTCCTTTTATCACTTTGACGATACCATCCCACTGCCTTCTAGTCTCCATGGTTTTTGATGAGAAATCAACTGTCTTACTGAGGAGCCTTTCTATATGTTGAGCGACTTTTGTCTTTCTGCTGTCAAGATCCTTTGTTTTTGTGTTTTGACACACTGAGTCTGATATGCCTATTTTAGATGTCTCTACGTTTATACCACGTGGAGTTTGTTGAGCTGCTGGGATGTACAAATAAATGTTTTCATCAAATTTGGGAAGTTTTCAGCTATTATTTCTTTATATATCCTTTCTGCCCCTTTTTTTCTCTCCTTCCTTTTTGCGCTCCCATTAAGTGTGTATTGGTATTTTTGATGGTGTCCCACCTATCTCTGACACAGTGCTCATTTATTTTCATTCATTTTTCTTTCTGTTCCACAGACTTGATAATCTCAGTAGTTTTAAGTTAACTGACTTTTTCTTCAACAATTTCATATCTACATAGAAACCTCTTATTGAAGTTTTCATTTTAGTCATTATATTTGAATTTCTAGAATTTCTAGTTGGCTTTTAATATAAATTTTATTTATTGATATTCTCTGTACAATGAGATGTTCACATAATTTAATTCTTTAGGCATGGTTTCTCTTACTTTTTGAACATGTGTAATTGCTTATTTATGTCTTTGTCTAGTAAGTCCAGTGTCTGGGCTTCCTCAGGGAGTTTCTATTGACTATTTTTTCCCCTCTGTTATGGCCAAACTTTTCTGTTTCTTTGTACCTCTTGTAATTCTGTTGAAAGCTGGACATTTAAAATATTACAATGTGGCAGATCTGAAAGCCAAATTTTCCTCATCTCAAGGGTTTATTGTTGCTTCCATTGTCATTTCTGCTGCAGCTATTTATTTAGTTACATTCCTGAACAAATTCTGTAAAGTCTGTATTCTTTATCATGCATGGCCATGAGATCAGTGTGTGTGAAGAAAGCCTAGTTGTCAGAACTATAATAATGATTGGACAGTGATTTCTTTCAATGCCTGGAGCCAATCGTTTGAGCTGTTGCCCGGTGGCTGTGTGTCTGCGTGCTGAGGGAGGCCCTCAGCACCGGCATGCAGTCTGTAGCTCTTCCGTAGCCTTTAGTTCTTGCTTATGCAGAATCTCAAGTTCAGCCAAAGTTGAAGGCTTAAGGTTGTCTCAGATCTTTCCTTGCCTTGTGCCACACATGTGTATGGCCTTCTATATTTCTCAGAATTTTTTGGAGCTTTTTATCCCTACCTTCACCCCCAGAACGTCTCATTACTCAATTTTGCCTTCTAAGTTTCCTAGTCAGCATCTAGTTAGCCTCTACTGGTCCCACTGCCTCAGTCGGTTGTAATGTTAGATACTCACTGCTGATTGTTTCCCACAAACACTCTGGGGACAGGCTGTTTGCACAGCATGAGTTTGTGATGGGTCACATAGTGACAGCTCTCTGGGGGCGGATTTTTTGGGTAACTTTAAATCACTTCTGCCCCTACCTTCATTGTGAGACTGTTGCTTTTAAAGGCCACCATTTAGGTGAGGATAAGGGGATGGGGTAGATCAAGTTACAATGCCACAAAACTCACTATCTTTATGGAGATTTAGCTGTTTTTTTCCTCAAATAACACTCCCCAGATTGCTGGAAGTCTTGGTTTAATTTCCAGAGTTCTTCAGAGGTAAATTTTGACAAATTTTGCCATTGTCATTGCTTCATAGAGGAGTAAGTTTTCCAAGATGTTTACTCAGATAGTCTAGAAGTGTATCCCATTTGCATTTGTTTTTAACTGAGTTACTTGCAAGACTAATTCTACAGCTCCAGCCCCATTCACATGAGTCCACCTGCATGGCTTCTCCTACAGGGAGCAGTGTGCAACCTGTTGTCAGATTGTTGTTTTTCTTATGAAAGTGTAGGGGTTTTTAAAAATATGCTCATGAATAGCCTTTTGTCATTTTTACAAGTTATGAAACTTCCACTAGTCTGTGGCTATTTTTTCCCCCTCACTTTTCGTTGCTTTAATGAAATTCTCACTTTTAAGGATTTTCAGTATAGCAGTTTGTGGATGCTGATCACAAGGGTGAGGCATTTAACTACTGTCTAATCCTCAGTCTTTGCTCTGATTCACTGTCTAGAACATCTGAACACATCTACTGAACCCCGTATACCAATGGATGCTGACAGCCCTAATTAAAAATATGCTTTTTAAGTAAAGAAAAAATATTAACTTTGACACTGGAAAAGACAAATCTCAAATTTCCTTGCTGATCTTGCTTTCTGTGATCATGAGCTACATCATGTTTTTAGAGCCGACAGGCATATTGAGCTACTGATTTTATTTCATCGGATTTTAGATTGCAGAACACATTTCAGGCCCACTTATGGCACCATATGTGTATCTTTAAGGATATGTACATATGATTATATCTTTATTATAAGTACCTTATTTTAAGTACCTACTGCTGTGCACCTCATTAAGGAAAGCTTGAAACTGCAGAGCTGAAATTTTTCATACCACCATCATCCCGTAGCATCTCTTTTGCACTTAGATGTTGTGTGACAGAGTATTTTTCTGCTCCCTAGAATTGATCAATGTTGAAGGGGGAAAAAAAAACCCTCCTCAAATAAATATACTCCAAATCACACACTTATCTGAAAAATGGCCACCATTTTAGTCCGCACCAATCCATCTACTCATACTGACTCAGAGTCCTCAACATAGACAATCCACCCCTGAAGTCAGGGTCCTCAGTACACGTTCTATCCCCTCCCCATTCCTTGTTGATTCTGACCTACTTTTGTCCAACGCGTCCTGCCAGTCTCTTCGCTGCCTGACTGCAGGTTTTAATTTTTACCTTTGAGTTCCAGGCTGCGCCTAGTGATTTCCAGAAAAACGCCAGACACCTGGCTCATCAGGAGGGGTGGGGAAGATTTCAGGAAGCTGTTAACCTAACTGACTTGCAGATAAGTGAGTGGCTATTGTTAGCATTCCTTCTAGATATCTGTCATGCCGGCTGCATCCACCCCAGCAAAATAACGTAGCTCCTCCAGCCACCTCTGCCTCCATTCTTCTGGGTTTCTGCTTTCAGTGACACTCACATGCTGCTGATGGACATTATATATATATACATATATATATATATATATATATATTAATTGCAGTATAGTCAGTTACAATGTGTCAATTTCTGATGTACAGCACAATGTTCCAGTCCTTCATATTCACATATATATGTATGAATTCCTTTTCATATTTTTTTACTAAAGTTTATTACAAGATATTAAATATTGTTCCCTGTGCTATATAGAAGACATTTAGTTTTTTAAGCTATTTTTATATATAGTAGTTAATATTTGCAAATCTCAATCTCCAATGGGCATTTTTAAAGCCACATCTGGAACCCTTGTTGCAGAAGAGTCTGAGAAATATATTTTCAACCTCATAGCCTTTTGGTTAGGAAGTTGGAATAAAGGCTGAGCTGGCTCACCTTACTTGTCTGCCTTTATGAGTAAAGGGGTCTGGAGTTTCAAGGCCCAATGAAATGTCCCAGCCCTACAGCAGCAAACTCTTAAAGCAACCAAAATTCTCCCATCTACCAGAGCATGACTTGTCCTTAGACACTGTTGGACATAACCACCGACGCTGTCTAAGGCATCGTCTTCATCTGGTGTACACTTCCTTTCGATGTGTAATATCCTGATTAACAGGACAAGCTGGTTTGGATTCCCAAGGTCACAGGCAGCCTTCTGCCTGACTTTGGTATATATGTGTTCATTAAAGAGTCCTCTCTCAGATCAGCTAGAGCTGCCTGGTCTGTGGTTTGCCAGAGAATGTGGGTGCAGTGCTCCCCACCAGAGTCCTACCAGTTGTTTTATTGCAGGAAGAGAGAGAGCAAAAGAGACAGAACAGGAAGTTCTTGTCCAGCCTCAAACACAGTCACCCCCGCCCAGGGCTCATGCTCTGGGACACACAGCAGTGCAGGTCAGCAGTGATGTGGCCCCGGTGTACTCCAAAACATGGTGTGGTTGTACTGGGCTATCTGTGTCTTTCATGGACCCTGTAAAGTTCTCGGCTTTGTTAAATGGGGAACTAAGGAACTCCCACCCATGCCTGTAACTCCCAGGGTTTGCACCCTTACGGGTTTTGAGGATTTGCTGGCAACTCATTCTTTTTCGCTGGGTCTTTTCTCGGTTACACCTGCAGTCCTGTAACTTCCTTATCAGAACTGCTCCTTATGTTCGGGATTTAGTGAAAGATGCCATTTTAGCCTATAAGTTGATGTTCAGGGAGGAGGAGGAAGAACAGATCAGAATTGCTGTTTTGCTTTTTTTTATTATTGTTTTCATAAGCCATCTCCTGTTGTCGAATGGACACTGAGCAAATGAATGACTGTTACACTCCCATTTGAAGGATGACAAAAACGACACTCAGGGAGAGGAGGCAAACTTCCTGAGGTTCCAAAGACAAAAAGGGATGAGCACAGAATAAGATCACTGCAAATTTCTTGGCTGTCATTCGCCTTTAGGTCACTGACAGAGTGTCGTGTGTAGTAGTAAAGTTGTAGCGTGCTTTCAAAAGGGTGCAGATGTTCTTGTTTTGTTGATGCAATCACACTGTTTTGTCTGGGACTCTGAAAAAGAGAAATGGGTTAGAAAATGTTGGTTTCTCATCCTTGGTCCTTCCTCTCTCTCACAGATATGGACCCTTCCATCTGTAGCAGGAATAAGACAGCCCCAGCCTTCCCGTCTCATGAGATCAGTACTCATTCATTTCATTCCTGCCCACCTGTAGGTGATAAAGCACAGCGTGATTTTCACGTCCTGCTTCACTGATTCTTGTGAAATTAGGTGTTTGAAGATAGAAACTCATGAAAGGAAGCTGCTTTTCTTAAAATAAAGTGCAGTAAATTTCTTAGCAGAGAAGGAAATTGAGGATTTTCTTCATTGAAAATCAAAAGAGATTTCAAGAGCATCTGTATTTCTGATGCATAGATTAAAATGACAAAATCTAGAGGGATTACAGAAATACAAGGAAGATACCAAAAGTGTCTTTAAAGACCTTTTCTAAGACTGGGCTTGTAAAGAGACTGTTAGTTGACAGAGACCCTCTTCTCACCCATAGTCCCTCTCCTTAGGTTGGAAAGGGCCAGCGTTTCCCCTGTGTACAGTCCTGGTGCTTCAAGTGAGTTGTAGGTTAGGGCGGTGCACATGGTGCTGCCTTCAGTTTGTCCGTCGAAAGTAACCCCTGGCAGTCAGAGGGCGAGTGTGTTGCAACGACATGAACCAGCTGCCACGCTCTCAGGGGTGTGTGCTCATCTCAGCTCATCCAGGCTCAGGTGATGGCAGAGGAGAGAATGGTGGCAAGAGGTCAGCCATGAGTAGGAGGAAGCAACTGGAGTCAGCTTGGAGCCAAGTGGCTAGGAGTTCCAAGTTGAATTCCCAGGACTTCCCACAGTTCATTCATTCAGCTGATACTTCTCAAGCACCTGTGATGTGCTGGTGTTTCCTTTGTGAACAGAACCAAATCCCTGTCCTCATGAAGATGACGTTCTAGTGGACATAAGAAATGATAAACGCAGAAGCAGATCCAGGTCAGGACACATGGGTGCTGTCTATTTTGGAGTGCACAAGGTGAGATCCTTTGGGAAGGAATGTATGATACAGGAAAATGTGGGGGAGAGGATGGCCGTATCCCAGGTCTTATTTGGGTCCCTGAGATGCACCTCGTGAAATGTGGGTCCTTGGTTTGCACAGGAATGAATCCAAGAGAGAGCCACAGTTCAGTAAATGTAGATTTATTCAGAGAGATATATACTCCACAGACAGAGTGGGCTGTTTCAGAAGGCAAGAGAAAGGCCATGAGGCGTGGGGGTTGGGTGCTCCAGTTTAAAGTAAAAATAGTTACACACTCCTCTGACATAGTGTGGGCTGTCTCCCTCAGCAGAGAGCAGCCACGAGGTGTGGTTGTTAGTTTTTAGGCACTCAGGATTTTCATATGCTAATAAGTGTGAGGATTATTCCAACCGCTTTGGGGAAGGTGTTGGGATTCCCAGGAATTGGGCCACCACTCACCCTTTGACCTTTCATGGTCAGCCTTGAACCTGTCCTGGCACCTGTGGGAGTGCCTTTTAGCATCCTGCTGTATTTCAGTGAGTGTGTATTGAAGCTCAAGATCTACTGGGAGTTGACTTTTCCACCGTCTCGGTGCTAATGGCTGTGCCATTCTTTTAATGGCTGTGCCCTGCCCCCTTCCCTCCTGTCTCATGAAGGAGCTCTGGACAGATTGCACAATTGCAGAGCAGGGGACAGAGTGGAAAGAACTTCATAAGTGGAAGGTGGGAGGCAGTGTTGACAGTAGAATTCTCAAGTCAATTATAAAGTAAGGGTCTTCTGTTTGCTGGGGGTACCTGTTGTCACATTAGGGAGCTGTGAGCCTTGGGGACTTCAATGAGTGGGTGGCTCACTGTATATACTGTGTTGCTTCTTAGGCGGCCCGAGAACAGTTGGCTTATAGGTGACCCATTCATTCAAGCAGGGGTCTCTTTGGGGATTTTCTGCACTTGAGGCTAACATGGGTCACATGGGGGGGCAGGACCGGCCAGTCACAGCTTGGTCCACAGTCACCTAGTGCCTTCGCGGCTTTCATCCCATGGATGCGTCACCTCCCCCTGGATGGGGACAAGGTCATAAGTGGTGGGGCAGCTTCTCAGTGGTGGAGGCATTGCTCTCCAGACCCAACACTCAACAGCATGGACCCCTGGTGTTGGCCACAGTCTTGGCTAGATGAGGCTGTTGAGTAGCTGAGCTCATGAGACGTGGGTGCCATGCTTCAATTCTCACCAAGAGCTCTACTTTGGAAGGTTCTGGTCAGACAGCCATAAATACTCCCTAGCCCATAAACAAAGAACAGTCCCTTTCACTCGGGGAAGGGCACACAGAAGGAGAACGGATCATCCCGAGAGCAGGAGAGGCCAAATCAGCCCTGCCATCAGGGGTCTGACAGACGAGCCAGCTCAGTTCCTCTTACTAGTTGTTTACTTGGAGGATCTGGGGTATTTGGGTGACCTGCAAGTGTCAGGAAATAGTACACGAGGGCTTTGTAGATTTTCTGGTCCGGTGTTAACTCACCCCATTGTAGCTATCATGCAAGGAAACAAAACTTGGTGTACAACAGGCCATGGCCTCTCCTCCCTGGTGGAGCCAGGAAATTACAATGCTAAGAACGACTGCGGGGGCATCATTTCTATGTTGAGAGGCCAGATGGCCTTACATATCTCTCATACTGGATGTCTAAGTTGCAAAGGGAAACTGGATTTCATCCAGCTCTCCAGCCAAGGAGGAGACCACAAGAGGCCTCCCCCACCAACTGTGAGCTCTTTGCCTCCACTGACAGCAGCATCTATAGCAAAAAGCTGGGCTGCCACCTGCGTTTCCGTGTAAACATCCGAGTAGCCACAGCAATGGCCTCATGAGCGATGGTGTGCCCAAGGAAGCGCTGTGTGGGACAGAGGGAGGAGTGCCGGGGTCAGACACCGGGAGGACAGGCAGGCAGTGAGGACATCTGTGCAGCACAGGCACCATGGAACTGAGCCAAAGGGAGACGAGTTTTGGAGCAGGAAGCCTGGGCAGTGCCGTGTTGTTCGTAAGAAGATCCTGGGCTCTGGATCCAAGAAGACATTGGCTTGATTCCTGATCCCAACCCTCATCTTGGGCAAATGTTTGAAGCTTTCTGTGCCTCTGTTTCTTGGTGTCCCAATTGGGGACAATAGTAGCAATTACCTCTGAGAGTCAGGAGCGCCTTTATAGATGTCATTTCATTACGCTCACAGCAGCCCACGAGCAAGGTGCTAGGTCCCCCATTTTACACGTGGCAGATGAGTAACTTTTAATCAGTAATCACGCAGCTAAGTATGATCATAATCAGCATTTGAATTTGATCCCTGTGTCCAGATTATTTCTATTCTCACTCAGTATTACTGGAAAACTAGTAACGTCAGAACAAACACTGCTGGGAAGTGGGTGCTTGAAACATGTTTGTCGTCTTCACCATTGGGGAGTGTTGAGTTCACATTCCTCACTGCCCGTCCGAGGCTCCCTGCGTCTCTGGCTGCCCCTGGTGGGGTCTTCAGGGCTCTGGGCAGCTTCTCCTTGTTCTCTACCCCCAAGACTCTCTGCTCTCTGCAGGTTGATTCTCAACCCTGACTGCTCGGTAGAGCTAATGTCTAAAAACAAAAAAAGGTGGGGAGGGTTCGGCTCAGTGTTAGAGCATGTGCTTAGCATGAAAGAGGTCCTGGGTTCAATTCCCAGTACCTCAATTAAAATAAATAAATCTAACTATCCCCCGCAAAAAGGAAAACAGTGTTTAAAAAACAATAAACAGTACAAAGGCCCCACTCCAGGCTGTGGTGTACTATTTTTTAAAGGCTCCCAGATGCTTCCCATATGCAGGAGGGTGAGAGCTATCCCTTTACACCTCTTGTGAGCTTGTCCACTCACACCCGTTAGCCTCTTGAAACAGGAAAACTACTTGGCTCGGCCTAGAACTTTCTCCCGATTTCTAGACTTTTATTTGCCTACTGCACATCTCTCCTGGAGCCCACAGGCACCCAGCCAGAACTGAATCAGTTGTCTGCTCTCATGACTTGCCCCTCTTCCTGCCCTTCTTTTTTTGTTTAAAATTTTTTATTGATTTATAATCATTTTACAATGTTGTGTCAAATTCCAGTGTTCAGCACAGTTTTTCAGTCATTCATGGACATATACACACTCATTGTCACATTTTTTTCTCTGTGATTTATCATAACATTTTGTGTATATTTACCTGTGCTATACAGTGTAATCTTGTTTATCTATTCTACAATTTTGAAATCCCAGTCTATCCCTTCCCACCCTCTACCTCCCTGGTAACCACAAGTCTGTATTCTCTGTCCATGAGTCTATTTCTGTCCTGTATTTATTCTTTGTTTTTATTTGTTTGTTTGTTTTTGTTTTTTAGATTCCACATATGAGCGACCTCATATGGTATTTTTCTTTCTCTTTCTGACTTACTTCACTTAGAATGACATTCTCCAGGAGCATCCATGTTGCTGCAAATGGCATTATGTTGTCGGGTTTTATGGCTGAGTAGTATTCCATTGTATAAATATACCACATCTTCTTTATCCAGTCACCTGTTGATGGACATTTAGGCTGTTTCCATGTTTTGGCTATTGTAAATAGTGCTGCTATGAACATTGGAGTGCAGGTGTCATCCTGATGTAGATTTCCTTCTGGATTCAAGCCCAGAAGTGGGACTCCTGGGTCATATGGTAAGTCTATTCCTAGTCTTTTGAGGAATCTCCACACTGTTTTCCATAGTGGCTGCACCAAACTGCATTCCCACCAGCAGTGTAGGATGGTTCCCCTTTCTCCACAGCCTGTCCAGCATTTGTCATTTTTGGATTTTTGAATGATGGCCATTCTGACTGGTGTGAGGTGATACCTCATTGTAGTTTTGATTTGCATTTCTCTGATAATTAGTGATATTGAACATTTTTTCATGTGCTTTTTGATCATTTCTATGTCTTCCTTGGAGAGTTGCTTGTTTAGGTCTTCTGCCCATTTTTGGATTGGGTTGTTTATTTTTTACTTATTGAGTCATATGAGCTGCTTATATATTTTGGAGATCAAGCCTTTGTCAGTTTCACTTGCAAAAATTTTCTCCCATTCCATAGGTTTTCTTCTTGTTTTATTTCTGGTTTCCTTTGTTCTGCAGAAGCTTGTAAGTTTCATTAGGTCCCATTTGTTTATTCTTGCTTTTATTTCTTCTAGGAGAAAATTTTTGAAATGTATGTCAGATAATGTTTTGCCTATGTTTTCCGCTAGGAGGTTCTTGCCCTTCTTATTTCAGGGAATGGCACTATAATTTAGACACTGCCAAACCCAGAAAGCTGGCCGGTATCTTTGACCTCTTCCTGCCCTTCCATCACACCTGTGGCCAATCCGTCCACCTGCTGAAATGTTTTCTTCTCTCTCCTCCTGAGAGGGCCTCAGCAGGCCTCCACATGAACCTGCCAATAGTCCTCCCTGCCTCTATCTTGTCTCTTTCTAGATCACTTTGCATGTCTCCTCTACCTTGGAGGCACACAGAGTCCTTTGTGATGTGCACCTGTGATCTCTCCACCTGGTTGCTCATCTGCCTCCCGCACCCTGTGCTCGCTTGTACACTATTTGCAGTTCCTGGAAGGGACCTGGCTTTGTTTGGCCTCCCTCCTTTGCATGCGCAGCTCCCCAGGGAGAAATGGCCTTAACATTATACGTTCACCTGATCACTTCTAGGGCATCTCAGAACTCAGCACAGTGGTTCCCTCCTCTGGGAGAGCCTTGGCTACAGTTCTGGCTCTCTGCCCTGAGCACCCTCTGCTGACTGTTATCAAGCCCTCTTAACACGCCTCCTCAGCCATCACTTTACAATGAGTCCTGTGCTCCTAGGAGCTCCCGGAAGCAGGGACTGTGTCTTTTTCCTCTTTATTCTCAGAGCATTGTAGAGACTCAGGTACAATGGTGGAAGGCACAGTGGTTATTCTGCAATTTCTCTAGAGTTGGGGCCTAGGGGTAACAGTCTGGTGGGAAGAAGGGCTTAGGGAATTTACCCTGAAGCCACATTTTCAATTAACATTTCATGTTGTTTTTGTCTGCTATTTAAACTTACGAGTCTTAAAACAGAATGATGATTTCTAAAAATTACTTTACCGATGATTGAGGAAAATGGCAGTTTTCCATATTTAAGAATATTATTTTAAGTTTGTGTGACTGGGGTGGTGGAAAATGGAAATTCAGGGGCTACTAAATCATTCTC
This sequence comes from Vicugna pacos, assembly GCF_048564905.1. Taxonomy (NCBI): domain Eukaryota; kingdom Metazoa; phylum Chordata; class Mammalia; order Artiodactyla; family Camelidae; genus Vicugna; species Vicugna pacos. The sequence continues at coordinate 6,893,538 of NW_027328742.1, forward strand.
ATCCCCTTCCCCACCCTCAGGTCCTTTGGACAGAAGAGACAGAGGGATGTGAGGAGAAGGCTTGGAGGGTGGACCGTGCAGTGCTTTTAAATTGTGACAGTTACTTGTGCTTTTTTTACTTTTTTTTTAATGGAGGTAATGGGGCTTGAACCCAGGACCTTGTACATGCTTAGCACGTGCTCTACCACCGAGCTATACCCACCCTTCCCCCCGATATTTATGTTTTTAGTGGGAATAATGTGCTGGTAGCAGGTACTTTAGCATCAGACAGTCACCTGCCTCTGACCATCACGTTAATACCTTTCCCCTGAGCTAGAGAGCTAGTCTGTTTCCAAAAGTTCAATAAATTATCTACATTTTCTTTTTTCTTAAACAAAAGGTATTAACTCATTTTTTTTAGTATCGCCTATAAATATAATGCGATTTTATTAACCATTTACCAAAGTGTTAAGTGTAATAAATATTAAGTACAGATTTCTGAAGCATGAGTCATCACTGAAGATCCACATTCTGCTGTTCTCTCTCTCTGTTAGTCACCTTACTATTGGAGTTCTGAAAGCAGCGCCAGGCAGAACTTGAGTACAAATGGGACACGGTTGAGCAGGAAGAACAAGTCCGACCAGAATAGGAGGCGCGGTGTCCCCACGTGGAGATAGATGAGATTACCCAGGAAGAGCGGGTGCTGTTTAGATGCACTTTAGTCTGTTTACTTCTGGACTTGTCAGCCTTGGCTGCATGTTGGAATCACCAGGGGACCTTAAAAAATGTTGGTGCCTGGATTCCATCACTGCAAACTCTGATGGTACTTAGTGGCCTGGGGTGCATTCTGGCATAGGGAAGTTTTTAAAGCTCCTCTGGTTATTCTAATGTGCAGCCAAGGTGAAGGAGCACTGCCTGGAATGGTTGACACAGAAGACAAGTGAGGCCCTTCCTTCATAATAACAGTAAAAAGGGGGAAAAGAAAAAGACTAGTATAAGTGTATAAGAGGCATTGATTTGTATCCTTTCATAACACCAAAAAAAAAATGCAAAATATAAATTAGCTGCAATGACATAGTTGTAGAAGGAAAGACAAATTGGTTTTTATAGTTGACTCCCATTTTTTCACATGCGGCCTCGTTTTCATCGTAGATTAATTGCCCCTTTGTCTTGAACTAAGTCCCGGTCACTGCTCCCCCTTCCTGTTGGGATGTGCACAAAGAAGCATGGCTCTCATCCTAAAGTCAGAGAAAGGGTAGAAGAAGCAGGGAAACATTTGTTGAGGTGCCGTCAGTGTTTGAGCAGTGTTTGAGCTAGTCATTTTTCATAATTGGAAATGTAAATTTATTGCTGCCACTCCTGCTGCAAAATTAAAAAAATAAAACTGTATATCTTTGTATCAACATTCTAGAGCTATGAAAAGATGATTTTTGAGTTATTTGTATTATTGCTTCTTTCCATCAGCTGAGATAATTTAGAGCTGTTTGTTCTTGCAGTCAGCAGCAGCAGGACAGAAGGTTATGAACATAAATATCTCTTGGAAAAAATGCCTTTATTAGGAGCATCTGAAAATGTCTCCAAATATACATTTAATAAATGAATCACAGATCTACAGAATGTTGGCACTGAAAAGATATGGAGAGAGCAGGTCAAAATCCTCTTTTATAAATGGAAAAAAATGAGGTTCAGCTACCAATAGAAAGTGACATTTGTCTTTTACAATGTAATAAGCTTCTAATAATCCCCATTATGAATAGCTCCCATTGTTTACAACTGAAGATGGGGGTAAAAGCATATGTTGGTGAAAGACTGTACATTCAGAGATGAAAACTGAATCTTAGACAAAATTAGATGTTCATAATGCTTTTGAGTCCTGAAAAACAAAAACTTATCATATTGGCAGCATACAAAAAATACTGAAGAAAAGTTTTTTGGTCATTTAAACTACCAAGTTTAAATTTAAAATTGCCAGCTAATTAGTTTCAATTTTCATTGGAACATGCTTGTTGAAAAATTGAAGATGAAGACTCATTTAACTTTATCGTTCTTCCTTATTTAAAAATTGCCTTTTTTTTTTTTAGTTTTGTATTTGAAGTATTTTACTTTACTTGTGAAAGCATGCTCCATTGTTTAGAGAGGCCAGCTTTGTGGTAGTGAGATCTTGCGAATGAAGTTGCCTAAATTCATATTTGAACACAGCAGCTTGCTTCCTGAGTGATCTTGGACAACTTAACTTCTCTGTGCCATAGTTTCCTATAAAATAAGAATAAGAGAGTTGCTTCTTCATGACAGTGGTAAGGACGGGTCGAAGTAATGTACAGAATATACTTGGAAGGCTTCCTGGCCCAGAGGAAGGGCCATGTACTTAGTTACAGCTATTATTATACTATATCTGGTTTTATAATCCAGTTAAATCTTGAGTCTAACTGATTTCATCTCTTAAAAAATTCTAAATATAAACTCTAAAATGGAAACTCTTAAACTTCATAGTTGTAGCTAATTAACACATAAAGCTCAACGAAGAAACACACAGTGGAGACCAGTTAGCTGCAGACACCTGTGATTCTTTGTGTCCTGCACAGACTCTAAGCTGTCACTACCTTCACTTCTGAAATCAAAGGCAAGCTAAGGAATAGAGCTTTACAGCTTGGCCTCGTCAGGTGCTCAGACCATGGCAGGGAAATAGTTTACTGTTTACATGTGCATTTTCAAAAAATTGTATTAAAACGAACACTGTACATATTTTGTTGTGTGTTTGACATCGTTAACAGAAAAGAAAAGAAAAAAAAAGGAAAAAAACCCATGCATTTACAAACAAGGAGGCAATGTCTGAAAATTATTATTTTTTTTTTATGTTTAGGATTTAGTGACCAGTTAGGAGAAATAGCATTTCATTGGTGTAATCCCTTGATTGACTAAACTTGTTTTTTTAATAAGGAAGAAGAGCGTGTTCCCTTTACCAACTGGGGAAAGTGTATACATATAACCCTTTGTGCAAGTGCTCTTTTGCTGGGTAAGAACCTGCCACAGACTTTTAAAATCTAATGTGAAATGCTGAGAAAACTGAAAGTCAAGTTGGGAACTATGTAGTCTCATAGAGAAAACTTTTTCCAGAGAACATCTGAGCCAACGCAGGGTGCCACTCTGGAGGTTCCACAGTCTCTTCTGCACACAGTGCTTCCCCCAATTCTTTTCACCTCATTTGTTCAAATCAGATCAGTGGTTTAGGATTCTCCAGGGTCTGATTAAGGGACCAGATGGAGGCATTAAGATTTCTAAAATTTTCCAAGTGTAACAACCTAGGTAAAATATCTAAGAATAGCCTAACAAAAGGATAGTAGGAACTATCAAAAAATAGAAGTAAACTACTGAAAGATATAAAAGATGCTTTAATCACATGATTCTAGATTAAAAGATCATATCTCCAAAATATCAGAAGTTATAAAATTCATTTGGGTTTATTGTGAATAAAATCATATTAGCAATATAATAATTAATAAGATAATGAGAGTTTTACTAGTTCAAGAATAGCCAGATTAGAAAATAGGGCAGGAAGTCCAGATATGGGCTCTGATATCAATAATAATTTACTATAAGAGATGGAAGGCATTACAAATCAGGGAGATAAATAAAGGTTATTCAGTGAATGGGACACTTGTTAGCTACTTGGGGGGAAAAGAAAAGATTGAAATCATACAGTGAACCATATATTATGATAAATTCCAGAAAGATTCAAAAAGTAACACAATTAGAAAAAAAACTAGAAATAAATATGGATGAGTATACAACCTCTAGATGAACAGTAAGTTTCAGAGGAAATTATACAAAGATTTCCATGCATCAGAAGCATCCTAATTTTAAACAAAACACCAGAGGATGTTATTTGTTTACAAATCCGACAAGGGGCTAATTCCTTCAATACATAGAGAGTTCAGATCACTTCAAATGTAACATCAAAATATCTCAGGAGCGTAGAAGGCAGAGAAGATGAACACACATTCACAAAGGAAAAAATAGATGTCACACTTCAATGGTAATTCACTCAGTGCACATCAAAATGAAATAGTTTTCCACCTCTCAAGTGACACAGCTCTGTTTATGAGGATGACATGTCAGTGATCACCAATCCCATGCCTAGGTTACTGGATAATTTTTGTGAAGTATGGTTGATTTACAATGCTGTGTTAATTTCTGGTGTACTCCTCAAGCCTTCTTAGAAAGCAGTCTGGCAGTTGATATCAAGAGTCAAAAATATTCATATGTTTTAATCCACTAATTCAGCTTTGAAAAACTTTTAATCAGGAATTATTTCAAAATGGCAGGGAAAAGTCATTATGGATTCAAGTCACAGACATACTTTTATATGTGTATATATATATATATATATATATATATATATAAAATTTCAGCCAAAATATTCTTCCAACTATTCACAAAGTAGAATAGTATGCAGCCATGAAAAAGTGTGTCCATGAAAATATTTTATGACATGTCAAAGTGTTATGCTTATGATAGATTTGAGAATAAAATTGATATATAAAATGATTTGTAATATACAAATAATGCACCGTTCTGAAGAAATTATGTCTATAGGTCAAAGCATTATTCTTATTTTATTTTTTATTCATTTTCAGAGTTGGAGTCTTTTGATTGTAGGTGACAAAATCAATCTCCAGTGTGTTTAAACAACAACCAAAAAATGGGGATGCATGGGATTTATTGGTTCCTGTAAATGAAAACCTCAGGTCTGAGGTCTGGCTTCAGTCAAGGAGAGATACTCTAGCCTAGATGATGTCAAGGGCTGCTTTTGTCCTGTCTTCATTCTGTGTCCAAAGATGTCTCAGCATGTTGCTTCTAGGCACGCAGCATCCCAGATCATCCATCCAAACCAAGACAGGTCTCTTTTGGCAGCTTCCTCTCTTAATAGAGGAAGCTTATGGTTCACATGGGCACCAGTATGTATCTCCTCACATACTAGTGGCTCTTCCTGGGTTATTTGCCAATTCTCCAATCATGTGCGAGGCAAATACTATGAGGGGTATTATTTGTCTTAAACCAACTGAGATCTACTTCTGGTGCTTCAGAAAGAGTGGGTCAATCGAGGTTAAATCACAGGACTATAAACAAAATAGAGGTTACTTATCCTATAGCAAGTTCTGGGTCCTCTTCTAAGACTGGGGACAGATCCAGGACAGCAGTTCTGTCCACTACTGAGTACTTTCAAATTTTCTTTAATGAGCAAATGTTAAATTTATTATCAGAAAATATGATAAATAAGAAGAAACTTGAGGAAGGAGAATGGAAAGCTTTCCTGTTTCTTAAGAAATAGTGAACCCATTAAGTGCTTGGAAGAAAAATGGAAATGTGTCAAGTTTGTAAAAGTTCTGAAATGAATTAGAATTGATTTTACAGACCATGTAGGAGACAGTGCTATACCGTTAGTGTGTCTTTGGGCTCTTTGAGTATTTCAGTACTTTCACTGAATAGTTGCTTGATTTGGGGCAAATTGCATCATCTCCACGTGGCTCTATTTCCTCATCTGTAAAAGAGATATAATATTACCTTCCCCACAGGGTGATTTGAGGATTTTGAAAAATAGATGTGTGCTGAAGCAATAGTAAGCATTTAAGGATTCTTAACTATTATGTTTACTTAATACATAATTAAAAAATTATTATGCAGACTTTTAAAACTGCATACTATTTAAATGACCTTTATGTGCTGTACAAGAGAGGAAGGCTTAATATACCTTCTATAATACATTTTTCTCAGCCTTAACTAATTTTCACATTTAATCACACACACACCAAAAAGTTATTCCTTTCACAAGCATGAAGATTTAACTGTGAAGAAAAGGATGATGAAAGAGAGTAGAGGAGAAAATAAAATGCTTTCTCTACAAACTGATGGCTTAAAAACTAATAAAAACACCTTTTTAAGACTTTGGTCACCATATTCGTAGCTAATACTTACGTAGAGTTTTTCACATGCCTGTGGTTCATGTTCCAATTGTTTTCACAATTAGTAAATAATTGATTCATCACAATAGTCCTATAAATTGCTATTGTTATTCCCCCATTATATGGGTGAGGAGATTGAAGCCACAAGAGGTTAAGAAATTTGCATAAGGCCCCACAGCTAGCATCAGAGCTGGGATCCAGATACAGGAGTGTGGCTCCAGGAGGGGCTTGTAAACACTCCCTCTGCTCTCCCCTGCAGGTGCAAACCAGCCGCCCGCTGCTGTAAATAACATGATGTGGTTCACTTAGTCCTGAAATTCACATTCTTTGTAGCTTTCTCTCTGGGGCTGCCATCAGGAGCAGCCAGGGACACTGAGTACATGCTTCTGGACTATGACCAAGAAGGTAGATGGAAGGAAAACTGTTTAAAAATGGGATCTTTAATGCGCATTCTTCAGTGGTCAGAAAAAAACCTGCCTAGTGAGGAACTGAAACCCTATTAGCCACGTGCAAATTATGCTTCAGACACCCCCGCTGCCCTTGGGTCCACACAGTCAGAACTACAGTGGATCAGGGACATGAATCTTGTGCAAATGCAGGGAGTAGGAATACCTGCCATTTTAAGATATCAAGGAGTATGAAAAGCATGTGAAGCTTTCATCAGCAGAGACCTGCTGTCACTTCTACTGTTTCCCTCAGGGCATGTCCACAGCTTCACTAGTTCTAATCAGAATGAAGACGACAGCTAGCACCTGCTGAACCCTGAATCAGTGATAAGTTCCCCCTTGAAAGGAAGCATATCCCCTTCATGGGTTACAACTAGTTCATAACCTAAGTAATTCTACAGATGTAGAAGGGATACTTTCATTGGTTCTGCTATCACAGACTTCCCTCCAAAAGAACATGCCACCAGTTGCCTCATTTTGACCCATTAAAATATACTTAATAGGCTTTCTTCTTTAGTGCAGTTTTAGGTTTACAGAAAAATTCACAGAAAGTGGAGTTCCCATATATTCCCTATGCCCTGCACACAGCTGCTCCTGCTGCCAGCGTGTTACATTAGTGGATGCACTCATTCTTTTTGACATCTTTCATTCCTCCTCCACTAAAATTTAACATGCCTGATATTCACGTCTCTTATGGCATTTACGTGCGATTTATATCACTTCTCACGTTTATGTGATGTTTACAACACATGCATGTTTTCTGTTTAAGCTGGGTTGGGGGCAAGTTTTCTGTGTAAAAATACGATCATTAGTGAGTCTCATGCTGCTGGGTTTTTGGGTTGTCAGGTCCTGTTGACCATTGCTTCAGTTATTGGGATCATTGTCTATGGACTTTCAGTGTTCATTGTATTTTCTGCAAAACTTCCCAAGAACCTGAGTGGAACAGACCCAATCCAAAAGTACCTGACTGTGCAGGTGGGCCACGCCCATCACTGCTTCCCTCATCAGTTTTATCATCTTCATGACCCTGAACGCCATATATGAGAAAGTGGCAGTCATGATGACTGACTCTGGTAAGCTCCTCCTGCAGCTGAGATAATTTCTACACAAGTTTTAGAACCAGGTCAAAACAGAGACTATCTTATAGGCACTTCAATTGCAGTACATTACAGTCTTTAGTTAACTTCAAGTGTAAACGTATTTTCTCTAGCCTATATGAGAAGTGAATTAGCTCATTTTTGCATTAGTAAAAGGGACAAAGGACGCTTTAGAATGTCCAAGCTCTGTGTAAATATGTCAGTGTTTAATAATAATTTCAATTACATTAGATAATGTACCCTATTGTTGAAAGTAAATATTCTCTGTATTGCAAATAAGTGGAAGAGGGCTGTGGTTCCAGAGGCAGATTTGCTTGCGCGTTTCGGAGAGGACAAGTAATCACACTGTTATGTGTCTTCCCCCCATGCCGTTCCTGTTAGTGTAGCTCCATTCTCATCAGCTGCGGCTTCTATAATAAATGTTTCTTCTCTCTGGCTTGTATCCCACCCAGCGGCTTAGCGGCCTAAGTTAAGTGCTTCCCACACGTTGCATGTGGCTGGGTGGTTCTCCCAGTGGTCTGCTCAGTGGTCATCTTCTGAAAATACTAAGACCAATTCAAATTCTGAACTAGGAGGATGACCGTTTTATGTTCCCCAAATGTTTCTAGCAACTTGCCCAGTGTTTTGTTTGTCTTCTTCAATAGTCCTACCTTACTGCCGTTCAGGGAGACAAGAGAATATTATTTAGCAGGATGTTGAGAAGTAGCTTTCTTTCAAATTACACCTGACAGAGGACAGTTCTTGCCCATTGGATACTGTTGTGCTTATAAATTTTAAGGAACGGATGACTTTTTTTTTTGCCTTGTGGGATATTGCATTCTTAGTGGGAGAAACTCTTACAACAGTGTGTACAGTTGGAATTAACATAGTGGATATGTTAAGAAATTCAAAACAGCTGATATGAAAACAGTGTGAATTGTGTATATATATATGTATACATATTTATTGTGTTAACTCATGTGTCCGTGGCTTTGATTAGGGTCTCAAAGCCGTTCACAGTTTTACAGACTTACCTTTTCTTTATTCTAGCTGCAGAGCTCCTAAGGAACAGACTGACTATGAGAACAACCCAGCCATGAAGGTGCTCTTGTTCCATTTTGTCAACTACTACTCCTTGTGTTTCTACATCACATTCTTTAAGGGCAGATTTGTGACTTATCCATGAGATCTGATGTATTCCCTGTAAAAATACAGAAATGAAGAGGTGTGAATACAGCTTTGTGTTCTGACAGTCTAACCTGTTTCAGGTTTTCTCTTAGTTGCCCAATGAAGAGTGTCTTTACTCTCTGTTCCTTAGATTCTTTTAGGCATAAAATAATGACTTTATTTCATGTTAGAGCTATCTAAAATTTAAATGAGATTTTCTTTCTAATATTCCAGTGTGACCCAAGTGGCTGTCTCCTTGAACTGATGGCACAGCTGACTATAATCATGGGAGGACAGTCCATCTGGAATAACATACAAGAGGTGTTACTTCCGTGAGTACTCAGTCATGTGATCTTGGGGTGAGAACGGCCCACCGACCCACGTCATTTTCCTGCGTGCCCATCTCTAAAACTGGGGAGACTCTCTGCTTAGTAATGTTCTCCAGATAAGATGATCCAGCCAACAGTATAAACGTACCTGCTGTTTAATAATTATGTTTAAATACCTTCCTTTTTATGTTTAACATAAATCCTCAAGTGCTATAGTCTCTGCTTATTAGCCCACCACTGGGGACTGACTGATCAGAGCCCATTGAGAGATGGCCCTTTTTGGGGCCATGAACTAAGTTTTCCCACAACTTCCTGCAAATTTCTCCTCCTTTTATATATGCATTTAAAAATCCATAACAGGAATTTGTTGAGTGCCTAGTATGTGCTAGTCACTGTATTAAATGTTGTACATATATGTATGTGTGCGTGTGTGTGTGTGTACAATTTAATCACCCAAACAATCCTTATTCTTATCTTCCTTTTGCAAATGAAGATCCTGTGGCTTAAAGAGGGTAACTGATTTGCCCAAGCTCTCATTGCCAATAAGAGACCACTGTGGGACTCAGATGTAAGACCCTATCTCTCTGAATCCATGTTCTTCTAAGAACAGAGACTTCCTTGGGGTCCTAAGGAACAGGGTTACATAATGTTTTAAGAGACACTTGTCTAAAATAATAACAACAGAGGTTTTGACTTACTGTTCTCTTCCTAAAAAAGGAGAAAAGCAGATGTTAGCAAAGGTCACAGTGTCTTTTTGATTTTCACATAAGCCCAATCCCACATCAAAGTGGACAGTCCAGTGTTATCTGCAATTTCTGAACATTTCAAGGAGCTTACTGTATTCGCTTTCTGTTGCTGTTTTAACTAGTATCCCCAAATATCATGGTAGTAGGAAGAAAAAAGAAAAAGTCTCCTCTAAACAACACAAATATAACCTTGTAGTTTTCTTGAATGCAGAAGCCTGCTGAAGTCAAAGTGTTGGCACGGCTGTTTCTGAAGGCCTCGGGGGAACCTGTATCTTTGACTTTTGTGGCTTCCAGAGGCCACCTGCGTCTCTTGGCCTGTGACCACTTTTCTCTATCTCAAGGTCAGCATGGTTGTGTGCCTCTGACCCTGATCCTGTGGTCAGATCTCCTCTCCTCTCTCCCCTCTTCTGCCTCCTTCTTCCTCCTTTAACGACCCTGGTGATTACACTGGGCCCACATCTATAATCCAGCTGGTCTCTCTTAGAGTCGACTGGTTAGCAACCTTAACCACATGTGCAACCATAGGCCCCCTTTCCCAGGGAATCTGACCTCTTCCTATGTTCTGGGGATAAGGACATAGACATATTGTGGCGGAACATTTTTCTGCCGACCACACTAAACTTTTTAAGATAATTTCTGGCTTTGAGTTTCTGTTCTCATGAAACTGTTGATCTCTCTTCTGTCTTGCCTTCCACACCAGCATTCTGTTCCTGGCCAACGTAACTGCAGAGCTCGCCCCTCTCTGTGGTGTCCCCCAAAACCACTTACAAAAGCAGATCTTACTGTTGTTTGGAGCATGGGGGAGAAACTCAAACAACTTGAATTTTGAAATAATAAACCTCCATCATTTTAAAATCTTCCATGCCACTATAAAAAATTTATTTTTTTTACTTCGTTTTTTAATTTTTAAACTATTTTAAACTTTGTAACTTTTTTTAAACTTTACTTTTTTTCTTATCATCCTTCATTTTAGATTCCAGAAAACTGCTCTTCTGCCCACCGCATCCAAGTTCCCTTTCATTGTTTCTCCTCCCTTCCCTAACCTTCCTTCTCTCTCCCTTATTACCAAGTTTCTGTCCATTCTCTTTATAGGGCAGTTAAATTAATTATTCTTTCTTTCTTTCTTTCTTTCTTTCTTTCTTTCTTTCTTTCTTTCTTTCTTTCTTTCTTTCTTTCTTTCTTTCTTTCTTTCTTTCTTTCTTTCTGTTTTTGCAGAGTGAACACATTTGCGTGTCAGTGTGTCCTTCCACATTTCTTCACAAGGGCTTCATCTTTCAGCTTCAGTATGGATAACTGGGGTCTGTCTCGAAACAAAGGCATTTCCCTTGTCCCCCAGCTCACCACGCCCCTCAAAAAAAGATTCTGATCTTCGCTGCGAAATGAATCTTTTTTTCCCTATTGTGCAGTAGACAACCCTTGCCCTGAGCTCACAGACAGATATTTCCAGAGAAGTAAAAGTAGGTCATGTGCAAATAATACTACTTTTCTCTGTGAAAAGAAATAGATCGGATAGAGGAAATACTTAACTCAGATTACTCAAAAGCATTTCCTGAAGGAAATAAGTAAATTATTTAACACTAAATTTTGTTGAATCTGGTTATCCGTGAGCTATTTTTACCAATCAAGAAGGATATATTTCCTAAACTGGTACTGAGCAATTCATGTGAAATGAAACTTGATCACATGAACTAGTTTAAATTAAAGGATGCATTATAGTATCCGTGGTCTGTTTATACCTTCGCTTAAGTAAGCACATTTTTCTAGGTTCCAGTGAGCTGAACTTTGCCTCCATGTATTTCTACTATGGGCTAAAATATTTAGGGAATTTATTTTGAATTATGATTCCCTTTTTTGAAAACCAGGAATTCTGAATTGTAGCCAGGTTCTAGGGTGGCTAGTGTTTTCCTCACTGCCTCTTCTCTTTGTATAAGTGCAGTTTCCTTCTTAATTTTTCATATAAAATCCTAACATACCAAAGATCTATCAATTACTCTTGCTGCACCAAAACTATACACTTCCTCAAAAATACATAGGAAGAGAAAAGAAAACTTATCAAAATTAGCGACTATTTTCATGCTATTTAAATATGTCTAAAGGAACATAATGAAATGAATTTCACTATATCTCACCTGCCTCCACCCCCCCAATCCCATTTGGGGTTCTTGAGTAGGATTCTGGGAGCAAAAGAAGAAGGACAGTGATGCCGTGATCCAGGCTCCCTCTGGGGTCTCCCCAGCACTTGGATCGGCACCTGGTATAAAGTAGGTCTCAGTCCGAGCCAGCTGAGTGAGTGAGTGACTCACAGGCATCGAATGCGTAACATCAGTGAATTAACAGCATTCTTTGTAGGACTCAGAGAATAAGCTGAGTGTCCTGTGGTCTTCCCAGCCTCACATACTATTTTGATGTTGGGGTCATTTCTGGGAATGTTATTCTGTACTGGACAAAAGGCTAGTACAATTCCAGGGTTAAGCAACTTTCCTAGGGAAATTTTATGATAAAATATTAAGAAAAATAGTTAAATGCCCAAAATGACATAACATTGTCCTTTGGTGTTTAGATAATGTATGGCTGTAATTTTCTTACTTTATATGCTTTCTACATTTTCCACTGTGTGTATGCACTACTATATAATAAGAAAAAGCAAATGTTTAAAAGAGAAAATCTCTCTTCTCCAGATATGATTTGGTTAGAGGATGAGTCAGATACATATAATAAGAGAATTTTAAATACATGTGTCCATAATTCACTCTTTAAATTCAGGAACAGGAAACTCAGGAATGAAATAGATTAAGAGAATCAAAGATACTTGTATTCAAGATTAGCAAGTAGGGGTGTCCTCAACAGAAATGGTGATAATCTATAATTCAGGGATTAAATGTGATAATGAAAGTACAAAGACAACATGAAGTAGAAAATGCCACGTGGCAAGCACTGAGTAAAGGGCAATTTACTATGATTATGCCAATATGTGTGATCAATTCCCAAGCAAATGATTATGTAACCCCTGCTAGAGGGAGAAAGCTTCCAGCCTTGGCTGGAGAAGCGGGAGGTTCCAGTGTCTGTATTTTTTAAAATGTCAAAAGGTGCTTCTCATGTGCAAATTGATATCCCTGCACGAGAACCTTAAACCAACAGAAAACCCAAAAGACCGTTGACAATGATGGGTAGACGACAGCCCAAGCTTTTCTGCCACAGATGAATGGTTCCACTCAGGAAGACTGAGCAAGGGGCTCAGGGTCTTAGCTAAGGACAAGCAAGTCGGGACTTCTAATATTACCTAATGCCATCGACGGGGGAGGGCAGTTCAGCACGAGAAGGGAGCGCCAGGTGAGTTAACATGGAAGTTTCATTCTGGATCCAAACTGTGATGGATTTGGGTCCCGGAGGGTAAAAGCCCTTCTTCCCTGGGGCATGGAACGGATTCCACAAGAGGCTGAGACAGGAAGTATGAGGCAGAGAAAAATTCCCCAAGGAGAATCCCGAGTCTGGGTGCCAGGGAGGGTGATGGACGGGCGTGGTCCCAGCGCCACCCGCACCGCAGGGCTCCGAGTGGCTGTGGAGCTGCGCGCCCCCGGCCGGACCTCAGACCTGCCTGCAGTGCTCTGAGCTGCGGCCTGGGGAGAGGCTTTAGCAGCAGGCTGGCCGCATCATTCTCGTAGGTGCTGCAGTGACCCCCAACCCTGTGGCCACTGTGATCCCAAGCCAAGGGTCTAAGTGACTTCAACCCTATTTACAGGTGACCACAGCCGGTTAGCCTGTGCTGCTCAAAAGGAAGACCCCACATGGGGTTTTGCTGTGTCAGGGTGGTTGCTAATACCTGGCCTGCTTTGAATCGTTTCATCCTGACAGCACCCTGGGCAGTGGAAGTTTCATCTCTTAATTTTATTTCAACTTTTTCTGTTGAAAGTATAGTTGGTTTACAATATTGTGTTAATTCTTGGTGTACAGCATAGTGATTCATATATATATATATATATATATTCCTTGTCATATACTTTTCCACTATAGGCTATTAAAAGTTATTGAGTGTAGTCTTGTTGCTTCAAACAAAAATTACTAAACAAAGTAACAAAGTATGCAGACTAAACCTAGCCATGTATATGACACAGCTGAGTATATCTCAGGATTTAAATGTGGTTTTGATCTCCAGGATCTCTTTATCAACTTATCATATGTAAAGTGCCTGTGGAACACTTCTCAGAAAAATGTTTTAAAATCATAAGATTTAGAGAATAAAGAAGGAAGATAATTATACTGAAAAGCAGATATCAAAAATATAGAAATGGGCATTTGTGATACAGTAATATCTGAAATATTGTAAGAACGTGTTGAATAAGAGGATCCAGTGGTGGGTCTACTAACCGCAACATTCTGCCATAGCAGTGAGTGTAAATCATCTTCTGAGATCTGCAACAATTGCATTTTGAATGTAAATAAAGTTAAATAACAAATAAGCCATGAACTGTGGTATCAGATTCAGAGTTATCTCGAGTCCCTATCCCCAGCACTTCCCAGAGCTCCCTGCTGTTCCCCTAATGTCATTGAAAGAAGTGGGGAAAGTTTGTGAAGCGAAGGGCATGTTCCATTGCAAAGAAATATCAAAGCAAACCTGGGAGCATGGCCAGTGAAAGGTTAATGCTGAGATTAGAGGCAGTGGGAAACCAAGCAGAGGCAGCTCTTTACAAGTCACATCATATGTTCTGTGTGTGTCTACGTGTGTATGCATACCGACGTGTGGGCATGTATGATGTATACACCTGCCTTTCGTGTGAAGCTGCCTCACTGTCCAAATTTGAAATCCATCCAAACGTGCAGTGCAGTCAGCCGAAGCTCAGCCAGACGCTAAGTTATCTGTTGTTGCTCTGTCTCTTCTGCTGAACTCCACGAGTAAACCACGTGCCAGCTGTTGCTTTCAGGGACAACAGCTCTGTAGGCTACAGGTCCATACCTTGTTTCACTGCCAACTCTGATTTCCTTTCAGGACAAATTGCCACTTGAAAAAGGGGGAAGCATTCCTTTGTCCCACAAGCCTCTGAGTGAGGAAAAAACATAACCTTAGAGACAGCTCTGTGGGACAGCATCCAGAAGGGGGCAGAGCACTGGGCTGCGAGTCGAGGCTGTGTTTCTTTCAAGCTCTGCACTGAATTTGAGGTGGCATGCCACTTCTCTGGCCCTTGATTTGTTCAGCTTAAATTAGGGTCTTGGACCTGTTCTATCGAACGTTAGAGTATCACTTTTTTGCTCGGTGACCCTCCAGGGCTCCGCAATTCCTTCAAAGGGAAAAATGCCCACATCCTCATGGCCGCCTCTAAGGCTCCACCCACAAAACCACCACTTATTTCCTATTCACTGTTTTCCACACCAGTCTCCATGCTGTCTGTCCAGCGTGAGGGACCTCCAGGCCTATGATCACTGTTCCCTCTGCCCCTCCTCTGCCCACCCCTTTGCTTCTGTCTTTGCCTTATTCAAAGGTCACTGCCCCATCCCCACTCCTCCCTAGCACACATTCCTCGCCCTCCTTTATTTTCCTCCACAGCACTTATCACCAGCTCACAGACCCTGTATTTCTTTCTTTTAATTATTTTCTCTGACGATTTTCAGACTGGAAAGTCCATGGTGGATAATAACAGAGAAATGGGGATAAAAAAGACAAATGAGGGACAGCATCTTCTAAAAGCTAAAATGCCCACCTGAAAAGGAGGTAGGAGATAAAGTAGTAATAGTCGTTACAATTTTGGTAAAACCAAGGCACGTAGTCAGGACTAGTTTTCACAATATTTGAGGGTAGGGAGGCAGCAATAAAAAGAAATTTATCCTGAAAACAAGAAATTAAATCCTTAGGACGATGATGTGTTCAGCTTGAGATGCCAGGAATACTTTTATGACCTTGGTCTGATAATATCCTGCCTTATTATTTGATCTGTTTGACAGCTGGGTCCTGAATCTAATGGTGCCACAGTTTCGGGAGCAGAACAGACCACCCCACGGTGGGAACGGGACAACCATCTGTATCCCATGGGCAAACTGGGGTTACTTTATGAATACCCTGAAATGAGTAAGTCATCAGTGGAGATTTCTGTGCTGTCGGTTATACTAGAATATGCTTTGGGTCTCAGAAGCATCGGTTACCGAGCCAAACAATGACCTAGCATACCGACACGGAGCCCGCTTTTCTCCATTAGATGCAATTATGCAGTCAGGCTTTCAAATAGGGTGCCTGTGTGTATCTTTGTCAATATTTATGTTGTACAAAGCTGAAGATTTACTACCAAGGAATGAAATGGAATACTCATTCAGATACGTCTCCAACATTGATTCTCAAATCCTTCTGGTCATGTCGTCTAAGGATGAACTCAGAACCGTTACTAGATATGACTCAGCTCGGGCTGTAGCCCTTGTGGCACAGCTGTTGGCTGATATCCTTCTAAACAGAGTCATGTGAGCCAGCCAGCCGGTGCAGAAAGCCCGCAAGAGCATCCTGCCTCATGGCAGCAAGGTTCACAGGGTCACCCCTTCCACATCTCACACCTACCTTTGATATTGTTCCTATTTCTTCTGGCCGATGGTTTCTGCCTGATTCCTTGAGTGACCTCATGGCACATCACTGGCTTGAATTCAGAATGAATTTGCTGATCTGGAGTATCGGTAGAACACAGATCTCCTTCTCCAATGTCTTTGTCCATTTCTGTACATTTGCTTGGGCTCTGTTTCTCTTTGGTTGAACTTGGTTTTGAGCTCTCAGTTGCCTTTTAATTGTTGCATCTCAAAATAGATTTCCATAGGAAACGTTATCTTTTCTATTATGCATGGTGCACTTTTATCTGCTAGAAGGCTGATGATGTGCACGTTTTGTATCTGAGCCCTTTCAGCTCACCACTGCCTTGAAGTAGTTTTTTTTTTTTTTTAAGCTTAGGAGACAGGAAAAGATTTTTGTTAATAGGCTTCGCATTTATGCATGCAGATTCATGTCTGCAAAGGCACCCCTTTGTGCTTCCTGTTTATAAGTCTACAGATAGAGGGAGTTTTCTTTTTCCTAAATTACATTCTATATATAAAATAATTGCTTTTAAAAATATACATTATACATAGAAACACATCTGGTTCCCTCGGTGAATGAAAGGTCACCTTGTGGCATCTTCAGTCAGCTATGCTTTGTGGCCTGGTGTCTGATTTGAGTTTCATCTTTGCTTTTGTTGTGTTTAGTGACCAGGTGCCATTAAGGGTTCAGCTTCTGTCCCTGGTGTAGAAATTATGTTCGTTTATTCTTCTTATTTTCAAAAGGACTTTAAGCCAATGACCTGTTAATCCAAAATGAGTCATAATGGTAAATATGTCTTATTGGGGCTATTATCAGCATTAATAATAACAACAACATTCTGGGGGCAGCATATCATTTGGTATTTTAACACACACAAAAAAAACCTTGGAAAAAAGTTATTGTTCTACTTAAGTCAAATAAAGGTCATGAAAGGAAAAGTTGTACACTTTTGGGAAAAATTGATAGGGCTTTTAGAACTTTATAGTCTAATTAAAATACAAATTAAATAATTCAGCCTAACTCTACCCTACATAACAGGGTGGAGTAACAGCTATTCTAGAGAGATTGTTCAGATTTATTCGTTTTCGTATTATCTAAAAAATCCCTGACTAATTAGATAATTCAATCCATTTCTGAAAGTAGGCCGTCTGTTATTCTGTATTCAGTGCTGGAGTGAAACTTATTTTGCGTTCTTTTCGTTCATGGGAGATAGAATTTCCTAGTGCTTTTGAAATATTTTTGTTCTTCTAAAATAAAGTGCCTCTGGTGGTGATCTCCTGACCTCAGTTTCCTCCTCCCAGTTTTCCTCGTGATCATTAATGACACCCCACCTGCCTTTTTAGTTACGCCTCTTAGCTGCTGAAGGGGAATAGCTTCTGACAGATGACCCTGGAGCCCTTTACCCGTGCTTCGTTAGGCCTCGCTCTCAGCCACCAACACTAGTCTCCTTCGCCTGAAGTACTTTTATCTGTTTTTCTTCCAGGAAGGACACTTGCCATGCCTTGGCAGGGACCCCTCCACTTTTTAGAGATTTTCTACTCTCCTTTCTAGGCATGAATTGCACTTGATTCTTGTCTTGATGGTGCGTGATCGTGTCCGTGTGCATTGTGCTCCCTGGCTGCACTGATCCTGTCAGAGGCAGTAGTCAGGCTTTTCATCTTCCCGTCCATGTCTGGAGCACCACAGCCTGGACCCTGGTTCTCATACGTGTTTAAGTGACTTGAGCTTGGATTTTCAGCACACTCACATAAAACTGTTAGATGAGGTGGCGGTAACATTGCCCCCAATGTCCCCACAAGGTTCTATATGACATATGGTTTTCTCTGAGTGAAATTTCTCTTTTATTTGTTTTATTGAATTCCCCACTGTCCTTTGAGATTATTAGAGTAACTCTGAGTTGTTAACCACAATAGCTCTCCCCCCACCAGCGAATCATCCTGCTGCCTGAGAACTCAGACATGGGACATAAGAGAAATAATCTATCAGTCTTAAAATCTGGAAGCCATAAGATACCGTTTTGTACTTAGAGCACCCACAGCACAAACACCAGTCTCTCAAGAATTTGACGCTGCCTTCCCAGAGGGCGGGTGCCATAAGTGAAATGCTGTGAGGGATGAAGTGAGAGCTCTTCGTCTCTGGTACTGCCTTTTCCACCCTTGCTGTGTTAACTTGATCTTCCCTTCATATATTATGTTCTCCATTTAGTTTGCTGCATTTAATATCAGTTGTTCTTCAACATCTCCTTGCACCCGCCCCCTCCATTCCCTCTCTCTCCAGTGCTCTCCCCCCCACGCCTCTCCTGCGCTCTCCAGGACCAGGCCTGTCTCCCCCACGCCCTCACCTCTGTTCCGTCTGCCCAACACCTGCACTGACATTTCCTTAACTCCGAAGAATGAACTTTCCAAAATGGCAGCTGAGTAACTGGGGGGAATTGTAGACCTCTCATCTCTTTACTGATTCATTTATTTACCCAACCAACAGACATTGAGCACTGCTATGCCAAACACTGTATCAACTGCTGGGGAGACCAAGACAGGTAAGACGTGGTGTCTGCACTCCCCAGGCCAGGCGAGGCATGGCGAGTAGTTGATGGATTGCTAAACAGGTGAACACAAATTGGACTTCCTAGAGCTGGAAATATTTGAACTGAATCTTGAAAGGTGAAAGGAATTTAGCTGTCTATTTTGTGGTAGAGGGAGTGGACACTTCATGCAGAGAGGAAGAGACATATAAGAGTACATGGCATGAAGCGGCTTGGCCAGACTGAAGAACAACAAGTAGGGCTAGAACAAAGGATCCATAGGTGGGAATATCAGGTGCAGAAGGCCTCTGTCACGATGGGCCTTGTGTGCTTAGACTTCAATGTATCCTTAAGGAAACAGGGATATATTGGAATATTTGTAAGTAAGAAAATTGCATAATGTTTATGTTGCAGAATATCTGGTTATTCTGGCAGCAGAATGGAAGATACTATTTTTGGGGGGAGGCCCATATTTTGGGGGGAAAGGATTTTTCGGGGACCACCCCAGGTAACCCAGACAACAAGTGGCACACGCCTGCAGAGAGGCCTTGGGCAGAAGGAGAGACATGGGCGGCAGAAGTGGTGACTGCTGCAGGGGGGACTGCAGGGCTAGGGCGGCAGGCCGCAGAGATGCTAGGGTGACTTTCCAGTGACCCATCCGTGGAGCGGATCTGCAGGGGGAGTGTAAGGGGAGGAGCTGGTTTCGAGGAGATGGTTCTGTGTGTGGCATTTTCAGTGCGAACTGTCTACAGGACATCTGAGGGGTGATGTCCATTGTTAAGCTGGATTCACCAGTCAGGAGCTCAGAGGAGCTGTGGGTGAGGCCGTGGGGGCGATTCAGTCCTACCAGGCAGAGGACTGAAGACGAGGCCCTGGGGAAAGTGCCATGTACATGGTAAATGGGAGGAGAGAAATCCACCAAGAGAGAGAAGAATAGCAGAGCAGTTGAGAGAAAACTAGTTGAGGCAACACAGAGAAGGCTGTAACCTGGCTAAAGAGGGATTTGAACACTGACTAAAAGGAGTATAGTGAGAAAGAGTGGTGTGTGGGGCAAAAAAACAAGGGCTAAAGCCCACCTTTAATTGTCTAAACTGAGGAAAAGGCGGAGGAGGACTACACTTAGGTAGCCTTTATAAAACAGATCTGTGTGTATCTGAGTATGTGCATATGTGCACACACACTTTTCTGCCTGGGCTTTTAAAATTTATTTAAGTAAAACAAAAATTAAGGGGGGAAAACATTCCACTGAGAGGAAAATATTTGTCCATGGCAAAAGCTACCTGGTAATCAAATAAACAGGAGCTGAAAATGCCCACTGGTTTGAAACACGCAGCCACCGGCAGTGCAACTCCTGTCTCAGTGCCGCGGTGAGGGCCGTGGGGGATGCAGGGCTCTGAGCCCTGGAGGAGTCATCAGCGCAGGCACTTCTCCAAGAAACTGGACTTTAAATGGAAGAAGAAAGTATAGAAAGTATCAGAGAGCAATACAGGGCCGTGAGAGAGGGTTGGGAGAGGGTCAGTTTTGTTTTACAGGGGGCGTTTCTGGCCTTGGTGAGTTGCTAGGCCTTTGCTCTTGTTGGTCTTTGTTCCAAAAGCTTTTTAGAAAGTTCTTCTCACTTGAATATCTGAATAGATTAAATCATGTTGGGTTATTTCTAGTGTTTTATTTTTTAATTAAAAAATTATCTGGAATTTATTTTAATGTCAAAAGTGAGGACAATGTACCAGGCCTTCTAATGATTTAGCAAATTACACCAGTACTTGAACCCACTGATTTTAAGTGTCAGTTTTATAATATTACTAAAATCTCTTAAATATCCACGTCTATTCTTGAAATGTATTCTATTTCATTCATACTCTCAGTGCACTATTTCTATACTGTTTCCATGACCATAGATTAATATCTCCTACAGTTGGTCCTATTTTATCCTTTTCCAGAATGTCCCTAATACTACAATTTCAAACATCCCTCCTCATTATTTTATTTGTACATTTGTGTATATTTCTGGAAGAAATTTAGGATCACCTTTCAGAATTTTTTCTTAAATCCATTCAGGATTTTTAACTAAATTTGCATTCAGATACTAAATTGATTTTGGAGAAAAAATGTTCTATGTTCCCCAAATTTGAATCTGTCAACTGAAGAGGGTGGTGCATTCTACTGTTCATTCAATCATCATTTTTTTCTTTTTTAAAGTCATTTATCAGAATCATTTTAACATTTTTCATTAATTTATTTCTGAATAGCCTGTGCCTTTGTTGTCATTATAAATGATATCTTTTCTGGATTTGAACTGGGATGATTGCTAATGAAGTCTTAATTTCTAGTTTCTCTTGAATAAGAAGGGGATCTGACAGTGTGGGGGCTCTCTTTCCAATATGGTGACTGTGAGCAGTGTTTTCATTAGGATGTCCACTTGCCAATTTGCCAGTGGCTGCAACCACTCCCCACATTTCTGCTACTAACCTGCCCCCTGTAGGCAGATGAGTTCATGTAGGGTTAGGTGGATTTTGGACACAGATACTGACATCACTGCTGCCACGCTGCTGACACTCTGGTGTCACTAACTCTGGTTCTTGCTCTCTGACCTCCCTGAATATGACAGCTCCTTTTGGGCTGTGGACATGAGGCATCTATCCAGCACTGTTGGCTTTTCTGCAACACACCCCTGCCTCTCAGGTCAGAAGCAAATGTCAGCTCCTCCTACCCATAAACCCCATCCACGGTCTTGCCGTTCCTGGCCAGAGTGGTCCCTATCCCTTGACTGAGCAGTAACACTAAAGGGACTACAAACTTGCCTCTCATCCACAGTCTTAATTACATACCTGTGCTAGTTTAATTAAAAGTCTGCCAGTTAGGGTCTAAAAGTCTTATAGATCTCTGGCCTTATCATTTCTAACTGCTCCCCCACCCCATGGAACAGCTTATGCAGATCTCTGCTGCCCCATCTGTAGCAATGCCCTGTAAATTACAGACAGAGAGAAAAGAACTTCTAAGCCACCACCATAACTTTGACTTCCTGTGACCACACAGATCATAGAAATATCAAGATAAAAATTCCTGAAGAAGGATATTTTGCTTAGGAAGACACTTTAATTGCATACCTTTCTGTGACTTGTAATAACTTCAAAGACTCTCTGAATGTGCTGCACTCACCTTCCCAGACTCAAGGGAGCTTGCTCACTTGCCTGTTTTCAGTGCATTTCCTCCAACATTCTCTATGCAGAGCTTTCCCAAAAGTACATTCCTTATTCCTATTTAAATTCTTATATACAACCACATTATTCTTTTTCTTAATCCTCAATGACAAATCATCTTCCAAGATTGTATTATTTCAACACTGAGAGTGAATAATATGCTTCAAGATTCCCAAGTTTATTATGAGCAAACAACTATGGTTGGTTGAAGATTTTTAAGTATGTTATTCCTACTAAGGGTATATACGTGAAAGTAACAAGTTGTAATGAGTCTTCTTCCGAGAGATTTTATATTTGCCTTTTGTTTGGATTCTTTTACTGTTGAACATTATTATTACCATGAATGTCTTTTCTCTTTGGGATTTAGTTCACCATTTGCCCCTCTCTCTTTACAGGAGTAGAGGAATTGTTGTTGTCCTTCCATCTGTCCACCACTCCATGTTGTGTGTCCATTCCTTCAACAGGTATTCAGTTTGGGTTCACCACCTTATCTGTGGCCTCTTTCCATTGGCCCCTCTGTTGGCTCTGGAGAACAATATATTGCAAATCAGAGTGGGTATGTGGAAACTTGACTACCCAGTATAGACGCATGGTGCCAGAAAAAGCCCAGGACATCACAGCGTGGCAGCCCACCATACAAGGAACAGCAATTCTGGCTGTGGTGGACCAATGTGAGTAAAAAGGCTTCATGGGCTGAAGACTATGAAAAGTCCAAACATGCATTGGCATTGCTTCCTAAGGAATCCAGTGTTGGGTATTGTTTAATATGAGAGGGAGATGCTAACACTATCATCGTTATAAACAACATATTTGTTGTAAATGTAATTGTTATTATTTTAATATATTTTCTTTATAATTATTATTTGTGACTTACAAGAGCTCTTACAGAGGCAGTTGTTAAGAAGCGTGGCCATTATACTGTTGCTGAAGTGTTAATTCAGTAGAAGCATGGTAATAGTATTAATAAGTACTCACTCGTTTGATCCTCACATGGCTCTAAAGGTTACCCAGCAGTGCTTGTATAATGGAGATAGAAATCCATCCGTTTAGGAGTTTGTAGAAACTAAAATAAGAGCAGTCATTCCACCGTATTTTACCATATATTCCAGACTATCAGTTTAAAGTAGGAACTACCTGATGAGGCCATACAAACCCTTTGTGCATCCCCAAGCATTCATTACATTTCTGGACCCCTGGGGCAGAAGTTCTTCCAGAAGGTGGTCCCATCTCTCCTCCCCACCGCACTCTTGGCCTTTGCTAACCGCTGTTGGTCATTAGCTAAGCATCCTCATGTCCTGCATGTGTCTGAGCTGTGAGGGAACAGAACTCAGCTGTTTACAAACTGTAGTGACTATGACCAGTCTGAGCAGCCTCTCTCCTTCCCTGCCCACACCCCCACAGGGCAACGGGGGGCTCACAACCACAGCGATTCCCATGCCAGCCCATCAGGGAACCTTCTTCCCTAGAAATATTCTTACAACCAGGGCTGTTTCCTCCCTTACTTCACTCCCAGGTTACAGTCCCCAACAAAAGGCTATTCCAGTTTGAATTCCTTAATCAAGTCATATTTACGCTAAGTCCCTGGCACTTTCCCATGAGCACTCATAGAAACAGAACAGGGCCTGGCAGTGGCTGTGGGCCAGGTTCCTTGGTGAGGGGACTTGCTTGGCCCTTCAGGTTCTGTAGTCTGGCCCGAGCTTAGCTCCCAGCACCGCGTCTTCCCATCTGCATGATTTCGGGCAAGGCTTCAACACTTCAGAGCTTCATTTTATCCCTGCTTCATATTTTAAGACTGTTATGTAGCAAAAAGTGTGCTTAGGGAACTCAGTGAGTCAATGAATGGATGTCA
Source organism: Vicugna pacos (assembly GCF_048564905.1). Taxonomy (NCBI): domain Eukaryota; kingdom Metazoa; phylum Chordata; class Mammalia; order Artiodactyla; family Camelidae; genus Vicugna; species Vicugna pacos. The sequence goes on from NW_027328742.1 coordinate 6,917,349, forward strand.
CATAAGGTGGTCCTCAGGGAATGCTAGTTATCTTCATTATGCACCATTGATAAAATTGGCTTCACAGACTTGGCCAGGTATCACAGCTACAGGCACAAGAATTTGACAATGTGTCACTGTGGATCATAGTCACCATTATACACAGTAAAACAGCTACCTGAGACCACCCAGCTGTCAGCCCACCCGACTCCCCACCCCAAGATCCCTGAATTTATCTGATTTGCTTGCTACCCCTACTATTTGGAGAAAATTGGCAAATCACACACAGTCAGTGACTGCTAGGTTATGTCCATTCCCATTCACTCAATTTGCCCCATTTTCAGTATCCACTGTGCTGCAAAACATAGACTAATGTTCAGAATAGGACAGCAAGGCCTTTCCCGTTCCACAGTCAGAGAAGCATGAATGTGTCATGTTTAATATGGCATATGACACTAAGCAAGGCAGGAAAACAGGCTCCTGTGCTTTAGGGAAATTTTTAGTAATGACGTTTGATAGTAAAAGTGTTTTTGTTTGACCTTCAGCTAATCAGAAAATTCAATTGACTGCTATTACCCATTCCTCTGGTGTCGTGGTTTGATTGTATTAGGCAATTTTTCCTCATCTCCCCAGCATGACTTTGCTCCATCAGCACAGATGGAGTGTCTCCAAGGCTGCTCCGTGTGCATGGGCGTGTGTGTGCACACATGTGCCCCCACTGATTGGTGCCACTGATTCATATCCAGGGGTTGTTCTGTCTTATAACTCAGGCATTGCTTTATTATATCCTAGAAAACTGCTTTTAGATCATTGATTGAACTATGGACAATCCTCTTGCCCACATTAAGAAGTGACGCCTTCCAAGACACAGGTCCTCTGTGCTTGTATTTATGTATAAGTAAGAACTAAATATGCATGTCATCCCCTCACATATTTAATTTGTGCCTTCCCAATTGAATGTGCACAGTAAAGGCTAACTTCCAATAACAGGAGAAATTTAGGAAGAAAGAAGAAGGAATTAGCCATCAGGGAGAAGACAGGACATCAAGCAGGAGTTTGGTATAAAATCATTTACTCTAAAGCTGCTCTGGCTCAATAAATAAGTGGAATTGGCATTGTTGTATCATGCCAGAGCATCTGCTATTGAAGACCGATTTTAATTTACTTTGATATAACTGCAAAATTGTGTTGGAACAACATGGGAATTGAAGCACACTGCATCTATCTGTACTCCTGAAGTGTGTCTCACAGCTACTCAGTTTTGAGGAAAAGTATCTTGTCTGGAGACAATACAATTATTTTCATTGTTGGAATTTTTCTAGCTTCCAGAAGCACATCTGCAGGTGATTCTGTAAAAGTCTAGAGTTGACTTAAATAGCAGGAAATTTTTGCCTTTTGAAATCAGGAGAAGTGAAATATTTTTGCCTACCACCACCACCACCACCACCACCACCAGGCAAGCACGTGTACACCCAGAAAGATTTCACATCAGACGGAATGACAAAGCTGAGTCTGTTACCGAGGCCAAAGTTGTTCTGCTCGCTGCACAACAGTGATAAAAAAATAAATCAGGAGACAATGTTTTGGAGCAAGGTATAGTAACTTTATTCAGAAAGCTGGCAGACCAAGAAGATGGGGGACATATGTCCTGGAGAATCATCTTGCCCAAGTCAGAATTCAGGCCCCTTTTAAGCTGAAAAGGGGAGGGGGTGTGGTTGGCTGTGCAAACTTCTTGCTGCAGGCATTCCTTGTTCTTGCCGTCATCCATGTTGGTCAGGCTGTGGTGTCCCTGTAAACCTCCAACAAAACAAAGGTTATTCTCTATTTTGCAAATTGCCATCCGTGCATAAGTGCAGAAGTGCTAACATCATTAAAGGTCAGAGCCCCGAGAATTGGCTTTCCTGTAGGTTTTAGGCTAAAGGCAACGTTGTTTTACCAAAGATGCAGAGCCAGCAAGATTAAGCCTGGAAAACAGGGCACAGTGCTTCAAACTAAAGGAACAGATCCAATGTGGCGTCAGATTTGTTCTCTATTACAGTTTGAGTTAGGGGAAATTTTGCAGTAGAAAATTCCATCAGTTTTTTTTCTTGCTTTACCTGACATCTTGTTTGTTGGCTTATGGTCTCATGGTGTCTAAACCATATGTTCAGTTGAATACTATTAAAATCATATGGTGCAGAAAATATATCTGTTTTGCTTCAAAAAATGACTGAAACATTTAGCTTTGTTTATTCCCATAGAATTTGGATTGAATCATTTCTCGACTTTCTTCTTCCTTCAAACCAGTATTTTATTGGAGGGTTTAAAGCCCAAATTAAAGAGTTTTGCAGGAAAATATACACAAAATGTTATGATAACTCACAGAGAAAAAAATGTGATAATGAGTGTGTATATATCCATGAATGACTGAAAAATTGTGCTGAACACTGGAATTTGACACAACATTGTAAAATGATTATAAATCAATAAAAAATGTTAAAAAAAAAAGAATTTTGGAGAAGACCCATGTAATTCATAATAGATTTACATCCGAATTTAAGGGTGATCCATATTTATACTTTTAATCAAGGAACAAAATAAACTTTCTTAGTCAATCATTTATGGCGTTTTTAATTTTGTCCATGTAATCTTTTGGAAGTTGAGAGGCCTAGACACCTGATCTAACAAAACAGGAATCATTGCTTGACTCTGTGATTGAATGAATCCCAGTATAGTTTCCTGCAAGTATATTTTATTAAAAATAATAAGGAATTCTTGCTCTCTAATAAAGCAACAGACAGAAGAACATTCTGAGTGTTTAAAATAAATCAGACTATGGCTTAACTTATCTAAACAAGTCAAGATAGTTTAGGGAAAAAAGTATGAACTTGAAGGAAAATACATATTGTGCAATTAATATCCTATTTTTAAGAAGCAAATGATAAAAAACCCCAAAATTTAATCATTTATCTAGAAAGAAGTTATATAAAGCCAACTTATTTTCATAAGTTACATAAATAAAGGGCTATCAAAATCTACATTATTAAAGATTAAATTATACCAAAAAGATCACCAAGGTTGATTGATTTTCATGATATTAATAATTTTTGAAAATATAACTTACATATAACATATCCAAGCAGCCCTTCAGTTATCCACAGTACCCAAGTCTACAGTTATTCTTACTGTACTTAAAACAAGTAATAGGCAAGGTTCAGGCCCTTGTTTTTGAACTGCCACTGGAATTCTGGATATTCTCTTAGGTTAAAGACCAAAAGCAAAGTAACAATTCTAGTTTAAAGCAGTTGCTCAAAGACTTTAAAACATTCACTATCTATATCCAGGTACAGGAAAGAATTAAGTTTTCTGAACCTTAAAAAAAAGAAATCTGCTGCTGAAAACGAAATTCTGTCATGTATGCTGACCATAACTATACAGGCTCTAAATTAATGCTCCCTTTACTGTTTTCCTACCAACATAGGTCATTATAATTGCTTTCAAATTCCATTTATGCTAGATGAATGAACGCCTCTCCACATGCTCAATTCTGATAGTTGAGTGTGTGTGAAAGCCGTCAATCACCTAGCTTGTTGGGAACACACAGTTTCTTATCAGTGGGAAAATACATGACATAAATATATATGGGGAGGTAGTAGCTCCAACTCGGTTTAACAGAGAAAAGTGCATGAACTTGAAACTGACACTAAGAAGCATACTGAGAAATCACATTAAGTGTTTCTATGGCTCCTCAATCCCTTTATGCTACATAAACGAACGCGTCTCCACATGCTCAATTCTGAGAGTTGAATGTGCGTGTAATCGGTCAATGACCTATCTTGTTGTGAACACACAGTTTCTTTAGAGTGTGGAACTAAACTACATATATATATATATGGATAGGTAGTAGCTCCAACACGGTTTTACACTGAAAACTGCATGAACTTCAAACCGGCACTAGAAAACATACTTACAAATCGCAGTAAGTGTTTCTAAAGTTACAAAATCCATTTATGCTACATCAACGAACGCCTCTACACATGTTCAATTCTGAGAGTTGAATGTGTGTGAAAGCCATCAAACAACTAGCTTGTTGGGAAAATACAGTTTATTTTCTATTGGAAACTACACGATATCTATATGGTGAGATAATAGCACCAACCTGGTTTTACAGAGGAAATTGCATGAAATTCAAACCGGACCTAGGAAAAATAATGAGAAACCAGACTAAGTGTTTCTACTGCAACCCATTGCCCTCATCCTAGATGAATGAACGCCTCTCTCCATGCTCATTTCTGAGAGTTGAATGTGTTCAAAAGCCATCAATCAGTTAGCTTGTAGGGAACACACAGTTTCTTTTGAGTGGGGAAAAACAATATATACATATATATGGGAGGTAATATTTCCAAGTCGACTTTACAGTGAAATCTGCATGAAATTCAAACCAGCACTAGAAACGAAACTGATAAACCAGAGTAAGACTTTCTAATGCAACCCATTCCCTTTATGCTAGATGAATGAAAGTATCTTAAAATGCTCTATTCTGAGACTTAAGTGTGTGTGAAAGCCGTCAATCACCTAGCTTTTTGGGAAAACACAGTTTCTTTTGAGTTGGGAATAACACTATATAAATATATATGGGGAGGTACAAGCTCCAACTCTGTTTTACAGTGAAAAATGCATGAAATTCAAACCGGCACTAGGAAACATACTGAGAAACCATAGTAAGTGTTTATATGGCAACTCATTCCCTTCATCCTAGATGAACGAACGGCTCTCCACAGGCTTAGTTCTGAGAGTTGAATGTGTGCGAAATCATCTATCACTAGTCTTGTAGGGAACACAGTTTCTTTTGTCTGGGGAATTACACTACATACATATATATGGGGAGGTACTAGCTCCAAGTCGATTTTACAGTGAAAACTGCATGAACTTCAAACCCGAAATAGGAAACATACTGAAAAAAAGAGTAAATGTTTCTACTGCAAATCATTCCCTTTATGCTAGATGAAGGAACCAGACTCCACATGCTAAATTCTGAGAGTTAAGTGTGTGTGAAAGCCGACAATCACCTAGCTTGTTGGAGACAAACATATTCTTTTGAGTGGGAAACTACAATACATTCATATATATGGAGAGGTACTAGCTCCAACACTGTTTTACCGTGAAACCTGCAGCAAATTTACCGACACTAGGAAACATACTAAGAAACAAGAGTAATTATTTCTACTGCAACCCATTCCCTTTATGCTAGACAAACGAAAACCTGTCCACATGCTCTTTTCTGAGTTTAATGCTAGCGAATACCATCAATCACTTAGCTTGTACCGAACACAGTTTCTTTGAGTGCCAAACTAACTACATACATATATACGGGGAGTTACTAGCCCCAAGTCGATTTTACAGTGAAAACTGAATGAACTTCAAACCGGCACTAGGAAACATAACTGAGAAACCAGATAAGTGTTTCAACTGCAACCCATTCCCTTCATCCTAGATGAACTAACGCTTCACCCCATGCTCAGTTCTGAGAGATGACTCTGTGCAAGAGCCATCTATCACTTAGCTTGTAGGGAACACACAGTTACTTTTGATTGGGGAAATACACTACATACGTATAAATGAGGAGGTACTAGTTCTAAGTCGGTTCAAAAGTGGAAAATGCATGAAGATCAGACCGGCACTAGTTAATATACTGAGAAACCAGAGTAAGTGTTTCAATTGCTAACTATTCCCTTTATGCTATATGAATGAACGTCTCTACACATGCTCAATTCTGAGAGTTAAATGAGTGTGAAACCCGTTAGTAAGCTAACTTTTTGGGAACACACAAATTCTTTTCAGTGGGAAACAACACTAAATAACTATATATGGGGAGGTACTAGTTCCAACTCGGTTTTACAGTAAAAACTGCATGAACTTCAAACCCGAAATAGGAAACATACTGAGAAAACAGAGTAAGTGTTTCTACTGCAAATCATTCCCTTTATGCTAGTTGAAAGAACGCCTCTCCGCATGCTCAGTTCTGAGAGTTGAACATGGGCGAATGTAAACTATAACTAAGCTTGTATGGAAAACATAGTTTCTTTTCAGTGGGGAAATACACTGCATACATCTATATTGGAAGGTAATTGCTCCAAGTCATTTTTACACTGAAAACTGCATGAATTTCAAACCGCCACTAGGAAACATACTGAGCAACCAGAGTAATTATTTCAAGTGCTACCTCTTCTCTTTATGCTAGATGAAAGAACGTATCTTAACATGCTCAATTCTGAGAGTAAGTGAGTGTGAAAGCCATCAATCACCTAGCTTGTTGGGGAAAAACAATTTTTTTCATGGGGAAAATACATGACATAATTTTATATGGGGAGGTACTAGCCCCAACACAGTTTTACAGTGAAAACTGCAAGAAATTCAAACCGGCACTAGGAAACAGACTGAGAAACCAGTGTAAGTGTTTCAACTGCAAAGAATTCCCTTCATCCTAATTGAACGAAAGCCTCTACACATGCTCAGTTATGAGGGATGAATGTGTGCAAATGTAAAACATCACTTAGCTTGAAGGGAAAACATAGTTTCTTAAGAGTGCAGAACAACACTACATATATATATATATGGGGGTACTACCTCCAAATCGGTTTTACACTGAAAAATACATGAACTTTAAATGGACACTAGGAAACATCCTGAGAAACCAGGGTAGTTCTTTCTACTGCAAACCATTGTCTTTCTGCTAAAAGAACGAACGTCTCTCCACACGCTCAATTCTGAGAATTAATTGTGTGTGACAGCCGTCAATCAACTAGCACCTTGGGAACACACAGAATCTTTTCAGTGGGAAACTACTCTATATACATATATATAGGGAGGTACAAGCTCCAACTCGTGTCTAAAGTGAAAAGTGTATCAACTTCAAAACGGCAATAGAAAACATACAGAGAAACCAGAGTAAATGTTTCAACTACAACACATTTCCTTCATGTTAGATGAAAAAACGTCTCACCTCATGCTCAATTATGAGAGTTAAGTGTGTGTGAAAGCCGTCAACCAGCTAGCTTGTTTGGAACACACACTTTCTTTACACTGGAAAACTACACTATATAAATATATATGGGGAGGTAATATTTCCAACTCGGTTTTACAGTGAAAACTGCATGAAATTCAAACAGGCACTAGGAAACCTACTGATAACCCAAGTTAGCGTTTCTACAGCAAACCATTCCCTTTAGGTTAGACGAACGAAAATCTCTCCACATGCTAAATTCTGAGATTTAGGTCAGTGTAAAAGCCATCAATTACCTAGCTTGTTGGGAAAACAAACTTTTATTGAGCGGGAAACTACACCGTATATATATATATGGGATGGTACTAGCTCCAACTCGGTTTTACAGAGAAAAATGCATCAATTTCAAACCGGAATTAGGAAATAAAATCAGACCCCACAGTAACTGTATCTATAGCAATCCATTCTGTTTAGGGTAGATGAACGAATACCTCCTCATATACTCAGTTTAAAAATTGAATGTGTGTGAAAGCCGAAAATCACAAATCTTCTCGGGATTACATGGTTTGTTTACAGTGAGGAACACACTACATAAATATGCATCGGCAGGTACAGTTTCCAACTAGGTTTTACAGTGAAAACATCATGAAGTTCAAACCGAAAACATTAAAAATACTGTGAAAACAGAGTATGAGATTCTAGTGGTACCTATTCTCTTTATGCTATAAGAACAAACGTCTCTCCATTTGCCCAGTACTGAGAGTTAAGACTGTGTGGAAGCCATCAATAAACAAGCTTGAAAGGAACACAGAGTTTCATTCAGTGAGAAAACAATCTACATACATATATATAGGGGTAATAGCTCAACACGGTTGTACAGTGAAAATTGCATGAACTTCAAACAGACACTAAAAAACATACTGAGAAGCCAGAGTAAGTGTATCTACTGCAACCCATTCACTTTCTGCTAGATGAATGGACGTCTGTCCACAAGCTGAACTCTGATAATAAAACTTGTGTAAAATCCGAGAATCACCTACCTAGATGTGAACACATAGTTTTATTCTACTGGAAAAAAAATACATAAATATATACTGGGAGGTAATAGCTCAAACTCGACTTAACAGTGAAAACTGCATGAACGTCTAAGAGGCTCTAGGAAACATAATGAGAAACAAGACTCAGTGTTATAACTGCCACCCATCCACTTAATGTTAGATACACAAAAAACACTACATATGCTCAATTATTAGAGAGAAGTGTGTGTGAAAACCGACAATCACCTAGCTTTTTGGGAACGCAAAGATGCTTTTCAGCTGGAAACTACACTACAAATATATATATGGGGAGGTAAAAGCCCCGAATCTGTTTTACGTTGAAAATTGCAGGAAATTAAAAAAGGCACTAAGAAACAGACTGAGAAAAAATGGTGAGGGTTCCCCCAGAAACACATTTCCATTGTGCTAGATGAATGAAAGTCTCTCCATATGTGTAGCTTTCAACCGAAATGAAAGGTGGTGTTCCCAACAAGCTAGGTGAAGGACGGCTTTCACACACACTTATCTCTCAGAACTGAGCATGTGGAGAGACGTTCGTTCATTCAGCACAAAGGGAACGGGTTGCAGGAGAGACACTTACTCTGGTTTCTCAGTCTGTTTCCTAGTGCCGGTTTGAAGTGCCTGCCGTTTTCACTGTAAAACCGAGTTGGAGCTTGTACCTCCCCATATATATGTATGGAGTGGAGCTGGAAACTGAAAAGAAACTTTGTGTTCCCTTCGAGCTAGGTGAAGGACGGCATTCACACACACTTATCTCTCAAAACTGAGCATGTGGAGAGACGTTCATTCATCTAGCACAAAGGTTACGTGTTGCAGGAGAAACACATACTCTGGTTTCTCCGTCTTTTTCCTAGTGTGGGTTTGAAGTTCCTGCAGTTATCACTGTAAAACCGAGTTGGAGATTGTACCTCTCCATATATAAGTATGTAGCGGATTTTGCAACTGAAAAGACACTTGGTGTTCCCTTCAAGCTAGTTAAATGACGGCTTTCACACACACTAATGTTTCAGAAATCAGCATGTGGAGAGACGTTCGTTCATCCAGCAAAAATGGAAAGGGAATAAGGAGAAACAATTACTCTGGATTCTCAGTTTGTTTCCTAGTACCGGTTATAAATCGTGCAGATTTCACTGTAAAACCGAGTTGGAGTTTGTGTCTCCCCATATATATTTAAGTGTTGGTGTTTGCAACTGAAAAGAAACTTTGTTTTCCCTTCAAGCTAGGTGAAGGACAGCACTCACACACACTTAACTCTCAGAACTGAGCATGTGGAGAGACGTTCGTTCATCCAGCACAAAGGGAACGGGTTGCAGGAGAAACACTTACTCTGGTTTCTCAGTCTGTTTCCTAGTGCCGGTTTGAAGTGCCTGCCGTTTACACTGTAAAACCGAGTTTGAGCTTATGCCTCCCCATATCTATGTACGGAGTGGAGTTTGCAACTGAAAAGAAACTTTGTATTCCCTTCAAGCTGGGTGAAGGACGGCTTTCACACACACTTATCTCTCAGAACTGAGCATGTGGAGAGACGTTCGTTCATCCAGCACAAATGGAACCGGTTACAGGAGAAACACTTACTCTGGTTTCTCAGTCTGTTTCCTACTGCCGGGTTGAAGTGCCTGCCGTTTTCACTGTAAAACCGGGCTGGAGCTTGAACCTCCCCATATATATGTATGGAGTGGAGTTTGCAACTGTAAAGAAACTTTGTGTTCCCTTCAAGCTAGGTGAAGGACGGCTTTCACACACACTTATCTCTCAGAACTGAGCATGTGGAGAGACATTCGTTCATCCAGCACAAAGGGAACGGGTTGCAGGAGAAACAATTACTCTGGTTTCTCAGCCTGTTTCCTAGTGCCGGTTTGAAGTGCCTGCAGTTTTCACTGTAAAACCGGGTTGGAGTTTGAACCTACCCATATATATGTATGGAATGGAGTTTGCAACTGAAAAGAAGCTTTGTGTTCCCTTCAAGTTAGGTGAAGGACGGCTTTCACACACACTGATCTCTCAGAACTGAGCATGTGGAGAGACGTTCGTTCATCTAGCACAAAGGGAACGGGTTGCAGGAGAAACACTTACTCTGGTTACTCAGCCTGTTTCCTAGTGCCGGTTTGAGGTGCCTGCCGTTTTCACTGTAAAACCGTGTTGGAGCTTATACCTCCCTATATATATGTATGGACTTGAGTTGTCAACTGAAAAGAAACTTTGTGTTCCCTTCAAGCTAGGTGAAGGACGGCTTTCACACACACTTATCTCTCAGAACTGAACATGTGGAGTGACGTTCGTTCATCCAGCACAAAGGGAACGGGTTGCAGGAGAAACACTTACTCTGGTTTCTCAGACTGTTTCCTAGTGCCGGTTTGAATTGCCTGCCTTTTTCACTGTAAAACCCGGTTGGAGCTTGAACCTCCCCATATATATATATGGAGTGGAGTTTGCAACTGAAAACAAAATTTGTATTCCCTCCAAGCTAGGCGAAGGACGGCTTTCACACACACTTATCTCTCAGAACTGAGCATGTGGAGAGACGTTCGTTCATCCAGCACAAAGGGAACGGGTTGCAGGAGAAACACTTACTCTGGTTTCTCAGTCTGTTTCCTAGTGCCGGTTTGAAGTGCCTGCCGTTTTCACTGTAAAACCGGCCTGGAGCTTGAACCTCCCTATATATATGTATGGAGTGGAGTTTGCAACTGAAAAGAAACTTTGTGTTCCCTTCGAGCTAGGTGAAGGACGGCTTTCACACACACTTATCTCTCAGAACTGAGCATGTGGAGAGACGTTCGTTCATCCAGCACAAAGGGAACGGGTTGCAGGAGAAACACTTACTCTGGTTTCTCAGTCTTTTTATTAGTGTTGGTTTGAAGTTCCTGCAGTTATCACTGTAAAACCGAGTTGGAGATTGTACCTCTCCATATATAAGTATGTAGCGGATATTGCAACTGAAAAGACACTTGGTGTTCCCTTCAAGATAGGTGAAGGCCGGCTTTCACACACAATTATCTGTAAGAACTGAGCATGTGGAGAGACGTTGGTTCATCCAGCACAAAGGAACGTGTTGCAGGAGGAACACATTCTATGGTTTCTCAGTCTGTTTTTTGGTGCCTTTTTGAAGTTCCTGCAGTTTTCACTGTAAAACCGAGTTGGAGCTTGTACCACTCCATATATAAGTATGTAGCAGAATTTGCAACTGAAAAGACACTTTGTGTTCCCTTCAAGCTAGTTGAACGACGGCTTTCACACACACTAATGTTTCAGAAATGAGCATGTGGAGAGACGTTCGTTCATCCAGCAAAAATGGAAAGGGAATCAGGAGAAACACTTACTCTGGATTCTCAGTTTGTTTCCTAGTACCGGTTATAAATCGTGCCGTTTTCACTGTAAAACCGAGTTGGAATTTGTGCCTCCCCATATATATTTAAGTGTTGGTGTTTGCAACTGAAAAGAAACTTTGTTTTCCCTTCAAGCTAGGTGAAGGGCGGCTTTCACACACACTTATCTCTGAGAACTGAGAACCTGGAGAGACGTTCCTTCAACTACCACAAAGGAAACGGGTTGCAGGAGGAACACCTACTCTGGTTTCTCAGTCTGTTTCCTAGTGCCGGTTTGAAGTTCCTGCAATTTTCACTTTAAAACTGAGTTGTAGCTTGCACCTCCCCTTATATATGTATGTAGTGGAATTTGCAACTGAAAAGAATTTTTGTGTTCCCTTCAAGCTTGCTGAAGGACGGCTTTCACACACTCTTAACTCTCAGAACTGAGCATGTGGAGAGAAGTTCGTTCATCCAGCACAAAAGATCGGGTTGCAGGAGAAACACTTACTCTGATTTCTCTGTCTCCTAGTGAGGGTTGGATGTTCCTGCAGTTTTTACTGTAAAACCGAGTTGGAGCTTGTGCATCTCCATATATATGTATTTAGTGGAGCTTGCAGCTGAAAAGAAAGTTTTTGTTGACTTCTACCTAGGTGAAGGTCGACTTTCACAAACTTGTCCCTAGAACTGAGCATGTGGAGAGACGTTCATTCATCCAGCACAAAGGGAACGGGTTGCAGGAGAAACACTTACTCTGGTTTCTCAGTCTGTTTCCTATTGCCGGTTTGAAGTGCCTGCCGTTTTCACTGTAAAACCGGGTTGGTGCTTGTACCACCCCATATATATGTATGGAGGGTAGTTGGCAACTGAAATGATACTTGTGTTCCTTTCAACCTAGGTGAAGTACGGCTTTCACTCACACTTATCTCTCAGAACTGAGCATTTGGAGAGACGTTCTTTCATCCAGCACAAAGAGAAAAGGTTGTAGGAGAAACACTTCCTCTGGTTTCTCACTCTATTTCCTAGTGACGGTTTGAAGTGCCTGCCGTTTTCACTGTAAAACCGAGCTGGAGCTTCCACATCCCCATATATATGTATGGAGGGTAGTTGGCAACTGAAATGATACTTTGTGTTCCTTTCAACCTAGGTGAAGTACGGCTTTCACTCACACTTATCTCTCAGAACTGAGCATTTGGAGAGACGTTCTTTCATCCAGCACAAAAATAAAAGGTTGCAGGAGAAACACTTACTCTGGTTTCTCACTCTATTTCCTAGTGACGGTTTGAAGTGCCTGCCGTTTTCACTGTAAAACCGGGTTGGAGCTTGAACCTCCCCATATATATGTATGGAGTAGAGTTTGCACCTGAAAAGAAACTTTGTGTTCACTTCAAGCTAGGTGAAGGACGGCTTTCCACACACTTGTCTCTCAGAACTGAGCATGTGGAGAGACGTTCGTTCATCCAGCACAAAGGGAACGGGTTGCAGGAGAAACACTTACTCTGGTTTCTCAGTCTGTTTCCTAGTGCCGGTTTGAAGTGCCTGCCGTTTTCACTGTAAAACCGGGTTGGAGCTTGAACCTCCCCATATATATGTATGGAGTGGAGTTTGCAACTGAAAAGAAACTTTGTGTTCCCTTCAAGCTAGGTGAAGGACGGCTTTCACACACTCTTATCTCTCAGAACTGAGCATGTGGAGAGACGTTCGTTCATCCAGCACAAAGGAACGGGTTTCAGGAGAAACACTTACTCTGGTTTCTCAGACTGTTTCCTAGTGCCGGTTTGAAGTGCCTGCCTTTTTCACTGTAAATCATGTTTGGAGCTTGAACCTCCCTATATATATATGTATGGAGTGGAATTTGCTACTGAAAAGTAACTTTGTGTTCCCTTGAAGCAATATGAAGTTAGGCTTTCACACACACTTATCTCTCAGAACTGAGCATGTGGAGAGACGTTCGTTCATCCAGCACAAGTGGAAAGGGTTGACGGAGATACACCTTTTCTGTTTTCCCAGTCTGTTTCCTAGTGCCGGCTTGAACTGCCTGCCGTTTTCACTGTAAAACCGAGTTGGAGCTTGTACCTCCCCATATATAATTATGAATGGGATTTGGAAACTGAAAAGAAACTTTGTGTTCCCTTCAAGCTAGGTGAAGGACGGCTTTCACACACACTTATCTCTCAGAACTGAGCATGTGGAGTGACGTTCGTTCATCCAGCACAAAGGGAATTGGTTGCAGGAGAAACACTTAATCTGGTTTCTCAGACTGTTTCCTAGTGCCGGTTTGAAGTGCCTGCCTTTTTCACTGTAAAACCCGGCTGAAGCTTGAACCTACCCATATATATGTATGGAGTGGAATTTGCTACTGAAAAGAAACTTTGTGTTCCCTTCAAACTAGGTGAAGGACGGCTTGCACACACACTTATCTCTCAACACTGAGCATGTGGAGAAACGTTCGTTCATCCTGCCAAATTGGAACGGGTTGCAGGAGAAACACTTACTCTGGATTCTCAGTCTGTTTCTTAGTGCCGATTTGAAATGCCTGCCGTTTTCACTGTTAAACCAGGTTGGAACTTGAACCTCCCCATATATATGTATGGAGTGGAGTTTGCAACTGAAAAGAAACTTTATGTTCCCTTCAAGCTAGGTGAAGGACGGCTTTCACACACACATATCTCTCAGAACTGAGCATGTGGAGAGACGTTCCTTCATCCAGCACAAAGGGAACGGGTTGCAGGAGAAACACTTACTCTGGTTTCTCAGTCTGTTTCCTAGTGCCGGTTTGAAGTGCCTGCCGTTTTCTCTATAAAACCGAGTTGGAGTTTATACATCCCCGTATATATGTATGGAGGAAAGTTGGCAACTGTAATGAAACTTTGTGTTCCTTTCAACCTAGGTGAAGTACGGCTTTCACTCACACTTATCTCTCAGAAATGGGCATGTGGAGAGACGTTCGTTCATCCAGCACAAAGGGAACGGGTTGCAGGAGAAACACTTACTCTGGTTTCTCAGTCTGTTTCCTACTGGCGGTTTGAAGTGCCTGCCGTTTTCTCTGTAAAACCGGGTTGGAGCTTGTACCTCCCCTTATGTATATATGGAGTGGACTTTGCATCTGAAAAGAAACTTTGTGTTCCCTTCAAGCTAGGTGAAAGACGGCTTTCACACACAATTATCTCTCAGTACTGAGCATGTGGAGAAACGTTCGTTCATCCAGCACAAAGGGAACGGGTTGCAGGAGAAACACTTACTCTGGTTTCTCAGTCTGTTCCCTAGTGCCGGTTTGAAGTGCCTTCCGTTTACACTGTAAAACCGAATTTGAGCTTATGACTCACCATATATATGTATGGAGTGGAGTTTGCAACTGAAAAGAAACTTTGTGTTCCCTTCAAGCTAGGTGAAGGACGGCTTTCACACACACTTATCTCTCAGAACTGAGCATGTGGAGAGACGTTCGTTCATCCAGCACAAAGGGTACGTTTTGCAGGAGAAACAATTACTCTGGTTTCTCAGTCTTTTTATTAGTGTTGGTTTGAAGTTCCTGCAGTTATCACTGTAAAACCGAGTTGGAGATTGTACCTCTCCATATATAAGTATGTAGCGGATATTGCAACTGAAAAGACACTTGGTGTTCCCTTCAAGATAGGTGAAGGCCGGCTTTCACACACAATTATCTGTAAGAACTGAGCATGTGGAGAGACGTTGGTTCATCCAGCACAAAGGAACGTGTTGCAGGAGGAACACATTCTATGGTTTCTCAGTCTGTTTTTTGGTGCCTTTTTGAAGTTCCTGCAGTTTTCACTGTAAAACCGAGTTGGAGCTTGTACCACTCCATATATAAGTATGTAGCAGAATTTGCAACTGAAAAGACACTTTGTGTTCCCTTCAAGCTAGTTGAACGACGGCTTTCACACACACTAATGTTTCAGAAATGAGCATGTGGAGAGACGTTCGTTCATCCAGCAAAAATGGAAAGGGAATCAGGAGAAACACTTACTCTGGATT
Source organism: Vicugna pacos (assembly GCF_048564905.1). Classification (NCBI taxonomy): domain Eukaryota; kingdom Metazoa; phylum Chordata; class Mammalia; order Artiodactyla; family Camelidae; genus Vicugna; species Vicugna pacos. Next base: position 6,932,666 of record NW_027328742.1, read on the forward strand.
CTCAGTTTGTTTCCTAGTACCGGTTATAAATCGTGCCGTTTTCACTGTAAAACCGAGTTGGAGTTTGTACCTCCCCATATATATTTAAGTGTTGGTGTTTGCAACTGAAAAGAAACTTTGTTTTCCCTTCAAGCTAGGTGAAGGGCGGCTTTCACACACACTTATCTCTGAGAACTGAGAACCTGGAGAGACGTTCCTTCAACTACCACAAAGGAAACGGGTTGCAGGAGGAACACCTACTCTGGTTTCTCAGTCTGTTTCCTAGTGCCGGTTTGAAGTTCCTGCAATTTTCACTTTAAAACTGAGTTGTAGCTTGCACCTCCCCTTATATATGTATGTAGTGGAATTTGCAACTGAAAAGAATTTTTGTGTTCCCTTCAAGCTTGCTGAAGGACGGCTTTCACACACTCTTAACTCTCAGAACTGAGCATGTGGAGAGAAGTTCGTTCATCCAGCACAAAAGATCGGGTTGCAGGAGAAACACTTACTCTGATTTCTCTGTCTCCTAGTGAGGGTTGGATGTTCCTGCAGTTTTTACTGTAAAACCGAGTTGGAGCTTGTGCATCTCCATATATATGTATTTAGTGGAGCTTGCAGCTGAAAAGAAAGTTTTTGTTGACTTCTACCTAGGTGAAGGTCGACTTTCACAAACTTGTCCCTAGAACTGAGCATGTGGAGAGACGTTCATTCATCCAGCACAAAGGGAACGGGTTGCAGGAGAAACACTTACTCTGGTTTCTCAGTCTGTTTCCTATTGCCGGTTTGAAGTGCCTGCCGTTTTCACTGTAAAACCGTCTTGGAGCTTGTACCTCCCCATATATATGTATGGAGTGGAATTTGCTACTGAAAAGAAAATTTGTGTTCCCTTCAAACTAGGTGAAGGACGGCTTTCACACACACTTATCTCTCAGATCTGAGCATGTGGAGAGACGTTCGTTCATCCAGCACAAAGGGAACGGGTTGCAGGAGAAACACATACTCTGGTTTCTCAGTCTGTTTCCTAGTGCCGGTTTGAAGTGCCTGCCGTTTTCACTGTAAAACCGGGTTGGTGCTTGTACCACCCCATATATTTGTATGGAGGGTAGTTGGCAACTGAAATGATACTTGTGTTCCTTTCAACCTAGGTGAAGTACGGCTTTCACTCACACTTATCTCTCAGAACTGAGCATTTGGAGAGACGTTCTTTCATCCAGCACAAAGAGAAAAGGTTGTAGGAGAAACACTTACTCTGGTTTCTCACTCTATTTCCTAGTGACGGTTTGAAGTGCCTGCCGTTTTCACTGTAAAACCGGGTTGGAGCTTGAACCTCCCCATATATATGTATGGAGTAGAGTTTGCACCTGAAAAGAAACTTTGTGTTCACTTCAAGCTAGGTGAAGGACGGCTTTCCACACACTTGTCTCTCAGAACTGAGCATGTGGAGAGACGTTCGTTCATCCAGCACAAAGGGAACGGGTTGCAGGAGAAACACTTACTCTGGTTTCTCAGTCTGTTTCCTAGTGCCGGTTTGAAGTGCCTGCCGTTTTCACTGTAAAACCGGGTTGGAGCTTGAACCTCCCCATATATATGTATGGAGTGGAGTTTGCAACTGAAAAGAAACTTTGTGTTCCCTTCAAGCTAGGTGAAGGACGGCTTTCACACACTCTTATCTCTCAGAACTGAGCATGTGGAGAGACGTTCGTTCATCCAGCACAAAGGAACGGGTTTCAGGAGAAACACTTACTCTGGTTTCTCAGACTGTTTCCTAGTGCCGGTTTGAATTGCCTGCCTTTTTCACTGTAAAACCCGGTTGGAGCTTGAACCTCCCCATATATATATATGGAGTGGAGTTTGCAACTGAAAACAAAATTTGTATTCCCTCCAAGCTAGGCGAAGGACGGCTTTCACACACACTTATCTCTCAGAACTGAGCATGTGGAGAGACGTTCGTTCATCCAGCACAAAGGGAACGGGTTGCAGGAGAAACACTTACTCTGGTTTCTCAGTCTGTTTCCTAGTGCCGGTTTGAAGTGCCTGCCGTTTTCACTGTAAAACCGGCCTGGAGCTTGAACCTCCCTATATATATGTATGGAGTGGAGTTTGCAACTGAAAAGAAACTTTGTGTTCCCTTCGAGCTAGGTGAAGGACGGCTTTCACACACACTTATCTCTCAGAACTGAGCATGTGGAGAGACGTTCGTTCATCCAGCACAAAGGGAACGGGTTGCAGGAGAAACACTTACTCTGGTTTCTCAGTCTTTTTATTAGTGTTGGTTTGAAGTTCCTGCAGTTATCACTGTAAAACCGAGTTGGAGATTGTACCTCTCCATATATAAGTATGTAGCGGATATTGCAACTGAAAAGACACTTGGTGTTCCCTTCAAGATAGGTGAAGGCCGGCTTTCACACACAATTATCTGTAAGAACTGAGCATGTGGAGAGACGTTGGTTCATCCAGCACAAAGGAACGTGTTGCAGGAGGAACACATTCTATGGTTTCTCAGTCTGTTTTTTGGTGCCTTTTTGAAGTTCCTGCAGTTTTCACTGTAAAACCGAGTTGGAGCTTGTACCACTCCATATATAAGTATGTAGCAGAATTTGCAACTGAAAAGACACTTTGTGTTCCCTTCAAGCTAGTTGAACGACGGCTTTCACACACACTAATGTTTCAGAAATGAGCATGTGGAGAGACGTTCGTTCATCCAGCAAAAATGGAAAGGGAATCAGGAGAAACACTTACTCTGGATTCTCAGTTTGTTTCCTAGTACCGGTTATAAATCGTGCCGTTTTCACTGTAAAACCGAGTTGGAATTTGTGCCTCCCCATATATATTTAAGTGTTGGTGTTTGCAACTGAAAAGAAACTTTGTTTTCCCTTCAAGCTAGGTGAAGGGCGGCTTTCACACACACTTATCTCTGAGAACTGAGAACCTGGAGAGACGTTCCTTCAACTACCACAAAGGAAACGGGTTGCAGGAGGAACACCTACTCTGGTTTCTCAGTCTGTTTCCTAGTGCCGGTTTGAAGTTCCTGCAATTTTCACTTTAAAACTGAGTTGTAGCTTGCACCTCCCCTTATATATGTATGTAGTGGAATTTGCAACTGAAAAGAATTTTTGTGTTCCCTTCAAGCTTGCTGAAGGACGGCTTTCACACACTCTTAACTCTCAGAACTGAGCATGTGGAGAGAAGTTCGTTCATCCAGCACAAAAGATCGGGTTGCAGGAGAAACACTTACTCTGATTTCTCTGTCTCCTAGTGAGGGTTGGATGTTCCTGCAGTTTTTACTGTAAAACCGAGTTGGAGCTTGTGCATCTCCATATATATGTATTTAGTGGAGCTTGCAGCTGAAAAGAAAGTTTTTGTTGACTTCTACCTAGGTGAAGGTCGACTTTCACAAACTTGTCCCTAGAACTGAGCATGTGGAGAGACGTTCATTCATCCAGCACAAAGGGAACGGGTTGCAGGAGAAACACTTACTCTGGTTTCTCAGTCTGTTTCCTATTGCCGGTTTGAAGTGCCTGCCGTTTTCACTGTAAAACCGGGTTGGTGCTTGTACCACCCCATATATATGTATGGAGGGTAGTTGGCAACTGAAATGATACTTGTGTTCCTTTCAACCTAGGTGAAGTACGGCTTTCACTCACACTTATCTCTCAGAACTGAGCATTTGGAGAGACGTTCTTTCATCCAGCACAAAGAGAAAAGGTTGTAGGAGAAACACTTCCTCTGGTTTCTCACTCTATTTCCTAGTGACGGTTTGAAGTGCCTGCCGTTTTCACTGTAAAACCGAGCTGGAGCTTCCACATCCCCATATATATGTATGGAGGGTAGTTGGCAACTGAAATGATACTTTGTGTTCCTTTCAACCTAGGTGAAGTACGGCTTTCACTCACACTTATCTCTCAGAACTGAGCATTTGGAGAGACGTTCTTTCATCCAGCACAAAAATAAAAGGTTGCAGGAGAAACACTTACTCTGGTTTCTCACTCTATTTCCTAGTGACGGTTTGAAGTGCCTGCCGTTTTCACTGTAAAACCGGGTTGGAGCTTGAACCTCCCCATATATATGTATGGAGTAGAGTTTGCACCTGAAAAGAAACTTTGTGTTCACTTCAAGCTAGGTGAAGGACGGCTTTCCACACACTTGTCTCTCAGAACTGAGCATGTGGAGAGACGTTCGTTCATCCAGCACAAAGGGAACGGGTTGCAGGAGAAACACTTACTCTGGTTTCTCAGTCTGTTTCCTAGTGCCGGTTTGAAGTGCCTGCCGTTTTCACTGTAAAACCGGGTTGGAGCTTGAACCTCCCCATATATATGTATGGAGTGGAGTTTGCAACTGAAAAGAAACTTTGTGTTCCCTTCAAGCTAGGTGAAGGACGGCTTTCACACACTCTTATCTCTCAGAACTGAGCATGTGGAGAGACGTTCGTTCATCCAGCACAAAGGAACGGGTTTCAGGAGAAACACTTACTCTGGTTTCTCAGACTGTTTCCTAGTGCCGGTTTGAAGTGCCTGCCTTTTTCACTGTAAATCATGTTTGGAGCTTGAACCTCCCTATATATATATGTATGGAGTGGAATTTGCTACTGAAAAGTAACTTTGTGTTCCCTTGAAGCAATATGAAGTTAGGCTTTCACACACACTTATCTCTCAGAACTGAGCATGTGGAGAGACGTTCGTTCATCCAGCACAAGTGGAAAGGGTTGACGGAGATACACCTTTTCTGTTTTCCCAGTCTGTTTCCTAGTGCCGGCTTGAACTGCCTGCCGTTTTCACTGTAAAACCGAGTTGGAGCTTGTACCTCCCCATATATAATTATGAATGGGATTTGGAAACTGAAAAGAAACTTTGTGTTCCCTTCAAGCTAGGTGAAGGACGGCTTTCACACACACTTATCTCTCAGAACTGAGCATGTGGAGTGACGTTCGTTCATCCAGCACAAAGGGAATTGGTTGCAGGAGAAACACTTAATCTGGTTTCTCAGACTGTTTCCTAGTGCCGGTTTGAAGTGCCTGCCTTTTTCACTGTAAAACCCGGCTGAAGCTTGAACCTACCCATATATATGTATGGAGTGGAATTTGCTACTGAAAAGAAACTTTGTGTTCCCTTCAAACTAGGTGAAGGACGGCTTGCACACACACTTATCTCTCAACACTGAGCATGTGGAGAAACGTTCGTTCATCCTGCCAAATTGGAACGGGTTGCAGGAGAAACACTTACTCTGGATTCTCAGTCTGTTTCTTAGTGCCGATTTGAAATGCCTGCCGTTTTCACTGTTAAACCAGGTTGGAACTTGAACCTCCCCATATATATGTATGGAGTGGAGTTTGCAACTGAAAAGAAACTTTATGTTCCCTTCAAGCTAGGTGAAGGACGGCTTTCACACACACATATCTCTCAGAACTGAGCATGTGGAGAGACGTTCCTTCATCCAGCACAAAGGGAACGGGTTGCAGGAGAAACACTTACTCTGGTTTCTCAGTCTGTTTCCTAGTGCCGGTTTGAAGTGCCTGCCGTTTTCTCTATAAAACCGAGTTGGAGTTTATACATCCCCGTATATATGTATGGAGGAAAGTTGGCAACTGTAATGAAACTTTGTGTTCCTTTCAACCTAGGTGAAGTACGGCTTTCACTCACACTTATCTCTCAGAAATGGGCATGTGGAGAGACGTTCGTTCATCCAGCACAAAGGGAACGGGTTGCAGGAGAAACACTTACTCTGGTTTCTCAGTCTGTTTCCTACTGGCGGTTTGAAGTGCCTGCCGTTTTCTCTGTAAAACCGGGTTGGAGCTTGTACCTCCCCTTATGTATATATGGAGTGGACTTTGCATCTGAAAAGAAACTTTGTGTTCCCTTCAAGCTAGGTGAAAGACGGCTTTCACACACAATTATCTCTCAGTACTGAGCATGTGGAGAAACGTTCGTTCATCCAGCACAAAGGGAACGGGTTGCAGGAGAAACACTTACTCTGGTTTCTCAGTCTGTTCCCTAGTGCCGGTTTGAAGTGCCTTCCGTTTACACTGTAAAACCGAATTTGAGCTTATGACTCACCATATATATGTATGGAGTGGAGTTTGCAACTGAAAAGAAACTTTGTGTTCCCTTCAAGCTAGGTGAAGGACGGCTTTCACACACACTTATCTCTCAGAACTGAGCATGTGGAGAGACGTTCGTTCATCCAGCACAAAGGGTACGTTTTGCAGGAGAAACAATTACTCTGGTTTCTCAGTCTTTTTATTAGTGTTGGTTTGAAGTTCCTGCAGTTATCACTGTAAAACCGAGTTGGAGATTGTACCTCTCCATATATAAGTATGTAGCGGATATTGCAACTGAAAAGACACTTGGTGTTCCCTTCAAGATAGGTGAAGGCCGGCTTTCACACACAATTATCTGTAAGAACTGAGCATGTGGAGAGACGTTGGTTCATCCAGCACAAAGGAACGTGTTGCAGGAGGAACACATTCTATGGTTTCTCAGTCTGTTTTTTGGTGCCTTTTTGAAGTTCCTGCAGTTTTCACTGTAAAACCGAGTTGGAGCTTGTACCACTCCATATATAAGTATGTAGCAGAATTTGCAACTGAAAAGACACTTTGTGTTCCCTTCAAGCTAGTTGAACGACGGCTTTCACACACACTAATGTTTCAGAAATGAGCATGTGGAGAGACGTTCGTTCATCCAGCAAAAATGGAAAGGGAATCAGGAGAAACACTTACTCTGGATTCTCAGTTTGTTTCCTAGTACCGGTTATAAATCGTGCCGTTTTCACTGTAAAACCGAGTTGGAGTTTGTACCTCCCCATATATATTTAAGTGTTGGTGTTTGCAACTGAAAAGAAACTTTGTTTTCCCTTCAAGCTAGGTGAAGGGCGGCTTTCACACACACTTATCTCTGAGAACTGAGAACCTGGAGAGACGTTCCTTCAACTACCACAAAGGAAACGGGTTGCAGGAGGAACACCTACTCTGGTTTCTCAGTCTGTTTCCTAGTGCCGGTTTGAAGTTCCTGCAATTTTCACTTTAAAACTGAGTTGTAGCTTGCACCTCCCCTTATATATGTATGTAGTGGAATTTGCAACTGAAAAGAATTTTTGTGTTCCCTTCAAGCTTGCTGAAGGACGGCTTTCACACACTCTTAACTCTCAGAACTGAGCATGTGGAGAGAAGTTCGTTCATCCAGCACAAAAGATCGGGTTGCAGGAGAAACACTTACTCTGATTTCTCTGTCTCCTAGTGAGGGTTGGATGTTCCTGCAGTTTTTACTGTAAAACCGAGTTGGAGCTTGTACCTCTCCATATATAAGTATGTAGCGGATATTGCAACTGAAAAGACACTTGGTGTTCCCTTCAAGATAGGTGAAGGCCGGCTTTCACACACAATTATCTGTAAGAACTGAGCATGTGGAGAGACGTTGGTTCATCCAGCACAAAGGAACGTGTTGCAGGAGGAACACATTCTATGGTTTCTCAGTCTGTTTTTTGGTGCCTTTTTGAAGTTCCTGCAGTTTTCACTGTAAAACCGAGTTGGAGCTTGTACCACTCCATATATAAGTATGTAGCAGAATTTGCAACTGAAAAGACACTTTGTGTTCCCTTCAAGCTAGTTGAACGACGGCTTTCACACACACTAATGTTTCAGAAATGAGCATGTGGAGAGACGTTCGTTCATCCAGCAAAAATGGAAAGGGAATCAGGAGAAACACTTACTCTGGATTCTCAGTTTGTTTCCTAGTACCGGTTATAAATCGTGCCGTTTTCACTGTAAAACCGAGTTGGAGTTTGTACCTCCCCATATATATTTAAGTGTTGGTGTTTGCAACTGAAAAGAAACTTTGTTTTCCCTTCAAGCTAGGTGAAGGGCGGCTTTCACACACACTTATCTCTGAGAACTGAGAACCTGGAGAGACGTTCCTTCAACTACCACAAAGGAAACGGGTTGCAGGAGGAACACCTACTCTGGTTTCTCAGTCTGTTTCCTAGTGCCGGTTTGAAGTTCCTGCAATTTTCACTTTAAAACTGAGTTGTAGCTTGCACCTCCCCTTATATATGTATGTAGTGGAATTTGCAACTGAAAAGAATTTTTGTGTTCCCTTCAAGCTTGCTGAAGGACGGCTTTCACACACTCTTAACTCTCAGAACTGAGCATGTGGAGAGAAGTTCGTTCATCCAGCACAAAAGATCGGGTTGCAGGAGAAACACTTACTCTGATTTCTCTGTCTCCTAGTGAGGGTTGGATGTTCCTGCAGTTTTTACTGTAAAACCGAGTTGGAGCTTGTGCATCTCCATATATATGTATTTAGTGGAGCTTGCAGCTGAAAAGAAAGTTTTTGTTGACTTCTACCTAGGTGAAGGTCGACTTTCACAAACTTGTCCCTAGAACTGAGCATGTGGAGAGACGTTCATTCATCCAGCACAAAGGGAACGGGTTGCAGGAGAAACACTTACTCTGGTTTCTCAGTCTGTTTCCTATTGCCGGTTTGAAGTGCCTGCCGTTTTCACTGTAAAACCGGCTTGGAGCTTGTACCTCCCCATATATATGTATGGAGTGGAATTTGCTACTGAAAAGAAAATTTGTGTTCCCTTCAAACTAGGTGAAGGACGGCTTTCACACACACTTATCTCTCAGATCTGAGCATGTGGAGAGACGTTCGTTCATCCAGCACAAAGGGAACGGGTTGCAGGAGAAACACATACTCTGGTTTCTCAGTCTGTTTCCTAGTGCCGGTTTGAAGTGCCTGCCGTTTTCACTGTAAAACCGGGTTGGTGCTTGTACCACCCCATATATTTGTATGGAGGGTAGTTGGCAACTGAAATGATACTTGTGTTCCTTTCAACCTAGGTGAAGTACGGCTTTCACTCACACTTATCTCTCAGAACTGAGCATTTGGAGAGACGTTCTTTCATCCAGCACAAAGAGAAAAGGTTGTAGGAGAAACACTTACTCTGGTTTCTCACTCTATTTCCTAGTGACGGTTTGAAGTGCCTGCCGTTTTCACTGTAAAACCGGGTTGGAGCTTGAACCTCCCCATATATATGTATGGAGTAGAGTTTGCACCTGAAAAGAAACTTTGTGTTCACTTCAAGCTAGGTGAAGGACGGCTTTCCACACACTTGTCTCTCAGAACTGAGCATGTGGAGAGACGTTCGTTCATCCAGCACAAAGGGAACGGGTTGCAGGAGAAACACTTACTCTGGTTTCTCAGTCTGTTTCCTAGTGCCGGTTTGAAGTGCCTGCCGTTTTCACTGTAAAACCGGGTTGGAGCTTGAACCTCCCCATATATATGTATGGAGTGGAGTTTGCAACTGAAAAGAAACTTTGTGTTCCCTTCAAGCTAGGTGAAGGACGGCTTTCACACACTCTTATCTCTCAGAACTGAGCATGTGGAGAGACGTTCGTTCATCCAGCACAAAGGAACGGGTTTCAGGAGAAACACTTACTCTGGTTTCTCAGACTGTTTCCTAGTGCCGGTTTGAAGTGCCTGCCTTTTTCACTGTAAATCATGTTTGGAGCTTGAACCTCCCTATATATAGATGTATGGAGTGGAATTTGCTACTGAAAAGTAACTTTGTGTTCCCTTGAAGCAATATGAAGTTAGGCTTTCACACACACTTATCTCTCAGAACTGAGCATGTGGAGAGACGTTCGTTCATCCAGCACAAGTGGAAAGGGTTGACGGAGATACACCTTTTCTGTTTTCCCAGTCTGTTTCCTAGTGCCGGCTTGAACTGCCTGCCGTTTTCACTGTAAAACCGAGTTGGAGCTTGTACCTCCCCATATATAATTATGGATGGGATTTGGAAACTGAAAAGAAACTTTGTGTTCCCTTCAAGCTAGGTGAAGGACGGCTTTCACACACACTTATCTCTCAGAACTGAGCATGTGGAGTGACGTTCGTTCATCCAGCACAAAGGGAATTGGTTGCAGGAGAAACACTTAATCTGGTTTCTCAGACTGTTTCCTAGTGCCGGTTTGAAGTGCCTGCCTTTTTCACTGTAAAACCCGGCTGAAGCTTGAACCTACCCATATATATGTATGGAGTGGAATTTGCTACTGAAAAGAAACTTTGTGTTCCCTTCAAACTAGGTGAAGGACGGCTTGCACACACACTTATCTCTCAACACTGAGCATGTGGAGAGACGTTCGTTCATCCTGCCAAATTGGAACGGGTTGCAGGAGAAACACTTACTCTGGATTCTCAGTCTGTTTCTTAGTGCCGATTTGAAATGCCTGCCGTTTTCACTGTTAAACCAGGTTGGAACTTGAACCTGCCCATATATATGTATGGAGTGGAGTTTGCAACTGAAAAGAAACTTTATGTTCCCTTCAAGCTAGGTGAAGGACGGCTTTCACACACACATATCTCTCAGAACTGAGCATGTGGAGAGACGTTCCTTCATCCAGCACAAAGGGAACGGGTTGCAGGAGAAACACTTACTCTGTTTTCTCAGTCTGTTTCCTAGTGCCGGTTTGAAGTGCCTGCCGTTTTCTCCATAAAACCGAGTTGGAGTTTATACATCCCCGTATATATGTATGGAGGAAAGTTGGCAACTATAATGAAACTTTGTGTTCCTTTCAACCTAGGTGAAGTACGGCTTTCACTCACACTTATCTCTCAGAAATGGGCATGTGGAGAGACGTTCGTTCATCCAGCACAAAGGGAACGGGTTGCAGGAGAAACACTTACTCTGGTTTCTCAGTCTGTTTCCTACTGGCGGTTTGAAGTGCCTGCCGTTTTCTCTGTAAAACCGGGTTGGAGCTTGTACCTCCCCTTATGTATATATGGAGTGGACTTTGCATCTGAAAAGAAACTTTGTGTTCCCTTCAAGCTAGGTGAAAGACGGCTTTCACACACACTTATCTCTCAGTACTGAGCATGTGGAGAAACGTTCGTTCATCCAGCACAAAGGGAACAGGTTGCAGGAGAAACACTTTCTTTTGTTTCTCAGTCTGTATCCTAGTGCCGGTTTGAAGTGTCTGCCGATTTCACTGTAAAACCGGGTTGGAACTTGAACCTCCCCATATATATGTATGAAGTGGAGTTTGCAACTGAAAAGAAACTTTGTGTTCCCTTCAAGCTAGGTGAAGGACGGCTTTCACACACTTATCTCTCAGAACTGAGCATTGGAGAGACGTTCGTTCATCCTGCACAAAGGGAACGGGTTGCAGGAGAAACACTTACTCTGGTTTCTCAGTCTGTTCCCTAGTGCCGGTTTGAAGTGCCTTCCGTTTACACTGTAAAACCGAATTTGAGCTTATGACTCACCATATATATGTATGGAGTGGAGTTTGCAACTGAAAAGAAACTTTGTGTTCCCTTCAAGCTAGGTGACGGACGGCTTTCACACACACTTATCTCTCAGAACTGATCATGTGGAGAGACGTTCGTTCATCCAGCACAATGGAAACGGGTTGCAGGAGAAACACTTACTCTGGTTTCTCAGTCTGTTTCCTATTGCCGGTTTGAAGTGCCTGCCGTTTTCTCTGTAAAACCGGGTTGGAGCTTGTACCTCCCCATATATATGTATAGAGTGGAATTTGCTACTGAAAAGAAACTTTGTGTTCCCTTCAAGCTAAGTAAAGGACGGTTTTCACACACACTTATCTCTCAGAACTGAGCATGTGGAGTGACATTCGATATTCCAGCACAAAGGGAAGGGTTGCAGGAGAAACACTTACTCTGGTTTCTCAGACTGTTTCCTAGTGCCGGTTTGAAGTGCCTGCCTTTTTCACTGTAAAACCCGGTTGGAGCTTGGACCTCCCAATATATATGTATGGAGTGGAATTTGCTACTGAAAAGAAACTTTGTGTTCCCTTCAAACTAGGTGAAGGACGGCATTCACACACACTTATCTCTCAAAACTGAGCATGTGGAGAGACGTTCGTTCATCCAGCACAAATTGAACCGGTTGCAGGAGAAACACTTACTCTGGTTTCTCAGTCTGTTTCCTATTGCCGGTTTGAAGTGCCTGCCGTTTTCACTGTAAAACCGGCTTGGAGCTTGTACCTCCCCATATATATGTATGTAGTGGAGTTTGCACCTGAAAAGAAACTTTGTGTTCTCTTCAAGCTAGGTGAAAGACGGCTTTCACACACACTTATCTCTCAGAACTGAGTATGTGGAGAGACGTTCGTTCATCCAGCACAAAGGGAACGGGTTGCAGGAGAAACACTTACTCTGGTTTCTCAGTCTGTTTCCTAGTGCCGGTTTGAAGTGCCTGTCTTTTTCACTGTAAAATCGGGTTGGTGCTTGAACCTCCCCATATATATGTATGGAGTGGAGTTTGCAACTGAAAAGAAACTTTGTGTTCCCCTCAAGCTAGGTGAAGGACGGCTTTCACACACACTTATCTCTCAGAACTGAGTATGTGGAGAGACGTTCGTTCATCCAGCACAAAGGGAACGGGTTGCAGGAGAAACACATACTCTGGTTTCTCAGTCTATTTCCTAGTGCCGGTTTGAAGTGCCTGTCATTTTCACTATAAAACCTAGTTGGAGCTTATACATCCCCGTATATATGCATGGAGGAAAGTTGGCAATTGAAAAGAAACTTTGTGTTCCCTTCAAGCTAGGTAAAGGACGGCTTTCACACACACTTATCTCTCAGAACTGAGCATGTGGAGAGATGTTCGTTCATCCTGCACAAAGGGAACTGGTTGCAGGAGAGACACTTACTCTGGTTTCTCAGTCTGTTTCCTTGTGCCGGTTTGAAGTGCCTGCCGTTTTCACTGTAAATCCGTGTTGGAGCTTGAACCTCCCCATATATATTTATGGAGTGGAATTGTCAACTGAAAAGAAACTTTGTGTTCCCTTGAAGCAATATGAAGTTAGGCTTTCACACACACTTATCTCTCAGAACTGAGCATGTGGAGAGACGTTCGTTCATCCAGCACAAAGGGAACGGTTTGCAGGAGAAACATGTACTCTGGTTTCTCAGTCTGTTTCCTAGTGCCGGTTTGAAGTGCCTGCCGTTTTCACTGTAAAACCGTGTTGGAGCTTATACCTCCCTATATATATGTATGGAGTTGAGTTGTCAACTGAAAAGAAACTTTGTGTTCCCTTCAAGCAATATGAAGTTAGGCATTCACACACACTTATCTCTCACAACTGAACATGTGGATTGACGTTCGTTCATCCAGCACAAAGGGAAAGTGTTGCAGTAGAAACACTTACTCTGGTTTCTCAGACTGTTTCCTAATGCCGTTTTGAAGTGCCTGCCTTTTTCACTGTAAAACCCGGTTGGAGCTTGAACCTTCCCATATATATGTATGGAGGGGAGTTGGCAAATGAAAAGAAACTTTGTGTTCCATTCAATCTAGGTGAAGGACGTCTTTCATACACACTTATCTCTCAGAACTGAGCTTGTGGAGAGACGTTCGTTCATCCAGCACAAAGGGAATGGGTTGCAGGAGAAACACGTACTCTGGTATCTCAGTCTGTTTCCTAGTGCCGGTTTGAAGTGCCTGCCGTTTTCACTGTAAAACCGGGTTGGAGCTTGTACCTCCCCATATATATGTATGGAGTGGAGTTGGCAACTGAAAAGAAACTTTGTGTTCCCTTCAAGCTAGGTGAAGGACGGCTTTCACACACACTGATCTCTCAGATCTGAGCATGTGGAGAGAGGTTCGTTCATCCAGCACAAAGGAATCGGGTTGCAGGAGAAACAATTACTCTGGTTTCTCAGTCTGTTTCCTAGTGCCGGTTTGAAGTGCCTGCCATTTTCACTGTAAAACCGGGTTGGAGCTCTAATCTCCCCATATATATGTATGGAGTGGAGTTTGCAATTGAAAAGAAACTTTGTGTTCCCTTAAAGATAGGTGAAGGACAGCTTTCACACACTCTTATCTCTCAGAACTGAGCATGTGGACAGACGTTCGTTCATCCAGCACAAAGGGAACGGGTTCCAGGTGAGACACTTACCATGATTTCTCAGTCTGTTTCCTAGAGCCGGTTTGAAGTGCCTGCCATTTTCACTGTAAAACCGAGTTGGAGCTTGTACTTTCCCATATATATGTATGGAGGGTAGTTGGCAACTGAAATGAAACTTTGTGTTCCTTTCAAACTAGGTGAAGTACGGCTTTCACTCACACTTATCTCTCAAAACTGAGCATGTGGAGAGACGTTCGTTCATCCAGCACAAAGGGAACGGGTTGCAGGAGAAACATGTACTCTGGTTTCTCAGTCTGTTTCCTAGTGCCTGTTTGAAGTGCCTGCCGTTTTCACTGTAAAACCGTGTTGGAGCTTATACCTCCCTATATATATGTATGGAGTTGAGTTGTCAACTGAAAAGAAACTTTGTGTTCCCTTCAAGCAATATGAAGTTAGGCATTCACACACACTTATCTCTCACAACTGAACATGTGGAGTGACGTTCGTTTATCCAGCACAAAGGGAACCGGTTGCAGGAGAAACACGTACTCTGGTATCTCAGTCTGTTTCCTAGTGCCGGTTTGAAGTGCCTGCCGTTTTCACTGTAAAACCGGGTTGGAGCTTGAACCTCCCCATATATATGTATGGAGTGGAGTTTGCAACTGAAAAGAAACTTTGTTTTCCCTTCAAGCTAGGTGAAGGACGGCTTTCACACACTCTTATCTCTCAGGACTGACCATGTGGAGAGACGTTCATTCATCCAGCACCAAGGGAACAGGTTGCAGGAGAAACACTTACTCTGGTTTCTCAGTCTGTTTCCTAGTGCCGGTTTGAAGTGCCTGTCGTTTTCAAGTAAAACCGGGTTGGAGCTTGAACCTCCCCATATTTATGTATGGAGTGGAGTTTGCAACTGAAAAGAAACTTTGTGTTCCCTTCAAGCTAGGTGAAGGACAGCTTTCACACACACTTATCTCTCAGAACTGAGCATGTGGAGAGACGTTCGTTCATCCAGCACCAATGGAACCGGTTGCAGGAGAAACTCTTACTCTCGTTTCTCACTCTGTTTCCTAGTGCCGGTTTGAATTGCCTGCCGTTTTCACTGTAAAACCGGGTTGTAGCTTGAACCTCCCCATATATATGTATGGAGTGGAGTTTGCAACTGAAAAGAAACTTTGTATTCCCTTCAAGCTAGTTGAAGTACGGCTTTCACTCACAGTTATCTCTCAGAACTGAGCATGTGGAGAGACGTTCGTTCATCCAGCACAAAGGGAACGGGTTGCAGGAGAAACACGTACTCTGGTTTCTCAGTCTGTTTCCTAGTGTCGGTTTGAAGTGCCTGCCATTTTCACTGTAAAACCGTGTTGGATTTATACCTCCCTATATATATGTATGGAGTTGAGTTGTCAACTGAAAAGAAACTTTGTGTTCCCTTCAAGCAATATGAAGTTAGGCTTTCACACACACTTTTCTCTCAGAACTGAACATGTGGAGTGACGTTCTTTCATCCAGCACAAAGGGAACGTGTTGCAGGAGAAACACTTACTCTGGTTTCTCACACTGTTTCCTAGTGCCGGTTTGAAGTGCCTGCCGTTTTCACTGTAAAACCGGGTTGGAGCTTGAACCTCCCCATATATATGTATGCAGTGGAGTTTGCAACTGAAAAGAAACTTTGTGTTCCCTTCAAGCTAGATGAAGGACGGCTTTCACACCCACTTATCTCTCATAACTGAGCATGTGGAGAGACTTTCGTTCATCCAGCCAAAGTGAACGGGTTGCAGGAGAGACACTTACTCTGGTTTCTCAGTCTTTTTGCTAGTGCCGGTTTGAAGTGCCTGCCGTTTTCACTGTAAAACCGGGTTGGAGCTTGCACCTCCCCATATATATGTATGGAGGGGAGTTGGCAACTTAAAAGAAACTTTGTGTTCCCTTTAAGCTAGGTGAAGGACGGCTTTCACACACACTTATGTCTCAGAACTGAGCAGGTGGAGAGACGTTCTTTCATCCAGCATAAAGGGAACGTGCTGCAGGAGAGACACTTACTCTGGTTTCTCAGTCTGTTTCCTAGTGCCGGTTTGAAGTGCCTGCCGTTTTCACTGTAAAACCGTGTTGGAGCTTGTACCTTCCCATATATATTTTTGGAGGGTAGTTGGCAACTGAAATGAAACTTTGTGTTCCATTCAATCTAGGTGAAGGACGGCTTTCACACACACTTGTCTTTCAGAACTGAGCATGTGGAGAGACTTTCGTTCATCCAGCACAAAGGGAACCGGTTGCAGGAGAGACACTTACCCTGGTTTCTCATTATGTTTCCTAGTGCCGGTTTGAAGTGCCTGCCGTTTTCACTGTAAAACCGAGTTGGAACTTGTACATCCCCCTATATATGTATGGAGGGGTGTTGGCAACTGAAAAGAAACTTTGTGTTCCATTCAATCTAGGTGAAGGACGGCTTTCATACACACTTATCTCTCAGAACTGAGCATGTGGAGAGTCGTCCGTTCATACAGCACAAGGGGAAGGGGTTGCAGGAGAGACACTTACTCTGGTTTCTCAGTCTTTTTCCTAGTGCCGGCTTGAATTGCCTGCCGTTTTCACTGTAAAATCGTGTTGGAGCTTGTACCTCCCTATATATATGTATGGAGTGGGGTTGGCAACTGAAAAGAAACTTTGTGTTCCCTTCAAGCTAGGTGAAGGTCGGCTTTCACACACACTGATCTCTCAGAACTGAGCATGTGGAGAGACGTTCGTTCATCCAGCAGAAAGGGAACGGGTTGCAGGTGGGACACTTACTGTGGTTTCTCAGTCTGTTTCCTAGTGCCGATTTGAAGTCCCTGCTGTTTTCACTGTAAAACCGGGTTGCAGCATGTACCTACCCATATATATGTATGGAGGGCAGATGGCAAATGAAAAGTAACTTTGTGTTCCCTTCAAGCTAGGTGAAGGACGGCTTTCACACACACTTATCTCTCAGAACTCAGCATGTGGAGAGACGTTCGTTCACCCAGCAGAAAGGAACGGGTTGCAGGAGAGACACTTACTCTAGTTTCTCAGTCTGTTTCCTAGTCCCGGTTTGAAGTGCCTGCCATTTTCACTGTGAAACCGATTTGAAGCTTGTACCTCCCCATATATATGTATGTACTATTGGCCGATACAAAAGAAGAGATTGTAGAAAAGATTAAAACTCTGAAATCAATGTCCGGAAAACCTAGCTAAGTTTCCTAAATGGCCCAACTTAACTAACCACAGCACTGCCGCATCAAGAATGGGGCAAATAGCACCTAGTGGATTTTTTTTTAATAAATAAATCATGATCCAGTTCCTACCACAGGCAATTATGTTAAGACTGATTATAAGTTCTAACAACAATTATTGTACAAATCATAATTTCTACTTGATTCAAACTGCTTGTTCTTTAAAATGTGAATCTTTTTTCTTAAGATGGATTTGTGCCATATGACCTAGTGATAAAATTTTCAACTGCCTTTTATTAAAAATGTTCACCCTAGTGAGAGTTTATTACATCAACTATTCCTTTATTGGAAACCCATGTGCCTTGTTACTCTCTTTCATAAGATTTCCTGTGGAAAATTCAATCCTTCATTCAGGAAAAGTCTGAGCAATTTATCTCATGGAAAACCGTCATAAACTGCTACACAAGAAAATTAAAATGACACTGAGCATCCCGTGAAGCCGGCAAACACACACAGTGCACTGTTGTGTTCCCGCCTCGAATTTCTTTAACCAGCAGGGAAATGTGCATCTCAAGAAATAGACATAAACAATTTTCAGGACCTGAGCACACAATTTCCCTTTCAGGGTTTAGTGGCCTTCCATTTAATTCTATGAGAAATGTTTGAAACAACAAAACAAATGCTGAGATAGGGTTTAAAGTAACTTTTATGTCAGTGAAAATAAAGCCAACTTACAGTTATCATTTTTACTTTATTTGGTCTCACTCTCTTACTTTACCTCCCCAACCTCCTCCACAAAATGATGGTGAACATCCCCTCCTGGGTCAGAAATCTAAGTAGAAATTACCAATCAGATTGAGGTGTGCTTTGTTGTTTTATTTTTCAAAACAAACAAGTTTCATTCATATGATTTAATAATTAAGATCAGAAACAAAGTCTACTCTATAAATGGTAGACAACACATGTCGTCATAGCTGCTCATCAGGTTTGGCCCCACGTTACACACTTTTACATGGACATGTGCCATGTGCTGTCATGGGAAACGGTGAGTGGGGACAGGGCCTCTGCTCTCACAGGGCACACAACCTGGTGGGGCAGGCGGTGTTCAATCATTGCCCTTTTCTCTTTAATGTACTTACAAATTATGGGAAATGCTATTTAAAAAGAACAAAATGAGTCAATGAAAGTGAAAAATACAAGGACATTATTTAGGCTGAGGGAAGACAGGGAATCTCTTTGAAGATCTGACACTCCACTGAGACCCAAAGGACAACTCTGGCACTGCAGGTGAAGGGCAGGGACACACTGATAAAGGGCTGAAATCCAGAATATACCAAAATTTCTTTACACTCAACAAGAAGGATGAATAACCTGATTAAAAAATGAGCAAAATGCCTGAACACACACCTCATCAAAGAAGAAATCTAGATGCCAAAGAAGCCTTTGGAAAGATGCTCCACAGCACCTGTCATCAAGGGGATGCAGACTGAAACAGAGAGATACCACTGCACACCTGTCAGAACTGCCAAAATGCAGAACACTGACAGCACCGAATGGTGGTGAGGATGTGGAGCACCAGAAATTATAATGCATTGTTGGTGGGAATGAAAAATGGCCCAGGTACTTTGGAAACGGTCTGGCAATTTTTTACAGAGCTAAACATAATTCTAACATATGATCCGGCAACTGTGCTCCTTGGTGTTTACTCGATGAAATGGAAACTTATGTTCACTCACAAATCTGCATACAGATGTTAATAGCAGCTTTATTCATACTCAACAGAATTCAGAAGCAACTAAGCTCTTCTTCAGTAGGTGAATGGATAAATAAACTGTGGTCCCACCAGAAAATGGACTATTATTTGGTGCTAAAATGAAATGAGTTATCAAGGAATGGAAAGACATGGAGGAACCTTAAATGCATATTACCAAGTGAAAGAAGCCAATCTGGGAAGTTTCAGCAACTGTCTGATTCCAACTGTATGGTGTTCTGGGAAAGGGAAAAACACAGAGACTGAAAGATCAGTGGCTGCCAGAGGCTAGAGGGGAAAGAGCAATGAATGAGGTGCAGCATGGAGCATTTTAAGGTCACTAAGACAGACGACTCTGTATGATGCTGTGATGGTGGATACATGTCATTGTACATCTGTCCAAACCCACAGAGTGCACAACACAATGTGTAAATCCTAGTGTCAACTATGGGCTATGGGTGATGATGACGTGTCAGTGTAGGTTCACCCATTGTCACAAATGTACACTCTGGTGCAGGTGTCAATATTGAGGAGGCTGTGGGGACAAACTGCAGTGCATACACCCAGTCCAGCCCCAGCCACCGCTGTTAATAAAGCTCTATGGGTGTGTGGACTGTCTGGCTGTTCTGGCATCTAAACAGCAGAGCTGAGCAGCTGCACCAGAGATCAGGAGGTTTTCAGACCCTGAAATATTTACCCCCAAGCCCTTGAAAGGAAAAGTCTGCTGAGCCCTGTTCTAAATGAATCAAAATTCACCCTGATGAGGCAGGACAGCAGGGCCCAAACCAGGCATGGTTAATGGGGCTGAAGCAATGTTTTAGTTCCAACACATTTGCTGAAGTCCTGCAGGTCCAGCGACAGACTGTAGCCAGGAAGCGTCTGCAGGAGGAGTTGGGAGCAGGCCTTCCCGCCAGGCTCTGGGATGCCGGGGGCCGCGTGCCGCACGGGGGCCACCCTCTTGAAGAAGGTGGACTTGCAGTGGAAGCCGATCAACTCGTAGAGCTCGGAGAGGATGCTGCACGGCTGAATTCTCTCCTCGGAACGCTGAAGCACAAGGAGAAAAGCAACAAGCATCTGAATGAAACACGTAAGTGAAAAAAGACCCTTAAAAATGGTTTTCCCTTAAAACAGAGACCCGATGACACAGGAAGGAAGAGGAAGGCTGACTTAGTGCACTGATGTGACCGGATGCAGAAACGCAGGGAAGCAGCACTGTGCAGACACTCCAGACCCCCTCTGGGCCCCACCTCTCCGCATTCCACATGTCCCTTTACTAGAAAAGCCCGTATTCCCTGAAATAGAGGAATCTGCTACCTAAACATGGGACACAGAGAAGGGAAAGAGGAAAAGGAAGGGAAAGTAAAGGAACAACAGTTCATCTAGACCCTAGGGTCTGGGTGGGACTTTCACCAAACACACAACTTCTCAAAGCACAGAGCGCACAGGGAGAGGCTGACAGAGTGACTGCGACTTCTGCTCCTAAAGCACCCAGCTACCTGTCAGCACACGCTGCGCCCGTTACTGAATCATTACAATCATCTCAGAAACAACTACTACCCCGGCTCACAGGCAAGGAAATCTGAAACTCGGGGAGGAATTATTATCATCCTGGACAAAGTCCCACAGCCCAGTAGTCTCAGAGCCTCCGGCAGACCCTGGGCTAAAATGCTCCTCATCACCACGGGCCCTGAGACTCAGGCTGAGGCCACGTCAGGTCTGCACGGGCCCAGAGCACAGTCTGTGGGACAGGGAATGCTCCCACTCGAAGTGCCAGGTCAAGGCCCTCAGGAACTTGTGTAATGAAACCAAATCCCCAAACTCATTTCCAACCCACTGCCCTGTCCGGGAGGACTGCTCGGCACAACTGCGCTGTCACCTGTGCACAGGCTGAGCAAGGGGCCCAGACGGTGATGTGACATCCCAGTGGAAGTGGCTCGGAGACCACTTCATCACAGGACAGATTCTCCCGGCTTCCAACGTTAACTCTCCATTCCATTTCCAACTGGAAAGTAAGTTTAGACTTGTTTTCCTCTCTTAGAAACAAAGAGAGCGGTAAAATCAGAGGGTAACTCAAGACTGAGGAAGAGTCTCCTGGTCATTTGCAAGGATAGGCCGGGGAGGGAACAGAGACAGGGATCAGAAAGACCCGTGTTCCAGTCCAAAGTCTGCACGTCACTCGCTTTGACAGTTTCCTTTTTAATACAGGTGATAAAATCTAATTATGATTGTTGGGAAAACTAAATGAAATAACGTATTCCACTAGCATAGGTGTAAAATCCTCCATGAGTGTTCCAGAAATGGACGTGATCGTGGTTAGTTACTGTCTGCCAATTCTTGTGTTCTCAGCTCACATCACCCAACCAGAGATGTGCGAGAGAATGCCTCACCAGCCAGCAGCCTTCTCCAACTTGGAAACTTACAGTGTCCGAAGAGCAGGCAGTTTTGGATGCTTTGCGGCACTCTGGAGGTAGCACTCCAGTGATGACTTTAAAAAGCTGGGGAGAATTTAGGGGACCATACAGTTCAAATACAGAGTACTCATTCCATGTCTACAAATATTCATCTCTAGCCATGATGATTAAGAGAGGAAATACATATTTAAACATACATCATTTTCCCACATAAGTGCATCAAAACAATTTGGAAAGAGTGTAACTTTCTTCTCTAGATCACACAGCGGGGATTACAAGGTTTGTACTGACAGCCCTACTTGTAAATCATCTGCAAACGTAACTGGGTCCACTATCGGTCATCATAATTTGAAGGGAATGTTAGAAAAGAAAAAAGCCAAGCTAATACTCTCCAGTCTTTTGTTTGGTTACGATGTCACAGAAGAAATGGACAGCTCAATAAGGAACCACTCTGCCGTGATCACGGAGCCGGGGAGCGGGATGTGCGGCCACCTTGACAAGGTGTGAAACGTTTATGCCCACGTCCTCAAAACCTGACATGTATTAAAGAGAAATGGAAACTTATAAACGGCCAATACCCTTGGTGGATACACCGTCCAAAGAGCAAAGTCACAGTTTGACAACAGGCCATCCCGGTACCTTGGGATTCATTCTTGAAGAACCTTAAAAACCACTCCTCTGTCCTCAAGAAGTGCTGCCTACTAGTCCTATCTTTGGCTCATGGATACCGCATGTTGAAGTGAACTTCAATGTCTGCACAGATTTGACTGTCTTTCTCCAGGTTCACTTGTCCATTCTGAAGAGGCCTGAGTTAAGTCCAAATTCCTTAAGATTAATTCCCTCCAGTGACAACTCAACGAGCCTGTAATTACAAGCCAACTGAACAGGACTGTCCTCAGCGAAAAATGTCACCAACCCTTCACTGCTTTCTTAAACTCCTCTCCTGGTTAATTGCAACATACTAACATCACCCTCCACCAAGTTCCCCAACTATGTCAAATAGAAAGTAAGGTCCATAAAAGAGGAGACAACTCCATAGTCACCTTTGAATTCCTAGCATAAAGTAATGTCAATAAATAGAACTATGATTATGGCTTCTTTCCTTTAAAACCTTTCTGGTTATTTAAATGAGACCATGGAAGGGAGGTATTTGAGTCCAGTATCTTGATCCAGAAGACTCTGGAGGCCTTTTTCAGAATGGCTGTCCACTGATTCATTCAAAACACACCTTCTCTTTCCGGGAGGAGCTGTGATTTTCTGCCATGGGTTTGTGGTCACTCTCATGCCAGAACAGCTTTAAACTAAATCCTTACTTTGGATATGTTATTTTTTCCCGCTTCCAAAAAATTTTACTTTCCTTACTTCCTTGCCTTGAGGAATGTTTTTATTCTTTTCTTTCTAATTCAACCTTTTATAAACCAGGATTCTCAGGATGTGCTTGGCCTTACATAAGAACAGCCATCCAACTCCCAGTGTGAGAGGCCACAGGCTCACCTCCTGCCCTCCTGCCAGGGCAACTGAAACTCAGTTCAGGAGCCAACCGGCACCCCAGGGCTTCTAAGGCTCACGTATCTCCCAGAATCCCTGCTTTCTGGTTTGTCTTGGCTTCTGAGAATTTCCCCTCACTTTCTTGACAATTAGCTGTGCAGCTTGAAAGATGAGGAAGGAAGGTTTTATTTCTTAATCAGAATTTAAAGGAACTTATGTAATGAAGCTTTTCACGAGTTTCTAGAACCCTCCATTGCTGAGACAGAAAACACACAAGATATTTTCTAAATTTAGCTATCATGTGCATTTTTTCTTTGCTTTTGTTTTGTTAACTGCTAATAGACATTTTTTAATTAAAAAATAAAATAAGGCCCCAAATAAGATAGAAAATTTAAGGAGCAAACAAAATTAAAGAGCAAAGACAGAAAAATGGTAAGTACTCTACAAAGTTAATAGAATAAATACACTATGGATCAGACCAGCAATTCTCAGTAACAGCTAATTGAAACCTGAGCATGAGGTAAAACGTCTCTCCTGTCAGGAGATGACCAACAGAAAATAGAATTAAATCAACAACCTAAAATTCTAAGTCTGGCGAGGTATAGAAGTCTACCAGCTAAATGTGTCTTCTTCTGGAAAAGAGGGAGACTCACCAGCTCTTTTCTGTGGAGCCTGAGCCCAGGGGAGGACAGTGAAGTGTGTTCTGTAAGTACCCAATTAGCAAAGTGAGTGATGAATAAAGAGATGTGAGCTTTGATGAGAGATGATACTACTATTCACTTGTCCTGTAAAGTATGTCTTCGCGTTCAGAGATCAATATCTCGGCAGGAAAATGCACAGCCCGGGACCAGACCACTTCTGTGATTGTGACACTGCACTTAGATGTCTCAAGGGCACCTCCAACTCCACCTGCAAAGAGCTAACTTCACGGTGTTCCTCCCATAGCCATCCTGCCCAGGGCCCCTAGTCGGGGGCAAGGTCTCCCTGCCTCTCCCAGCTCAGGCCAATCACTCACAGATGTGACAAGATCCCTCCTTCAAGGACAAATTTCCTCAGTCAACGAGATCCACCACCCACACCTGTCCTACCAGGTACTCACTGGCACTCCCTCAGCACTGACTCTGTGCTGGGGACCATGCTGCACACTGTGCACACGTTATCTCACTGGATCTACACAGCAGTCCTGGGAGTTCGGTACATCACTGCTTCTATTGATTAGATAAATTGTTTCACTTCCTTGGGTGTGTCATCCAAAGTGACACGGCTACTGAGCCACAAACCTGGGACTGAAAATCACTTGAAAACTGAACACTGCTACACCTCGCAGCCACCCTACTCTGACTCATCACATCACCTCCTGCCGAGCCTTCTAAATGTTTCTAAGCATTCTACAAGACAAAAGTGATCTACGAGGGCACCGCACTAGCCTACTTAAAATCTGTCAATGACGGTCCACTGCTCTTAGGAGAAAGCCCCACCGGGCCTGAGCACAGCCCAAGGGCCCGGCATCCGCTTTCCCTGCGCGGCCGCGCCGCCTCACCCACCACGCAGCTCTACACGTGCAGCGTCCAGGACAGGGATGCTGACTCCGTACAACCCGGGGCTCGTCTCACTCAAACAATGATCACCCTCTTCAGTGGTTACCTTCTTCAATACTGAATCTCAGAAAAATATTTTCTCTGGATGAATCAATATCTTTTTCCTTACAACTTCCCATCATTGATAATGAGCTCCCCCCAAAAGAGAGAAGACCTAATCCTCAGTCTCCTTATCTGTAAAGTGCAAATAACAGGGAAATATGAGAGGTTTTATTAGAAGTAATATTCATGTGAGGCTGAGGGACAATTCCCAACATACAGTAAGTACTCAATATGTGCTTACTTAATATTAATAAGAATAGATTACATTCCAGTAACCTTAAATCAATGCTTTATGGCTTTGTCTAAAAGACTACCGACAAACTGTTGGACGAACTGTGTTGAGCAGATCAGCACAAGTGTACTGGGCGAGGTAAGCGCTGACTCCAGTTACAGCTGCAACCAACCAGCACTACGGGGCGGGAGCAGTTTGCTCAAACTCTTACATGTTGCTTGAGCATTTAGTTGTAGTTATTGAATAAAGACAGGTATTATTTACTCAAAGCTCCTGAAACATAAATCTTCAAAGATTGATGCAAATTATGTTTCAAGTACAACACTCTCACTAGAAATTACTTGAAAATTATAGTCTTAGTTCCTCCGCACATCAAAAGAGCATTTTCCTAATGTATCTGACTATATACTCTGAAAGGATTGTTTAAAAGAAATTAAGATGAAGCCATCCTGAATAAGATCTCAGTATCATCTACACAAACCCCACCCAAAAGTCTCATTTCTCACTTCCACATAGGTGTTCAGATGGCTTAAGCTGGGTCTTGGTTTCTTATGACACGGGGGTGGGAAGAATTGTGGATAGATCAATGTAGCAAATATAAACCTAGTGTATTTGCTATGTAGGAATCCTAGAAATAAATAAATTGATATATATAGTCCCACCCTTATGAAGCTAAGCCTTTCCATTTACAACAGCATAAAAAATAAAATGAGAGATACATTTAACAAAAGTTTACAAGATTTGTACATTGAATATTTTGAAGTATCACCAAAAAAAATTTAAAATATCTTCATATATGGAAGGCATCCCATGATCATGCAATGGTAGAAAATATTGTTAAAAATGTTAAGACTTCCCAAAGTAATCTACATATTTAATGGAATCCCTATCAAAATTCCAGCTGACTTCTTTGCAAAAATTGAAAAACTGATCCCAAAATTCTTATTGAAAACAAGGGACCCAGGTCAGCCAAAACAATCTTGAAAAAGAAGAGCAAATTTGGAGGACTCACTCAAAGGTTACAGCAAATCTATAGCACTCAAGTCATTATGCTTCTGTCATAAGTTTGGATGCAGAAATCTATGAGACACAATAAAAAATCCTGGGGGGAAACTTACATTTACAGTCAGTTTTCCAGAAATGTGCCAACAACACTCCATTGAAAGTATAGTCTATTCAACAAATGCAGCAGAGACACCTGGGTATCTGAAGGCAAAAGAATGAATCTGGAACCTGGACCCCATATTTTATATAACAAATATTAATTCAAAATGGATCACAGACAGAAACGTAAAAACTAAATGTATGAACTTTCTAAAAGAAGCCATAGTATGAATCTTTGTAGTCATAGGATAGGCTATGGCTTCCTAGATACAATACCAAGAGCACAAGTGATAATACAAA
Organism: Vicugna pacos; assembly: GCF_048564905.1. Lineage (NCBI taxonomy): Eukaryota > Metazoa > Chordata > Mammalia > Artiodactyla > Camelidae > Vicugna > Vicugna pacos. The sequence continues at coordinate 6,958,619 of NW_027328742.1, forward strand.
ATAGATAAAATGGACTCCATCAAATTACAATCATTTGTTACAAAGGACATCATCAAGAGTGTGAAATGAAAGGGGAAAGGGGTAGCTCAAATGATAGAGTGCGTGCTAAGGAAGAAAAACAAAATGAATAAATCTAATTACCTCCCCTATAAAGAAATTGTTTTAATGTTTAAAAAAATTAAAGTGAAATGACAATCTGCAGAATAGGAGAAAAATCTTGCAAAGCATATATCTAATAAGAGACTAGTATCCAGAATATAAAACAAATGCTTACAACTTAACAATACAAAGAAAATCGACCCAATTTTTTAATTTGCCAAGGATTTAAATAGAGACACAATTGGCCAATAAGCATCTGAAAAGATGCTCAGCATCACTAGTGAAATCAAAATCAAAATGAGATCTCATTTTAAACTCACTAGGATGGTTATAATCAAAACATGGACAATAACAAGTGTCAGTCAGGAGGCAGAGAAATGGATACCCTCAATATGCAGCCGTTGGAAAGGGGCAATGGTGCAGCTTCTTTGGAAAAGCCCGATGTTTTCTCAAAAGGTTAGAGTTATGTGGCTGAGCAATTCCACTCCTACATGTAGAGTCATCCTTCAGTGTCCTCGGGGGGTTGGTTTCAGGAGCCCCCCACCCTGGATACCATAATCCAAGGATGATCAAGTCCCTTTGCAATCAGCCATCTGGATCCATGAAGTGGAAACTACAGATATGGTGGGCCAACTGTACAGCCAACAGAATGGAAATGTATTCTCACAAAAACTTGCACATCAATATTCATAGCAGTATCATTCAGAGTAGCTAAAAGTCACTAAAAATATCCATCCATCAATGAATGGATCAACAAAAGTACCAAGAATAGTCCCACAAACTTTTGGTAATTGAATCTTTGACAAAGGAGGTGAGAACATACAATGGAGTAAAGACAGCCTCTTCAGCAAATGGTGCAGGGAAAACTGCACAGCTGCATGTAAATCAATGAAGTTAGACTACCCCCTCACAACATACAAAAAAATGAATTCAAAATGGCTTAAATACTTAAAATTGTAGACAAGACACTATAAACCTCTTAGAAGAAGACATAGGCAAAACATCTGACATATATCTCAACAATGTTTTCCAAGAGCAGTCTACTCAAGCAATAGAAATACAAGCAAAAATATACAAGTGGGTTCTAATTAAACTTACAAGCTTTTGCACAGAAAAGAAAACAAAAATTAAAGCAAAAAGACAACCTATGTAATGGGAGAAAGTAGTTGCATTAAATGAAAGTGACAAGGGCTTAATTCCCAGAATATGTAAACAGCTTTTACACTTGATAAAAAAGAAAAACAAACAATTCAATCCAAAAATGGGCAGAAGTCCTAAAGAAACATTTCTCCAATGAAGACATGCAAATGGCCAATAGGCACATGAAAAAATGCTCAATATCATTATCAGAGAAATGCAAATCAAAACGGCAAACAAGTATCACCTTTCACCAGTCAGAATAGCCATCATTCAGAAGTTCATAGACACTAAATGCTGGAGAGGCTGTGGGGAATTGGGAACACTCCTACACTGTGGTGGGAATGCAGTTTGGTGGAGCCATTGTGGAAAACTGTATAGAGGTTCCTCAAAAGACAAAACCTTGGGGGCCCAGATGACACAGCAATCCCACTCCAGGGCATATATCCGTAAGGAACCGTAATTCAAAAAGACACTTTCACCCCAATGTTCACAGCAGCACTATTTACAATATCAAGACATGGAAACAACCTAAATGTCCACTGACAGACGACTGGATAAAGAGGTTGTAGTATATATGTCCAATAGACTACTATTCAGCAATAAAATAATAATAAAATAATGCCATTTGCAGCAATATGAATGGACCAGGAGAATGTCATTCTAAGTGAAATAAGCCAGAAAGAGAAAGAAAAATACCATATGAGATCGCTCACTTGTGGAATCTAAAACAAACAAACAAACAAAAAAAACACAAAGAAACAAAAAGATAAACTTATCTACAGAACAGAAACAGACACAGAGACATAGAAACCAAACTATGGTTACCAGAGGGGAGAGGGTGTGGGAAGGAATAAATCGGGCGTTCAAGATTTGCAGATGCTGAGTATGTATACAATAAACAGCAAGTTTATACTGTATAGCACAGGAGAATATATTTAATAACTTATAGTAACTTATGTTTAAAAAGAATATGAAAATGAATACAGGTATATTCCTATTTAACTAAAGTTTTGTGCTCTACACAAGAAACTGATGCAACACTATAAACTGACTAGACTTCAATTAAAATATTTTTAAATAGACCAAAAACGAAAAAAAAGGAAAAGGATATTATCAAACAAAAAGAATAAAGTACTGATTCACGCTACAATATGAATGATCTTTGAAAATTTATGCTAAAATAAGCCCGTTACAAAAGGGCAAATAGTGCCCTTTAAGGTGAACTGTATCTAAGCATTTATTGTACTACTCCTGTAAATTTTCCGGAGTTTTGAAGTCTATCAATATCAAAATAAAATGTATTATTCATTAAAAACTTAAAACGCTTCCTCACAGGAGGGCTTTAATTATTTAATGCAGAAAAGCATGTAAAACTCTTGGAACAACAATTTTCACGTCCACACACAGTCACTGCTGTCACTGCCACTCAGAGTGTGGTGCCAGCGCTGATGAGAGCTGCTTCCACTCGCTCCCCTGCAGACAGGAGTGAAGGCCTGAGCTTTGACAGGCAGGGTTTGCGTGAACCTGGGTCAGCCACAGCCACGTCCCACACTCTGCGTTACACAAATTTCTTATACAAACTGCAACATGTAATGTAAACACTCTAGAGGGATGTATCTTACAACACAGGAAATACAGACAATGTTTTACAGTAACTATAAATGGAGCATCTATTGTACACCTGAAACATATATTTTAAATCAGCTATGTCTTTATAAAAAATTAAAAAATAATTTAAAAATCTTATCCCTTTAATATTCAATTCGGTTTTTAATTAACTACTAAACAGCTTAGAATATATAAAAGCATTTAAGTGTGATGTTTGTTTACATATTTATTTACTTCAGCCTCCTGCTAAAAGAGAAATTAAACAATTTTTTTAAACAGAGCTTAACAACCATAACAACAAAAAGGCAAAACTGAGAGTGAAGAGAAAATGGAGATTCAATACTTAAATGAAACCAGGGGGAGGTAAACTCATAAAAATGGATTCCATGAAGTCAGGGCAAGTGTTAAAGGCCGACTAGAAATTCAGCTGTAAAATTCTTGGCAGCTAAAGCAAAAAGAAAAAGATGATGGGGTAGGTGGTAGAGCGTGTGCTTAGTGTGCACGGGGTCCTGGGTTCAAGCCCCAGGGCCTCCACTAACAGATAAATATACCTAATTACCTACCCCCCAAAAGAGCCCCAAAGAAAAGAAAAAGAGAAATTTCTTTCCAAAAAAATCCTGATATTAAATTTGGATTAAATACTTAAAAAAAAAAAGAAAAATAGAAAAGATGAGTGACACTGTGAAGGAAAACCCCAGCTGGGCTAACAAGCTAAGTCACAAATCTAAGTGTGATAAGTGTCGGTTTACTGATCTAAGTTTTGCTGGGCTAACTCGTAAATCTGAAGTTCAGTGTCAGTTTACTGGGCTAACAAGCTAACTCATAAATCCAAGGTCAACAATTGTCAGTAACGTGATCTGTTCCAAATTGATAAGCTTCAGTGTACTGATTCCTTGCTTTTTGTTGTTTGAGCCTTATTGGCTAAAAGCCCCATACTTGTAATTAGCCCTATAAAACCTCATGTGCACATCTTGGAGGTGCTCAGGGCTTGGGAACAGAAGCCCCTCTGAGCCCGCTGGCATAATAAATCTCAGTACTCCCACCCTCTGAGTGGTGCTTATTTCTTGGCTGGCCTGTTGTTTCCGTAACAACACAAGCGATATTGCCCGTGAGATAAATCTGCGATGGCTGCTGGCAGGTCCCCATTTCTCATGTGGGAAAATCTGAAACATATTTCTCACCACTCAGAGTCATCCTCAGCCCACCCCACATCTCCCGCTGTTAAATGCAGGAGCACACGCAGGGCCCGGCCTTTGCTCTCTCTGTGTCATCACAGTGAGACAGGATGGAAGGGGGCAGAGCAAGCCATTTAAGAAAGACCACAGCAATTAACATCAAAATGGTGAAGAATTCAACCCCCAATAGGCCTTGAGGCTCAGGATGAAGAGATTTAACTTCTAGCAGATCTTGAGCTTCATTATACACCCATTGTAATAGTAACATGGTGAATAACACGGCCCCAGGCACCATGGCAGTCACAAGGCTAGCCACAAAAGGTCAAAGGGTGGGAAATGGCCAACTCCCTGGAATCCCAGCCACTTGCCCTAAGGCTGGTCCTTCTACTTATTAGCATATGAAACCACGAAGCCCAAGAAAAGGAGCAACACAGAGCCACCTCCCAGGAACCCCTCTCTCTACCTCTTCGGAGAAGGCCCACACTATTTCTGTGGAGTGTGTGCCTACTTTTAATCTGAGCATCAAACCCCCATACTTCGTGACGTTTCTCATGCCTGTCAATGTATCTCTCTGAATAAATCTACCTTTACTCAACACTGGCTTGTTCTTGAATTCTTTACTGCATGAAGCCAAGGAACAAAATCTGGTGGGGCACATCCCAGGGGCTCAACGGAAGCCTGGGACACAGCCCTTCTCATGCCCCACTTATTTTTTCTTGTATCAACAGGACTGGGATGTGAAGTGAGGTCTGAGGCCCCAGCTAAGGGACAGAAGCAGCCTCCAGGTCTCCAATTGGTGGGCAGCCTCTCCCCCATCAGGGGCCATGGGGTCTGCCCGGTTCTCTGTGTTTTTTTGTTGTGCTGACTTCCCAGTCAGAGAGATTTCTCCTTAGGCCTGGCTCCACAAAACCCTTCTCTCCAAAATACAAGCACATCATGTCACAATCCTCTTGTTCAACCATGAATTGTTCAGCCAACTTTTTCCTTCCCCAGTTAAGTACCTAAATGTCCTCCCTGCCATCCCACCACTTCTTTCTTTTTGAGAACTCTGCACTCCCCACACACCATCCTGAACGCAGGTGCCTTGCTGGCTGGGACAGAGATGTTTCAGTCTCAAACATCCTGAGTCCTTTCTCTTTCCACTTTCTAACTTAAAAAGGCCTTCCTGTGTCTCCCACCGCTCTGATTCTGAACGTCAAAAAATGCTCAGGTTACATTCACTATGTGAATACCTCCCAGGTTTTGGCTAGGTTTCCTTCCCAAGATCTTCATTAAGGAGCTGCATCAAGAAGTTTAAAGGGGCTATTCTTACATTTGAGTGGAGGAGCCTGCAAGAAATTTAAATGGCTTTGAAGAGAGAGTTAACCAGGGACAGAGAGGTCGCAGGTCCTAGTCAACACTGTCATGAGGTAAAATGTTCTTCAAAGGCTCAGAGTGGCTTCTGAACATGGGGTCCTCAGGGAGGAGGTGACATGCAGTGAGTGGGGTGAGTGACACAGGGTACGGTCCCCCAGCAGGGGAAGAATTGGTTATTTTCTAGTTTTGCAATTTCTTACTAACTTTTTCTCTTATTGTCACATACCATTTCCTACGAATTAAGTATATCAATGTCAGTCATTTGGGCCACTTGGGAGAAGCTACACGATGCCATTCACAAGGCTGGGACATGACAGCCACACCAGTGTAGGTTGAAAGACCAGTGGGGGTATATCCATGGAAATCACGGGCATGCAGCAAACTCCCCAGATTCAATGACCTCCTCTCAAAGTTGGCGCCAATAAAACTACCAAGCAAAATGCGTGATGATTATGGCCAACATCTGTTTATTAGTTAAGTGCCTGTGACACCTGCCACTCAATAGGGAATGAGTACGATCAACGAGGCCCTGTCTACCTGGCCACACGCTCCCTGCCTTCCTGCCTTGGTGTAGCAGCAGAGCTTGTTTAGCTGAGATGAGCGCCCCCAGAGCAGCCCCGACGGGAAAGCTCCCAGCTCTGCACGGCCAGACGTGTTCCTTTCCTTCTCAGAGCTGATCACAATTTGCTGTCGTCTGTTTTTATGTTTATCCCTTTTGTAACTGCCTCTCCTCCGGAGATTTTGCTCAAGCAGCACAGGACCAGGTGTGTCTTGTGGCCTGCCGGATATTCTGGGCTGGGAAACAGCCGAGCCCACATCTGGCTCTGGTGCTGAACGGAGAGAGCAGAAGGCCCAGGAGCCCATGCTGAACCGAGGCCCCTGCACACAAAATTATGGTCTGACTTTGGGCAAATTACACAGTCTTTTTTACCCTGAGATTCCTCATCTGTCCATAAAAATAACTGCCCATGGCACACAGAGTTACAAGTATTAAAGGAAATCACCAAATTCACAAACTAGCCAAGGGGCTACCAGTGCATCCTAAACACACACATGCTGCCTTTAAGGCTCTGACACACACCAAGCGTGGTGGTCGAACAAAGTGTACACTGCTAAGTGTCAGTGTGTTAAGTGCTTCATGTGTGCTATAATAATCTTCAGAACTTACAACAATCCCAGGAAGTAACGAATATTATCATGCCCATTTCACAGATTCACCATCAGTTTGAGAGGTTACGTTCAAGTCCAAGGCGCTATGGTGAGTAAATGGCGATTTCAACGTGAATATGGGCCCAGGCCTGGGCTCCATCTCTGTCCCATCCACCTGACCACTGCCTATGAATTCCACCTGTCCAATACCCAAGTTGAAGCCAGCCAGCTCTTAAATGCAATGTTTGTCACCGTTTGTCAATGTTGGTTCATTACCATAAACAGTTCTCAGAAAGCACTTCAGAAAGGAAAGTTGGACTCACATACCTGCCCACAAAGAAGAGGAATTCTGCCTTGCCTTCTCCTGTAACGTGCAGAAACCCTTCCCATTCACCACCGAATCCTTTTGTATGCTTCCTCCGTGTTCATGTTTACACATGGCTTATTAAAGTAGAAGTTACCTGCAGTAATTCCATCTCGGTTCCATTCCAAGCTTCCAGATTATCCATAATCAGGGTAATATCATAATTTTCTGTGAATGAAAATACTACAAATTGAATGAAAATATTGCAACCATGTCACTAAACAAAGAATGCTGAAAACAAGTTAACAGCGGCTGCCGCCACCCCCCAGTGAAGACAGGCCTGCAGCCATTCACAACGGTGCCCTCTGAGCAGACTCAGAATAAGAAAGGACAGATTACTGGCCCTAGATATCTAGGTGCTTGTCTAAAGTATATATTCAGTCAGCCCAAATGTTGGCTTCCTCCCATATATTGAAAAGCATTAAATTCATGAACTTGAGATACCTGGCTTTCTTTAGATAACAAGCAATGTTTTATTGTTCCGACTACCTGGTCTTTGTTGTAAAGCTCCTATATAATCCTAGCTTCTCCCCTACTCTTGGGGAGTGTTCTGAGAGGCGGTCATCCTGGCTCGAGTCCTCCTGACAAATAAAACATAACTCTTAACATTCAGGCTGCACGTTTATTTCAATTAAGTCCCAGAATAGACACAACTCATCAATTCTGTAATGGGACACACTGGATCATGAACCAATAGAGTGTAGTAGTCCCTAAGAACTACGGCTCCCTCTTTCTTTCTGTCATTATACAATCCCACCAGAACTCATTACATTGCTGTCTGCTCCTCTGGCAACCAAACTCAGAGAAGAGTCAACTCAGCAGAGCGTCCTGCTGGGGAGAACCCCCGCAGCAGCACTACAGGCTGCCTGCCCTCCCACACGCTCTGACGACCGCTAGTGTCCTCCGTGGAAACCAGGCCAACAGAGCTGTTCCCTACAGCTACAAAGTCCCAAATATTAAATAAAACCTTTCATTTTATACTATATGTTACATATATACCCATCTCTGAAAACAGCTTTGCCAGAAGCCCAAATCTTCAACATTAATCTGCAAAGGCAAATCAGGTCCCCAAGGGAAAACAAGTCTTAAGACGATGCTAAGACCTCCAAAGTCCTCTCCACGACCATAAACCAAACTGCCTGTAGGTCTGCAGCTGCAGGAGGCTACATGTCTGCTTTTAAAGCAACCCCTTCCTGCCCTCGGGTGCTACAATGCCCTTCTACACCCTCCCATCTCAGGGTAAGAGCAGCCACTGCAGAACCTTGCAGGGCAGCACTGACAGGACTGGACAAAGATGATCAGAGCTAAACTAAGCCTTCTGATGACACGAGTTGTCACTCTGTCACTTTACAGATGAAGATATATATATAGAGAGGTGGGGTGATATTGTTCAAAGTCACACAGATAAAAAGTGACAAAGTCTATAACTCTGCTCCTCCCTCTGGTGTGACGCCCCAAATGGGACAACCACAGGGTTCTCTCGTGCCTGCCTGACCAGTTCTTTCCTATCACTCATGACCCACCACAGGGTCTGATATTAGCCTGCATTTGCAGCATCTTTTCCCTCCAGTTTCTCAGGAACAAGGCTGTTCGGGCCACTTTATGACTTCCAGGTCCCCGAAATCTCTGTGCTCAGGCTGCTCTTGTCTGTGCATCCGGCCCGCTGCTCAGAGGCTCTTCCTCCCCAGCAGGAGGACGTTTCTACTCTTCACAGGGACACCCCCTTAGGGGATCCCTCCTCTCGCCCTCAGCATGGCAGGTGTCCCAGGCCACATCGCGAGATGCCCCAATAGGACTGCAACTGCCCAGGTCTGCTAGTCAGAACAGCAGCTTCAGAGCCAGGGATTATGCCCAGGTCACACTGCAAACCTACTGCCCGCCTCACAGCCCCCAGCCAGCAGGTCACCTGGAAGTCACAGTAAGTGCCCCACCCAATCCAGAAGCCTCTTCATTTCCCAGCACCACTGATGACTGGTTTCCAAACTTTGGTCAGTTTCGCACAAAACAACACCTTCTACTGTGAAGCGGGTGGTTTTCGCTTCTGTGCCCCATTCTTACTGAAAACGTTAAGGGAAACCAAAAAGCCTCTTCTCAACCCTTTTCTGATGATACCCTCCCACCCACAATATACATATGCTCAAGAGATTTGGATCCACGTGATTTTGTTTCCCTTACAGTAAGTGGCTCAAAACACTGCAGGATTATTTCTCCCTTGAGGGTATTAGGACTCAGTTTCTCGGCTTTAATCTGTTTTTGTCTCTGTCTTCTTTGTTCCTAGCAGTTGCCACCTCTTACTCCCTTCAGCAGCCTCCCTCCCAACTTCTAGTCTAGGAAATCAGCTGTGATGAGGGGCCCAGGGGCATTCACAGAAGATGCAACAAAGGCAAAGAGAGGCTACATAATTTGCCAAAGATATCACCTTCAACCCCCAACAGAGTGTGTCATGTCCCTGTGTTTAACTCTTATTCTAAGCAAGTTAACTTTTTGTAGATTATGTTTATAAACAGCTGAGAAATCAAAATACATACAAGGACACACATCAACTCTAAGATATTCATTATCTCCACTATTTTGTTTCTATTTATTTTATTTGTGTTAAAAAATTAAGAAACCCTGCAATCAATATAGCAAAATGTTACTGGGTTTTAAATACAGAATATAGAGGGGTTAAGTGTGTCATTACTCATCCTTATATATATGTTCACAAGATAAAATTATTTGAAAGTCTCTCTCCCCTCTCCCTACTCACTACTGGCTCTCACCTGAGCTCCCAGACCACACATCTAACAACCTTTCACTTTACCCACAGCTGAACTCATCAGTTTTCCCCCAGAACTCCCTCTGCAGCTTTCCCTCCTCAGAACACAGCAGGACCATCATTTAACTCATTAATCCACCCAGAAACCTGGGCCTTACTCCATCCTACCTTCACAGACAGATTTAATTCTTTCTTTTTACCATCTAAACATGCCTTCAATCTGTTCGCTTTTACCCACTATCCTACCGCTCAAGTGGAAGCCACCAACACTGCCCACCTGGACTCACGAGTCTCCCAAGTGGCCCCACAGCCACTCTCCCCTACTTGAGACAAATGGGATTGTGTCACTCCCACGCTTTTTGGGCTCTTTTGAGACCCACTGTTCATAGAAGAAACTCCAATTTCTTCACCTGGTGAAGGTGTTTGCCATGAAACTGTCAGCTCATTGAGGGCAGGGCACGCCCTCTCCCCTCGGCCCCGCCCTCTGGCAGAGCATCAGCTTCGGAGGACCTGCTGAGCTACATCAGCCTGTATCCTAAACCTGGTCTTGAGTTCTTAGCAAACTGCTTCACTTATCCATACATATCCAAGGTAGATAAGAAAGAATTTAGATGTTGAGCTAGACTATTCATTTGGGGATTTTGCACTGGCAACCTGCAAGTATATGTTCTAATGATTGTGTCTTGTTAAAACCACACCCAGATTAAAGGAGTATTTGTGGAATGTCTTCGGAGTAAAAGGGTTCTGTACTTTTACAGATTTTATGTTTTATAACATGAATAACCCGGACAGGGTCACAAATGGAACCGCCTCACAAGTGACAGAAGACAGGTGAGACGCATATAGCAACAGGTCACAAAGATGGTAAGAGCAATGTTGTTTATCCAACCCCCGAAAAAATTCCTCCAAGAACAGAAAACTCAGAATTTTGAAAGTAAAATACTATCATATAAGGAAAGAAAATAAATAATCCTCTTCATCAGGGTTTCAAGATCTGACTGCAGAGTTATTAGCAGGCTATACTGAATCCTAGCACAGAAAAATCAGATGGACTAGTGGTGAGTAAGTTCCAGGAAAACGGCAGTAATTCCTCCACTTGAAAGAGGACACACACTCACTTGTTCAAGGTGATTGTAAACAACATTCTGCAGAAATTCAGAGTATTCAGGCACCGCTTCTAGATGGTGATGACACGGAAGGATGGCTTGGATGCATGCTTCTAACTGAGTCACTGGCATTCTTACACTGCAGGGGGAAACGGAGGCCCTCAGCCAAGAGCAGAGATGTTCCTGTCATGTATCCCAGGCCGTGCCTCGGGGACTCAGTGTCCTGTAGCAGTCCGGCCCCAGGCGAGGACCAGCAGCATGGCCCACCGAAGCAGGAAGGGCACTGTGCTTGAGAAAGCCCACACCAGATGGAAGCAAGAGTGGCTGGTGGGGTTTTGTGAACCTATGAATGCTCATAGAAAAACACCTGCATACATTCAAGTGATACAATTAACAGTAGCATTCTTTTTAACAAAATTTCAAATGTCAGTGTTAATTTTACCATTCCTTTCCTCTTGTCCCCTGCACCCTGAGACAGGCTTAGGCTCTCTCACACTAACAGCTCTGATGCAATAGTTGTGAAGTTATTGTACTTTACTGCAAGTGTCTTCGCTCCACGTGTCGCTGTGACTGTCGTCTCTTAACACAGTCAGATATCTTCCTGGATCTCTCCATGAGTTCCTTGCTCCTGCTTCTCAGATCCTGAGATAAAGAACAGGTGAAGGCACATGACTGGAAAAGTCAATGTGGACTTGAGCAAAGTCTTCAGTGACCCCCTAGGTGAGTTCTGCCCACCCCTTACCTTCGATTCTCAAAGTTCTGCCCAGGGTGACATCCAGACAGGAGGGAGTCCTGGGCCCAATTAAAAGCTGTGTGGCTTGGGTGCGGGGAAAGGTGCAGGAGCTGGTTCCGTAGCCGGGACCCTCCACACCTCTGCTCCTCTCTCTCCCGAGGCCCCGCTGCCAACCCCCCAGGTTCCCTGATCTTCTGTCCTTCTCTTCTCCTCTACTTCAAGCCCTTTTCCTCTTCCTTTATTCCCTGATTATCTGCAGCTGGAGTGATTTTTCCATCACAAAATCTGAAAAAATTTCCTGCAGCTGAAAAAGAGGTCTCCAGAGGTCAATGCCCATATGGTGGTTCCTGAAGAGAGCCCCTGGTTAGGGGGATCCTCACCAACACTCACGGGACATTAGGCATGTTGCAGGGTCGACCATCCCCAACAAGAGTTTGCTGTGACCCCAAGGCACGCACAGCATCCCTGCTCACTAAAGTGTAGTTGTAATCCGTTATTAAGAAGCAAAATTAAAAAAAATTTCTCATGTTTCTTACTAAAATTATTTATGAGTTAGAAAAAGAAATTGTAATAGAAAAGAACAAATTTGACTCCATGTTAGATGTGTTCGTTTGGCTTTAAACCGGTACCTTGTTTTCTAGGCTCCGACTTGCTATCTCTGCACCTTTTGTAAAAAAAGTTGCCTTTAGCTTGAAATATCCAGGACAGCCTATTCTCCGGGTTCTGATCTTTAAGGATATTAGCTCTTCTACACTTATGTACAGATGGCAAGTTGCAAAATAGATAATAACCTTTCTTTTATTTGGAGGTTTTACGGGGGCACCTTAATTTGACCCACATGGACAGCTGCAGGAACAAAGGATTCCAAGGACAAACAATTCGTACAGCGAGAAGTTTGCAACAACCAACCACATCCCTGCCGCTTTTTAGTATAAAAGGAGACTGAATTCTGCTTTGGGGAAGAGATTTCTACTGGATATCAATATGCCATTTTCTGGGTCTGCCAGATTTTCAAATAAAGTCACTATTTCTTACTCCAACATCTCATCTCCCCATTTATTGGCCTGTCATGCAGCAAGCAGAACGAGTTTGGACTTGGTAACAAAATGACTGCATTAGAGGTAGTATGTCTCCACTGTTTCCTCATTTCCAGTATGTCACAACCTATCAATTTTATATGCTGTTTAACAACATGACAAAAAACCTATTATACGGAATTGATTCCACAGAAATAAAATTATTTCTACTCCCTCAAAACATTTTTCTTTTCTATTTTATTTTGTTTTGCTTATTGAAAAGAAAATAAAAGTGAAATCATTTTATTTCACGTATTTTTTATAGCTACATAATGTAAATACTACAAAAATATTTAAATTGCAATAAAAATTGTTCATATATTTGTATAAAGATATATAAACAATCAATGCAGATTAGGAAAGGAGTAGATATTTACTAAAAATCCACTGCACATCCAGTCTTTTACAAGCATATCCTGGAATATAAGCTCTATGATCCAGGGGTCCCCCACCCCCATTCTCACTGCCAATTCCCTTAGTAATCAACTACCAAGGCAACACCATAGAACCATGCGATCACTATTTTAGGTATAAATGAAGGAATTAGCTCATTCAATTCTAAAACAGAAACCTTAAAATAAATACTGAACTTATTTACAGATAAACAAATTTGGACACAAAAAAGTACAGTTTCTCCCCCAAGACACAAAGATAATAATTGGTAAAGGCAAGATTTGAACTAATCTGCCTGATTATAAAGCTAAGGTGGAAATCCCCTTCGACTGTGGAGGTCCAGCAGAACAGCCCATCACCCTATCTTTGTTCAGATCTGGCTTTAGACAGCCTGAGACAGCACCCCATTCCTATGGAACTCGAGGGGAAATGATAACAATAAGGATTTTATATTCAGTAGTTTCTTAGGTCTCAATTATATAAAGTGTCAGCAGGTCAGCAGAAAACTCTGGGAAATATGAGTGGGTCCAGAGCTTTTCGCTGATAAGAAACTCAATCTATCAGGACAGAGTGACATTCCCATGAGTGGCCTCATGAACATAAACTAAAGGCAGCTGAAATGAAATCTAGCAAGAACATGGAAGTGAAGCAGGAAGGATCCCTACTATCCCCTGCCCAGTTGCCTCTTCACCCGCATGGACAAGATGGCAGAAGACCCAGGTTCTTGTCCAAGTTACAACATCATGGATTCTCACCCATAAAATGTTGCGACTCTATGCAGTCTTAAGTCCTTTACAACTAAAATATGATGACACCAATATCTCAGCGGAATGTCTATGTCTCCACTTTCTCTCCTCTATTAGGAGACTATATCTATGGCCACAAACAGAAATTCAATTAAAAACACCATGCACGAAGCCTGGTGAAAGTCTGTGTAAGAGACAATGTTCTCACTCTCTGTGAATGAAAACTCAGAAAAAGTGGACCTTCTCCCTCTGCAAGTGGGAGGTAGCCTGATTTTCTTTGTGTGTGTGTTTGCACGCACATGTGTGTGTGTAAGTCAAATAAAATATATTCTGGGATGTGCAGTTTTTTTTATGATACTACCATTTCATGAGGATGAGCCAACCTTTAAAGTAATTTGAATCTACTTTTCTGAGAGGCTCTTTTGGTGGAGGATGGGAAAGGGGAAAGGAAAGGAGGAAAGAAGTAAATGAAGCAAAGCTGTAAGAATACTGCTAGGGAAAGGCAAGACATTAAATTTGTTCCTACTTGCATCACACACAAATTAGGGACTGGCTTTCCCCCATGTCTTGTCAAGCACTGAGCTGCAGAAGAAGAGGCGACAGCCCATTTCTCACTGAGCTTGTGACTGTACGTGGCATCTTATACACACAAATTATTTAACCTGATCAAACACTCTAGCAGCAGGCTGTAATTCTCCTAATTTGAGAGACAAGAAAACAGGAAGTGAAAGACGGTATATAGCTTGACAAAAGTCAGAGGACAAGTAAACTAAAGAGGATGAATTCAAACTCAGATCTGAATGCAGAGTCTGATCTTCCCACTCCCAGGGCTGGAAAATCCTTAACACACAGGGTCCCCAGCTCCTCTGCATTGTTCCTGGCACCAAGCATTTCCCATGGCGATGGTCTCCAGTTCTCAGACACAGTGCTCTGTGCAGCCAATAACCTCCATTCGACCTTGATCATCTACCTGCCACGCCTACCAGGCTTCACCATACAGGCAGGAAAGCTGGCTTTCAAGTGCATACAAAGCCACCCTGGCTTAAGCTGGACTGTTTATCAGCTTTTCCAGCATAAAGGCAGCCATGAAAGTGCTCACAGTTTGTACATGAGCCACACTACCTCTCTCCATCTGTCTCCCCACCTACACTACTTAGCTATGACCATTTTGAGAATCTTGGAAACAAATTTTTAAAAACAGAAAAGAAAGGATTCTGTAACAAGTACTTAATACTTACAATTTTAAATGAGAAGTTACAAAGTGAGTATTTACAAACCGAATCTGCCTACCTAGGTGTCAGTTTTAACAGTTAAAAAATATAATAGCAAAAATTTCTCACTTAAAAAATTAACAAAAACATCAACAATAATCTGGAATAAACTCAAAAACAATGCCCATGTTGTACATGGAGAAAGTACAGGACTCTACTGAGGGGTAAAGTAAGAAGTGTGAAAGTAGAGACATCAACATATTGTATGGGGGAAAGCAGTTTTAAAGATGTACGTTATCCTAAAGATAATTCAAAATTACTAAAAAATCCCATGACAACACTTATCTGTTTTTTTTTTAACTTGAAAAAATTATATTAGAATTCTTCAGGAATAATAAAGTCATAACACAAGCCATGAAATTTAGGGATCGAAAAAAGAATCAAAAAATTCACACTGTAATATATTAAATAAATTTTTACAAAATGTAAGATATAGTGCTAGAGTAAGAAAGTAAGATTGACAGAAATAAATCATGAGTTCAAAAAGAGACTCTAGTGTACATAAATATTTTTTACAGGTGGGATTTCAAATTAAAAAGCAAAGTATGAATTCAATAATTGTCTTGGTACAATCAGAGAATCCCTGGAAAAACAAATTCTTTTCCAGTCATAATGACCACAAGAAAAGTTACTGAAAGTGATGTAAATATTAGAAAGTACTAATAAGGGCAAATACAACTCTTTGCTCATATCAATTCAGCTTCTCCTCACTGTAACAAGTACCATTCTCATCTCCATCTTAGAGATTAGAAAAACCTACAGAAGAGATTTGTACCATTATAAGAAAGCATTTCTAAGAATAATATCAAGAATAAAACCCAAAAAGAAGACATTTGCTATCTAAAGGTTATTTTGGGCCACAACAAAAATGAACCTACTGAACAAAATGAAAGGCAAAAAATGACAAGGGAAAGCTCTGTGATACATGTTGATGAAGACAAGGGGCTAATGTTCATAATATACATAGAGCTGTCACAAAGCAACAAGAAGCTCCCCCACTTAAATGTTTGCAAAGGACAAAAGGGATCATTCACTTTTTACAAGTTAGGTGGCTAATGAGTGAAAATTGCTCAAAACCTCACTGGTCATCAAGTGCAAACTAAAATAATGAAAATCATTTTGCTCATCATATTGGCAAATATGTTTAAAAGATATTATAGCTAGTGTCCATCTTTGAGACAACAAACTGTGAGCGATCTTTTGGAGGATGACATGTCAATGGATATGTAAACTCTGAAAAACGTGTGTGCACACAGGCTGAACTCCACTTTTAGGAATTGTTACATTTAGAAAAAATCAGTTCAAAAAGATGTACTCATCAGAACGTTTACACAGCACTGTTTACAACGGTGGGAAGAAAAGCTGAAGTGAAATCATATCCAGCGATAGAGAATTGGTTACATAATTTATTCTACATCTTTTCATTCCCCACAGGAGAAGGAATTTCTAGATTCACTTGAAAGGATCCTGTGATGTATGAAGTTGTCACATCCAAGGACTAAATTTCCAGAAACCTTAGCTAAAGGAATACTCATACAAGATCACAGGAATGTTTGTACAAGAAGGATGCCAGTCAAACACCCTTTCTGACAGTGGAAAATGGAGAAAACTTAAGTGTTCACCATCAAGACAATGATGCGGTAAATCACGGCGAGCTGTGGGCACTAAAGTTGCGGCGTTTCGGCGTGGTCCAAGGCCTTGTCCACAGTACTCTCCCACGAAAGGTGTCCTTACACAAGAGACCAAACCTGCACATCAGGAGACCCCTTTACTCTATCTGAAAGGACCGGGTGAGTCTGGAGGGGGAGGACGTCTATGATATATACGTTAGTGAATAAATCGAGCTGCAGAAAACATATAGTATGGCCTTATTTTTCAATAAAGCATATATACACACACATATACATAGATTTCTCATATACGTGTATGTATGTGTGTATATATATATGACAAAGGCATAAAGGTCATGAAATATATACTCCACATTGTCAGCAGCTTTTACTCTCAGGAAAAAAGGGGAAGGGAAGTAGGGGACTTTCGGTACCACCACAGTTCTCTTTTCAGAAGTTCAATTAAGTATACTTGGAATTTAAAAGTTTACTTAAGTACAAAGTAAAATGGACGATGCCTCCACAAAACAGAATGCTATACTGGTCATTAAAAATCATGTCAGGGGAGATAGAATATTGTAGAAAAATGTGTAATAAGCCGAATGGAAAATTGAGGTCTCCACACAGTAAACAGGCACACAGTGCTCGCTGGTTTTTATGACAGAGCTGATACACACTGATGAAAAGAACAGAAAATAGATGTTAAAGTGTTAATTATTATCTCTGAGTACTGGGACCAGGATAGAATCTTTTGACTCTTTTTTCAGACTTTTATATTAAATACACATTATTTTTCATCGAAAAAATGCATTTTTAGATCTCTAGTACCACACATTGGAAAAAATATATGAGTAGTTACAGAAACAAATAACTAGGAGACACCGCAGCACCATCACACAGTGTATAAAGGGCGATCCTGAATAACACCACGCAGTTACATAAGGACCCACAAAGTGAGAGCACCCCCTGTAACAGGCCGCGGCTCCCTTCTATTTGTCAGTTGTGTCTTCAGGGCTGAGGCATTTCTGAGCACGGCCAGTGTCAGTGCTGGTGTCTGGATGGATGCCACTGGAGGTGAGGGCACCTGCAAGCCGAGAGGAAGAACAGAAATAATCCTCTGCTTTTTCTGTCTTGTTCCTTTTTCACTTTTAAAGAGAGGCGGAAATAAGATAAACTGAATCTTCCCTACTGAAATTTCAGTATTGAAGCCATTTTTAAAGTGTTCACAACTTATATTCTGCCTATAACTGTCTTTTCAAAAAAGCCTCATATTTATTAAATGTTAATTAACTCAGTTAATTAACTACCTGTTGAAACCTTTTAAAAAACATGAAATGCACTACGTGAAAGCACCACACATGCAGTGACTAGCTCAGCTGTCTTTATGGCAGTGCAGTCAGCCCCCACCATCCCGAGACCCTGAGTTCCTGATGCTGGGAAGAGAGCACGCTGCTTCCTCAGATGGAGAGAAACGGTAAAAGCATTTTCTGAAATCTACAGCACTGACAAAACATAACTGACAAATCCCAGGCTCCTTTGAGGCTGTCATTTTCCGTTTCTGGCCAACACCCGTCAATGAGCAGAACCACCCCATTCCCGAGTCATGGGACTCACATGGGCAGCAGTTTTGGAGAAATTTCCAGTTATATAATGTTAACCAACTATACATAAAACTCTGAAAAAAAAAGATGCAATACTCAGATTTTGGAAGACACTCAAAATATTCTCCTAAGTCTTAGTAGTTGGAAAGGCTGGGCTTCTCCTAAGCCACTTATTTATTTCACAGCCAGTGAGCATCTCCCACAAACCCTGCTTCCCTGTGTGTGCTGGGAGCCTCAGGCACATTGATGCTGTCTATCTTATAAGTCACAAGGCAGAGGCGTGTGTCTCACGCCTGCAAATCTCACACAGGCTCAACTCCGAGCCTCAATTTGTGAACTTGGCCCCATTTTCTCACCTGTTTATTTGGTATCTGTTCTTCTGTAAGCTGCCTGAAGTGCTTCTTGGAACAAGTTAGAAGAATGAGTGGGTAGAGAAATGGACAGATGGACAGGTGAGAGATGGGAAGACAAACAGGGAGACTCCAAGAGAAGGGGAGCAAACAAAATTTCCAATGCAAAACCCTCTTCTAGTCAAGGAAGGAAACCATCACGAAGAAGTGTGAAGAGGCAGGTGGCTTAGGACTGTTTCCTGGATTCCATGAAACGTCACACCACGTGATGAGAGGGTAGACGTATAAATAATAAAAGAAAAAAAGCATGCATGTTTGAAAAATATATCTACATTATGTACTTTCTAAAGAATAGATTTATATCAGCAAGGCTCAATAACACAATCTTTGGGTATTTACAGAAGTGAGAAACCCATCTCCAATCCGCAAGACATCCCTTCGGAGCACTGAGAGTCTACACGGTGCGATCATAAAGCCGTAACCGCAAAAGCTGTGCTATCCTGCACTTACGAGGAAAGAGCAGCTGTGCTCGGCCTGCCCACGCGCGTCATTTACAACCCACAGCACCTCTACGGGGGAGGGATGACTAGCGAGCCCTGTCTCTGCAGGACAGAAAAAAAGTCCGGGAGAGGCTAAGCCGACCTACAAGTTCTCCATCTCACAGGACTTGTCACTCCAGAGCAGGACTCGAACTCGGACCCACGTTTGTAACCACAGTACTACCGTACTTTATGTGCTTATTGTGTGTATAATACATTTGTTTCTGGCATGAAAGGGTATTTAATAAATGATCGGTTGTCTTGTATATTTCATTAGCTCACAATCTTTATATTTTTGAATTGTACTCTTCCCCTGGAGAAATGAACGGAAAGAGCAGTGGTCAGAATGAGGTGGGGCTCCATTCTTTATCTGTTACCTCATCTCATCCAAGTCCCCAAGCAGGGAGAAGGAGCAAATGTTCTCTTCATCTTTTAAAGAGAGGGCTCCAGTGATGGTGATTTACTCAACTCCAAAACTAAGTCTGGGGGAAGGGCACATGCAGCAACGAGAACAGTATCACCTGTAGGAAAGCAAAAAGAGCTCAGGGGATGGCTCAATGGGTCAGCCTGATTTAATTCCAATTGATAATTCAATAACACACTCTAAAAATATTAGCATGCAATGGATTTGCTCTTTCTTGACATCTAGCAAGTTTCCACAGCCGACATGTAACATTATCATGAACTAGTGAAAGGAAGAGTCCACAGACAAGGAAAATCAATGCCACAGGCAGGCTGAAACCCAGGCTGGAAGAAAGGAAGAGAAAGGGCATATTTAAGAAGAGGGGAAAGTCTGGGAAAAAGACATCATCACAAGGACTCTGAAGCATCATCCAGCAATCATATAATCATTCTTTCAAGAGAGAGTTACTTAGGTCCTATTCTGTGCGAGATTTTACAAATGGCAAAGAGAGACCGCAGCGTCCATGGTGGCAGCAAGTTGCGGGGCTATAATACAATTCTAATCCTGGTACCTTGCACACTTGTCCTCAGTATAAAGGCAAAAATTAAAGTAAAATAATACTATGTAAACCATACACATTGCTGAAATAAATTAAAGAAGACCTAAATACCTGGAAAGACAAACCACGCAAATTCCTGGATCAGATGACAATATTCTTGGGATGGCAGTGCTCCCCAGAGTGAAGCACACATAGAACGTGGTCTCGATCACAATCCCAGCGGGCTCCTCTGCAATAACTGACTAGCTTCTGCTACAATTCATATGGAAATTCGAGGGTCTCAGTAACCAAAACGTACTTGAAAGAGTAGAACAAAGTGAGAGGACTTGTAATTCTCAATTTCAAACATTACAACTGTATCTACAAGTGAGATTAGAGGCCATTTTTAAGTTATTATTGTGTTTATCCTTATTTTCTAAATTCTGTACAACGAATATACCTGTTAGAATAAGAAAAATAAAAAGTAAGGTATCTTTTAAAACAAGCACACCGATTCATTCATTGGGGAAAAATTATTTTAACTATAAAGAGGTAAACAAATACCTAGTGAAAAAGGACTACTTAAAAACAAGTGTGCATTTACAATTTTCATAAATTGAAAACTGAAAAGCACAAACACATCAAGTTTCTAGGGAGACTGGTGAAACATATTAATAATTATTTTCAAAAATTCTAATTGCACAATGAAAAAACAAGAAAGGGAAAATCGTGATTGACAGGCAACTGCGAACACGTGGAGAGCAAAGGCCTTGAAATCACTGTTCCTTTAAATCTGCTACTAGCTCAATACGAGAGGAAATTCCTCACTGAGGGGACAGTGGAATCCCATGCATAAGATAGGATACACAGTACAAACTGCAGTAGTATCGGGAGTGAATATGTTAGAAGAATTCTGAAGTTACAACATTGCTGAAAAACTATAAAAACACTGAAAGACAGATTAAAACACATAGTCATACATATTATATAGAAACATGAACTCTGCTCCCATGTTGCATAGAAATACAAACATATTTGTTCATTTATGGGCACTGATTACTTTATCCCAGGTAGAATATTTCAACTAAAACAAATAATCAATTTTACACTCCTATTGTCAAATGTACTTGATAAGTTACTCTGCTATGTAACCATATGTGTCTAAGATAGATCTAAAATTAGTGAAAAAGAGCTTTGTATGGTTTCTTGAATTCTTCTCAAAATTCCAAGCTTAATTTTAAAATAGATCTGAGCAGTATTTCTATATTACCTTTTCCCTTGTGAAATGAACAACACAGTCTTTTTTCAAAATTCTGTCCTTACAATGATTCACGAGCACCTTATCCTCACAAAACTGCTGGACAGCAAGTCACTATCCAGACACTGTGACCAAATAAATGAAACACAAGGAAGACAGTGACCCTATTCTGGAGGGCTTATAGTCTGTGTCAACACTGGGGTTTTTACTTGATTGGTTTGATTGGGTAGCAAAATAAAATCAATCAAGTACTTTCTTCTTTGAGCATTCTATAAGTCATGACTGTTTTTAGTGTCATTAGCAGGAAAGACTTAAGCATGACTTGGTTAGGTCAACTAGCAACAATCATCACTGGAGAGTGAGTAATAAAGAAGTTAACTGATAGCAATGCTTCTGCCTACATGAGACCTAAAATAAATCTACACTGATATCCGAAAGGAAAATAAGGAGATGAGGTCCCCAATGAGAAAACAAACTAACAAGAAATCAAAAAATGAAAGTCATTTTCATTAACGATTCCAGGCAGTAGTGGAGCATGGTGGTGAAGATCACAAATGCTGGGGACAAACATGAGGGTCTGAAATCCCACAGCACTAGGTAGATGTGACACCTATATTTCAGTGAAATTTTCTGCATCTCAGTCTCCTATCCATAGACTGGGGACAACAACTGCACCCATCTCCTATAACGGTCCTAAGAATTAAGTTATTTTATATATAAAAGCTTAAATAAAATACCTCAGAGTTTAAATAATACCACAAAAGCACAAGAAACAAAGAAAACAGAGACAAATTGCAGTTCATCAAAATTTAAAACTTTGCTTCAAAGGGCACCATCCAGAAAGTGAAACAACAACACAGAGGAGAAAATTTTTTCAAATCACTTATCTGGTAAGGAATTTGTATCTCAAAATGAAGAAAAAAAAATACCCTACAACTCAACAATAAAAAGGCAACTCAATTAAAAGGTTAATAAAGTATCTGAAAAGGTAATTTTCAAGGAAAATATACAAATGTCCATAAAGCACAATGTAATGATGTTCAATAGCATTAGCTGTAAGGGAAATCAAGTCAAAACCACTAGGAGAAACCACTTCACACTCACTACAATAGGGTATAATAAAAAAAAAAGGGTAACAAGCACTAAAGAGGACACAGAGGAAGCGGAGCACGCAGCCCTTGCTGGTGAGGACGTAACACAGCGTGGTCACTTCGGAAAACAGCCTGGCAGGGCCTCAGAGACTTGAACATTTGGTTTCTGACTGACCCAGCAATTCTGCTCTCTGGGCACACACGTAAGAGAACTGAAAACAAATATCCACATAAATAATACCACATGAGTGTTCACGGCGACATTACTCATCACAGCCAAAAACAGAAACAACCCAAATGCGTATCACCTGATGAATGGGTAAACAGTGGGGCCCAGCCATAGAGTGGAATGTTATTCAGCAATAGCATAGCATAGAATAGTGGCTAAGGCCACAACATGAGCAAACATTGAAAACGTTACTCAGTGTGAAAGAAGTCAGTCACAATAGACGTTTCCACTTATATGAATGAAGTGACTCGATTTACATGAAATGTCCAGCACAGGCAAATCCACAGAGAGAAAAGTGGCTCCTTGGGGCTGGGGGAGCATGGGGAAGATGGGAATGTCTGCTTATGCATACGGGGCTTCCTGTTGGGGGGATGAAAATGTTCTAAGATTGACTGGGATGCACAATTCTGGGCATAGAGTAAAAACCAATGTACATTTTAATGGGTGAATTGTATTAAAACTCTTAAGAAGAAAAGGACCTTGGGCCAGTATCTTCCATAGTAAATGCAAATTGCTAACTTTTATTAGAGGAAAAAGAAACTGCTCTCAGCATGAAAGCAGGAGATCAGCAAATGTGAGTTAACTGAAATTGGACAAGAGCATTTCACTTGAAACAGTTGCTGAGTGTACACGAAATATTCAGAAATAGGAAAATCACCTTGACATCACGAGGAAGCATTCTGTTTCAAATACAGATCAAGGATTCGGCAAGCCCAGCTGCCAGAAATGACCAGAGAAGAAACCTGGTTTATAAAACTAGCACCAGAGACAACAAGGAATGGTGATGAGGAAAGCACGCGGCGAATATCTGGAACAGTTCGCTACAAATAATTTCTCCACCAAAAATAAAATGAAAAATAAAATGAAAGTGATGAAATGCTCTGTTGACCTCTCAAGAATGGGCTTCCTTCGGTGCTCGACTGTTCTGTAACCCAGATTGAGAGACTCAGGAGAATCAGCATGGCTCCTGGGGGTCCCCAAAGGACTGCCCACCAGCACGCTGACCACCATCACATCTGCCAGGTTTGAATTGCAGAGAAGAGACCAAGTTCTGAAAGGCACAGGAAATATTGACAAGGGAAGAAAACGCTGAGGTCAGTCCTGGGACAGAGGCCCTCTGAGCAGAGGCCAGAAGGCTGCAGGTGAACTGCAGTAGACCTGGGGCAGGAAGGGATCACAGGGGAGCATATCTCAATTCTCTTCTGTCTCTGCCTCCGGTAGGAGAGATAAAGCCTGCATCCTTCTCACCTGGAACTGTGGGTTCTGGCTGGCAGAAGTCTTACTGACACGGAATGATTATTCAAGACTCTGTGGAAAAAGTCAAGAAATCGAGAGGGAGTAGGGAGCCATCTCCATGAGCCTCTCAAATGCTCCCATATTTATAGGGTATAATCAAAGGAAAACTTCGTTAACAGTTGTGAGATAGTAAGGAGGAAATTCGGGAAAGACAGGATGAGGCAGAGATTGTAGAATACACAATGAGTACAAAGGATTAGTGTATCTTTAGGGAAGTCATGGGTGAGGGGAACAAGATACATTTTTATATATGTTCATTACAAAGCAGACCACCAGACCAGCCAGGTCCTTGTTTTGGGGATAATACACTATCTAACAACACACAAGCCCAGTGTTTATAGCTGAGGGTCTCGGTCCTTGCTTTACAACCAGCAGAGTGCTATCTAAAACCTCAACTACACAAGCAAAGCATTGTCTCTGCTTTTTAAGGCAAGGAGTCTGGAGTGAGGATGCACAGGAACTTGCTTGTAAAGCAGTATCAAAGCATATTTTTTCTTCTTAAAATTCAGACGCGACTGGGGTGTGTTACAATTTGTTAACCCAATCATCTGCTTCCACATGGAACCATTATGGAGGACACCCTAGGATGAAAATCCTGGATGTGGGTCTTTTCCTGCCATCTTCAGCCACTCTATCAGGGTCTAGGCACATCCGTGAATAACGATCCTACAGTACCACTCACTCTCTTAACTCCTGGTGCTTGAAACTTAATTTTAGCTCTACACAACTTTCCGTAGAAAAGTTTCAGCAATAAAAGATATAATATTCCATTTATATCTCATCATATTACTGATTTTCTGATTGCTCTAAGCTGCTTCTACTTGGTAAAGCACCTCATTCTGAAGCTGAATTCAGTAATTTCCATTGTGCATTTCTAGCCAGTTTGGGCTCCCTAACATCTTTTGATCAAATATCGATACACTTAATTGATTTCTTTGTTTATCAATTTCAGCCAGGAGGAGAGGGAGTGTCACGCGTTTCCTCAGCCCACCCTCAACTCTTTTCCCATCAACTCAGGCCTCCTGAAAACAAAACAAAGTATTTTTTTCCCTTCTACTCTTTCCACAAACCCAACAGGAAACATCAGCCTGGAGAAAGAATTCAACACAAATGTTAAAACAAAAATCTATAAACCTGAAACAATACCATCTCCGAATCATGATACACAATGACATGAGAGTAAGTGTGTCAGGCACAAAGCATGCGGGAGCCTGACTACCTGATTTCTATTCTTCAAAGGAAGGAAGGTTTTCGTATTTTTTATTATCATTCTTGGTCATTGTTTCTGATTATGCCAAAAAATAATTTATGAAATAATTATGCACTGCAATAACTGATTTTAATTGTATCAATTTTAGAAGGCATTCAGAGGGGATAGGAAAACCCACCTCTGTAAAAAATGCAAAATTTCTTCCCCTGTTAAGAACACGTATACAAAATGCAACAGAGAATTCAAATTCTTGTGGAGAGGAGCAAAAGCCACAGAATCAAATCAAACTCATTACAATGAGTCAATTTAAAATTCACTGGACAAACATGCTCAATGCATACAAATAATTTTAAAGGCACACTGCAAACCATTCACTTAATGATCTGCAGGCTAAAGGAAGAATTTCACTCTTTAGCAGACAACAGAAATCAATAGGGTGCCCCACCAAACAAGGAGCAGTGAACAATCAGGTTTTCAACAGTTCTGTTAAATCAGCATGTTCTAAAGATCAAAATCCAGAAATTTTAAACATTCATTCAAACCACAATGAAAAAAGCACTTAAAGAAAAAAAAAAGAAAGTAAGCACATAGATCATTTCAACAGAACAATGAGAATTTCTTGTACCGCTGGAAGAAAGAACAGGCTATAGCCTTTTACTTGAAAAGAGACTACTTTTAAAAATAACTGCTAAAACACATGTCATCATTCATGTTGCCTTTAAAAATCTGAGGTACTTGTATCTGATCAGAAAAGCAATTCTGAGTAATAGTATGTTAAAATTCAGTGCCAGTTTGCTTTAGAAGAAAAGAGAAAAGTTACTGTTTCTAATTCTGCACAAAGTGTAAAGAACCTCCCTGCCTCTATCTCCTCCCATTTCCTAAGCTCATGCTCCCTAACCCTTCTGAAACAAGTATGAGAAAGTCTTATTCCCAATATGCCAAATGACAACTGAATATCAATTTATTAGTGTAAATATATGCCAACACCTTGAAATGGAGGAGAAAGGTATCAGAAGTCTATATGGAATTTCTTTCTACCTTCCTGAAATCACACACACCAACGTTCACACAGACACAGACACAGACACAGACACATACCCCCTGGATTACTGGGCACTTCACAAGCTTAGTGCTTACAACTTGTAGAAGGTAACTTTGTAGTTACTTTAAAATACAAAACTGTCAGCTTTTGAAAGCCTTCATCATCTGCTAAACCATCCAAATATCAAAGAGACCCAATTAGCCTTCTCTGTAGAATGTAATTTCCCTTGATGGCAAAACAGACTCTAAGAAGTACTGGATCAAAGATTCGTGTTTATCACTACCTATGATCGTTTTTAAGCACATTAACAGATTCAGAAATGTATGTCTCAAAAACATTTATTCCTATTGAAATAGTATACGTGTTCAATTGTCTATACAGTGACTAGGTCCCATGACGGTGTTTAAGAGCTATTTTGCGTATAGCAATATTTACTTTCAAGTGCAGAAAAGGAGGGTGTGTATTACTCAGTTGTAGAGCACCTGCTTAGCATGCACAATGTCCTGTTTTCAGTCCCCAGTACCTCCAAAAAAAAATAAAAATAAGTGCATATTTAAAAATAAGAATAAAGTTATAAAAAATGCAGACTAAAAACCACTGCAATCTAGATGCTACAATTATACTAAAAAAACAAGTGTTTCTATCAAATATTAACTATATGCCAATCACAGAGACAACCACAAGTCACACCTGAAGCATCACGTGTGATTCTCAGCAACCCTACTAAGTAGACACGGATGAGAAACCCGGCTCTGCGGATGAGGAGACGGAGCTCGGAGGAGCCGGGGACGCTGACCGTCCTGCTCCCCTTGACACCGCGTCAGCCCAGGGCAAGCGCTGACAGTGTTGCGCTGAGGGGACACCAAGCTGCATGGAACCTTGGGGTACTGGGGAGTCCCAGAAAACACCAAAAACTTTTTAGTGAAAAACCAGCTAAAATATATTACACTGTGCTGCATCCTTTAAACAGGGAAAGTGACTGAGACCTTTTTGATGCCTCCGTGTCCTTTCTGCCATTATCAGGTACTTGCCCTCACAGTGCGACCAGTGATGATCTGGACCCCATATGAAGTGCACTCAGATGGAAGAGCTTTTCAAGCTGTTTTATGAAGTTTGTAAGACTGTCTATGACTTACAAAGGCGGTCATCCATCACTTCTCACTGGTGTGGACGTACCACCTGAAATGACTCCTTTCTGCTTTTTAAAATCCCTTCATCTACTCCAGACTTTTCAACAGCAAAGAAGTAGCTCAACCACAGACAGTGGACAGCTTTTCACCAAATGGACTCGAACAGCCCATCTGAAAACCTGGAAGCCCTTGTCTTCTATTAAACCCACTTCCAGGTACTTCATCATTTTCTGATTGGTGGACTCGGCCTCTGACTGGCCTACTCAGAGAGCTCCCAACCTCACATCCAGGGGTGGGAGAGGACCATGCTGTTGGGGGAAATCAGTGAGGAAGCTGGACATCCTCCAACCACGTCTGCACGGGTAGAAGTGCCCCAACGTGCTCAGAAATTATACCGTCATCATCCCTGGGCTCCCATGGACTGGTTTCACATTAACCAAACTCATGAGACACTGATGCAAGAAAACCAGAAACTTAACTTTTTAATGTAACAGAAGACGTGAATCTATGAACCAGACTGAAATATCAGAGTTCAACCATGAGTACATTTTCTCCTCCACGGCCCAATCACGGGCAGGCAGTCACATGGCAAGCATGGACAGAAACGGAGCAGGAAGGGTTTCTAGATTAATTCAATGGACTATATTTCTATTATACGAACAGATCTACTGCCCAGAATTCAATTAACGCCAATCACGGTGCACTCTCCATGGACAGTGGCCAAGACATGACTATGAGCTCCTGTGTAACACTCCTTTCCCTGTCCTTTCTAGGCTAACTGATGCACAGAGGTACAAAGATTCAGGGATGCTGATAATGCTAAACACCCAAAGCCCATCTCTGGGAACCTCAAAACCAGACAGCCAGGGTTTAAATACCAGCTCTGCCAATTACTAGTTCTGTGATTTTGCCAACTTAATTGCCCTCTGTGTGCCTCAATTTCCACACTGTAAAACTGGGATAACAATCAAACCTTCCTTACTCGCTTGTTGAGAAGATTGAAGGATTCATTTCTGTAAAACTCTCAGAAAAGAATGTAGCACATTTTGGGTGTTCAACAAATGTCAACTTAATATCAAATTGTTTTACAAGTCTCCCCTCTAATCATCTTATGTGTTTCTTGGCTAGCCTATGTCCCAAATAAAATCCTTATTTCTCCTTTTATACACTCTTGGGGAGCACCCTTATGTTCCACCCAACCACCTGTTTAAACTGAGGGAGTGGATGTCTCCTAACCACTCCTCTGGGCCATGGAGAGTGCTTCTCCCTTCACACCCCCGGCCCCTGGCCCACAGCTAGCACTCATTACACTAACAGAGTGAGGTGTGAGTCCAGGGAGACAAGCAGGGCATGTGAAACCCTTCCTTTCACTCCAGTGTTGGTCACCATTGGGAAGCACGCAGGATGCTCAGCTCCATGGCAGGAAAGCCCTGTGCATGAAAGGGCAGGTCTTCTCAAGGGAAGGCTCGCTGTGGCCCAGAGCTACATGGGACAGGGTGATTCTGTATTTCTGGGACACAGTATCATGACACGCATTTTCCCACAGCCTTGAAGTTCATGGAGAACGTGGCTTCATCAGTAACAAAGAAGACATTTATCGCCTGTATACTCTTTTGTGTCATCTCTCAGTAGGCTGCTGGAGACAACATGTGTATAAGTATTGGATCTCCTTAAACCCCAAAATATATGAAGTAACAAATAATTCTGTGGCTTAACGTTGGTTTAGGGCGACTGTGTAACAGTTCTGACTCTGCTGATGCTAAATTATGGGTATAGGAACTATGGAACCTCCTCAAATATCTTTCATCATAAAACCATCTCTTCTTATTTTCCTGTTTCTTAGTAATTGCCAAAGACTCTCAAATGATGGCTTCACACGAAACAGTAGCTAAAGTTTAAGAGCCCTCTTGACATACTCACTGTGGTAAACACTGCACATAATTTCTAATTCTCACAATTCTACAAATCAGATACGAATGTCCCCATCTCACAGACGAGGGAAAAACTCAAAACGAACTGACTCAGGCTCAAGTGGCTCAGTGGCAGCGCTTGCAGGCAAACCATATCAAAAACTACACCCCTTCGTATATGTACCAAATCTCCTACCACCAATTAACACACAGCGGCGGGGTCAAAACTCAGGGAACTCAATACACTTTTCACCTTTAAGGTCCTCCAGATGCCGCTTCTAGCTGTTTTATAAAATCCCGGCTCACTGGTTTCTAACACTAGAAGAAAAGCCTGATTTTGCTATTGTTTGCACAGCAAGTCTGAAATGTTCACAGTGAGATGACAGAATAAATCTAAGATATAAGCAGAATAACTTTTCCAGTTAGACAGACATAATGGACATTGGGCTATTCTGAAGCATTAAGCAAATAAACCAAAATAAAATAACGTTGTTTAAGCCTTCTTTTACAAACAGGAAAGTTAAGACTGTAAGAAGGTGCAACAGTGCCACCTATGGCTAAAATGACCTTCCAGGTTATCGGGAATGATGCAACACAAAAATTGCCTGTAGGATCAGTAACGAGTATCAGATAAATAAACGCTTATGTAGCACATGCTGCACTTTGATTCGGGGGAAGGGAGGGATATTCAGTATTTAATCTGATATTGCTAATACTCCTGAATATAAACAGAAGACATAGGCTCATGGAAACTCATCTTAGAAGAGGAAAGAATCCAGTTCAGCCACTTCATTTTACAGGAGGGGAAACTGAGACATGGGATCTGTCCTCCTGGCAATCTGCAGCAAAGCTCTCCTATGCCTCATGTCTTGCACTGTAGCAAAAACCAACAGATCTGTACTAGGCCTATATTCATAAAATTCACGTTTGTATTTTTCCAACAGTAGGTTATCTAAGTATCTTGCAAAATACTAAAAGAGCCAGGATATCATACAATTTTGTTGCCATACCAAAACATTTATTTACATAATAAAACAGCATGAGCTTTATTCTCTCTATTAAAAAAGTGACATGTCAAATCAATGTTTTGATATTTTAAACCTGTTAAGAATGTAGAAAAAAATCAAAATTTTCTTTAATCACAAAATAGAGGAGCTTATTCCCTGAAAATGATCAATATGGATTTTACTAAACTTAATGGATCTGGTCAGAATCCCACGAATTTAAATGTCTGAGTGGATGGTTACACGGCAACATAAATTCTGATTTGTAACAATACATATTCTGTGTAAATAATCTTCAAGGTCATCTGATTAAGGCAATTTAACTAGTCCCTGTCTCACTAGAATGATACAGATTTCATTAAAACTTCATACTACACCAAAAAAAAAATGACTCCTTGTTACTTTAAACCATATTCAAATATATCATACAAATACATATTGAATATGTATCAGAAATAAGCGACACTCTTTAGTATTCAGAGTTGATCCTTCTAAAATATCTGTCATTGTGACAGCACACTTTTATTAAGCACCTCTTGGGTTCTTTGTATACAAGGCATCTACCTCTCACAGTCAGACAAATTAAACGATATTACTCAAATTTCACAAATGAGGAAATGTACTTAAGCCATGAAAATAACGTACATATTCATCAACAGGAAAGAAAAGAGTAAAGACTTTTCTTACAATATTCACTGACAATCTTTTCTTCCATATTAAAACTACATAAAACCAATTCAATCTTTGTAAGTATTTCTGTCAAAAAGGGCCACAAGAGAAAAACAAGCAACATCATTAGCAGTGGTTGGACTTTAAGAGCTCACTTCTCTTTTGCACTATAATTATTTTTAATGTTTTGTTTTTAGTGCTTACAGAGCACTAAAATAAAAAAACAACTTTTTATGTAATTACCTGAGAATTAAAAAATTGTGAAAATGAGCAATTTTAATTTCTGCCACTCTGTCTCAACTTCTCAATGGTGTCTCTCCTTTCAAGGCCTCATCAGTCTGAGATCACTAAACTCGGCCATTTATGGAGTCACAGGTGTTCGGGTAACCACTTAACGGGAGGCTGATAAGAGGAGCAATTAAGAATGCATTCTGTGCAGCCTGGGTTCCAGCACCGAGCTAGCCACAGCCTGCTGCGTGTAATTTGGGACAAGTTGCTCCATCTCTCAATCCCTCAGCTGCAAAAAAGGAGACACTGATACCTACAATCAAACACCTGCTATGAAGTAAAACATGAGGAAAGCATTTTAGCCTTAGGTAGGTGTCCACCCACAGCGAGTTTGGTCATTATGATGATGAGGATGCCTGTTAATAAATTAAGCTAGACCAAACAGGAGAAATCACCTTAAAGGAGAAACATTTTAAGTCAAAGAGCATTTCCTTTTGGATGAATTGCAGAATATTCTAATGATTTTTTAATAAACCAAATTTTGTCCATTAATTATAGATTTACAGGTTCATGGACAAGTCTCCAGAAAAAGAATTAGAGGCCTCTTACCTCTGTAAACTAAGAAAGTAAATTTAAAAAAAAATCACGGAGGAGATTATACCTCATTTGGGAGAGTATGTGCTTAGCATGCATGAGGCACTCAGTTCAGTCCCCATTAACTCCATTTAAAAACATTGTTTTTTTAAGAAATGGAAAATTAAAGCAAAAAGATGGAGGAATACAGAATTTTTTAGAGACTCATCTCAGATTTAAGATGGGGAAGAAACCATCCATTTCTCAGAAGAAATCTTGAGGACTATGTAAACTGGATCTGAGATGTCTTGTCCTTTAACATTATTCAAGAATTCATATTACCAAGTCTTAAAATTACCTGATAACGCACAGTGGTGATACTGATCATAACAGCTGCCATCATGGATCGAGCTCCGGCTAGGACTGCTCTGTTCTGACATCTCTGCCCCTCAGGCCTCACCAGGCTGAGAGCACTAAATTCGGTCATTCAAGAGCATCTTTTGTAAGTCCTCCATTTGTGCTTCTGACTCTCCCCTCACCAGCTCCTCTGAGGGAAGCACTGTTATCATCTTCCCCACTCACAGATAAGGCCACTGAGGCACAGAGACTAAACCCGTTCCAGGTCACATTGGCATTAAAGGACTTCTGTATTTCTGCTGTTTGCTTTTGACAAAGGAACCTGAGATATCAATTCAAGGTAGACTGTTAAATAATCAAGTCTGTCAGGTCTTCACCTCAAAGAGCAGATACTATAAATTCCTGATGTAGGATGAGGCTGCCGCCACAAACTGACTCAGCTTGAAATTAATATCCAAAATGAAGCAGCGGATACACGTAAATATTCACAATTGTCAAGTCTGCTCACGGGTCTGGGCCCTTCACTGCCTGAACGGGGGTGAAATCCCCACCCATGTCTGGGAGAGCAGTGTGGCTCTTCCCCGGCTCCCCCAGGCTTCACGGGGTATTTCCCCCCACAGACTGGCCTCAACGATTAAAAGATCTCAAGATTTTTACACCATGCAAATCTAAAAGACATTTCTGCAGATGGAACACTTTCTCAGGCTTAAATCTTTTTTGCCTACACTCAGCCAGGGGGAAAAAAGAAACATGACTCTACAAAGTCTCTGACCCGCACCACTCACAGGAGTAGAACGGCCAGAGCAGAAGATGGTTCTTCACATTGCAGGATGAGAAAAAAATAAAGATGCCCCGACAACAGGCACTTCCAGAGACAGTGCTCAGCAGTCTTCTGCACACTCACGGTTGTGCAGCCCTAATCACCTTCTATTTCCAGAACACTTCATCACCCCAAAAGAATCCCCCTGTCACTAGCAGTCACTCCCTAATCCCCCTCCAACCAGCTCCTTCCAAACATCACCTGCTCTCTGCCTCTGCATGTGCCTATTCTGGGCTTTTCATATCACTGAAATCAACAATATGTGGCCATTTGTGTCTGCTTCCTTTCAATTAACATGCTGTTATCAAGTCTTGTACATTTTGAAGTGGTATCAGCATCTCTTTCTTTTTTTTTTTTGAAAACTTTAAAGATTATTAGAAGGTGGTAAGTACTATCAAAAAGAGTAGAGTGGAGCATAAGTGATTGGGTTTCAAAGGGAAAAGTGTGGGTTGAACAGTCAAAGTGGACTTCCCAAAACAGGTGGCATTTTTCATTTTCCTCTTCTTTTTTGTCTTTTTTATTAACTCTTACGTGTGAATAATGTTCCACTACATGGAGATACTATATTCTGTTCATCCATTCAGCAGCTATTTATGGACGAGGCCAGAAAAATGAGTGTAAGAGGTGACTAGCATGGATGGCATTTAAGCAAAGGGCAAAATGTGCTTTCAAAAAAAGCCAACAAAGAGAGGCACAAGGAAATTCAGTGTGTTTCTGAGCAAAGTGCTTGCTTGCTTCGGCAGGACTACCGTGCAGGGCTGGGGTGGATATTGGCAGGAGTCACGGTGAGGGAGTCAACTAAGACTCCCCACTGCAAGCAGCTCAGCCAATCCTCCTCCCTCATCCTGTATTGTTAGAGAAATGTTTCTAGGTTACTCTTACTTCAAGTAATAGCAATTTAACTGCACATCTGATCATCTCCATCAGACCACATTATCTCCAAGCCACAGAAAATCATTCACTGACTGGAGCAGCTCCAGGACATAAAGGTGAATGATCAGGGAGTCCTGCCGCATTCCAGCCTGCAGGCACAAACCCCACATGTGCCCTGGTGATGTCCAGAAAATAAAATGCATGGAAATTTCTCACTGCTGGTACACGACATCTGCCCTCAAATTGCCCCAAAATCATGCTGGAAAGCACTACTCAACCCTCTCACTATAAAAAAACCAAAAAGCTAAGAAGGCAAATTTAGGCTCTTCCATTGAAAACCAGCAACCATCACTGCCAGTATCTGAGCAGGAATGCTCCTGACTTCGAAAACCACTGCGCAGATACTTTTCAAACGTGAAACTCATATATGTATTCCAAATAGATGATATTGCAGTAGGATTTTTCTTTTCAAAATTTCCAGTTGCAACATTAGCACAAGAAAATTTATGTTTAGGCTTTAAAAAAATCATTTATCCTCCACTTTCTTAGTTTTGAACTTATTATTATTTTATAAATGGAGTTATGCTGTGTATTATAAACCGTTTGATTTCTGAAAACAAGACCTTTATGACCTCACTTTTTCAGAGCAAACTTTAACGATTCTTTGAGAGGTGGGACCTGGGGCGCTCACTAACAGCTCTTTAAATACTGACAAGGATGTGCTATTAAGTAATGCAAAGGCTCTAACTCCACATTAGCTCAGAAAGCAAAGAAACTACACCAAAGACTTCCTTAAATATTTTATATATTCATATTCTTTTGAATATTAAAATTCTTAAAAGATGATTTTTTTTGAAAAAGACAACAGCTGTTTTAAATTTCCTCTCACCAAGAAAGCAATCTTTATCAAGGATAAAAACCCATATGGAAATCGAAATGACAGGACGTTTCTAGCTAAGTGAACATCCAGATCTGAACACAAACCTAAATCCAATCAGATCTCACTCGAACGAGCTCAACAAAGTCCTGGGCAACCCTGGAAATTAGCTCTTTTGTTCCAAATGTTGGCTGAGCTAAGATCATCAAACAAGGAAGGGAAAGAGAGAAGACGAAAGTCCACCTGGCAGCCTCCATCAGTTTTCTTCCAGCCACAAGGTGCCTCTAGGGCGGCCCCGCTAACAAGCCCCCCATAAAGAAAGCCGGCATCCACACTGCCCCTGCCGTCCCCAAGTAGCCCCGATGCCCATATTCCAGCCTGTGAATGGTCTTCTAATGATCCCCCAGTTGGTGGCACCCACCCCCTCATCCCCGCCACACACACAGAGCCACGGCAGCCTTCCCAAATCACACATTTGATTACATCAACCCCACTTCAAATGCTTCAGAGGCTCCCTGTTAGAGTTCTAGCCCCACCCCAGACCCTGCTTGCCCAGCCTCACCTCAGTACACAGGTTCCCAGTGACCTCAGGGGTCCCCTGACATGCTCCTACCTCTCACTTGCCTCCAGGCTCATTTTGACTGTTTCCCAAGGAAGCCTTCCCTCCCTCCAACCTCCATAATTTGTTCCTCTCTTCCTAGAGCTTTCTAGGCTAAGTCAACTTCTGACAATGCTAAGCTCTCAAGGAGCAAATACATTTTGCTTATTATCGTGGCTACACCCTCTCTCCCCTATACACATAGAAGTGCACGTGTTATGAATAAATAAATGACGGGTTGGATCTCAAAGGGACAGACATACCTGCTCTCGCCCATCCCGATCCTTCTGTCTGTAGAATATCAGAAGCAAAACCTGAAGTACCTTTCCTGAGGGTCACTTTCTGTTGACACCCTTCACTGCCTACTGTGTCAGTTCTAGTAAAATTCAACTTATTCCAAAGCCCTAAACCCCAGACTCTCTCCAGTGTCCTCCCCAGCAGGGGCTCCCTCCACCCTGGACTGCACAGGGCACTCTCCCCGGGTCCCCACGCCACAAGCCTCCAGGCCTCTGCCCGGGCTGCACCTGCGACCTGAGCCACATTCTTGACTCCTTCTCCTGGCTGACTCTTACTCTGTCCTCACAACTGAATTTAGAGCCCATTTCTTCCAGGAAGTCCTCTCTGATAATGTCCTTAAGTCTTGTCTGGGCTCTGTCTATAGCAGCAATATATGGAGACCAACTGGGTGCCTGCTCCTAATAAGACCACGAACCCTTGGGGGCCACGTGGGAAGGAGTGAGAGATTACAAGACGGGTGGGGGAATCAAAAAGCAAAAATCACAGCCCAAGTCCCAGATTCAAGGATACTTTCTCAGAAAAAAGTATAAACTATTTCACACGTGTCCAATTTGGCTACTATTTTTGTGGCTTGTGGACAGCAAGAACTTGGTGTTCTAGTCCAAAACCCAGGTTACATGCAAAGAAATGTATATATTCATATCCAAAGGAAACCAGAGCTGCTCAACAACAGTTTGCAGTTAGAACTGAAAGGAATTTTGATAAAGGCAATCTCTCTCTCTCTCTTCTTTCTTTTCTGGAATCATATAATTTTAGAAGTATTTGCGTGACTAACAGATGGCTACAGCCCGTGATTCTGCACTGGAGTGTTTGGGGCTGAGGAAGACCAGATTACATTCACTCTGTAAATGAAATCACACCAACAAACTGATAGGTGCCGTGGTGGTGGAGCTGATGTTCCAAAGCAGGCAACCTTATTCTGTAAGAGAACTCTAAATAGAAAGCAAGAAATGCAATGTCCTATACTGAATTTCATTTGCTATATGGGTCATTAACTGATAGTATATCTTGACTAATGGAACCCAAAAATAAATTGTCAACGTCGGTTTTCTTCATCTGACCGTTTTATGCTAACTTTGGATATTAAACACTCACTCCATACGGAAAGCTCAGGCTTACGCTGCAGCACAGTTACATCCCGCGGAAGAAAGCTGACCAAGGGAGAACTGGAGAGTTTCCGTTCAGAAGCTGCAAAGTCTGGTTTTGCACCTGTACATCATTTGCAACCACGTCATCTTCAAAGGAGTTAGACGTTACCTCTGTGGGGCGAAAAGCACTGCGTGCTTCAGAATCATCAAAGAACGCTGAGCTTTTGAAACAGTCCTGAGGCACTTAAATCATACTTTTTCTGAAAGGCTCCAAAACTGACCCACTTCACCATTCCAGGTATAACAGGGAAGTACTGGAAACAGTAGAGAGAACATGACCTTGAAGTCTGACAAGGCCCTGCTTGAATCCTGCTACAGCATTTACTAGCCTCTAAACAGACCAATTCCTTAACCCCTCTGAGAAGGCTTCCCAATCTTCAAAACGGGGCTGCCACCGCCCACTTTGGAGGCATGGATGTGAATGCAACACGCAAGTAGGTCGGCCGACTGGTACCTGACACGGGGCCTGGCTAGTTTCCCTCCGCTGCCCTTCTCCCCCTTTAAACTTGCACTGTTCCCCCGGTAACGATCAAGCCACCAGAACAGACTACCCGTATCTTCTGTGTATCCCTGGATACATGCCTTACCCTTAGGAGGCCAGAAAAACAACTGCCTCCTCCCAAGTCACTAACAATGTTCTTAAGAGTCTGGGTATTTTTAACACTATTTTTCAGGGAGACTACTCCAGAACTTTCCAAGCACCATTCTCCAGGTTGGCTTCCCTCCCTTTGCCCATCACTTCTCACCTCAGATCCTCTGTCTGACTGCCTTCTGTTCATGGGAAAGCGAGTCTGGTAAGGTGGGGACTCCCTAGGCCTCCCTCCCTCCCTCACAGGTGACTGTGACTACCTTCTCCCCACTCCCCACTCCAACTTCAGCTTCTGAGGACTCTACCCTCCCAGACCCTGCAGTCTCTGCACCTTCCCAAGACGCACATGTGGCCACGACCCTCCCTGCAGATTTCTTCCTGGCTGGCCCTGCCCACCCCCCGGACCCTTAAGGATAAATAGCATTGCTCAGAAAATGGCAAACGCCGCTAACTGACACACCAAAGCTGCATGGTCTGGGCTTTCCTCCAACCCAGGCACAGCCCTGCCCCCCCTCAGCCTCACTCTGCAGCCCTCGAGAAGATCTAATTCACATGCAAGGCTGTGAACACCAGCTAAGAATGACGACTCCCAACGTGTATCTCTAGTCCGGCTCCTTCACTTGAGCCCCAGTCTCATAGAGCCGAGTGCCTCTTTGAAGTCCTAACTTGGATGAAAAATGGCATCTTAAAAATACCTCATGTCCACCATTTACTCTGGAATTCGATTCCTGGCAGGTATCTCCCAGACTCCCCATTTTAGTAACAGCCCCAGCACCCACCTAGTTGTCTGAGGTCACATTCAATTTCCACTCTTCCCTCCCCCAGGCCCTGCCCTGTAATCAGTCCTGTTATTTATGGCAATAAGTCCATCTCAAGTGTGGTTCTGCAGGGAACATTGCCGGAACCCTACAAGCTCACAGCATGGTGCACTGAATAACAGTCCTCCGTAGGGTGCTCCCCGGCGGGGGAGGCATCTCCTGCCACTGGCCATCTCAGAAGGCACTGGATTCTCACACAGGAGGCCCAGGAGAAGGGAGTCAAGGTTCTCCCGTGGTCTGAGCTTTGAAGGGCCCGAGGTCTGGGGGAGCTCCTAATTAGCAGACACACTTGAAAGTGAGCAGATGAGGATGAGGGAACCCAGGCAAGGCTATTCTCACTCCAACTCCTGGGCTCACGGGAGCCACGGGAAAGGCCTGTGTCCAGGGTACAGCCCGGCCATCACAGATCCCAGCCTGCAATTGCCAACCCGGACAGCCTAGACTCCATCTACTTGCGACACTTACTTCTGTTCTGTTCACCACCCAGAATGTGATGGACTCATTCAGATATTCTGGCCTGTCTCAAGTGAGACAAATTCAGTGAAAAATGAAGTGTCCACATTTGGACCAGAGCATGAAAGGAGAAACAAGGCCTCATGGTCAGCATGATGGTGGTGGCCACACCCTTCCACCGGGTGAGATGAACCATGGTGAGGGCGAGAATCCAAGGTCCTAGGTCGGCCAAATCATCTTCCTTCACGGTTGTCTGGGGTGTTGGAGACTGACTACCACAAACTAATGACACGGCCGTCAATGGTGAACGTCAGCTGCAACAGAAACGGATTCAGCTATTTACTACCAACATGGGTTAAAAGTAAATCCCTGGGTAGGGAGGTCTGCACGGCTGCTGAGTCAAACCACAGACCCAGCTCTGAATGCCCACTGGCTGAAGCAGAGAGGAAGCTATGGCCCTTTTAGCTGTCCCTGTGTCCAACAGATCCAGGTGAGCCAGCTACTTAGGAGAAGGCCATGTTGTCCTGATACTCAGAAAAACCAGCCTCGTAAAGGGAACAAAAGAGTGGCATGGATTTTAGACCCAATTCGGCCCCTTTATGAAGGCAAAGTAAAGTAAATGGCACGGGGAAGTTGAATGCAAAAAAAAAAAAATTAAAGAACCAAACGGTGACTGCTTCCTCCAACAGCGTCCCCTGCAGATGCTCACCCCCAAGCCGGCCACTTCCTCACCAGTGACCGCCGGCCAGGAAGCGCCGTCACGCACGTCACACAGCGACAGCCAGGAACCGCGTGCCGAGCACGTTTGTATAAAAGCAGGAATCGTGCAAGTTGCCGCAGAATTTGACTTTACAAGTTTAAATACTCCATGAAAAGAATCCCTCAGCAGCTGCCTAAATCAATTCGCATCTCACTTCTTCAAAACAATGAAACAAATTTAATAAGGGCGCATTTGTCACCAAATAAAAGGAGGACCAAACAGGTTCCTCAAAGCAAGGATTTTAACAGGTATAAAACACCAGTGGGTAATGTGCAAACAAAGTAAATATTCCAAAAATTAAGAAAATAAAAAATGACGAGGATAATACATGGATCAAGACAGCTGTTAAGTTTTTGCTTTTTAAAACGATTGAGACAGCACGGATGGCAGTCTGGCTATTTCCAATGCAGGATGTGCACAGCCCGCATTTTCAGATGCAACAACATGCTCACTGGGCAGTACAAGTGAAAAAGGAATAAAGAAAAAGGAAAAGATGAAGAAGAGAAAATGAGAAATACACAAGAACAAAAATGATTTTGACAGCATGTACAAGAATTTATGTGAGTGTGTGAGGCCAGGGACGCGGGGACGGTGAGACCCACCCTCACCTCCTGCTCCAGGGAAGGCAGGGGCCTGAGGGGAGCGGTGCTGCCGGACGACCCCAACGTGGTCAGCGCCCCTAACCCAAATTCCACCTACAAGCGTCTAGGCAGATTTTGAGCTACAAATTGTGGTCGCATTTCATTCTGGACCGTTTTACTCACTTCCACCAAGAGTAGCAGGAGAGAATTAGGCTCTGCTCCTGCACCAAAGCATTGTTTAAAAAACTAATGACTGTGGAATACTAAAAGCAACAATGGGGTAAAAGTGACTGCAGGAGAATGTGCTTGACCCGAGCTCACTGGCCGTGTTATCTCACTGACGTTCAGATGCTGGCTGAGCTCTTATGGTACCAGGACAGACAGACCCACAAGGAGGGAGATGTAATGCGCTGCTGTAT
Organism: Vicugna pacos; assembly: GCF_048564905.1. NCBI lineage: Eukaryota > Metazoa > Chordata > Mammalia > Artiodactyla > Camelidae > Vicugna > Vicugna pacos. Next base: position 6,998,864 of record NW_027328742.1, read on the forward strand.
TTTGATGCCGGGAGCCATGCCTGGTACATGAGGTTCTGGTAATCAATGGTGACAGTGTCAAACACTGTGGGCTAAGTACACATTCGGCTACTCCGCCAAGTCCCAAGGGCAGTCTTCAAAAGACAAAAACAAGCTGGCATTCTTTGGTGGCTCTGCAGACTCAGAGACAAGCATTTGTTGAGTAAAAATGTCACCAGTGACTCCCATGACAAAAGAGGAGGCAGTGGCGTGGGGGCTGGGGCAGGGCTCAAGGCTTCCACTGCTCACTCACCAGTCTGTCCAGGGGGAGAAGGTGGTCCCTGCTTACGTTGCACCGATACATCTACCTTGACTAATGCCTGGGGCCTCAGCAGGTGTTGACAGGTGAGGTGAACAGAGCCAGACTCGGTGTAGCACGGTGCTGGGAGCTATGCCCTCAGCAGTGCCCAGGCTCCTAAATATACCAGCACATCCCCAAGAAGCAGAAGGGGAGTGCGGGCATGTAGATCACAGGGCCCTGTGAGGACAAGCACAGATCATGGCCACGACAAGCCTCTCCCCTTCCTTAAGCCATACAGGTATATCTGGGAGGAACAGAAAATTCATCCAGAGACCGCTAGGTGGGCTCTCGCAGGTGGGACTGGGGTCCACTTCTCTTCTCACTCACAGGGCTGGTCTAGACATTCTTTTTATCAATTCTCTAGCATCTTCTCCTCCAACTTACCAACAACCAGAAAGTAGGATCTGATCTTAGGTAAGTTCAAGAATCACAGAGCACTGCCTTCACGGCGGGCCCAGCAGCATGTGCCAGGTTCTCCGACCGTCACCTCTGGGACCACCATGAGCCCTCTCCAGACTCAAGGACAGAGGCTGTAGGACGGGGGGACACAGCTTCCCTCACTCTCCCCAGCAAAGGGGGACCACTTCTCGGCAAAGACATCTCACCCTCTTCTGCCCGAGGGACAGCACGATAGATACACCAGGAAACAGAGCAGAAGTTGGGGGGGTAGGCAGCCCAAAAGAGCTCGTCTGTACTTCCGAGGCAAAGTGGGGCCTTTGACTTAATCACAGGGACAAAGTGAGAATGAACATTTCCCTGCTCTGTCCCATACACCGTGATACGCCTTTCCCTGCATAAGGAGTTCATTCGGAAGTCCCTGGCGGTGTTTCTGATGTCCTAACTTGGCATGGTGGCTGTCGGGCAAGAAGAGAGGGCCTGAGCCGAACAGGTGCTGGGCCTGGGAGGCAGGAGACACCGGCTCCAGCCCCAGCTCAACCAGCGCCTCGTTCCGCCTCTCGGGGTTAAGCATCTCATCCAAAAGCAAAGGGATGAGACTGTCCCAGGACAGGCTGCCCAACAGAAATGAAATGAGAGCCATGTAAAAAAAGTTTCCCAGTTGCCACGTTTAAAATAGTAAACAAAGAAACAAACCAACAAACAAAAAACAAATACTAGAAACTGATTTTAAGAACAGATCTTACTTAATCAACTGTATGTAAAATACTATCATTTTGACATGTAATCAATGTAGGAAGTAAAGAGATAGTTCATATACTTTTGCTAGACAAGCCTCAGCGTCTGATGTGCATTTGACCTACAGCATATCTCAGCTCAGTCCAGCCTCCTACCCAGTGCTCCTAGCATCAGTGGCTTTGGCTAATTTATTGGACAGCAACTCCAGGGTTCCCACCATGGTCCTGGCTGTAAAGCGGGAGTAAGTGTCCACACTAACCCTAAAAGGATCTCTCTGAAACAAAGGCGGATTCACTTTGAAATGTCTGTAAACCAGGGGGTTGCACCTCCCTCCCCCCTTGGCTACAAGACAGACTTCTTCCTTGCTGATCCCTTTCTGGATGTAGGGAAGAAATCCGGCACACAGCCAGGGTGGGCTGGCCTCCAGGTAAACTTACCTGCTGTCTGTGTCCAGTCCCATGAAGTCCTCCTTCTCAAACAGGATGCAGAGGAGGGGAATCTTGCCCCAAAATTCTTGGGGCCACCATCCAGCCACTTGGACTTGAGCAAGATGAAGAGTGACTCAGTGAAGTCCTCGATCCTCTTCTCCACCACCCTGCAGTCCTCGTAGTTTGAAGTACACGTCGGTGAACGGCTGCTCGGCTACCTCCCCATGCAGCACAAAGACAAAGAGCTGAGAGTCATTAAGCGCGGTGCCATACAGCCCCTCTGCACGTGCAGCTTCTCCAAGGCCTTGGCAGAGAGACAGTTGGTAATGGTGACAAGGCCCACGACTTTGCGGTGTGTCTGGAAGACGCTCCACCCATTCTCGGGCACATAGTGGTGCCTGTAGTGGATACAGAATGTCCACTGGGAGCCGCATGTTCTGATATGGCTCACCGAGGTGAGTAGCTGATAGATGCAAAAGAAATTCTCCTCTGAGATGATCTCCATTGGTTGGACCACAACGGGAAGTGTCTGGTTGTCCTCAGCACACTGCACGTAGTCAGGGATGCTCATGTTGCTGGCCCTGCCGAGAGGGGTGAGGAGATCGAGGTATATAATCTGCTGTGTGCTATGGGCCCATCTGGGTTGCGGTGACCTGGTGTGTACCAGCCAGAAGGCAAGGGAAGCCAAAGCAAATCCGGGGGTACAGTTTGTCCTCAGAGTCTGCACATGGCTAATGTATCTCGGATCAGATTACCCAGCTTTTGGTCTAGGCTTCCTGCCTCTGCAGAGAAGGGTCATTTCTTATTTTCTATTTCCAAGCACCTAGCAAGGCCCTGATGCAAAGTCACTGCTCAAAAATGCTGAATTAAAAATGAACAAAGAAAATGCTTTTCCCAAACCCCTTCAACAGAATATAAAGAAAAGGACCACAGTAGGATTAAAAGATCTGGATTTCTATCCAAATTATTTGAACCCCTAAGCTTCATAATAATGGATAAGAAAATTGCCTAGGGGAAGAGGATACAGTTCAGTGGTACAGCACATGTTTACCATGTACGAGGTCCTGGGTTCAAAACCCAGTACCTCATTTTAAAAAATGAAACAAATAAATACACCTAATTACCCTCCTGAAAAAGTATTTTTTAATTCAAAAGTCAAAAAACACCTTGCAATTGACACAACATTGTAAACTTGACTATACTTCAATTAAAAAAAAATCCTTGCCTTACAAGAATATATCTGAATTACGGATGTTTGCAAATGTAAAATGTCTAGGGTACCACCTGCATAAAAAGAGGTGACTGTACAATTGTACTGTCCCTCCTTAATGAGCTATACTTCCTTTGGGGGAGTTATAACCTCTCAGAGCTAATTTTCTCAGATTAAAAAATACAAACTTTGCCTGATTCTCAGTAGTGATGAATAATCAGATAAGCCAAAGAAAGCATATGACCCACAGAGTTTACTCAATAAATGTTTGTTGAATGAATGAATAAACAAGCAAGTGAATGCTGCTCCCTGCCACAGACCATCATAATGGTACTGCCTGGAAATCCCAAGCCCACGTTCACCCGACTCTGCACTAACAAAGTGGGTGACCTGGGCAGGCCTGTGTGCTTCTCTAAGCCCCAGTTTAATCATGAATAGAAATGAGGGCAATAACACAAACCTCAAATTGTTAGTGAGTCAGTAATGAATTGTACCTCACCACTGCAAGATGGATCCATGAAGGAAAACTGGACAAAAGGATCCATAAGCCCTCTCCATATAATCTCTTACTACCACATGGGAATCAACATTACATCTCAAAATAAAAAGTCTAATTTTTTTAAAGAGGTTATTGAGGTTAGGTGAGCTCACTGTCTCAAATTAGGAACACACAGTACAAATAGGTCAATGCCCAGCCCATGAGATACACTCAGTTATCATTCCCACTGAACCCACTGGTACCTCCAACTTCAGAGCAAGAGGATGGGTCCTCGTGGCAACAGGCCACAGCACCTGAAGCTAACAAAGCTAATGGTGTCCATTTCAAAGAGCCCCTGAAACCACCCTTGTTCTAATTTTCTATTTGTAATTTTTTTTTCCTTTTCATTAAATAGAAACTCCAAATTCCATAGAATTCTTACCAGATATCATGATGGCAGCCCTTCAAAGCCTGACCAAAGAGATCATGATGGCAGAACTTCTTGGTGAAACAATAAAATGAAAAGCTATTTCCACAAGACCTCTGAGTAAATCTACAAGGGAACTTCATCCTGGACTGAGGAAGAGGACTGGGGAAGAGGGGGTAATCTGGGGCATAGAGAACTATGGGCCACCTGTCCCACGATGGGCTTTGGACTCACCCTCACCCTCCAGGAACTTAAAATACACACAGACAGTCTGCTATGGACAAGATTTTTTTTAAACAAATCCCTGAATCCCTAGCAGGTCTTGTTTCTACCGAGACACAAATGGCTTATGTGTATAATGTTTCAGAAAAGCCTTAAAATATTATCACCCCAACTTGACACATCAAGAAACTGAGGTATAGAAGTTTATCACATTCTACAAGATTAGAGAGAGGCCACGTCAGTCACCATATTTAAATCCAAGCCCCTGCTCCAGTGCTCACACTAGAAAGTGAGACATAATGCCCCTTTCCTGCCCTCTTCCTGCAATCAATCTCTGAAGAGTCTTTTCTGTTTCACCTGGGATCACAATCACATTCATTTTCCACAAAGAGCTATGTCACTCCTTGGAGGACTTATCAAAATCTAAAGGGTTGGGCTGAGAGGAGAGATTTGCATTTTCTGTTTCTCAAAGGAAACATGGCTTTAAAAGAAACTGAAAAGTACTTATCAAGTCTAAGCCCTCATTGTGCAGAGAAAGAACTGGAGGCTCAGATGAGAAGAGGAAAGGGTCTTATTAACAAATATTGCCTCAGCGCAGCACCAAGCCAGCCCTGGGCCCTTCTGGGGGAGGATCTGGGAGGCCCATGAGAATGAGTGTAATAAAACAGAAAGAGAAGAAGCATACAAGGCCCTGTCTCTACACCACCATACCATGAATTTCCACCAAATTACCCAGTATGGGTGCAGCCAATATTAAGGTTGTCTAAAAAGGTTATAGAACCCTGGAATTCTCAACCATAGTTGAAATTCCAAAATTTACTGTGCCTTTTTCCCAGTTCAAGCATCAATTCAGTGGGCACTCTGTACCAGGGACTACAGAGGCCTGAATTTCTCCCAAATACAGATCTCTATTACCACGTGTGCAAACCACATAAAGGCCACCAGAATAAAAGCACCCACAGATAAGATGAAATTACTGAAACTGAAAGCAGCCAAAGAGCATATATTACTAGGAAAAACGGTGCTCCTAGAAATGGACTCATGAACATAGAAAGTAAACTGTGTTTAGCAGGCAGGAAAGGGGGGATTAACAGATACAAATTAGTAAATATAAAATAAATGAGAAGGACCTGCTGTATAACACAGGGAACTATATTCAATTTCTTGTAATGAGTTATACTAAAAACAATCTAAAACATATATATACATATGCATATGTTTATAACTGAATCTCTTCTGTACACCTGAATCTAATATTGTAAATTGACTACACTTAAATAAAAAATAATTAAAAAAAAAAGTAAAAATAAAAACAACGCCATTAAGAAAAAATAAAAGAACACTCTAATCCCCTTAACTGTAGGTGGTAGAGAATTCTGGTTGCAAGCACCAAGTCCACTAGATCACTTCAGCACTGGCTGTCACTCTTTCTGACCATCAGAGAGTCACTTGCTTCACTGAGGTTTCTTTTCTCTTCTGTGAAAGGCTACAGCTGCAACTAACGATGTATAGAATCTCATCATTCACAAGCCCAACAAGTAGTGAGGACTTCCCATGGGCCAGGCAATGGACAGATGAAAAGATAGGGTCCCAGATATATTCATGGATAGAAGAAGTTTATGCCATAAAGACATTAATTCTTCCAGTTTTGATAGACAGATTCATTGCAATTCTGATTAGAATTCCTACCAGATTTTTCTTGGAATGTAACAAGTTAATTTATGATCAGGAATAGCCAAGAAATTTCTTTAGAACCACCACTGGGGAGGGGTGGATAGGTCATTAATTTCCACTGGTCTTTCTGAAGTGATGAAAACGTTCTGGAATAATAATGGTTGCACCACTGTGAATATGCTAAAAGCTGCTGAATTGTACCATTTAAATGGATGGAATTCATGGTGTGTGAACTATATCACAATAACACTGTTACATGAAGAAATATTTCTTGACAATTATTTTTCTGTTTATACCACTAGTCTATCACACAATTTAAGAAAAACAAAAAACCAAAACAAACCAAACTGTGCCAGGAGCTCTTTAGGACTGCAATATCCCTGGGTCTCCAAGGCCTCTGGTGGTGCTGTTCCTCTTAACACACACTAGCTGGGCTGGGCAAGCTAGGGACTGTAACTATCTTTTTAAAATCGAGGATCACTCCTTTCACCCTGGGAGAGGGAAGGAAGGAGGATGTCACAGCCTCATGCCTTAAGCTCATTTTTAACAGAACCAAGCCCTGCTTTCACCACTGTAATCACTCTCACTATAAAAACACGTGACATCAACAAGCACAGCCATGATAACACCTGAAAGTGTTAAAAGTACTTACCTGCAGCAGAAAAACTGAGGGAGGAGACAGAAGCTCGCTCAGCACTGAGGCTCCCTTTTCCCGACTCCAACTGGAGAAGCAGGGCGTTACAGCCAGAGGTTCTCAGCTCAGGGAGCAGTGCCCAGGCCACTGAGCTGGTCCTCCGGGAGTGGGAAAGGGAGAGGAGGGCTGCCCCGGGGGGGAGGGAAAGGGGAGGGACGCGGGCTGCAGCCCTGCTCGGAGGCCAGCCCCAGCCCCAGCCCCAGCCGCCCGCCCCGTCCGGGTCCACAGTCCCCGCCCGCCCGGACACAGCCCTCCCAGGGGCGTGATCGGGCCTGCGGCCGAGGAGAGGAAGCCAGGGAGGAGAGGACTCGCGGGCGGGAGAGGGGAAGGGGACGCCAGCCGCGGACTGAGGGGATCCCGGCTGGGTGAGAGGTGGCAGGTGCACACCTGGCCCTTGGCAGCTGTGGCCGGGGCGCCAGGGCAGGTGGCGCGGGTAGAGGGGTCTGGCCTGAGCAATTCATCTGAACACGGGCTGACTGGCGCCCTTGGGGACTGTGACAGGCGGACCGCCCTCCCGCAGCCGCCTGATCCCTTTCACGGGAGCCCCCCACCTTGCACTTCCACAGCCAGAGGCCCCGGCCCCAGACAGGAACCAAAGGCCTAACGGGCGACAGAGTTGAGAAACCTTTGGGCCCGATCCCCAGCTAGGATATGGAGCTTCCAACCAGCGGACCACTTGGCACTGACTGCGCGTGCGCAGGAGGGCCATCGATCCTCTCTGGGTACTGTGAGAGAAGGTGGGACAGGGAGGGAGAGAGAAGATGGGAGCGGGTGGAGAGGACGGGAAAATTGGAGAGATACAGATGGACACGATGAGCAGAGAGTAGGGAGGGATCTGGAGAGGGGAGGGTCTTAGCGGAGTTGGAGAGAAAAAGCTTTACCTCTGGGGCACCCCTAGGCTGCAGACCTGCCTCTGTACCATTCTGTAACCCTTCAAGTCCCGCAGCTCGTTTTACCTCCCTGATCCAGCCCTCCATCAGATGCTTCTGCAGAAACCCTATGGGGATAACACCCATTGCCCCCACGCGGACCTGGGTTTTCTCTTGCTCTGAGAACCAAGCACCCGCAGGTGTTGTCGCTCAGAACTACCTTGGGAAAGGTACACAATCCCCTTTTACACGCTGGGAAACAGGCAGGCAGGATCACTGCCTTAGCTCCACTGTCCCAGGTGTTGGGCTGGCGGGGAGCGGGATGGTACAAGATCAGAGCCCCAGACAGAGCAGACTGCCTGAGTGTTGGTGCATAGTCCCCATCCCTCCTGGGTAAACCATACCCAACACTAGTGGAAACATCAAGGGCTCACAGTAGTTCCCTGGGTGTGGGAGAGCTGTCCTCATGTGAAGGAAAAGTCCAGCTGGGCTAACAAGCTAAGTCACAAATCTAAGTGTGATTAGTGTCGGTTTAATGATCTAAATTCTGCTGGGCTATCTCATATATCTGAAGTTTAGTGTCAGTTTATTGGGCTAACAACCTAACTCGTAATTCCAAGCTCAACAAGTGTCAGTAATGTGATCTACTACAAATTGATAAGCTCCAGTGTACTGATTCCTTGCTTTTTGTTCTTTGAGCCTTATTGGCTAATTCCCCCTTACTTGTAATTAAGCCTCTAAAACCTCATGTGGACGTCTTGAAGGTGCTCAGAACTTCGGAGCAGGAGCCCCTCTGAGCCCACCGGCATAATACTTCTGAGTACACCAACACCCCGATTGGTGCTTTTCTTGGCTGGCCTGTTTCCATAACACTCAGCTCCAGTGCCCAGCTTTCTAGGTAGATAGGAGTGTTACCAAGTCGAAATTCTTTCTCCTCAGTGCAGGGCAGGACAATAAGTTGGGAGACCAGATGTTGGGGCATGGAATAGCAAGTTTCTGTAGACCTAGATGGCAAACTAATGTCCTGGAAAACCATCTCCCCAAGTCACAATTCAGGCTCCTTTCCTATGTGCTTGGTTGTTGCAAACTTCTTAGTGTAGGAATTCCTTCTTGTTAGAATCCTTTGTTCTTGCAGCTATCTGCGTGGGTCAGATCCCTGCAAACCTCCAACAAAACAAACGTTATTTTCTATTCTGTAATTTGCTATCTTTAAATGAATGAAAAAGTGTTAAATATCCTTAAAGGTCAGAGGCTTCAGAATAGGCTCTCCTGTATATTTCAGGCTCCAGGCAACATTGATTACAAGCAAGATGAAGCCTAGGAGACAGAGCATAGGGTTAAATTCAAAGGAACAGATCTAATATGGAGTCAGATTTGTTCTGTTCTATTACCCGGCCAGAAGCCACTTGAGGATTTAAATCCGTTTAAGTTAAAAATAACTAAAATTTTAAAGGAATTTACATACATATGTGGGAATGTGCAAAGCATATCTGGAACAGCACCCAAAGGATAGCAAACAGTGGCATCTCCAGAGAGGGCTGAAAGAACAGAAGATGAGGGAAAACTTCTTTCACTTGTGTATTTTTGTGCTCTGTTTGAGTTTTTTTTTTAACCATTTGCTTGTATTTCTTTTTCAGTTAAAAAAAATGTGTAATGGAACAAAGGAGTAACTAGCATAGCAAATACAGCAGCCATGGAATCACTGAGTCATCACTTTTGATTTAAGCCAGAAAGCATTTATTGACTCTCTCCAATGTGCAGTCGTGTTTTAAGAATTCTTTTAATATAATTATTATTATTATTATTATTATTATTATTATTATTATTATTATTATTACTACTACTACTGCTACTACTATTAATATTACTATTATTACTATTATTTTATGAAATAATAACACGGTTTATCTCACCCCTGCCCATGGCTGGTGGAAAACCAACTGAGTTTTTCTTGAGTTGTTTTCCAAGGAGTAGAGATGAGTTTATAAACAGAACACATCTTCAGGGTAAAACAGGCAGAGTGCTTTTCCAGCAGGCCAGACATCTATGAAGGGTTTTCAACAGAGGCACCCAGAAGCTGAGAGAGAAAGCCTCCAGGACACTACAAAAAGCTGCCCAAACTGCCTTCTCCATGGCACTACTGAAATAGGAAAGAACAAATCTGACTCCATATTTGATCTGTACCTTTGACTTTAACAAAGCCAAGTTAATATGCTCCGGTCCTTTCATGGGTTATGATGTCACAGAGGAGATGGACAGGCCAATAAGGAACCACTCTGCCGTGATTACAGAGCCGGAGAAAGGGATGGGCTGCAAGATGTATGACGCAGCCGCAACTGTGCCCGTGCTTCTAGGCAGGTATCCAAAATCGCCTCGACAATGTGTCAAACACTTGTGCCCACGTCCTCATCAACAGACATGTATTGAAGGCAAATGGAACCATATAAAAGGCCAATACCCTTGCTGGGTACACCGTCCAAATAACAAAGTCTCAGTTTGACAACTGGCCATCTCGGTTCCCTGGGATTCATTCTTGAAGAACCTTAAAAACCACTCCTCTGTCCTGAAGAAGTACTGCATATTTGTCCTATCTTTGGCTCAGGGATGGAACACGTTCAAGTGAACTTTAATGTCTGCACAGATTTGACTGTCTTTCTCCAGGTTCACTTGTCCATTCCAAAGAGGCCTGAGCTAACTCCATCCTCCGTAAGATCTATTCCCTCCAGGGACAGCTCATTGAGCCTGCAATTAAAAGCCAAGTGAACAAGACTGTCCTCAGCTAAAAAGTTCACCCACCCTTCACTGTTTTCTTAATCTCCTCTCCTGGCTAATTGCAACAGACTAACACCTCCCTCCACCAAGATACCCAACTATGTCATTTTGTCTCCCCAAAGAGAAAGTAAGGTCCATAAAAGAGGAGAAAACTACATAGTCACCTCTGAATTCTTAGCATATAGTAATGTCAATAAATAGAACTCAGATTATTGCTACTTTCCTTTAAAACCATTCTGGATATTTGAATGAGACCTTGGAAGAGAGGTGTTTGCTGTCCAGTATCTTGATCCACAAGACTCTGGAGGCCTTTTTCGGAATAGCTGTTCACTGATTCATTCAAAACACAACTTATCAATCAAGGAGTAGCTGTGGTTTTCTGCCAGGAGTTTGTGGTCACTCTCATGCCAGAACAGCTTTAAACTATATCCTTACTTTGGATTTGTTATTTTTCCCCTCTTCCAAAAAATTGACTTTCCTTACTTTCTTGTCTTGAGGAATTTTTTTTTTCCTCTTTCACCCTTTAGTAAACCAAGATTCTCAGGATGGGCTAGGCCCATTATATGATCACCCATCCAACTCCTAGTGTGAGAGACCTGGGGCTAAACTCCTGCCCTCCTGTCAAGGCAACTGAAAATCAGTTCAGGAGCCAACCAGCACACCACGGATTCTAATGCTCACTTATCTCCCAGAATCCCTGTTTTCTCGTTTGTCTTGGCTTCTGAGGATTTCCCCTTTCTTGACAATTAGTTGTGCAGCTTGAAAGATGAGGAAGGAAGGTTTTATTTCTCAATCAGCATTTTAAGAAACTTGTCTAATGAAGGTTTCCAAGAGGTTCTACAACCCTCCATTGCCGAGATAGAAAACACACTAGACATTTTCTAAATTTAGCTCTCATGTGCATTTTTTCTTTGCTTTTTTTTCTTAACTGCTAACAGACATTATTTAATTAAAAAAATATAAGGCCCCAAAAAGGATAGAACACTGAAGGGGCAAACAATATTAAAGGGCAAAGACAGAAAAATGACAACTACTCTACAAAGTTAATATAATACATACACTATGTATCAGATCAGCACTTCTCAGTAACAGCTAATTGAAACATGACCATGAGGTAAAATTTCTCTCCTGTCAGGACATGGCCAACAGAAAATACAATTAAACCAACACACTAATATCCTAAATCTGGCAAGGTACCGAAGGCTACAAGCTAAATGTGTCTTCTTCTGGAAAAGAAGGAGACACACCAGCTCTTCTCTGTGGAGCCGGAGCCCACGGGAGGACGGTGAAGTGAGCTCTGTAAGTACCCAATTAGCAAAGTGAGTGATGAATAAATAGACGTGAGCTTTGTTGACAGTGATGATACTACTATTCATTTGTCCTTTAAAGTATGACTTCACTTTCAGTGATCAATAATTCGGCGTCCTCAGGAGTTGAGATTTTAGGAAAATGCACAGCCTGGGCCCAGACTTCCTCTTTAAGCTCGTGACTCTGCGTAGATATCTCAAGGGCACTCCCAACTCAACCTGCAAAGAGCTGACTTCACGGTGCTCCTCCCATAGCCGTCCTGCCCAGGGCTCCTGGTCGGAGGGTAAGGTCTCCCTGCGTCTCCCAACTCAGGCCCATTACTCACAGATGTGAATGGACCCCTCCTTCAGGGACCAGATATCCTCAGTCACAGAGTACCACCACCCTCAACTGACCTACCAGATACTCACTGGCACTCACTCAGCACTGACTCTGTGCTGGAGACCACACTGCACACTGCACAGTGTATCTCTCTGGATCTCCACAACAGTCCTGGGAATTGGGTACATCACTGCTTCAATTGATTAGATAAATTGTTTCAATTCCTTGCGTGTGTCATTCAAACTGACACGGCTACTAAGCCACAAGCCTGGGCCTGAAAACCACTTGAAAATTGAACACTGCTACACCTCGCAGCCACCCTACTCTGACTCATCACATCACCTCCTGCCAAGCCTTCTTAACTTTTCCAAGCATTCTACAAGACAAATGTGAACTACGAGAGCACCCTACTCTCCTACTTAAAATCTGTCAAGGATGGTGCACTGCCCTTAGGAGAAAGCCCCACCGGGCTTGAGCACAGCCTAAGACCCCAGCGTCCGCGTTCCCTGCGTGGCTGCGCTGCCTCACCCACCACGCAGCTCTACACGTGCCGTGTCCAGGACAGGGATGCTGACTCCGCACAACCCAGGGCTTGTCTCACTCGAACAATGATCACATTCTTCAGTTTCATCTTCATTACTGACTCTCACAAAAATGTTTTCTCATGATGAATCAATATCTTTTTCCTTACAATTTCCCATCATTGATAATGAGCTCCCCCCAAAAGAGAGAAGACCTAATTCTGTCTCCTTATCTGTAAAGTGAGAATAACAAGGAAATATATGAGGTTTTAAGAGAAATAATATTCATGTGAGGCTGAGGGACAATTCCATCATACAGTAAGCACTCAATGTGTGCTTAATTAATATTAGTAAGAATATATTGCATTCTAGCAACCTTCAATCAATGTTTTATGACTTTGTCCAACAGACTACTGACAAACTGTTGGACAAACCACTTTGAGCAGATCAGCACTAGCGTACTGGGAGAGGTAAGCGCTGACTCCAGTTACAGCTTCAGCCACCCAGCACTACGGGGCGGGGGCAGTTTGCTCAAACTCTTACATGTTGCTTGAGCATTTAGTCCTCGTTATAGAATAAAGACAGGTGTACTTTAGTCAAATCTCCTGAAACATAAATCTTCAAAGATTGATGCAAATTAGGTTTCAAGTACAACACTCTCACTAGAATTTATTTGAAAATTATAGTCTTAGCTACTCCGCACATCAAAAGGGCATAATCTTAATGTATCTGACTAAATACACTGAAAGGGTTGTTTAAAAGAAATTAAGAAGAAGCCATTCTGAATAAGCTCTCAGTATCATCTGCACAAAGCCCCACCCATGGGTCTCCTTTTTCACTTCCACATAGGTGTTTTCAAGTAGCTTACCTTGGGTCTTGGTTTCTTATAACACGGGGCGGGGAATAGTTGTGGATAGATTTATGTAGCAAATATATACCTAGGGTATTTGCTGTGAAGGAATTCTAGAAATAAGAAGATTGATATATAGTACCACCCATAAGAAACTCAGCCTTTCCATTTACAACAGCATTAAGAATAAAGTGAGAGATACATTTAACAAAAATTTACAAGATTTGTACATTGAACTTTTTGAAGTATCACCAAAATAAATTTTAAAAGATCTACATATATGGAAGACATTCCATTTTCATGGAATGATTGACAATATTATTAAAAATGTTAAGACTCCTCAAAGTGATCTATATATTCAGTGGAATCCCTATCAAAATTCCAGCTAACTTCATTGCAAAAATTGAAAAACTGATCCCTAAATTCATATGGACGTGCAAGGGGCCCAGGACAGCAAAAACAACCTTGAAAAAGAAGAGTAAAGTTGGAGGACTCACTTTAAAGTGTACCAAAATGCTATAGCACTAAGTCAGTATGAAACTGGCATAAGTTTGGATAAATAAATTTAAGAGACACAATAAAAACCCACGGGGAAAACTTTCATTTACAGACAGTTTTCCACCTGGGGGCCAAAAACACTCCATTGAAAGAATAGTCTATTCAACAAATGGTGCAGGGACAGCTGGGTATCTGCAGGCAAAAGAATCAATCTGGAATCTGAACACCCATATTTTATATAACAAATAAAATTAATTCAAAATAGATCACAGACAGAAATGTAAAAATTAAACTTATAAACTTTCTAAAAGAAGACACAGTATAAATCTTTGTGGGCCTAGGATAGGCTTTGGTTTCCTGGATACAATACCAAGAGCACAAGTGATAGAAGAAAAAAGCAGATAAACTGGACTTCATCAAAATTAAAATTTTTTATTACAAAGGACATCATCAAGAAAGTGAAATGACAGGGGAAATGGTTATCTCAAGTCAGAGAGGGCTTAGCAAGAAAAATAAAATAAATCATTTCATCTATCTGCCTCCCCTGTAAAGAAATTGTTTTAATGTTTAAAAAAATATAGTGAAAAGACAGTTTGCAGAATAGAAGAAAAATTTTGCAAAGCATGTATCTAATAAGAGAGTAGTATCCAGGATATATAACGAATGCTTTCAACTGAACAATACAAGGAAATAGACACAATTTTAAATTTACCATGAATTTAAATAGATATACAAATGGCCAATAAGCATATGAAAAGATGCTCAGCATCACTAGCGAAATCAAAATCAAAATGAGATCTCATTTTACACCCACTAGGATGGTTATAACCAAAACATGGACAATAACAAATGTCATTCAGGAGGCAGAGAAACCTCATATGCGGCCAGGGGAAAGGGACAATGGTGCAGCTTCTTTGGAGAAGTCTGGTATTTCCTCAAAAGCTTAGAGTTATATGGCTCAGCAATTCCACTCCTATATGTAGAGTCATCCCTCAATACCCTTGGGTAGTTGGTTTCAGGAACCCCACACCCTGGATACCATAATCCAAGGATGTTCGAGTCCCTTTACAATCAGCCATCTGGATCCATGTAGTGGAAACTACAGATATGGAGGGCCAAATGTACAGCCAAAAGAATGAAAACATATTCTCATAAAAAATTTCACATCAATAGTCATAGCAGTATCATTCAGAGTAGCCAAAAGTTACTAACAATATCCATCCATCAATGAACGGATAAACAAAATTACCAAGAATAGGCCCACAAACTTTTGGTCATTGAAACTTTGACAAAGGAGGTGACAACATACAATGGAGTAAAGACAGCCTCTTCAGCAAATGGTGTAGGGAAAACTGAACAGCTGCATCTTAATCATTGAAGTTGGACTACTGCCACACAGCATACACAATAAAGAATTAAAAATGTGTTAAAGACTTAAACATGTAGACAAGACACTGTAAACCTCTTAGAAGCAACCATAGGCAAAACATCTGACATACATCTCAGCAATGTTTTCCTAGAGCCGTCTACTCAAGCAATAGAAAAACAACCAAAAATATACAAGAGGGATCTAATTAAACTTACAAGCTTTTGCACAGCTATGGAAACAGTAAGCAAAACAAAAAGACAACCAACCTATGGAATGGGAGAAAATATTTGCAATAAATGAAACTGCTAGTGGCTTAATTCCCAGAATATGTAAGCAGCTTTTACAGTTAATATGAAAAAAAACAAACAATCAATTCAAAAATTGGCAGAAGTCCTAAAGAAACATTTCTCCAATGAAGACGTACAAATGGCCAGTAGCCACATGAAAAAATGTTCAATATCATTATCAGAGAAATGCAAATCAAAACTGCAATCAAGTATCACCTCTCACCAGTCAGAATAGGCATCATTCAGAAGTTCACTGACAATAAATACTGGAGAGGCTGCGGAGAATTGGGAACACTCCTACACTGTGGAGGGAATTCAGTTTGGTGGAGCCATTGTGGAAAAGTGTATAGCTGTTCCTCTAAAGACAAAAAATTGACCTCCCATATGAACTAGCAATGCCATTCCTGGGCATATATCCAGAAGGAACCCTAATTCAAAAAGACACCTACACCCCAATGTTCACAGCAGCACTATTTACAATAGCAGAACATGGAAACAACCGAAATGTCCACTGAGAGATGACTGGATTAAAAAGGTTGTAGCATATTTGTCCAATAGACTACTATTCAGCCATAAAATAATAATAAAATAATGCAATTTGTAGCAACATCAATGGACCTGGAGAATGTCATTCTAAGTGAAGTAAGCTATAAAGAGAAAGGAAAATACCATATGAGATTGCTCACATGTGGAATCTAAAAAAAAAACAAAGAAACAAAAAGATAAACTTATCTACAGAACAGAAACAGACACAGAGACATAGAAACCAAACTATGGTTACCAGAGGGGAGAGGGTGTGGGAAGGAATAAATTGGGAGTTCAAGATTTGCAGATACTGAGTATGTAACAAATAAACAGCAAGTTTATACTGTATAGCACAGGAGAATATATTTAATATCTTATAGTATCTTGTGTTTAAAAAGAGTATGAAAATGAATACAGGTATGTTCCTATTTAACTGAAGTGTTGTGTTGCACACAAGAAACTGACACAAAATTATAAACTGACTAGACTTCAATGAAAATATTTTTAAATAGACCAAAAACGAATAAAAGGAAAATGACATTATCAAACAAAAAGAATAAAGTACTAATTCAAGCTACAATATGGATGAACCTTGAAACTTTATGCTAAAAAGCCAGACACAAAAAGTCAAATAGTGCCCTTTAAGGTGAACTGTATCTAAGCTTTTATTTTACTACTCCTGTAAATTTTCCGGTGGTTTGAAATCTATCAATATCAAAATAAGATGTATTATACATTAAAAGCTTAAAACACTTCCTCACAGGAGGGCTTTTATTATTAAATTCAGAAACGCATATAAAGCTCTTGGAAAAACACTTTGCACCTCCACACACAATCACTGCTGTCACTGCCACTCAGAGGGTGGTGCCAGCACTGATGAGAGCAGCCTCCACTCGCTCCCCTGCAGAAAGGAGTGAAGGCCTGAGCTCTGACAGGCAGGGTGAGCGTGAACCTGGGTCAGACACAGCCATGTCCCAGGCTCTGCGTTACCCAACTTTCTTATAAAAACTGCAACATGAAATGTAAACATGCTAGAGGGATGTATCTTACAACACAGGGAATACAGACAATGTTTTACAGTAACTATAAATGGAGCATCTATTGTACACCTGAAACTAATATCATATTTTAAATCAGCTATAACTTTCTAAAAAATTAATAAATATTTCTAAATTGTTTTCACTTTAATATTCAATTCGGTTTTTAAGTAACTACTAAACAGCTTAGAATGTATAAAAGCATTTAATTGTGCTGTTTGTTTACATAATTATTCACATTCAGCCTCTTGCTAAAGAGAATTTAAACAATTCTTTTAAAAACAGCTTAACAACCTTAACAACAAAAAGGCAAACCTGAGAGTGAAGAGAAAATGGAGATTCAATACTTAAATGAAACCAGGGGGAGATAAACTCATAAAAATGGATTCCATGAAGTCAGAGCAAGTGTTAAAGGCTGACTAGAAATTCAGCTGTAGGATTCTTGGCAGCTAAACCAAAAAGAAAAGATGATGGGGCGGGTGGTAGAGCGTGTGCTTAGCGTGCACGGGGTCCTGGGTTCAAGCCCCAGGGCTTCCACTAACAGATAAATACATCTAATTACCTGCCCCCATAAAAGATCACCAAAGAAAAGAAAAAGAGAAATTTCTTTCCCAAAAAACCCTGATATTAAATTTGGATTAAATACTTAAAAAAAGCAAAAAAGAAAAATAGAAAAGATAAGTGACACTGTGAAGGAAAACCACAGCCGGTCTAACAAGCTAAGTCACAAATCTAAGTGTGATAAGTGTCGGTTTACTGATCTAAGTTTTGCTGGGATACCTGGTAAATCTGAAGTTTAGTGTCAGTTTACTGGGCTAATAAGCTAACCCGAAAATCCAAGGTCAACAATTGTCAGTAACGGGATCTGTTCCAAATTGATAAGTTTCAGTGTACTGATTCCTTGCTTTTTGTTGTTTGAGCCTTATTGGCTGATAGCCCCATACATGTAATTAACCGTATAAAACATCATGTGCACATCTTGGAGGGGCTCAGAGCTTTGGAAAAGAAGCCCCTCTGAGCCCACCAACGTAATAAATCTCAATACTCCAACACTCTGAATGATTCTTGTTTCTTGGCTGGCCTGTTGTTTCCATAACAACACAAGGGATAATGCCCGTGAGATAAATCTGCAGTGGCTGCTGGCAGGTCCCCATGTCTCACGTGGGAAAATCTGAAACATCCTTCTCAATACTCAGAGTCATCATAAGCCCACCCCAAACCTGCAGCCTTTAAATGCAGGAGCACAGGTAGGGCCTGGCCTTTGCTGTCTCTGTGTCATCACAGTTAGACAGGATGGAAGGGGGAAGAGCACAGCCATTCAAGGAAGGCCACCGCAATTAACAGAAAAATGGTGAAGGATTCAAACCCCAATAGGTCTTGAGGCTCAGGATGAAGAGATTTAACTTCTAGCAGATCTTGAGATTCAGTAAACACCCATTGTAATAGTAATGTGGTGAATAACATGCCCCAGGCAACATGGCAGTCCCAATGATAGCTACAAAAGGTCAAAGGGTGGGAAATGGCCAACTCCCTGGAAATCCCAGCCCCTTGCCCTAAGGCTGGTCCTTCTACTTATTAGCATATGAAACCACCAAGCCCAAGAAAACAAGCAACACAGCGCCACCTCGTGGTCACCAATCTCTTTCCCTCTTTGGTGAAGGCCCACATTCTGTCTGTGAAGTGTGTACCTACTTCTAATCTGAGCATCAAACCCCCACACCTCGTGAAGTTTCTCTTGCCTATCAATGTATCTCTCTGAATAAATATACCTTTACTCAACACTGGCTTGCTCTTGAATTCTTTACTGCATGAAGTCAAGGAACAAAATCTGGTGGGGCACATCCCAGGGACTCAACAAAAGCCTGGGACACAGCCCTTCTCATGCCCAACCTTTTTTTATTCTTGTATCAACAGGACTGGTCTGTGAAGGGAGGTCTGAGACCCCAGCTAAGAGACAGAAGCAGCCTCCAGGGCTCCAGCTTGCAGGCAGCCTCTCCCCCAGCATGGGTCTTGGGGCCTGCCCGGTTCTCTGTGTTTCTCTGTTGTGCTGACTCCCCAGCCAGACAGCGTACTCCTAGGCCTGTCCCCACAAAACCCTTCTCTCCAAAATACAAGCACATCATGTCACAATCCTCTTGTTCAACCAGGAAATGTTCAGCCCACTTTTTTCCTCCCCAATAAAGTACCCAACTGTCCTCCTTCCCATCACATCACTTCTTTTTTTGTGAGAACTCTGCACTCGCCACACCCCATCCTGAACACAGGTGTCTTGCTAGCTGTGACCGAGATGTTTCTTTCTCACATAGCCTGCGTCCTTTCTCTTTCCCTTTATTACCTTAAAAAAGCCTTTCCTGAGTCACCCACCCCACTGATTCTGAACTCACAAAGTGCTGAGGTTGCAGTCACTATGTGCATACATCCCAGTTTTGGTTAAGTTTCCATCGCAAGATCTTCATTAAGGAGCTGCATCAAGAAGTTTAAAGAGGCTATTCTTACATCTGAGTGGAGGAGCCTGCAAAAAATTTACATGGCTTTGAAGAGAGAGTTAACCAGGGACAGAGAAGTCACGGGTCCTAGTCAAAAGTTTCATGAGGCAAAATGTTCTCCCAAGGCTCAGAGTGGCTTCTGAACATGGAGTCGGCAGGAAGGAGGTGACAGGCAGTGATTAGGGTGGGTGATACAGGGTACGCTCCCCCAGCCGGGAAAGAATAGGTTTTTTTCTAGTTTTCCAAACAATTTCTTGCTGCCTTTCTTCCCTTATTACCACATACCATTTCCTACGAATTAAGCATATCAATGTAAGTCATTTGGGGCACTTGGGAGAAGCTACACGATGCCATTCACAGGGCCGGGACATGACAGCCACACCTGTCAAGGTTGAAAGACCAGTGGGAATATTTCCATGGTAATCATGGGCATGCAGCAAACTCCCCAGCTTCAATGACCTCCTCTCAAAGTTGGCGCCAATAAAGCTACCAGTCAAAATGCGTGATGATTATGGCCAACATCTGTTTATTAGTTAAGTGCCCGAGACAGCTGTCGCTTAATGGGGAATGAGTACGATCAACGAGGCCCTGTCCACCTGGCCACACGCGCCCTGCCTTCCTGCTTTGGTGCAGCAGCAGAGTTTGTTAAGCTGAGGTGAACGCCCCCACAGCAGCCCGACGGGAAAGCTCCCAGCTCTGCACGGCGAGATGTGTTCCTTTCCTTCTCAGAGCTGATCACAGTTTGCTGTCGTCTGTTTTTATGTTTATCCCTTTTGTAACTGCCTCTCCTCCGGAGATTTTGCTCAAGCAGCACGGGGCCAGTTGTGTCTTGCGGCCTGCCGGATATTTTGGGCAGGGAAACAGCCGAGCCCACATCTGGCTCTGGTACTGAACGGAGAATGCACAAGGCCCAGGAGCCCATGCTGAACCGAGGCCCCTGCATCCAAAATTATGGTCTGACTTTGGGCAAATTACATAGTCTTTTTTACCCTGAGATTCCTCATCTGTCTATGAAAATAACTGCCCATGGAACACAGCGTTACAAGTATTAAAGGAAATCACCAAATTCACAACCTAGCCAAGGGGCTACCAGTGCATCCTCAACAGATAAATACTGCCTTTACAGTTCTGACACACGCCAAGCTTGGTGGCCGCACAAAGTGTAAACTGCTAAGTGCCAGTGTGTTAAGTGTTTCATGTGTGCTATAATACCCTTTAGAACTTACAACAATCCCAGGAAGTAACGAATATTATCATGCCCATTTCACAGATTCACCAACAGGTTAAGAGTGGTTACATTCTAGTCCAAGGCGCTACGGTGAGGTAATGGCGATTTCAACGTGAATATGGCCCCAGGCCTGGGCTCCATCTCTGTCCCATCCACCTGACCACTTGCCTATGAAATCCACCTGTCCAATACCCAAGTTTGAAGCCGGCCAGCTCTTAAATGCAATGTGTGCCACCGTTTGTCTATGTTCCTTAATTACCATAAACAGTTCTCAGAAAGCACTTCAGAAAGGAAAGTTGGACTCACGTCCCTGCCCACAAAGAAGAGGAATTCTGCCTTGCCTTCTCCTGTAACGTGCAGAAATCCTTCCCATTCACCACCGAATACTTTTGTATGCTCCCTCTGTGTTCATGTTTGCACACGGCTTATTAAAGTAGAAGTTACCTGCAGTAATTCCATCTCGGTTCCTTTCCAAGGTTCCAGATTATCCATAATCAGGGTAATATGATAATTTTCTGTGAACGAAAATACTACAATGTGAATGAAAATACTGCAACCATGTCACTAAACAAAGAATGCTGAAAACAAGTCATCAGCGACTGCTGCCGCACCCCAGTGAAAACAGGCCTGCAGCCACTCACAACGGTGCCCTCTGAGCAGACTCAGAATAAGAAAGGACAGATTACTGGCCCTAGATAGCTAGGTGCTTGTCTAAAGAATATATTCAGTGAGCCCAAATGTTGGCTTCCTCCCATATATTGAAAAGCACTAAATTCTTGAACGTGAGATACCTGGCTTTCTTTAGATAACAAGCAATGTTTTATTGTTCTAACTACCTGGTCTTTGTTGTAAAGCTCCTATATAATCCTAGCTTCTCCACTACTCTTGGGAGCAGTCCCTCAGAGTGTTCCGAGAGGCGGTCATCCTGGCTCGAGTCCTCCTGACAAATAAAACATAACTCTTAATATTCAGGCTGCACGTTTATTTCAATCAAGTCCCAGAATAGACACAACTCATCAATTCTGTAATGGGACACACTGGATCAGGAACCAAAAGAGTGTAGTAGTCCCGAAGAACTACGGCTCCCTCTTTCTTCCTGTCATTATACAATCCCACCAGAACTCATTACTATGCTGTCTGCTCCTCTGGCAACCAAACTCATAGAAGAATGAACTCAGCAGAGCACCATGCTGGGGAGAACCCCCCGCAGCAGCACTGCAGGCTGCCTGCCCTCCCGCACGCTCTGCCGACCGCTAGTGTCCTCCGTGGAGACCAGGTCAAAAGAGCTGTTCCCAACAACTGCAAAGTCCCACATATTAAATAAAAACATTTTATTTT
This sequence comes from Vicugna pacos, assembly GCF_048564905.1. NCBI lineage: Eukaryota > Metazoa > Chordata > Mammalia > Artiodactyla > Camelidae > Vicugna > Vicugna pacos. The sequence goes on from NW_027328742.1 coordinate 7,020,859, forward strand.
ATACGATATGTTACATATATACCCATCTCTGAAAACAGCTTTGCCAGAAGCCCAAACCTTCAATATTAATATGCAAAGGCAAACCCGGTCCCCAAGGGAAAACAAGTCTTAAGACGACGCTAAGGCCTCCAAAGTCCTCTCCACGACAATGAACCAATCTGCCTGCAGGTCTGCAGCTGCAGGAGGCTACATGTCTGCTTTTAAAGCAGCCCCTTCCTGCCCTCGTGTGCTACAATGCCCTTTTATGCCCTCCCATCGCAGGGCAAGAGCAGCCGCTGCAGAAACTTGCAGGGGGCTCAGAGCCAGGGATTATGCCCAGGTCACACTGCAAACCTACTGCCCGCCTCACAGCCCCCAGCCAGCAGGTCACCTGGAAGTCACAGCAAGTGCCCCAATCCAGAAGTCTCTTCATTTGCCAGCACAACTGATCACTGGTCTCCAACCTTCGTCAGTTTTGCACAAAACAGCACCTTCTACTGTGAAGCGGGTTGTTTTCGCTTCTGTGCCCCATCCTTACTGGAAACGTTAAGGGAAACCAAAAGGCCTCTTCTCAACCCTTTTCTGATGACACCCTCCCACCCACAATACTCATATGCTCAAGAGTTTGGATCCACGTGATTTTGTTTCCCTTATGCTAAGTGGCTCAAAACACTGCGGGATTCTTTCTCCTTTGAGTGTATTAGCACTCAGTTTCTCGGCTTTAATCTGTTTTGGTCTCTCTCTTCAGTGTCCCTAGAAGTTGCCACCTCTTACTCCCTTCAGCAGCCTCCCTCCCAACATCTATTCTAGGGAATCAGCTGTGATGAGGGAGGGGCCCGGGGGCAGTCACAGAAGATGCAACTAAGGCACAGAGAGGCTACATAATTTGCCCAAGAAATCACCTTGAGCCACCAACAGAGTGTGTCATGTCCATCTATTTAACAGTTATGCTAAGCAAGTTAACTTTTTGTAGATTATGTTTATAAACAGATGAGAAATCAAAATTCATACAAGGACACACATCAACTCTAAGATGTTCATTAACTCCACTGTTTTGTTTCAATTTATTTTATTTCTATTAAAAAATTGAGAACCCCTGCAGCCTATATAGCAAAATGTTACTGGGTTTTAAATCCAGAATATAGAGGGGTTATGTCATTACTCATTCTTATATGTATGTTCAGAAGACAAAATGATTTGAAAGTCTCTCTCCCCGCCACCTACTCACTACTGGCTCTCACCAGAGCTCCCAGATCACACATCTAATACCGTTTCACTTTACCCACAGCTGAACTCATCAGTTTTCCCCCAGAACTCCCTCTGCAGCTTTCCGTCCTCAGAACACAGCAGGACCATTATTTAACTCATTAATCCACCCAGAAACCTGGGCCTTACTCCATCCTACCTTCACAGACAGCATTCATCCTTTCCTTTTAACCATCAAAACATGCCTTCAATCTGTTCGCTTTTACCCACTGACTGTCCTACCGCTCAAGTGGAAGCCACCAACACTGCCCACCTGGACTCACGAGTCTCCCAAGTGGCCCCACAGCCACTCTTCCCTACTTTAGACAAATGGGATTGTGTCACTCCCTCGCTTTTTGGACTCTTCAGACCCAATTTTCTTAGAAGAAACTTCAATTTCTTCACCTGGTGAAGGTCTTTGCCATGAAACTGTCAGCTCAGGGAGGGCAGGACCCGCCCTCTCCCCTTGGCCCCGCCCTCTGGCAGAGCTTCAGCTTGGGAGGACCTGCTGAGCTAAATCAGCCTGTATTATAAACCTGGTCTTGAGTTCTTAGCAAACAACTTCACTTATCCATACAAATCCAACGTAGATTAGAAAGATTTTAGATGTTGAGCTAGAAAATTGATTTGGGGATTTTGCACTGGCAACCTGCAAGTATATGTTCTAATGATTGTGTCTTGTTAAAACCACACACAGATTAAAGGAGTATTTGTGGAATGTCTTCGGAGTAAAAGGGACTGTACTTTTACAGATTTTATGTTTTATTACATGAACAACCAGGACAGGGTCACAAATGGAACCGCCTCACAAGTGACAGAAGACAGGTGAGACGCATATAGCAACAGGTCACAAAGATGGTAAGAGCAAAGTTGTTTATCCAACCCCCGAAAAAATTCCTCCAAGAACAGAAAACTCACAATTTTGAAAATAAAATTCTATCATCTAAAGAAAGAAAATAAATAATCCTCTTCATCAGGGTTTCAAGATCTGAATGCAGAGTTATTAGCAGGCCATACTGAATCCTAGCACAGAAAAATCAGATGGACTAGTGGTGAGTAAGTTCCAGGAAAACGGCAGTAATTCCTTCACTTGAAAGAGGACACACACTCACTTGTTGAAGGTGACTGTAAACAGCATTCTGCAGAAATTCAGATGATTCAGACACCGCTTCTACATGGTGATGACACGGAAGGACGGCTTGGATGCATGCTTCTAACTGAGTCACCGGCATTCTTACACTGCAGGGGGAAATGGAGGCCCTCAGCCAAGAGCACAGATGTTCCTGTCATGTATCCCAGATCGTGCCTCGGGGACTCAGTGTCCTGTAGCAGTCCGGCCCCAGGCGAAGACCCGCAGCGTGGCCCAAGCAAGCAGGAGGGGCACTGTGCTTGAGAAATCCCATCCCCGATGGGGGCAAGACGGGCTGGTGGGGTTGTGTGAACCTATAAATGCTCATAGAAATAAACCTGCATACATTCACGTGATAAAATTAACTGTAGCAGGCTATTTAACAAAATTTCAATTATCAGTGTTAATTTTACCATTCCTTTCCTCTTGTCCCCTGCACTCTGAGACAGGCTTAGGCTCTCTCACACATGCAGCTCTGATGCAATAGTTGTGAATTTATTTTATTTTGCTACAAGTGTTTTCGCTCCTAGTGTCGCTGTGACTGTCGTCTCTTAACACAGTCAGATGTCTTCCTGGATCTCTCCCTGTGTTCCTTGCTCCTGCTTCTCAGATCCTGAGATAAAGAACAGGTGAAGGCATATGACTGGGAATGTCAATGTGGACTTGATCAAAGTCCTCAGTGACCCCCTAGGTGAGTGCTGCCCACCCCTTACCTTCAATTCTCAAGGTTCTGCCCAGGGTGACATCCAGACAGGAGAGATTCCTGGGCCCAATTAAGAGCTGTGTGGCTTGGGTGCGGGGAAAGGTGCAGGAGCTGGTTCCGTAGACGGTCACTTCCATATCTCTGCTACTCTCTCTCCCGAGGCCCCGCTGCCAAGCCCCCAGGCTCCCTGATCTTCTGTCCTTCTCTTCTACTCTAATTCAAGCCCATTTCCTCTTCCTTTATTCCCTGATTATCCCCAGCTGGAGTGATTTTCCCATCACAGATTCTGAAAAATTTTCCTGCAGCTGAAAAACAGGTCTCCAGAGGTCAATGCCCATATGGTGGTTCCTGAAGAGAGCCCCTGGTTAGGGGGACCCTCACCAACACTCACGGGGCATCAGACATGTTGCAGGGTCAACCACCCCCAACAAGAGTTTGCTGTGACCCCAAAGCACGCACAGCATCCCTGCTCACTAAAGTGTAGTTTTAGTCCTTTATTAAGAAGCAAAAATAAAATAATTGCTCATGTTTCTTACTAAAATTATTTATGAGGTAGAAAAAGTAATTCTAATAGAAAAGAACAAATTTCACTCCATGTTAGATGTGTTCGTCTGACTTTAAACCTGTACCTTGTTTTCTAGGCTCAGATTTGCTGTTTCTGCACCTTTTGTAAAAGAATGTTGCCTTTAGCCTGAAATACCCAGGAGGGCCTATTCTCCGGGCTCTGATCTTTAAGGATATTAGCTCTTCTACACTTATGTACAGATGGCAAGTTGCAAAATAGAGAATAACCTTTCTTTTTTTTGGAGGTTATACGGGGGCACCATAATTTGACCCACATGGACAGCTGCAGGAACAAAGGATTCCAAGGACAAACAATTCGTACAGCAAGAAGTTTGCAACAACCAGCCACATCCCCGCTGCTTTTAGTATAAAAGGAGACTGAATTCTGCCTTGGGGAAGAGAGTTCTACTGGATATCAATATGCCATTTTCTGGGTCTGCCGTCTTTTCAAATAAAGTCACTATTCCTTACTCCAACATCTCATCTCCCGATTTATTGGCCTGTCATGCAGCAAGCAGAACGAGTTTGGACTTGGTAACAAAATGACTGCATTAGAGGTAGTATGTCTCCACTGTTTCCTCATTTCCAGAATGTCACAACCTATCAGTTTTATATGCTGTTTAACAACACGAACAAAAAATCTATTATACGGAACTGATTCCAAGAAATAAAATTATTTCTACTCCTTCAAACATTTTTTTTATTTTGTTTTGTTATGCCTATTGAAAAGAAAATAAAAGTCAAATCATTTTATTTCACGTATTTTTTAAAGCTACATATTGTAAGTACTACAAAGATATTTAAATTGCAATAAAAATTGTTCATATATTAGTATAAAGATATATACACAATCAATGCAGATTAGGAAAGGAGTAGATATTTAGTAAAAATCCACCGCACATCCAGTCTCTTACAAGCATATCCTGGAATATAAACTCTATTACCCCGGAGTCCCCCACCCCCATTCTCACTGCGGAGTCCCTTAGTAATCAACTACCAAGGCACCAGCATAGAACCATGCAATCACTATTTTAGGTATAAATGAGAGTATTAGCTCATTCAATTCTAAAACAGAAACCTTAAAATAAATACTGAACTTATTTACAGATAAACAAATTTGGACACAAAAAAGTACAGTTTCTCCCCCAAGACACAAAGATAATAATTGGTAAAGGCAAGATTTGAACTAATCTGCCTGATTCTAAAAGCTAAGGTGGAAATCCCCTTTGACTTTGGAGGTACAGCAGCACAACCTATCACCCTATCTTTGTTCAGATCTAGCTTTAGACAGCCTGAGACAGCACCCCATTCCTATGGAACTCGAGGGCAAACAATAACAATAAGGATTTTATATTCAGTATTTTCTTAAGTCTCAATTATATAAAGTGTCAGCAGATCAGCAGAAAACTCTGGGAAATATGAGTGGGTCCAGAGCTTTTTGCTGATAAGAAACTCATTCTATCAGGACAGAGTGACCTTCCCATGAGAGGCCTCATGTACATAAACTAAAGCCAGCTGAGCAATGAAAACTAGCAAGAACATGGAACTCAAGCAAGAAGGATGCCTGCCATCCCCTGCCCAGTTGCCTCTTCACCCGCATGGACAAGATGGCAGAAGATCCAAGTTCTTGTCCAAGTGACAACATCATGGATTCTCACCCATGAAATGTTATGACTCTATGCTGTCTTAAGTCCTTTCCAACTAAAATATGATGACACCAATATCTCAGCAGAATGTCTATGTCTCCACCTTCTCTCTTCTATTAGGAGACTATATCTATGGCTACAAAGCCGAAATTCAATTAAAAACACCATGCACGAAGCCTAGTGGAAGTCTGTGTAAGAGACATTGTTCTCACGCTCAGTGAGTGAAAACTCAGAAAAAGTGGTCCTTCTCCCTCTGCAAGTGGGAGGTAGCCTGATTGTGTGTGTGTGTATGTGTGTGTGTGTGTGCACACGTGTGTGTGTGTAAATCAAATACAACGTATTCTGGGATGTGCACAGATTTATTTTTTATGTTACTATTATTTCGTGAGAATGAGCCTACCTTTAAATTAATTTGAATCTATTATTCTGAGAGAGTCTCAGGCTCTTTTGGTGGAGGATGTGAAAGGGGAAAGGAAAGGAGGAAAGAAGTAAATGAAGCAAAGCTGTAAGAGTACTGCTAGGGAAAGGCAAGACATTATTTTTGTTCCTACTTGCATCACACACAAATTAGGGACTGGCTTTCCCCCATGTCTTGTCAAGCACTGAGTTGCAGAAGAACAGGCAACAGCCCTTTTCTCACTGAGCTTGTGACTATACGTGGCATCTTATAGACACAAATTATTTAACCTGATCAAACACTCTAGCAGCAGGATGTAATTCTCCTACTTTGAGAGACAAGGAAACAGGAAGTGAAAGAGGGTATATAGCTTGACCAAAGTCAGAGGACAAGTAAACTAAAGAGGATGAATTCAAACTCAGATCTGAATGCAGAGTCTGATCTTCCCACTACTAGGGCTGGAAAATCCTTAACACACAGGGTCCCCAGCTCCTCTGCATTGTTCCTGGCACCAAGCATTTCCCATGGCGATGGTCTCCAGTTCTCAGACACAGCGCTCTGTGCAGCCAATAACCTCCATTCGACCTTGATCATCTACCTGCCACGCCCACCAGGCTTCACCATACAGGCAGGAAAGCTGGCTTTCAAGTGCATACAAACCCACCCCTGGTCTAACCTGGACTCTTCAGCAGCTTTTCCAGCATAAAGGCAGCCATGAAAGTGCTCACAGTTTGTACATGAGCCACACTACCTCTCTCCATCTGTCTCCCCACGTATACTACTTAGCTATGACCATTTTGAGAATCTTGGAAACAAATTTTTAAAAACAGAAAAGAAAGGATTCTGTAACAAGTACTTAATACTTACAATTTTAAATGAGAAGTTACAAAGTGAGTATTTACAAACCGAATCTGCCTTCCTAGGTGTCAGTTTTAACAGTTAAAAAATATAATAGCAAAAATTTCTCACTTAAAAAATTAACAAAAACATCAACAATAATCTGGAATAAACTCAAAAACAATGCCCATGTTGTATATGGAGGAAGTACAGGACTGTACTGAGGGGTAAAGTAAGAAGTGTGAAAGTAGAGACATCAACCTTTTGTATGGAGGAAAGCAGTTTTGTAAAGATGTACGTTCTCCTAAAGATAATTCAAAATTACTAAAAAATCCCATGGCAACACTTATCCTTTTTTTAACTTGAAAAAATTATATTAGAATTCTTCAGGAAAAATGAAGTCATAATAATAGCAAAGAAAAATAGGGATCAAAAAGCAAATCAAAAAATTGCACTGTCAGATATTAAATAAATTTTTACAATATGTAAGATATAGTGCTAGAGTAAGAAAGTAAGATTGACAGAAATAAACCATGAGCTCAAAAAGAGACTCTAGTGTACATAAGTATTTTTTACAGGTGGGATTTCAAATTAAAAAGCAAAGTATGAATTCAATAATTGTCTTGGTACAATCAGAGAATCCCTGGAAAAAACAAATTCTTTTCCAGTCATAATGACCACAAGAAAAGTTACTGAAAGTGATGTAAATATTAGAAAGTACTAATAAGGGCAAATACAACTCTTTGCTCATATCAATTCAGCTTCTCCTCACTGTAACAAGTACCATTCTCATCTCCATCTTAGAGATTAGAAAAACCTACAGAAGAGATTTGTAGCATTATAAGAAAGCATTTCTAAGAATAATATCAAGAATAAAACCCAAAAAGAAGACATTTGCTATCTAAAGGTTATTTTGGGCCACAACAAAAATGAACCTACTGAACAAAATGAAAGGCAAAAAATGACAAGGGAAAGCTCTGTGATACATGTTGATGAAGACAAGGGGCTAATGTTCATAATATACATAGAGCTGTCACAAAGCAACAAGAAGCTCCCCCACTTAAATGTTTGCAAAGGACAAAAGGGATCATTCACTTTTTAAAAGTTAGGTGGCTAATGAGTGAAAAATGCTCAATACCACACTGGTCATAAAGGGCAAACTAAAACAATGGAAATCATTTTGCTCATCATATTGGCAAATATTTGTAAAAGATATTCTAGCTAGTGTCCATTTTTGAGACAACAAACTGTGAGCGATCTTTTGGAGGACGACATGTCAATGGATATATAAACCCTGGAAAACGTGTGTACACACAGGCTGAACTTCACTTTTAGGAATCGTTTCATTTACAAAAAGAATCAGTTCAAAAAGATGTACTCATCAGAGCATTTACACAGCACTGTTTACATTGGTGGGAAGAAAACCTGAAGTGGAATCATACCCAGGGATAGAGAATTGGTTACAAAATTTATTCTACATCTTTTCATTCCCCACAGGAGAAGGAATTTCTAGATTCACTTGAAAGGAGCCTGTGATTTATGTAGTTGTCACATCCAAGGACTAAATTTCCAGAAACCTTAACTAAAGGAATACTCATACAAGATCACAGGAATGTTTGTACAAGAAGGATGCCAGTCAGACACCCTTTCTGACAGTGGAAAATGGAGAAAACTTAAGTGTCCACCATCAAGACAATGATGCGGTAAATCACGGTGAGCTGTGGCCACTAAAGTTCCGGTGTTTCGGCGTGGTCCAAGGCCTTGTCCACAGTTCTCTCCCACGAAAGGTGTCCTTACACAAGAGACCAAACCTGCACATCAGGAGACCACTCTACTCTATCTGAAAGGACCGGATGAGTCTGGAGGGAGAGGACGTCTGTGATATATACCTTAGTGAATAAACCGAGCTGCAGAAAACATATAGTATGGCCTTATTTTTCAATAAAGCTTATATACACACACATATACATAGATTTCTCATATACGTTTATGTATGTGTATATATATATGACATAGGCCTAAAGGTCATGAAATATATACTCCACATTGTCAGCAGTTTTTACTCTCAGGAAAAAAGGGGAAGGGAAGTAGGGGACTTTCGGTACCACCACAGTTCTCTTTTCAGTATTCCAGTTAAGTTTACTTGGAATTTAAAAGTTTACTTAAGTCCAAAGTAAAATGGACAGGGATTCCACAACACAGAATGCTATAATGGTCATTAAAAATCATGCCAGCAGAGATAGAATACTGTAAAAAAAATTGTAATAAGCCGAATGGAAAATGGAGGTCTCCATACAGCAAACAGGCACACAGTGCTCGCTGGTTTTTATGACAGAGTTAATACACACTGATGAAAAGAACAGAAAATAGATTTTAAAGTGTTAATTATTATCTCTGAATACTGGGAACAGGATAGACCCTTTTGACCCTTTTTTCAGACTTTTATACTTAATACACATTATTTTTCATCTGAAAAATGCATTTATAGATGTCTAGTACCACACATTGGAAAAAATACATGAGTACTTACAGAAACAAATAACTAGGAGACACCACAGCACCATCACACAGTGCAGAATGGGTGATCCTGAATAACACCACGCAGTTACATAAGGACCCAAAAAGTGAAAGCACCCGCTGTAACAGGGTGCAGCCCCCTTCTATTTGTCAGTTGTGTCTTCAGGGCTGAGGCAGTTCTGAGCACGGCCAGTGTCAGTGCTGGTGTCTGGATGGATGCCACTGGAGGTGAAGGCACCTGCAAGCCGAGAGAAAGAACAGAAATCATCCTCTGCTTTTTCTGTCTTGTTCCTTTTTCACTTTTAAAGAGAGGCGGAAATAAGATAAACTGAATCTTCCCTACTGAAATTTCAGTAAACAGCTTTATATTGTTCACAACTTATATTCTGCCTATAACTGTCTTTTCAACAAACCATTATATTTATTAAATGTTAATTAACTCAGGTAATTAACTACCTGTTGAAACCTATTAAAGAACATAACATGCACTACGTGAAAGCACCACACCTGCAGTGACTAGCACAGCTGTCTTGACGACAGTGCAGTCAGCCCCCACCATCCCGTGGCCCTGAGCTCCTGATGCTGGGAAGAGAGCACGCTGCCGCCTCAGGCGGAGAAATATGGTAAAAGCATTTTCTGAAATCTACAGCACTGACAAAACATAACTGATTAATCCCAGGCTCCTTTGAGGCTGTCATTTTCCGTTTCTGGCCAACACCCGTCAATGAGCAGAACCACCCCATTCCCGAGTCATGGGACTCACGTGGGCAGAAGTTTTGGAGAAATTTCCAGGTATAGAATGTAAACCAACTATACATAAAACTCTGAAAAAGAAAAGATGCAATAATCTGATTTTGGAAGACACTCAATATATTCTCCTAAGCCTTAGTAGTTGGAAAGGCTGGGCTTCTCCTAAGCCACTTATTTATTTCACAGCCAGTGAGCATCTCCCACAAACCCTGCTTCCCTGTGTGTGCTGGGAGCCTCAGGCACATTGATGCTGTCTATCTTATAAGTCACAAGGCAGAGGCGTGTGTCTCACGCCTGCAACTCTCACACAGGCTCAACTCCGAGCCTCAATTTGTGAACTTGGCCCCATTTTCTCACCTGTTTATTTGGTATCTGTTCTTCTGTAAGCTGCCTGAAATGCTTCTTGAAACAAGTCAGAAGAATGAGTGGGTAGAGAAATGGACAGATGGACAGGTGAGAGATGGGCAGACAAATAGTGAGACTCCAAGAGAAGGGGAGCAAACAAAATTTCCTATGCAAAACCCTCTTCTAGTCAAGGAAGAAAACCACCACAAAGAAGTGTGAAGAGGCAGGTGGCTTAGGACTGTTTCCTGGATTCCATGAAACGTCACACCAAGAGATGAGAGGGTAAAAGTATAAATAATAAAAGAAAAAAGCATGCATGTTTGAAAAATATATCTACATTTAGTACTTTCTAAAGAATAGATTCAAATCATCAAGGCCCAATAACCCAATCCTTGGGTATTTACAGAAGTGAGAATCCCTTCTCCAATCAGCAAGGCATCCATTCGGAGCACTGAGAGTCTACACGGTGTGGTCATAAAGGCGTCACCGCAAAAGCTGTGCTATCCTGCACTTGCGAGGAATGAGCAGGTGTGCTCGGGCTGCCCACTCGCATCATTTACACCCCACAGCACCTCTACAGGGTAGGGATGCCTAGCGAACCCCGTCTCTGCAGGACAGAAAACCAGTCCTGGAGAGGCTAAGCCGATCTACCAGTTCTCCATCTCACAATACTTGTCACTCCAGAGCAGGACTCGAACTCGGACCCACGTTTGTAACCACAGTACTACCGTACTTTATGTGCTTTTTGTGTGTATAATACATTTGTTTCTGGCATGAAAGGGTATTTAATAAATGATTGGTTGTCTTGTCTATCTCATTATCTCACAATCTTTATATTTTTGAATTGTACACTTCCCCTGGAGAAATGAACGGAAAGAGCGGTGGTCAGAATGAGGTGGGGCTCCATTCTTTATCTGTTACCTCATCTCATCCAAGTCCCCAAACATGGAGAAGGAGCAAAGGTTTTCTTCATCATTTAAAGAGAGGGCTCCAGTGATGGTGACTTACTCAACTCCAAAACCGAGTCTGGGGGAAGGGCACATGCAGCAACGAGAACAGTATCACCTGTAGGAAAGCAAAAAGAGCTCAGGGGATGGTCAATGGGTCAGCCTGATTTAATTTCAATCGATAATACAATAACACACTCTAAAAATACTAGCATGCAACGGATTTGATCTTTCTTGACATCAAGCAAGTTTCCACAGCCCACATGTAACATTATCATGAACTAGTGAAAGGATGAGTCCACAGACAAGAAAAATCAATGCCACAGGCAGGCTGAAACCCAGGCTGGAAGAAAGGAAGGGAAAGGGCATAGTTAAGAAGACGGGAAAGTCTGGGAAAAAGACATCATCACAAGGACTCTCAAGCATCATCCAGCAATCATATAATCATTCTTTCAAGAGAGAATTACTTAGGTCCTATTTTGTGCGAGATTTTACAAAGGGCAGAGAGACCGCAGCGTCCATGGTGGCAGCAATTTGCGGGGCTATAGTACAATTCAAATCCGGTAACTTGCAACTTGTACTCAGTATAAAGGGAAAAAAATAAAGTAAAATAATACTATGTAAACCCTACACATTGCTGAAAAAAAATTAAAGAACACCTAAATACCTGGACACACAACGCAGATTCCTGGATCAGATCACAACATTCCTGGGATGGCAGTGGTCCCCAGAGCGATGCAAACATACAACGTGGTCTCGATCACAATCCCAGCGGGCTCCTCTGCAGAAACTGACTAGCTGCTGCTACAATTCCTATGGGAATTTGAGGGTCTCAGTAACCAAAACGTACTTGAAATAGAAGAACAACGTGAGAGGACTTGTAATTCTCAATTTCAAACCTTACAGCTGTATCTCCAAGTGAGATTAGAGGCCATTTTTAAGTTATTATTTTGTTTATCCTTATTTTCTAAATTCTGTACAATGAATATACCTGTTAGAATAAGAAAAATAAAAAGTTAGGTATCTTTTAAAACTTGCACACCGATTCATTTATTGGGAAAAAATTATTTTAACTCTAAAGAAGTAAACATATATCTAGTGAAAAAGGACTACTTAAAAACAAGCGTGCATTTACAATTTTCATACATTGAAAACTGAAAAGCACAAACACATCAAGTTTCTTGGGAGACTCGTGAAACATATTAATAATTATTTTCAAAAATTCTAATTGAAAAATGAAAACTCAAGAAAGGGAAATTCGTGATTGATAGGCAACTGCGAACACGTGGAGAGCAAAGGCCTTGAAATCACTGTTCCTTTAACTCTGCTACTAGCTCAATACGAGAGGAAATTCCTCACTGAGGGGACAGTGGAATCCCATGCATAAGATAGGATACACAGTACAAACTGCAGTAGTATCGGGAGTGAATATGTTAGAAGAATTCTGAAGTTACAACATTGCTGAAAAACTATAAAAACACTGACAGACAGATTAAAACACACAGTCATACATATTATATAGAAACATGAACTCTGCTCCCATGTTGCATAGAAATACAAACATATTTGTTCATTTATGGGCACTGATTACTTTATCCCAGGTAGAATATTTCAACTAAAACAAATAATCAATTTTACACTCCTATTGTCAAATGTACTTGATAAGTTACTCTGCTATGTAACCATATGTGTCTAAGATAGATCTAAAATTAGTGAAAAAGAGCTTTGTATGGTTTCTTGAATTCTTCTCAAAATTCCAAGCTTAATTTTAAAATAGATCTGAGCAGTATTTCTATATTATCTTTTCCCTTGTGAAATGAACAACACAGTCTTTTTTCAAAATTCTGTCCTTACAATGATTCACGAGCACATTATCCTCACAAAACTGCTGGACAGCAGAGCACTATCCAGACACTGTGACCAAATAAATGAAACACAAGGAAGACAGTGACCCTATTCTGGAGGGCTTATAGTCTGTGTCAACACTGGGGTTTTTACTTGGTTGGTTTGATTGGGTAGCAAAATAAAATCAATCAAGTACTTTCTTCTTTGAGCATTCTATAAGTCATGACTGTTTTTAGTGTCATTAGCAGGAAAGACTTCAGCATGACTTGGTTAGGTCAACTAGCAACAATCATCACTGGAGAGTGAGTAATAAAGAAGTTAACTGATAGCAATGCTTCTGCCTACATGAGACCTAAAATAAATCTACACTGACATCTGAAAGGAAAATAAGGAGATGAGGTCCCCAATGAGAAAACAAACTAACAAGAAATCAAAAAAGGAAAGATGTATTCATTAACGATTCCAGGCAGTAGTGGAGCATGGTGGTGAAGATCACAGATTCTGGGGACAAACATGAGGGTCTGAACTCCCACAGCACTGGGTAGCTGTGACACTGATATTTCAGGGAAATTTTCTGCATCTCAGTCTCCTATCCATAGACTGGGGACAACAACCGTACCCATCTCCTAGAATGTTCCTACAAATTTAGATATTTTATACATAAAATTTTAAATAAAATACTTCAGATTTTAAATAATACCCCAAAAGCAGAAGGAACAAAGAAAACAGAGATAAATTGGAGTTCATCAAAATTTAAAATTTGCTTCAAAGGGAACCATACAGAAAGTGAAAAAACAACACACTGGAGAAAATTTTTTCAAATCACTTATCTGGTAAGGAATTTGTATCTCCAAATGAAGAAAAAACAACCCTACAACTCAACAATAAAAAGGCAACTCAATTAAAAGGTTAATAAAGGATCTGAGAAGGTATTTTTCAAGAAAAATATAGAAATGTCAAATAAGCACAATGAAATGATGTTCAATAGCATTAGCTGTAAGCGAAATCAAGTCAAAACCACTAGGAGAAACAGCTTCACACTCACAACAATAGGTTATAATAAAAAAAAAAGGGTAACAAGCACTAATGAGGACACAGAGGAAGCGGAGCGCACAGCCATTGCTGGTGAGGACGTAACACAGCGTGGCCACTTTGGAAAACAGCCTGGCAGGGCCTCAGAGACTTGAACATTTGGTTTCTGTCTGACCCAGCAATTCTGCTCTCTGGGCACACACGTAAGAGAACATAAAACAGATATCGACATAAAAAATCCCACATGAGTGTTCACGGCGACATTACTCATCACAGACAAAAAGCAGAAACAACCCAAATGCCTATCACCTGGTAAATGGGTAAACAGAGGGGCCCAGCCATACAGTGGAAAGTTATTCAGCAATAGCAAAGAATAGAAGAGTGACTCAGGCCACAACATGGACAAACATTGAAAACGTTACTGAGTGTGAAAGAAGTCAGTCACAATAGACGGTTCCACTTACATGAAGTGACTCGATTTACATGAAATGTCCAGCACAGGCAAATCCACAGAGAGAAAAGTGGCTCCTTAGGGCTGGGGGAGGATGGGGAAGATGGGAATGTCTGCTTATGCATACGGGGCTTCCTGTTGGGGGGATGAAAATGTTCTAAGATTGACTGGGATGCACAATTCTGGGCATAGAGTAAAAACCGCTGTACATTTTAATGGGTGAATTGTATTAAAACTGTTAAGAACAAAAGCATCTCGGGCCAGTACCTTCCATTGTAAATGCAAATTGCTAAATTTTATTAGAGGAAAAAGAAACTGCCCTCAGCATGAAAGCAGGAGATTAGCAAATGTGAGTTAACCGAAATTGGACAAGAGCATTTCACTTGAAACAGTTGCTGAGTGTACACGAAATATTCAGAAATAGGAAAAATCACCTTGACATCACGAAGAACATTCTGCTTCAAATGCAGATCAAGTATTCGGCAAGCCCAGCTGCCAGAAATGACCAGAGAAGAATCCTGGTTCATAAAACTAGCACCAGAGCCAACAAGGAATTGGTGGTGAGGAAAGTAGGTGGCGAATATCTGGAACAGTTTGCTGCAAATAATTTCTCCACCGAAAATATAAAAATAAAATGAAAGTGATGAAATGGTCTGTTGACATCACGTGAATGGGCTTCCTTCGGTGCTCGACTCTTCTGTAACCCAGACTGAGAGACTCAGGAGAATCAGCATGGCTCCTGGGGGTCCCCAAAGGACTGCCCACCAGCACACTGACCACCATCACATCTACCAGGGTTGAATTGCAGGGAAGAGACCAAGTTCTGAAAGGTACAGGAAATGTTGACAAGGGAAGAAAAGGCTGAGTTCAGTCCTGGGACAGAGGCCCTCTGAGCAGAGGCCAGAAGGCTGCAGGTGAACTGCTGTAGCCCTGGGGCAGGAAGGGATCACGGGGGAGCATATCTCAATTCTCTTCTCTCTCTCCCTCCAGTAGGAGAGCTAAAGCCTGCATCCTCCTCACATGGAACTGTGGGTTCTGGCTGGCGGAAGTCTTACAGACACGGAATGATTATTCAAGACTCTGTGGAAAAAGTCAAGAAATCGAGAGGGAGTAGGGAGCCATCTCCATGAGCCTCTCAAATATTCCCATATTTATTGTGTATAATCAAAGGGAAAATTCGTTAACAGTTGTGAGAGAGTAAGGAGGAAATTCGGGAAAGACAGGATGAGGCAGAGATTGTAGAATACACAATGAGTACAAAGGATTAGTGTATCTTTAGGGAAGTCATGGGTGAGGGGAACAAGATACATTTTTTATATGTTCATTACAAAGCAGACCACCAGACCAGCCAGGTCCTTGTTTTGGGGATTATAGACTATCTAACAGCACACAAGCCCAGCGTTTATAGCTGAGGGTCTCGGTCCTTCGTTTGCAACCAGCAGAGTGCTATCTAAAACCTCAACTACACAAGCAAAGCATTGTCTCTGCTTTTTAAGGCAACGAGACTGGAGTGAGGATGCACCGGCACTCGCTTGCAAAGCAGTATCAAAGCATATTTTTTCTTCTTAAAGTTCAGAGGCGACTGGGCTCTGTTATAAATTGTTAACCCAAACATGGGCTCCCACATGGAACCATTATGGAGGACACCCTAGGATGACAAATCCTGGATGTGGGTCTTTTCCTGCCATCTTCAGCCACTCTAGCAGGGTCTAGGCACATCCGAGATTAACGATCCTACGGAACCACCCACTCTCTTAACTCCTGGTGCTTGAAACTTAATTTTAGCTCTACACAACTTTCCGTAGAAAAGTTTCAGAAATAAAAGATATAATATTCCTTTTATATCTCATCATATTACTGATTTTTCTGATTGCTCTATGCTGCTTCTACTTGGTAAAACACCTCATTCTGCAGGTGAATTCAGTAATTTCCATTGTGCATTTCTAGCCAGTTTGGGCTCGCTAACTTCTATTGGTCAAATATCGATACACTTAATTGATTTCTTTGTTTATCAATTTCAGCCAGGTGGAGAGGGATTGTCACTCGTTTCCTCAGCTCAACCTCAACTCTTTTCTCATCAACTCAGGCCTCCTGAAAACAAAACAAAGTATTTGTTTCCCTTCTACTCTTTCCACAAACCCAACAGGAAACATCAGCCTGGAGAAAGAATTCAACACAAATGTTAAAACAAAAATCTATAAACCTGAAGCAACTCCATCTCCGAATCATGATACACAATGACATGAGAGTAATTGTGTCAGCCACAAAGCATGAGGGAGCCTGACTACCTGATTCCTATTCTTCAAAGGAAGGAAGGAAGGTTTTCGTATTTTTTATTATCATTCTTGGTCATTGTTTCTGATTATGCCAAAAAATAGTTTATGAAATAATTATGCACTGCAATAACAGATTTTTAATGTATCAATTTTAGAAGGCATTCAGAGGGGATAGGAAAACCCACCTCTGTAAAACATGCAAAATTTCTTCCCCTGTTAAGAACACGAATACAAATTGCAACAGAGAATTCAAATTCTTGTGGAGAGGAGCAAAAGCCACAGAATCAAAGCAAAGTAATTACAATGAGTCAATTTAAAATTCACTGGACAAACATGCTCAATGCAAACAAATAATTTCAAAGGCACACTGAAAACCATTCACTTAATGATCTGCAGGCTAGAGGAAGAATTTCCCTCTTTAACAGACAACAGAAATCATTAGGGTGCCCCACCAAACCTGGAGCAGAGAACAATCAGGTTTTTAACAGTTCTGATAAATCAGCATGTTCTAAAGATCAAAATCCAGAAATTTTAAACATTCATTCAAACCACAATGAAACAAGCACTTCAAGAAAAAAAAACACAAAGAAACTAATCACAGAGATCATTTAGATAGATCAATGAGAATTTCTTGTACCGCTGGAAGAAAGAACAGGCTATAACCTTTTACTTGAAAAATAAAACTTCTTTTAAAGGTAAATGCTAAAACACATTTCATCATTCATGTTGCCTTAAAAAATCTGAGGTATTTGTATCTGATCAGAAAAGCAATTCTGAGTAATAGTATGTTACAATTCAGTGCCAGTTTGCTTTAGAAGAAAAGAGAAAAGTTACTGTTTCTCATTCTGCACAAAGTTTAAAGTACCTCCCTGCCTCTATCTCCTCCATTTCCTAAGCTCAATCTCCCTAATCTTTCTGAAACAAGTATGAGAAAGTCTTATTCCCAATATGCCAAATGAAAAAAGTATATCAATTTATTTGTGTAAATATATGCCTACACCTTGAAATGTAGGCGAAAGTTATCAGAAGTCTATATGGAACTTCTTTCTACCTTCCTGAAATCACACACACAAACGTTCACACAGACACAGACACATACCCCCTGGATTACTGGGCACTTCACAAGCTTAGTACTTACAACTTGTAGAAGATAACTTTGTAGTTAATTTAAAATACAAATCTGTCAGCTTTTGAAAGTCTTCATCATCTGCTAAAGCATCTAAATATCAAAGAGACCCAATTAGCCTTCTCTGTAGAATGTAATTTCCTTTGATGGCAAAACAGACCCTAAGAATTACTGGATTAAAGATTCGTGTTTATCACTACCTATGATCGTTTTTAAGCACATTAACAGATTCAGAAATGTATGTCTCATCAACATTTATTCCTATAGAAATAGCATACGTGTTCAATTGTCTATACAGTGACTAGTTCCCATGATGGTGTTTAAGAGCTATTTTGTGTATAGCAATATTTATATTCAAGTGCAGAAAAGGAGGGTGTGTATTACTCAGTTGTAGAGCACCGGATTAGCATGCACAATGTCCTGGCTTCAGTCCCCAGTACCTCCAATAAAATAAATAAACTAAGTGCATATTTAAAAATAAGAATAAACACAGGGAAATATACACAAAATGTTATGATAAATCACAGAGAAAAAATGTGACAATGAGTGTGTATATGTCCATGAATGACTGAATCATTGTGCTGAACACTGGAATTTGACCCAACACTGTAAAATGATTATAAATCAATAAAAAATGTTAAAAAAATAAAAATAAAAATAAATAAATAAAGTTGCAAAACAAAAAAAATAAGAATAAAGTTACAAAAAAATGCAGACTAAAACCCACTGCAACCTAGGTGCTACAATTACACTAAAAAAACAAGTGTTTCTATCAAATATTCACTATGTGCCAATCACAGAGACAACCACAAGTCACACCTGAAGCATCACGTGTGATTCTCAACAACCCTACTAAGTAGACACGGATGAGAAACCCGGCTCTGCGGATGAGGAGACGGAGCTCGGAGGAGCCGGGGACGCTGACCGTCCTGCTCCGTGTGACACCGCGTCAGCCCAGGGCAAGCACTGACAGTGCTGCACTGAGGGGACACCCAGCTGCATGGACCCTTGGGGTACTGGGGAGTCCCAGGAAACACTAAAAATTTTTCAGTGAAAAACCAGCTAAAATATATTACACTGTGCCGCATCCCTTAAACAGGGAACGTGAATGAGACCTTTTTGATGCCTCCGTGTCCTTTCTGCCATCATCAGTTACTTGCCCTCACAGCGCGACCAGTGATGATCTGGATCCCATATGAAGTGCACTCAGATGGCAGAGCTTTTAAAGCTGTTTTATGAAGTTTGTAAGACTCTGTCTATGCTTCACAGTGGCGGTCATCCATCACTTCTCACCAGTGTGGACGTACCACCTGAAATCATTCCTTTCTGCTTTTTAAAATCCCTTCATCTACTCCAGACTTTTCAACAGCAAAGAAGCAGCTCAACCACAGACACTGGATAGCTTTTCAACAAATGGACTCGAACAGCCCATCTGACTACCTGGAAGCCCTTGTCTTCTATTAAACCCACTTCCAGGCACTTCATCATTTTCTGATTGGTGGACTCGGCCTCTGACTGGCCTACTCAGAGAGCTCCCAACCTCACATCCAGGGGTGGGAGAGGACCCTGCTGTTGGGGGTAATCAGTGAGGAAGGTGGACATCCTTCAGCCACGTCTGCACGGGTAGAAGTGCCACAGAGTGCTCAGAAATTATACCGTCATCACCCCTGGGCTCCCATGGACTGGTTTCACATTAACCAAACCCATGAGACACTGATGCAAGAAAACCAGAAACTTAGCTTATTAATGTAACAGAAGACGTGAATCTATGAACCAGACTGAAATATCAGAGTTCAACCATGAGTACATTTTCTCCTCCACGGCCCAATCACGGGCAGGCAGTCACATGGCAAGCATGGACAGAAACGGAGCAGGAAAGGTTTCTAGATTAACTCAATGGACTAAATTTCTATTATACGAACAGATCTACTGCCCAGAAGACAATTAACGCCAATCATGGTGCACTCTCCGTGGACAGTGGCAAGACATGACAATGAGCACCCGTGTAACTCTCCTTTCCCTGTCCTTTATTGGCTAACTGATGCACAGAGGTACAAAGATTCAGGGATGCTGATAACGCTAAACACCCAAAGCCCATCTCTGGGAGCATCAAAACCAGACAGCCAGGGTTTAAATACCAGCTCTGCCAATTACTAGTTCTGTGATTTTGCCAACTTACTTACCCTCTGTGTGCCTCAATTTCCACACTGTAAAACTGGGATAATAATCAAACCTTCCTTACTCGCTTGTTGAGAAGATTGAAGGATTCATTTCTGTAAAACACTCAGAAAAGATTGTAGCACATTTTGGGTGTTCAACTAATGTCAACTTAATATCAAAGTGATTTACAAGTCTCCCCTCTAATCATCTTATGTGTTTCCTGGCTAGCCTAAGTCCCAAAGAACATCCTTATTTCTCCTTTTATAAACTCTTGGGGAGTACCCTTATGATCCATCCAACCACCTGTTTAAACTGAGGGAGGGGATGCCTCCTAACCACTCCTCTGGGCCATGGAGTGTGCTTCTCCCTTCACACCCCTGGCCCCTGGCCCACAGTTACCACTCATCACACTAACAGAGTAAGGTGTGAGTCCGGGGAGACAAGTGGGGCATGTGAAACCCTTCCTTTCACTCCAGTGTTGGTCACCATTGGGAAGCACCTGGGATGCTCAGCTCCATGGCAGGAAAGCCCTATGCATGAAGGGGCACGTCCTCTCAAGGGAAGGCTCGCTGTGGCCCAGAGCTTCATGGGACAGGGTGAGTCTCTACTTCTGGGACACAGTATCATGACACGCATTTTCCCACAGCCTTGAAGTTCATGGAGAATGTGGCTTCATCAGTAACAAAGAAGACATTTATCGCCTGTCTACTCTTTTGTGTCATCTCTCAGTTGGCTGCTGGAGACAACATGAGTATAAGTATTGGATCTCCTTAAGCCCCAAAATATATGAAGTAACAAATAATTCTGTGGCTTAACATTGGTTCAGGGTGACTGTGTAACAGTTTTGACTCTGCTGATGCTAAATTATGGGTATAGGAACTATGGAACCTCCTCAAATATCTTTCATCATAAAAACAGCTCTTCTTATTTTCCTGTATATTCCTGTCTTCACCTCAAAGAGCAGATACTATAAATTCCTGATGTAGGATGAGGCTGCCGCCACAAACTGACTCAGCTTGAAATTAATATCCAAGATGAAGCAGCGGATACACGTAAATATTCACGATTGTCAACTCTGCTCACGGGTCTGGGCCCGTCACTGCCTGAACGGGGGTGAAATCCCCACCCGTGTCTGGGAGAGAAGCGCGGCTCTTCCCCGGCTGACCCAGGCTTCACGGGCTATTTCCCCCCACAGACTGGCTTCAACGATTAAAAGCTCTCAAGGTTTTTACACCATGCAAAACTAAAAGACATTTCTGCAAATGGAGCACTTCTCAGGCTTAAATCTTTTTTTGCCTAAATCACCCAGGGGGAAAAAAGAAACATGACTCTGCAAAGTCTCTGACCCTCACCACTCACAGGAGTAGAACGGCCACAGCAGAAGATGGCTCTTCACATTGCAGGATGAGAACAAAATAAAGATGCCCCAACAGGCACTCCCAGAGACAGCGCTCAGCAGTCTTCTGCACAATCACGGTTGTGCAGCCCTCATCACCTTCTATTTCCAGAACACTTCATCAGCCCAAAAGAATCCCCCTATCACTAGCATTCACTCCCTAATCCCCCTCCACTCAGCCCCTTCCAACCATCACCTGCTCTCTGCCTCTGCATGTGCCTATTCTGGGCATTTCAGATCACTGAAATCAACAATTTGTGACCGTTTGTGTCTGCTTCCTTTCAAGTAACAAGCTGTTATCAAGGCTTGTATATTTTGAAGTGGTATCAGTATCTCTTTCTTTTTTTTTTTGAAAACTTTAAAGATTATTAGAAGGTGGTAAGTACTATCAAAAAGAGTAGAGTGGAGCATAAGTGATTGGGTTTCAAACGGAAAAGTGTGGGTTGAACAGTCAGGGTGGACTTCCAAAAACAGGTGGCCTTTTTTATTTTCCTCTTTTTTTTTTCTTTTTAATTCGTTCTTACGTGTGAATAATGTTCCACTACATGGAGATACTACATTCTGTTCATCCATTCAGCAGCTATTTATGGACGAGGCCAGAAAAATGAGTGTAAGAGGTGACTAGCATGGATGGCCTTTAAGCAAAGGGCAAAATGTGCTTTCAAAAAAAGCCAACAAACAGAGGCACAAGGAAATTCAGTGCGTTTCTGAGCAAAGTGCTTGCTTGCTTCGGCAGGACTACCATGCAGGACTGTGGCGGATATTGGCAGGAGTCATGGTGTGGGAGTCACCTGAGAAGACACCCTACTGCAAGTAGCTCAGCCAATTCTCCTCCCTCATCCTGTATTGTTAGAGCAATGTTTCTAGGTTACTCTTATTTCAAGTAATAGCACTTTAACTGCACATCTGATCATCTCCATCAGACCACCTTACCTCCAAGCCACAGAAAATCATTCACAGTCCGGAGCAGCTCCAGGACATAATGGTGACGGATTAGGGAGTCCTGCAGCATTCCAGCCTGCAGGCACAAACCCCACATGTGCCCTGGTGATGTCCAGAAAATAAAATGCATGGAAATATCTCACTGTTTGTACACGACATCTGCCCTCAAATTGCCCGAAAATCATGCTGGCAAAGCACTACTCAACTCTCTCACTACAAAAAAAAAAAAAAAAAAAAAAGCTAAGAAGGCAAATTTAGGCTCTTGCATTGAAAACCAGCAACCATCACTGCCAGTATCTGAGCTGGAATGCTCCTGACTTCGAAAACCACTGCGCAGTTACTTTTCAAGCGTGAAACTCATAGATGTATTCCACGTAGATGATATTGCAGTAGGATTTTTCTTTTCAAAATTTCCACTTGCAACATTAGCACAAGAAAGTTTATGTTTAGGCTTTAAAAAAAATCAATTATCCTCCACTTTCTTAATTTTGAACTTATTATTATTTTATCAATTGGGCTATGCTACGTATTATAAACCGTTTGATTTCTGAAAACAAGACCTTTATGACCTCACTATTTCAGAGAAAACTTTAACGATTCTTTGAGAGGTGGGGCCTGGGGCGCCCACTAACAGCTCTTTAAATACTGACAAGGATGTGCTATTAAGTAATGCAAAGGTTCTAACTCCACATTAGCTCAGAAAGCAAAGAAACTACACCAAAGACTTCCTTAAATATTTTATATATTCCTATTCTTTTGAATATTAAATTTCTTAAAAGATATGATTTTTTTGAAAAAGAAAACAGCTGTATTAAATTTCCTCTCACCAAGAAAGCAATCTTTATGAAGAAAAAAACCCCTGTGGAAATCGAAATGCCAGGACGTTTCTATCTAAGTGAACATCCAGATCTGAACACAAACCTAAATCCTATCAGATCTCACTTGAAGGAGCTCAACAAAGGCCTGGGCAACTCTGGAAATTAGCTCTTTTGTTCCAAATGTTGGCTGAGCTAAGATCATCACACTAGGCAGGGAAGGAGAGAAGAGGACAGTCCACCTGGCGGCCTCATCCGTTTTCTTCCAGGCACAAAGTGCCTCTAGGGCGGCCCGCTAACAAGCCCCCATAAGAAAAGCCGGCATCCACACTGCCCCTGATGTCCTCAAGAAGCCCCGATGCCCATATCCCAGCCTGTGAATGGTCTTCTACTGAACCCCCATTTGGTGGCACCCACCCCCTCTTCGCCGCTACACAAACACACAGAGCCACGGCAGCCTTCCCAAATCACAAATTTGATTAGGTCAACCCCACTTCAAATGCTTCAGAGGCTCCCTGTTAGAGTTCTAGCCCCACCCCAGACCCTGCTCGCCCAGCCTCACCTAAGTACACAGGTCCTCAGTGACCTCAGTGGCCCCCTGACCTGCTCCTACTTCCCACTTGCTCCAGTCTCATTTTGACTGTTTCCCAAGGAAGCCTTCCCTCCCTCCAAACTCCACAATTTGTTCCTCTCTTCCTAGAACATTCTAGGCTAAGTCAACTTCTGACAATGCTAAGCTCTCAAGAAGCAAATACATTTAGCTTAATAAAGTGGCTACACTCTGTCTCCACTAGACTCACAAAAGTGCACGTGTAATGAATAAATGAATGACGGCTTGGGTCTCAAAGGGACAGACATACATGCTCTCTCCTGTCCCGACCCATCTGTCTGTAGAATATCAGAAGCAAAACCAGAAGTTCCTTTCCTGATTATCACTTCTGTTGACACCCTTCACTGCCTACTGTGTCAGTTCTAGTAAAACTCAGCTTATTCCAAAGCCCTACATCACGGACTCCTTCCAGTGTCCTCCCCAGCAGGGGCTCCCTCCACCCTGGACCACACAGGGCACTCTCCCCGGGTCCCCACGCCAAAAGCCTCCAGGCCTCTGCCCGGGCTGCACCTGCGACCTGAGCCACATTCTTGACTCCTTCTCCTGGCTGACTCTTACTCTGTCCTCACAACTGAATTTAGAGCCCATTTCTTCCAGGAAGTCCTCTCTGATAATGTCCTTAAGTCTTGTCTGGGCTCTGTCTATAGCAGCAATATATGGAGACCAACTGGTTGCCTGCTCCTAATAAGACCACGAACCCTTGGGGGCCACGTGGGAAGGAGTGAGAGATTACAAGACGGGTGGGGGAATCAAAAAGCAAAAATCACAGCCCAAGTCCCAGATTCAAGGATACTTTCTCAGAAAAAAGTATAAACTATTTCACACGTGTCCAATTTGGCTACTATTTTTGTGGCTTGTGGACAGCAAGAACTTGGTGTTCTAGTCCAAAACCCAGGTTACATGCAAAGAAATGTATATATTCATATCCAAAGGAAACAAGAGCTGCTCAACAACAGTTTGCAGTTAGAACTGAAAGGAATTTTGATAAAGGCAATCTCTCTCTCTCTCTTCTTTCTTTTCTGGAATCATATAATTTTAGAAGTATTTGCATGACTAACAGATGGCTACAGCCCGTGATTCTGCACTGGAGTGTTTGGGGCTGAGGAAGACCAGATTACATTCACTCTGTAAATGAAATCACACCAACACACTGATAGGTGCCGTGGTCGTGCAGCTGATGTTCCAAAGCAGGCAACCTTATTCGGTAAGAGAACTCTAAATAGAAAGGAAGAAATGCAATGTCCTACACTGAATTTCATTTGCTATATGGGCCATTAAATGATAGTATATCTTGACTAATGAAACCCAAAAATAAATTGTCAAGTCGGGTTTCTTCATCTGACCGTTTTATGCTAACATCGGATATTAAACCCTCACTCCATATGGAAAGCTGAGGCCTACGCTGCAACACGTTTACATCCCGTGGAAGAAAGCCGACCAAGGGAGAATTGGAGAGTTCCCTGTAAAAGCTGTGAAGTGTGGTTTTGAACCTATACATCATTTGCAACCACATAATCGACAATGGAGTTAGATGTTACCTCTGTGGGCGAAAAGCACTGCATGCTTCAGAACCATCAAAGAACGCTGAGCTTTGTGAAACAGTCCTGAGGCACTTAAATCATACTTTTTCTGAAAGGCTCCTAATCTGACCCACTTCACCATTCCAGGTATAAGAGGGAAGTACTGGAAACAGTACAGAGAACATGCCCTTGAAGTCTGACAAGGTCCTGCTTGAATCCTGCTACAGCATTTACCAACCGCTAAACAGACCAATTCCTTAACCCCTCTGAGAAGGCTTCCCAATCTGCAAAAGGGGGCTGCCACCGCCCACCTGGGAGTCATGGATGTGAATGAAATACGCAAGTAGGGCGGCCGACTGGTACCTGACACGGGGCCTGGCTAGTTTCCCTCCGCTGCCCTTCTCCCCCTTTAAACTTGCACTGATCCCCCTGGTAAGGATCAAGCCCCCGGAACAGACTGCCCCTATCTTCTGTGTATCCCTGGATACATGCCTTACCCTTAGGAGGCCAGAAAAACAACTGCCTCCTCCCAAGTCACTAACAATATTCTTAAGAGTCTGGGTATTTTTAACTATAGTTTTCAGGGAGACTATTCCAGAACTTTCCAAGCACCATTCTCCAGGTTGGCTGCCCTCCCAGTGCCCATCCTTCTCACCTCAGATCCTCTGTCTGACTGCCTTCTGTTCATGGGAAAGCGAGTCCGGTAGGGTGGGGACTCCCTAGGCCTCCCTCCCTCCCTCACAGGTGACTGTGACTACCTTCTCCCCACTCCAACTCCAGCTTCTGAGGATTCTAACCTCCCGTATCCTGCAGCCTCTACATCTTCCCAAGACTCACAAGTGGCCAAGAATCTCCCTTCAGATTTCTTTCTGGCTGGCCCTGCCGACCCCCAGGCCCCTTAAGGATAAATGGCTTTGCTCTGAAAATGGCAAACACCTCTGAATGACACACCAAAGCTGCATGGTCTGGGCTTTCCTCCAACCCAGGCACAGCCCTGCCCCCCCTCAGCCTCAGTCTGCAGCCCTCGAGAAGATCTAATTCACATGCAAGGCTGTGAACACCAGCTAAGAATGACGACTCCCAACGTGTATCTCTAGTCCGGCTCCTTCACTTGAGCCCCAGTCTCATAGAGCCGAGTGCCTCTTTGAAGTCCTAACTTGGATGACAATTGGCATCTTAAAAATGCCTCATGTCCACCATTTACTCTGGAATTTGATTCCTGGCAGGTACCTCCCAGACTCTTCATTTTAGTTACAGCCCCAGCACCCACCTAGATGTCTGAGGTCACATTAAATTTCCACTGTTCCCTACCCCCGTCCCTGCCCTGGAATCAGTCCTGTTATTTCTGACAATAAGCCCATCTCAAGTGTGGTTCTGCAGGGACCATGGCCAGAACCCCACAAGCTCACAGCATGGTGCACTGAATAACAGTCCTCCGTAGGGTGCTTCCTGGAGGGGGAGGCATCTCCTGCCGCTGGTCACCTCAGAAGGCATGGATTCTCACACAGGAGGCCCAGGAGAAGGGAGTCAAGGTTTTCCCGTGGTCTGAACTTTGAAGGGCTCGAGGTCTGGGGGAGCTCCTAGTTAGCAGACACACTTGCCAGTGAGCAGATGAGGATGGGGGAACCCAGGCAAGGCTGTTCTCACTCCAACTCCTGGGCTCTCGGGAGCCATGGGAAAGGCCTGTGTCCAGGGTACAGCCCGGCCATCACAGATCCCAGCCTGCATTTTCCAACCCGGACAGCCTAGACTCCATCTACTTGAGACACTTATTTCTGTTCTGTTCCCCACCCAGAATGTGATGGACTCATTCAGATATTCTGGCCTGTCTCAAGCGAGACAAATTCAGTGAAAAATGAAGTGTCCACATTTGGACCAGAGCATGAAAGGAGAAACAAGGCCTCATGGTCAGCATGCTGGTGGTGGCCAAACCCTTTCAACGGGTGAGATGAACTATGGTGAGGGTGAGAATCCAAGGTCCTAGGTCGGCCAAATCATCTTCCTTCACGGTTGTCTGGGGTGTTGGAGACTGACTAACACAAACTAACGACACCGCTATCAGTGGTGAACGTCAGCTGCAAGAGAAACGGTTTCAGCTCTTTACTGCTAACACGGGTTAAAAGTAAATGCCGGGGCAGGGAGGTCTGCACGGCTGCTGGGGCAAACCACAGACCCAGCTCTGAATGCCCACTGACTGGAGCAGAGAGGAAGCTATGGCCCTTTTAGCTGTCCCTGTGTCCAACAGATCCAGGTGAGCCAGATACTTAGGAGAAGGCCATGTATTCCTGATACTCAGAAAAACCAGCCTCGTAAAGGGAACAAATAGTGGCATGGATTTTAGAACCTATTCTGCCCCTTTATGTAGGCAAAGTAAAGTAAATGGCACGGGGAAGTTGAATGCAAAAAAAAAAAAATTAAAGAACCAAACGGTGACTGCTTCCTCCAACAGCATCCCCTGCAGCTGCTCACCCCCGAGACGGCCACTTCCTCACCAGTGACCGCCGGCCAGGAAGCGACGTCACGCACTTCACACAGAGACAGCCAGGAATAGCGGGCCGAGCACGTTTCTGTAAAAGAAAGAATCGAGCAAGATGCTGCAGAATTTGACTTAACAAGTTTAAATACTCCATGAAAAGAATCCCTCAGCAGCCGCCTAAATCAATTCGCATCTCACTTCTTCAAAACAATCAAATTTAATAAGGACGCATTTGTCACCAAATAAAAGGAGGACCAAACAGGTTCCTCAAAGCAAGGATTTTAACAGGTATCAAACACCAGTGGGTAATGTGCTAATAAGTAAATATTCCAAAATATTAGAAAATAAAAAATTACTAGGATAATACATGGATCAAGACAGCTGTTAAGTTTTGGCTTTTAAAAGCGATTGAGACAGCACGGATGGTAATCTGTCTATTTCCAATGCAGGGTGTGCACAGCCCACATTTCCAGATGCAACAACATGCTCACTGGGCAGTACAAGTGAAAAAGGAATAAAGAAAAAGGAAAAGAGGAACAAGAGAAAATTAGAAACACACAAGAACAAAAATGATTTTGACAGCATGTACAAGAATTTACGTGAGTGTGTGAGGCCAGGAACGCGGGGATGGTGAGACTCAACCACACCTCCTGCTCCAGGGAAAGCAGGGGCCTGAGGGGAGCGGCGCTGCCCGTGGACCCCAACGTGTTCAGCGCCCCTAACCAAAATTCCACCTACAAGCGTCTAGGCAGATGTTGAGCTACAAATTGTGGTCGCATTTCAGTCTGAACCGTTTTACTCACTTCCACCAAGAGTAGCAGGAGAGAATTAGGCTCTGCTCCTGCAACATATCATTGTTTAAAAAAATTAATGACTGTGGAATACTAAAAGCAACAATGGGGTAAAAGTGACTGGAGGAGAATGTGCTTGACCCGAGCTCACTGGCCGCATTATCTCACTGACGTTCAGATGCTGGCTGAGCTCTTATGGTACCAGAACAGACAGACCCAAGAGGAGGGAGGTTTAATGCGCTGCTGTATTTTGATGCCGGGAGCCATGCCTGGTACACGAGGTTCTGGGTAATCAATGGTGACAGTGTCAATCACTGTGGGATAAGTACACATCCGGCTAATCCGCCAAGTCCCAAGGGCAGACTTCAAAAGACAAAAACAAGGTGGCATTCTCTGGTGGGTCTGCAGACTCAGAGACAAGCATTTGTTGAGCAAAAATGTCACCAGTGCCTCCTATGACAACAGAGGAGGCACTGGCGTGGGGGCTGGAGCAGGGTTCCAGGCTTCCACTGCTCACTCACCAGTCTGTCCAGGGGGAGAAGGTGGCCCTGCTTACGTTGCACCGATGCACCTACCTTGACTAATGCCTGGGGCCTCAGCAGGAGTTGACAGGTGAGGGGAACGGAGCCAGACTCTGTGTAGCACGGTGCTGGCAGCTATGCCCTCAGCAGTGCCCAGGCTCCTAAACATGCTAGCTCATCCCCTAGAAGCAGATGGGGAGTGCGGGCATGTAGATCACAGGGCCCTGAGAGGACAAGTACAGATCATGGCCACGACATGCCTCTCCCCTTCCTTAAGCCATTGAGGTATTACTGGGAGGAACAGAAAATTCATCCAGAACCCGCTAGGTTGTGTCTCACAGGTGGGACTCGTGTCCCCTGTGCTTCTCACTCACAGGGCTGGTCTAGACATTCTTTTTATCAATTCTCTAGCATCTTCTCCTCCAACTTATCAACAACCAGAAAGTAGGATCTGATCTTAGGTAAGTTCAAGAATCACAGAGCACTTCCTTCACGGCAGGCCCAGCAGCATGTGCCAGGTTCTGCGACAGTTACCTGTGGGACCACCATGAGCCCTCTCCAGACTCAAGGACAGAGGCCGTAGGCCGGGGTGACACAGCTTCCCTCACTCTCCCCAGCAAAGGGGTCCATGTCTCGGCAAAGACATCTCACCCTCTTCTGCCCGAGGGACAACACGATAGATACACCGGGAAACAGAGCAGAAGTTGGGGTGGTAGGCAGCCCAGAAGAGCTCGTCTGTATTTCCGAGGCAAAGTGGGGCCTTTGACTTAATCACAGGGACAAACTGAGAATGAACATTTCCCTGCTCTGTCCCAAACACCGTGATACGCCTTTCCCTGCATAAGGAGTTCATTCGGAAGTCCCTGGCGGTGTTTCTGATGTCCTAACTTGACATGGTGGCTGTCGGGCAGGAAGAGAGGGCTTGAGCAGAACAGGTGCTGGTCCTGGGAGGCAGGAGACACCGGCTCCAGCCCCAGCTCAACCAGCGCCTCGTTCCGCCTCTCGGGGTTCAGCATCTCATCTATAAGCAAAGGGATGAGACTGTCCCAGGACAGGCTGCCCAACAGAAATGAAATGAGAGCCATGTAAAGAAAGTTTCCCAGTTGCCAGTTTAAAATGGTAAACAAAGTAAGAAACCAACAAACAAAAACCAATACTAGAAACTGATTTTAAGAACAGATCTTACTTAATCTACTGTATGTTAAATACTATCATTTTGACATGTAATCAATATAGGAAGTAAAGAGATAGTTTATATACTTTTACTAGGCAAGCCTCAGCGTCTGATGTGCATTTGACCTACAGCACATCTCAGCTCAGTCCAGCCTCCTACCCAGTGCTCCTAGCATCCGTGGATTTGGCTACTTTATTGGACAGCAACTCCAGGGTTCTCACCATGTTCCTGGCTGTAAAGCGGGAGTCAGTGTCCACACTAACCCTAAAAGGATCTCTCTGAAACAAAGGCGGATTCACTTTGAAATGTCTGTAAACCCGCGGGCTGCACCTCCCTCCCCCCTTGGCTACAAGACAGACTTCTTCCTTGCTGATCCCTTTCTGGCTGTAGGGAAGCAATCCAGCACACAGCCAGGGTGGACTGTCCTCCAGGTAAATTTACCTGCTCTCTGTGTCCAGTCTCATGAATTCCTCCTTCTCAAACGGGATGCAGAGGAGGGGGATCTTGTCCCCAGATTTCTTGGGGCCACCAGCCAGCCACTTGGACTTGAGCAAGATGAAGAGTGACTCAGTGAAGTTCTCAATCTTCTTCTCCACGACCCTGCAGTCCTCGTAGTTTGAAGGCAAAGTCGGTGCGCGGCTGCTAGACTACATCCACATGCAGTACAAAGACAAAAAGCTGAGAGTCATTATCGAGGTGCCATACAACTCCTCTGCACGTGGAGCTTCTCGAAGGCCTTGGCAGAGAGACAGTCGTTAATGGTGACAAGGCCCACAACATTGCGGTGGGTCTGGAAGATGCTCCACCCAATGTCGGGCACATAGTGGTGCCTGTAGTGGATAAAGAGTGTCCACTGGGAGCCGCATGGGCTGATATGGCTCACCAAGGTGAGTAGCTGATAGATGCAAAAGAAATTCTCCTCTGACATGATCTCTAAGTATTGGACCACAACGGGACGAGGCTGGTGGTCCTCAGCACACTGCACGTAGTCAGGGATGCTCATGTTGCAGGCCCTGCCGAGTGGGGAGAGGAGATCGAGGTACATAATCTGCTGTGTGCTAAGGGCCCATCTGGGTTGCGGTGACCTGGTGTGTACCAGCCAGAAGGCAAGGGAAGCCAAAGCAAATCCAACGGTACAGTTTGTCCTCAGAGTCTGCACATGGCTACTGTAGCTCGGATCACATTACCCAGCTTTTGTTCTAGGCTTCCTGCCTCTGCAGAGAAGGGTCATTTCTTATTTTATATTTCCAAGCACCTAGCAAGGCCCTGATGCAAAGTCACTGCTCAAAAATGCTGAATAAAGAAATGAACAAAGGAAATGCTTTCCCCAACCCCCTTCAGCAGAATATAAAGAAAAGGAACACAGTAGGATCAAAAGATCTGGATTTCTATCCAATTTATTTGAACTCCTAAGCTTCATAATAATGGATAAGAAAACTTGCCTTGGGGAAGAGTGTACAGTTCAGTGGTAGAGCACATGCTTAGCATGTACGACGTCCTGGGTTCAAACCCCACTACCTCATTTTAAAAAAATGACACAAATAAATACACCTAATTACCCAGCTGAAAAAGTGTTTTTTAATTCAAAACTCAAAAAAAAACCTTGCAATTGACACAACATTGTGAACTTGACCATACTTCAATTAAAAAAAAAAATCCTTGCCTTACAAGAATATATCTGGATTACGGATGTTTGAAAATGTAATATGCCTAGGGTACCACCTGCATAAGAGGAGGTGACTGTACAAATGTTCTATCCCTCCTTTATGAGCTATACTTCCTTTGGGGGGTTATAACCTCTCAGAGCTAATTTTCTCAGATTAAAAATATAAATATTACCTGATTCTCAGTACTGCTGAAGAATCAGATAACCCTAAGAAAGCATCTGACCCACAGAGTTTACTCAATAAATGTTTGTTGAATGAATGAATAAACAAGCAATGTGAATGCTGCTCCCTGCCACAAACCATCATAATGGTACTGCCTGGAATTCCCAAGCCCACGTACACCCGACACTGCACTAAAAAAGTGGGTGACCTGGGCAGGCCTGTGTTCTTCTCTAAGCCCCAGTTTAATCATGTATAGAAATAAGGGCAATAACACAAACCTCAAATTGTTAGTGAGCCAGTAATGAATTGTACCCCAACACTGCAAGATGGAACCATTAAGAAACCTGGGCAAAGGGTCCATATGCCCTCTCCATATAATCTCTTACTACCACATGGGAATCTACATTACATCTCAAAATAAGAAGTCTAATATTTTAAAGAGGTCATTGAGGTTAGGTGAGCTCACTGTCTCAAATAAGGAACACACAGTAAAATAGGACAATGCCCAGCCCATGAGATACACTCAGTTAACATTCCCACTGAACCCACTAGTCCCTCCAACTTCAGAGCAAGAGGATGGGTCCTCGTGGCAACAGGCCACAGCACCTGAATCTAACAAAGCTAATGGTGTCCACTTCCAAGAGCCCCTGTCACCAACCTTGTTCTAATTTTCTATTTGTAATTTTTTACTTTTCATTAAATTGAAACTCCCAATTGCATACAATTCTTACCAGATATCATGATGGCAGCCCTTCAAAGCCTGACCACAGAGATCATGATGGCAGCCCTTCTTGGTGAAACAATAAAATGAAAAGCCATTTCCACAAGACCTCTGTGTAAATCTACTAGGAAACTTCATCCTGGACTGAGGAAGAGGACTGGGGAGTAGTGGGTAAACTGGGGTATGGAGAACTATGGGCCACCTGTCCCACGATGGACTTTAGACTCACCCTCACCCTACAGGAACTTCAAAATACACACAGACAGAGTGCTATGGACAAGAATTTCTTTTTAATCAAATTCCTGAATCCCTAGCAGATCTTGTTTCTACCGAGACACAAATGGCTTATGTGTATAATGTTTCACAAAAGCCTTAAAATATTATCACCCCAACTTGACCCATCAAGAAACTGAGGTAGAGAAGTTTATCACATTCTACAAGATTAGAGAGAGGCCACGTCAGACACCGTATTTAAATCCAAGTCCCTGCTCCAGTGCTCACACTAGAAAATGTCACATACTGCCTCTTTCCTGCCCTCTCCCTGCAATAAATCCCTGAAGAGTCTTTTCTGTGTCACCTGGAATCAAACTCACATCAATATTTCACAAAGAGCTATGTAACTCCTTAGAGGATTTATCAAAATCTAAAGGGTTGGGTTGATAGGAGAAATTTGCATTTTCTGTTTCTCAAAGGAAACATGGCTTTAAAAGAAACTGAAAAGTACTTATCTAGTCTAAGCCCTCATTGTGCACAGAAAGAAACGGAGGCTCAGAGGAGAAGAGGAAAGGGCGTTATTAACAAATATTGCCTCAGCGCGGCACCAAGCCAGCCCTGGGCACTTCTAGGGGAGGATCTGGAAGGCCCAGGAGAATGAGTGTTAGAAAATAGAAAGAGAAGAAGCATATAAGGCCCCGTCTCTACACCACCATACCATGAATTTCCACCAATTACCCAGTATGGGTGCAGCCAATATTAAGGTTGTCTAAACAGGTTATTGAAACCTGGAATTCTCAACCATAGTGGAAATTCCAGCATTTACTGTGCTTGTTTCCCAGTTCAAGCATCAATTCAGTGGGCACTCTGTACCAGGGACTACACGAGGCCTGGAGTTCTCCCAAATACAGATCTCTATTACCACGTGTGCAAACCACATAAAGGCCAGCAGAAGAAAAGTGCCCACAGATAAGATGGAATTACTGAAACCGAAAGCAGCCAAAGAGCATATATTACTAGGAAAAACGGTGCTCCTAGAAATGGACTCATGGACATAGAAAGCAAACTGTGTTTAGCAGGCAGGAAAGGGGGGATTAACAGATACAAATTAGTAAATATAAAACAAATGACAAGGACCTGCTATATAACACAGGGAACTGTATTCAATTTCTTGTAATGAGCTATACTAAAAACAATCTAAAACATATGTATATACATATGCATATGTTTATAACTGAATCTCTGCTGTACACCTGAAACTAACATTGTAAATTGACTACACTTAAATAAAAAATAATTTAAAAAATAAGTAAAAATAAAAGCAACGCCATTAAGAAAAAATAAAAGAACACTCTAATCCCCTTAGCTGTAGGTGGTGGAGAATTCTGGTTGCAAGCACCAAGTCCACTGGATCACTCCAGCACTGGCTGTCACTCTTTCTGACCATCAGAGAGTCACTTGCTTCACTGAGGTTTCTTTTCTCTTCTGTGAAAGGCTACAGCTGCAACTAACGATGTATAGAATCTCATCATTCACAAGCCCAACAAGTAGTGAGGACTTCCCATGGGCCCGGCTCTGGACAGAGGAAAAGATAGGGTCCGAGATATATTCATGGGTAGAAGAAGTTTATGCCTTAAAGACATTAATTCTTCCTGTTTTGATAGACAGATTCATTGCAATTCTGATTAGAATTCCTACCAGATTTTTCTTGGAATGTAACAAGTGAATTTATGGTCAAGAATAGCCATGAAATTTCTTTAGAACCACCACTGGGGAGGGGTGGATAGGTCATTAATTTCCACTGCTCTTTCTGAAGTGATAAAAACGTTCTGGAATAATAATGGTTGCACCACTGTGAATATGCTAAAAGCTGCTGAATTTTACCATTTAAATGGATGGATTTCATGGTGTGTGAACTATATCACAATAACACTGTTATATGAAAAAATATTTCTTGACAAATATTTTTCTGTTTATACCACTACTCTGTCCCACAATTTAAGAAAAACAAAAAACCAATACAAACCAAACTCTGCCAGGAGCTCTTTAGGACTGCAATATCCCTGGGTCTCCAAGGCCTCTGGTGGTGCTGTTCCTCTTAACACACACTAGCTGGGCTGGGCAAGTTAGGGACTGTAACTATCTTTTAAAAATCGACGGTCACACGTTTCACCCTTGGAGAGGGAAGGAAGGAGGATATTACAGCTTCATGCCTTCAGCTCATTTTTAACAGAACCAAGCCCTGCTTGCACCACTGTAATCCCTCTCACTATAAAAACACGTGACATCAACAAGCATCGCCATCATAACACCTGAAAGTGTTCAAGGTACTTACCTGGGGCAGAAACCCTGAGGGAGGAGACAGAAGCTCGCTCAGCACTCATGCTCCCTTTTCCCGACTCCACCAGGTGAAGCTGGGCGATACAGCCAGAGGCTCTCATCCCGGGGAGCAGCACACACGCCACTGAGCTGGTCCTGAGGGAGGGTGAAAGGGAAAGGAGGGCAGCCCCTGGGGGAAGGGAAAGCGGGGCGGGGGGGGGGACGCGGGCTGCAGCCCCGCTCGGAGGCCAGCCCCAGCCCCACCATAAGCAGCCCGCTCCCGTCCGGGTCCGTAGACCAAGCCAGCCCGGGACACAGCCCGCCCATTGGTAGAGACGGGCAGGCGGCCAAGGAGAGGAAGCCCGGGAGGAGAGGACTCGAGGGAGGGAGAGGGGAAGGGGACGCCAGCCGCGGACTGAGGGGAGCCCGGCTGGGTGAGAGGTGGCAGGCGCACACCTGGACCCGGACAGCTGTGGCCGGGGCCCCGGGGCAGGTGGTGCTGTCAGAGGGGTCTGGCCGGAGCAATTCAGCTGAACACGGGCTGACTGGCGCCCTTGGGGGCTGTGAAAGGCGGACCACCCTCCCGCAGCCGCCTGACCCCTTTCCCGGGAGCCCCCCACCTTGCACTTCCACAGCCAGAAGCCCCGGCCCCAGGCAGGAACCAAAGGCATACCGGGCGACAGAGTTGAGAAGCATTTGGGGCCAATCCCCGGCTCGGACACGGAGCTTTCAACCAGCGGACCACCTGGCACCGACTGCGCATGCGCAGGAGGGCCATCGATCCTCTCTGGGTTCTGCAAGAGAAGGTGGGACAGCGAGGGAGGGAGAAGATGGGAGCGGGTGGAGAGGAGGGGAAAAGTGGAGGGGTACAGATGGACAGGAAGAGCAGAGAAGGGATGGATCTGGATAGGGGAGTGTCGTAGCGGAGTTGGAGAGAAAAAGCTTTACCTCTGGGGCACCCCGAGAGGGCAGACCTGCCTCTGTACCATTCTGTAACCGTTGAAGTCCCGCAGCTCATGTTTTACCTCCCTGATCCAGCCCTCTATCAGATGCTTCTGCAGAAACCCTATGGGGATAACACCCGTTGCCCCCACGCGGAGCTGGGTTTTCTGTTGCTCTGAGAACCAAGCACCCGCAGGTGTTGTCGCTCAGAACTTCCTTGGGAAGAGTACATATTCCCGGTTAACACGCTGGGAAACAGGCAGGAAGGATCTCTGCCTTAGCTCCACTGTCCCAGGTGTTGGGCTGGCAGGGAGCGGTGTGGTACAAGATCAGAGCCCCAGACAGAGCAGACTGCCTGAGTGTTGGTGCATAGTCCCCATCCCTCCTGGGTAAACCATACCCAACACTAGTGGAAACATCAAGGGCTCACAGTAGTTCCCTGGGTGTGGGAGAGCTGTCCTCATGTGAAGGAAAAGTCCAGCTGGGCTAACAAGCTAAGTCACAAATCTAAGTGTGATTAGTGTCGGTTTAATGATCTAAATTCTGCTGGGCTATCTCATATATCTGAAGTTTAGTGTCAGTTTATTGGGCTAACAACCTAACTCGTAATTCCAAGCTCAACAAGTGTCAGTAATGTGATCTACTACAAATTGATAAGCTCCAGTGTACTGATTCCTTGCTTTTTGTTCTTTGAGCCTTATTGGCTAATTCCCCCTTACTTGTAATTAAGCCTCTAAAACCTCATGTGCACGTCTTGAAGGTGCTCAGAACTTCGGAGCAGGAGCCCCTCTGAGCCCACCGGCATAATACTTCTGAGTACACCAACACCCCGATTGGTGCTTTTCTTGGCTGGCCTGTTTCCATAACACTCAGCTCCAGTGCCCAGCTTTCTAGGTAGATAGGAGTGTTACCAAGTCGAAATTCTTTCTCCTCAGTGCAGGGCAGGACAATAAGTTGGGAGACCAGATGTTGGGGCATGGAATAGCAAGTTTCTGTAGACCTAGATGGCAAACTAATGTCCTGGAAAACCATCTCCCCAAGTCACAATTCAGGCTCCTTTCCTATGTGCTTGGTTGTTGCAAACTTCTT
This sequence comes from Vicugna pacos, assembly GCF_048564905.1. Taxonomy (NCBI): domain Eukaryota; kingdom Metazoa; phylum Chordata; class Mammalia; order Artiodactyla; family Camelidae; genus Vicugna; species Vicugna pacos. The sequence continues at coordinate 7,058,166 of NW_027328742.1, forward strand.
AGTGTAGGAATTCCTTCTTGTTAGAATCCTTTGTTCTTGCAGCTATCTGCGTGGGTCAGATCCCTGCAAACCTCCAACAAAACAAACGTTATTTTCTATTCTGTAATTTGCTATCTTTAAATGAATGAAAAAGTGTTAAATATCCTTAAAGGTCAGAGGCTTCAGAATAGGCTCTCCTGTATATTTCAGGCTCCAGGCAACATTGATTACAAGCAAGATGAAGCCTAGGAGACAGAGCATAGGGTTAAATTCAAAGGAACAGATCTAATATGGAGTCAGATTTGTTCTGTTCTATTACCCGGCCAGAAGCCACTTGAGGATTTAAATCCGTTTAAGTTAAAAATAACTAAAATTTTAAAGGAATTTACATACATATGTGGGAATGTGCAAAGCATATCTGGAACAGCACCCAAAGGATAGCAAACAGTGGCATCTCCAGAGAGGGCTGAAAAAACAGAAGATGAGGGAAAACTTCTTTCACTTGTGTATTTTTGTGCTCTGTTTGAGTTTTTTTTTTAACCATTTGCTTGTATTTCTTTTTCAGTTAAAAAAAATGTGTAATGGAACAAAGGAGTAACTAGCATAGCAAATACAGCAGCCATGGAATCACTGAGTCATCACTTTTGATTTAAGCCAGAAAGCATTTATTGACTCTCTCCAATGTGCAGTCGTGTTTTAAGAATTCTTTTAATATAATTATTATTATTATTATTATTATTATTATTATTATTATTATTATTACTACTACTACTGCTACTACTATTAATATTACTATTATTACTATTATTTTATGAAATAATAACACGGTTTATCTCACCCCTGCCCATGGCTGGTGGAAAACCAACTGAGTTTTTCTTGAGTTGTTTTCCAAGGAGTAGAGATGAGTTTATAAACAGAACACATCTTCAGGGTAAAACAGGCAGAGTGCTTTTCCAGCAGGCCAGACATCTATGAAGGGTTTTCAACAGAGGCACCCAGAAGCTGAGAGAGAAAGCCTCCAGGACACTACAAAAAGCTGCCCAAACTGCCTTCTCCATGGCACTACTGAAATAGGAAAGAACAAATCTGACTCCATATTTGATCTGTACCTTTGACTTTAACAAAGCCAAGTTAATATGCTCCGGTCCTTTCATGGGTTATGATGTCACAGAGGAGATGGACAGGCCAATAAGGAACCACTCTGCCGTGATTACAGAGCCGGAGAAAGGGATGGGCTGCAAGATGTATGACGCAGCCGCAACTGTGCCCGTGCTTCTAGGCAGGTATCCAAAATCGCCTCGACAATGTGTCAAACACTTGTGCCCACGTCCTCATCAACAGACATGTATTAAAGACAAATGGAAACATATAAAAGGCCAATACCCTTGCTGGGTACACCGTCCAAATAACAAAGTCTCAGTTTGACAACTGGCCATCTCGGTTCCCTGGGATTCATTCTTGGAGAACCTTAAAAACCACTCCTCTGTCCTCAAGAAGTACTGCATATTTGTCCTATCTTTGGCTCAGGGATGGAACACGTTCAAGTGAACTTTAATGTCTGCACAGATTTGACTGTCTTTCTCCAGGTTCACTTGTCCATTCCAAAGAGGCCTGAGCTAACTCCATCCTCCGTAAGATCTATTCCCTCCAGGGACAGCTCATTGAGCCTGCAATTAAAAGCCAAGTGAACAAGACTGTCCTCAGCTAAAAAGTTCACCCACCCTTCACTGTTTTCTTAATCTCCTCTCCTGGCTAATTGCAACAGACTAACACCTCCCTCCACCAAGATACCCAACTATGTCATTTTGTCTCCCCAAAGAGAAAGTAAGGTCCATAAAAGAGGAGAAAACTACATAGTCACCTCTGAATTCTTAGCATATAGTAATGTCAATAAATAGAACTCAGATTATTGCTACTTTCCTTTAAAACCATTCTGGTTATTTGAATGAGACCTTGGAAGAGAGGTGTTTGCTGTCCAGTATCTTGATCCACAAGACTCTGGAGGCCTTTTTCGGAATAGCTGTTCACTGATTCATTCAAAACACAACTTATCAATCAAGGAGTAGCTGTGGTTTTCTGCCAGGAGTTTGTGGTCACTCTCATGCCAGAACAGCTTTAAACTATATCCTTACTTTGGATTTGTTATTTTTCCCCTCTTCCAAAAAATTGACTTTCCTTACTTTCTTGTCTTGAGGAATTTTTTTTTTCCTCTTTCACCCTTTAGTAAACCAAGATTCTCAGGATGGGCTAGGCCCATTATATGATCACCCATCCAACTCCTAGTGTGAGAGACCTGGGGCTAAACTCCTGCCCTCCTGTCAAGGCAACTGAAAATCAGTTCAGGAGCCAACCAGCACACCACGGATTCTAATGCTCACTTATCTCCCAGAATCCCTGTTTTCTCGTTTGTCTTGGCTTCTGAGGATTTCCCCTTTCTTGACAATTAGTTGTGCAGCTTGAAAGATGAGGAAGGAAGGTTTTATTTCTCAATCAGCATTTTAAGAAACTTGTCTAATGAAGGTTTCCAAGAGGTTCTACAACCCTCCATTGCCGAGATAGAAAACACACTAGACATTTTCTAAATTTAGCTCTCATGTGCATTTTTTCTTTGCTTTTTTTTCTTAACTGCTAACAGACATTATTTAATTAAAAAAATATAAGGCCCCAAAAAGGATAGAACACTGAAGGGGCAAACAATATTAAAGGGCAAAGACAGAAAAATGACAACTACTCTACAAAGTTAATATAATACATACACTATGTATCAGATCAGCACTTCTCAGTAACAGCTAATTGAAACATGACCATGAGGTAAAATTTCTCTCCTGTCAGGACATGGCCAACAGAAAATACAATTAAACCAACACACTAATATCCTAAGTCTGGCAAGGTACCGAAGGCTACAAGCTAAATGTGTCTTCTTCTGGAAAAGAAGGAGACACACCAGCTCTTCTCTGTGGAGCCGGAGCCCACGGGAGGACGGTGAAGTGAGCTCTGTAAGTACCCAATTAGCAAAGTGAGTGATGAATAAATAGACGTGAGCTTTGTTGACAGTGATGATACTACTATTCATTTGTCCTTTAAAGTATGACTTCACTTTCAGTGATCAATAATTCGGCGTCCTCAGGAGTTGAGATTTTAGGAAAATGCACAGCCTGGGCCCAGACTTCCTCTTTAAGCTCGTGACTCTGCGTAGATATCTCAAGGGCACTCCCAACTCAACCTGCAAAGAGCTGACTTCACGGTGCTCCTCCCATAGCCGTCCTGCCCAGGGCTCCTGGTCGGAGGGTAAGGTCTCCCTGCGTCTCCCAACTCAGGCCCATTACTCACAGATGTGAATGGACCCCTCCTTCAGGGACCAGATATCCTCAGTCACAGAGTACCACCACCCTCAACTGACCTACCAGATACTCACTGGCACTCACTCAGCACTGACTCTGTGCTGGAGACCACACTGCACACTGCACAGTGTATCTCTCTGGATCTCCACAACAGTCCTGGGAATTGGGTACATCACTGCTTCAATTGATTAGATAAATTGTTTCAATTCCTTGCGTGTGTCATTCAAACTGACACGGCTACTAAGCCACAAGCCTGGGCCTGAAAACCACTTGAAAATTGAACACTGCTACACCTCGCAGCCACCCTACTCTGACTCATCACATCACCTCCTGCCAAGCCTTCTTAACTTTTCCAAGCATTCTACAAGACAAATGTGAACTACGAGAGCACCCTACTCTCCTACTTAAAATCTGTCAAGGATGGTGCACTGCCCTTAGGAGAAAGCCCCACCGGGCTTGAGCACAGCCTAAGACCCCAGCGTCCGCGTTCCCTGCGTGGCTGCGCTGCCTCACCCACCACGCAGCTCTACACGTGCCGTGTCCAGGACAGGGATGCTGACTCCGCACAACCCAGGGCTTGTCTCACTCGAACAATGATCACATTCTTCAGTTTCATCTTCATTACTGACTCTCACAAAAATGTTTTCTCATGATGAATCAATATCTTTTTCCTTACAATTTCCCATCATTGATAATGAGCTCCCCCCAAAAGAGAGAAGACCTAATTCTGTCTCCTTATCTGTAAAGTGAGAATAACAAGGAAATATATGAGGTTTTAAGAGAAATAATATTCATGTGAGGCTGAGGGACAATTCCATCATACAGTAAGCACTCAATGTGTGCTTAATTAATATTAGTAAGAATATATTGCATTCTAGCAACCTTCAATCAATGTTTTATGACTTTGTCCAACAGACTACTGACAAACTGTTGGACAAACCACTTTGAGCAGATCAGCACTAGCGTACTGGGAGAGGTAAGCGCTGACTCCAGTTACAGCTTCAGCCACCCAGCACTACGGGGCGGGGGCAGTTTGCTCAAACTCTTACATGTTGCTTGAGCATTTAGTCCTCGTTATAGAATAAAGACAGGTGTACTTTAGTCAAATCTCCTGAAACATAAATCTTCAAAGATTGATGCAAATTAGGTTTCAAGTACAACACTCTCACTAGAATTTATTTGAAAATTATAGTCTTAGCTACTCCGCACATCAAAAGGGCATAATCTTAATGTATCTGACTAAATACACTGAAAGGGTTGTTTAAAAGAAATTAAGAAGAAGCCATTCTGAATAAGCTCTCAGTATCATCTGCACAAAGCCCCACCCATGGGTCTCCTTTTTCACTTCCACATAGGTGTTTTCAAGTAGCTTACCTTGGGTCTTGGTTTCTTATAACACGGGGCGGGGAATAGTTGTGGATAGATTTATGTAGCAAATATATACCTAGGGTATTTGCTGTGAAGGAATTCTAGAAATAAGAAGATTGATATATAGTACCACCCATAAGAAACTCAGCCTTTCCATTTACAACAGCATTAAGAATAAAGTGAGAGATACATTTAACAAAAATTTACAAGATTTGTACATTGAACTTTTTGAAGTATCACCAAAATAAATTTTAAAAGATCTACATATATGGAAGACATTCCATTTTCATGGAATGATTGACAATATTATTAAAAATGTTAAGACTCCTCAAAGTGATCTATATATTCAGTGGAATCCCTATCAAAATTCCAGCTAACTTCATTGCAAAAATTGAAAAACTGATCCCTAAATTCATATGGACGTGCAAGGGGCCCAGGACAGCAAAAACAACCTTGAAAAAGAAGAGTAAAGTTGGAGGACTCACTTTAAAGTGTACCAAAATGCTATAGCACTAAGTCAGTATGAAACTGGCATAAGTTTGGATAAATAAATTTAAGAGACACAATAAAAACCCACGGGGAAAACTTTCATTTACAGACAGTTTTCCACCTGGGGGCCAAAAACACTCCATTGAAAGAATAGTCTATTCAACAAATGGTGCAGGGACAGCTGGGTATCTGCAGGCAAAAGAATCAATCTGGAATCTGAACACCCATATTTTATATAACAAATAAAATTAATTCAAAATAGATCACAGACAGAAATGTAAAAATTAAACTTATAAACTTTCTAAAAGAAGACACAGTATAAATCTTTGTGGGCCTAGGATAGGCTTTGGTTTCCTGGATACAATACCAAGAGCACAAGTGATAGAAGAAAAAAGCAGATAAACTGGACTTCATCAAAATTAAAATTTTTTATTACAAAGGACATCATCAAGAAAGTGAAATGACAGGGGAAATGGTTATCTCAAGTCAGAGAGGGCTTAGCAAGAAAAATAAAATAAATCATTTCATCTATCTGCCTCCCCTGTAAAGAAATTGTTTTAATGTTTAAAAAAATATAGTGAAAAGACAGTTTGCAGAATAGAAGAAAAATTTTGCAAAGCATGTATCTAATAAGAGAGTAGTATCCAGGATATATAATGAATGCTTTCAACTGAACAATACAAGGAAATAGACACAATTTTAAATTTACCATGAATTTAAATAGATATACAAATGGCCAATAAGCATATGAAAAGATGCTCAGCATCACTAGCGAAATCAAAATCAAAATGAGATCTCATTTTACACCCACTAGGATGGTTATAACCAAAACATGGACAATAACAAATGTCATTCAGGAGGCAGAGAAACCTCATATGCGGCCAGGGGAAAGGGACAATGGTGCAGCTTCTTTGGAGAAGTCTGGTATTTCCTCAAAAGCTTAGAGTTATATGGCTCAGCAATTCCACTCCTATATGTAGAGTCATCCCTCAATACCCTTGGGTAGTTGGTTTCAGGAACCCCACACCCTGGATACCATAATCCAAGGATGTTCGAGTCCCTTTACAATCAGCCATCTGGATCCATGTAGTGGAAACTACAGATATGGAGGGCCAAATGTACAGCCAAAAGAATGAAAACATATTCTCATAAAAAATTTCACATCAATATTCATAGCAGTATCATTCAGAGTAGCCAAAAGTTACTAACAATATCCATCCATCAATGAACGGATAAACAAAATTACCAAGAATAGGCCCACAAACTTTTGGTCATTGAAACTTTGACAAAGGAGGTGACAACATACAATGGAGTAAAGACAGCCTCTTCAGCAAATGGTGTAGGGAAAACTGAACAGCTGCATCTTAATCATTGAAGTTGGACTACTGCCACACAGCATACACAATAAAGAATTAAAAATGTGTTAAAGACTTAAACATGTAGACAAGACACTGTAAACCTCTTAGAAGCAACCATAGGCAAAACATCTGACATACATCTCAGCAATGTTTTCCTAGAGCCGTCTACTCAAGCAATAGAAAAACAACCAAAAATATACAAGAGGGATCTAATTAAACTTACAAGCTTTTGCACAGCTATGGAAACAGTAAGCAAAACAAAAAGACAACCAACCTATGGAATGGGAGAAAATATTTGCAATAAATGAAACTGCTAGTGGCTTAATTCCCAGAATATGTAAGCAGCTTTTACAGTTAATATGAAAAAAAACAAACAATCAATTCAAAAATTGGCAGAAGTCCTAAAGAAACATTTCTCCAATGAAGACGTACAAATGGCCAGTAGCCACATGAAAAAATGTTCAATATCATTATCAGAGAAATGCAAATCAAAACTGCAATCAAGTATCACCTCTCACCAGTCAGAATAGGCATCATTCAGAAGTTCACTGACAATAAATACTGGAGAGGCTGCGGAGAATTGGGAACACTCCTACACTGTGGAGGGAATTCAGTTTGGTGGAGCCATTGTGGAAAAGTGTATAGCTGTTCCTCTAAAGACAAAAAATTGACCTCCCATATGAACTAGCAATGCCATTCCTGGGCATATATCCAGAAGGAACCCTAATTCAAAAAGACACCTACACCCCAATGTTCACAGCAGCACTATTTACAATAGCAGAACATGGAAACAACCGAAATGTCCACTGAGAGATGACTGGATTAAAAAGGTTGTAGCATATTTGTCCAATAGACTACTATTCAGCCATAAAATAATAATAAAATAATGCAATTTGTAGCAACATCAATGGACCTGGAGAATGTCATTCTAAGTGAAGTAAGCTATAAAGAGAAAGGAAAATACCATATGAGATTGCTCACATGTGGAATCTAAAAAAAAAACAAAGAAACAAAAAGATAAACTTATCTACAGAACAGAAACAGACACAGAGACATAGAAACCAAACTATGGTTACCAGAGGGGAGAGGGTGTGGGAAGGAATAAATTGGGAGTTCAAGATTTGCAGATACTGAGTATGTAACAAATAAACAGCAAGTTTATACTGTATAGCACAGGAGAATATATTTAATATCTTATAGTATCTTGTGTTTAAAAAGAGTATGAAAATGAATACAGGTATGTTCCTATTTAACTGAAGTGTTGTGTTGCACACAAGAAACTGACACAAAATTATAAACTGACTAGACTTCAATGAAAATATTTTTAAATAGACCAAAAACGAATAAAAGGAAAATGACATTATCAAACAAAAAGAATAAAGTACTAATTCAAGCTACAATATGGATGAACCTTGAAACTTTATGCTAAAAAGCCAGACACAAAAAGTCAAATAGTGCCCTTTAAGGTGAACTGTATCTAAGCTTTTATTTTACTACTCCTGTAAATTTTCCGGTGGTTTGAAATCTATCAATATCAAAATAAGATGTATTATACATTAAAAGCTTAAAACACTTCCTCACAGGAGGGCTTTTATTATTAAATTCAGAAACGCATATAAAGCTCTTGGAAAAACACTTTGCACCTCCACACACAATCACTGCTGTCACTGCCACTCAGAGGGTGGTGCCAGCACTGATGAGAGCAGCCTCCACTCGCTCCCCTGCAGAAAGGAGTGAAGGCCTGAGCTCTGACAGGCAGGGTGAGCGTGAACCTGGGTCAGACACAGCCATGTCCCAGGCTCTGCGTTACCCAACTTTCTTATAAAAACTGCAACATGAAATGTAAACATGCTAGAGGGATGTATCTTACAACACAGGGAATACAGACAATGTTTTACAGTAACTATAAATGGAGCATCTATTGTACACCTGAAACTAATATCATATTTTAAATCAGCTATAACTTTCTAAAAAATTAATAAATATTTCTAAATTGTTTTCACTTTAATATTCAATTCGGTTTTTAAGTAACTACTAAACAGCTTAGAATGTATAAAAGCATTTAATTGTGCTGTTTGTTTACATAATTATTCACATTCAGCCTCTTGCTAAAGAGAATTTAAACAATTCTTTTAAAAACAGCTTAACAACCTTAACAACAAAAAGGCAAACCTGAGAGTGAAGAGAAAATGGAGATTCAATACTTAAATGAAACCAGGGGGAGATAAACTCATAAAAATGGATTCCATGAAGTCAGAGCAAGTGTTAAAGGCTGACTAGAAATTCAGCTGTAGGATTCTTGGCAGCTAAACCAAAAAGAAAAGATGATGGGGCGGGTGGTAGAGCGTGTGCTTAGCGTGCACGGGGTCCTGGGTTCAAGCCCCAGGGCTTCCACTAACAGATAAATACATCTAATTACCTGCCCCCATAAAAGATCACCAAAGAAAAGAAAAAGAGAAATTTCTTTCCCAAAAAACCCTGATATTAAATTTGGATTAAATACTTAAAAAAAGCAAAAAAGAAAAATAGAAAAGATAAGTGACACTGTGAAGGAAAACCACAGCCGGTCTAACAAGCTAAGTCACAAATCTAAGTGTGATAAGTGTCGGTTTACTGATCTAAGTTTTGCTGGGATACCTGGTAAATCTGAAGTTTAGTGTCAGTTTACTGGGCTAATAAGCTAACCCGAAAATCCAAGGTCAACAATTGTCAGTAACGGGATCTGTTCCAAATTGATAAGTTTCAGTGTACTGATTCCTTGCTTTTTGTTGTTTGAGCCTTATTGGCTGATAGCCCCATACATGTAATTAACCGTATAAAACATCATGTGCACATCTTGGAGGGGCTCAGAGCTTTGGAAAAGAAGCCCCTCTGAGCCCACCAACGTAATAAATCTCAATACTCCAACACTCTGAATGATTCTTGTTTCTTGGCTGGCCTGTTGTTTCCATAACAACACAAGGGATAATGCCCGTGAGATAAATCTGCAGTGGCTGCTGGCAGGTCCCCATGTCTCACGTGGGAAAATCTGAAACATCCTTCTCAATACTCAGAGTCATCATAAGCCCACCCCAAACCTGCAGCCTTTAAATGCAGGAGCACAGGTAGGGCCTGGCCTTTGCTGTCTCTGTGTCATCACAGTTAGACAGGATGGAAGGGGGAAGAGCACAGCCATTCAAGGAAGGCCACCGCAATTAACAGAAAAATGGTGAAGGATTCAAACCCCAATAGGTCTTGAGGCTCAGGATGAAGAGATTTAACTTCTAGCAGATCTTGAGATTCAGTAAACACCCATTGTAATAGTAATGTGGTGAATAACATGCCCCAGGCAACATGGCAGTCCCAATGATAGCTACAAAAGGTCAAAGGGTGGGAAATGGCCAACTCCCTGGAAATCCCAGCCCCTTGCCCTAAGGCTGGTCCTTCTACTTATTAGCATATGAAACCACCAAGCCCAAGAAAACAAGCAACACAGCGCCACCTCGTGGTCACCAATCTCTTTCCCTCTTTGGTGAAGGCCCACATTCTGTCTGTGAAGTGTGTACCTACTTCTAATCTGAGCATCAAACCCCCACACCTCGTGAAGTTTCTCTTGCCTATCAATGTATCTCTCTGAATAAATATACCTTTACTCAACACTGGCTTGCTCTTGAATTCTTTACTGCATGAAGTCAAGGAACAAAATCTGGTGGGGCACATCCCAGGGACTCAACAAAAGCCTGGGACACAGCCCTTCTCATGCCCAACCTTTTTTTATTCTTGTATCAACAGGACTGGTCTGTGAAGGGAGGTCTGAGACCCCAGCTAAGAGACAGAAGCAGCCTCCAGGGCTCCAGCTTGCAGGCAGCCTCTCCCCCAGCATGGGTCTTGGGGCCTGCCCGGTTCTCTGTGTTTCTCTGTTGTGCTGACTCCCCAGCCAGACAGCGTACTCCTAGGCCTGTCCCCACAAAACCCTTCTCTCCAAAATACAAGCACATCATGTCACAATCCTCTTGTTCAACCAGGAAATGTTCAGCCCACTTTTTTCCTCCCCAATAAAGTACCCAACTGTCCTCCTTCCCATCACATCACTTCTTTTTTTGTGAGAACTCTGCACTCGCCACACCCCATCCTGAACACAGGTGTCTTGCTAGCTGTGACCGAGATGTTTCTTTCTCACATAGCCTGCGTCCTTTCTCTTTCCCTTTATTACCTTAAAAAAGCCTTTCCTGAGTCACCCACCCCACTGATTCTGAACTCACAAAGTGCTGAGGTTGCAGTCACTATGTGCATACATCCCAGTTTTGGTTAAGTTTCCATCGCAAGATCTTCATTAAGGAGCTGCATCAAGAAGTTTAAAGAGGCTATTCTTACATCTGAGTGGAGGAGCCTGCAAAAAATTTACATGGCTTTGAAGAGAGAGTTAACCAGGGACAGAGAAGTCACGGGTCCTAGTCAAAAGTTTCATGAGGCAAAATGTTCTCCCAAGGCTCAGAGTGGCTTCTGAACATGGAGTCGGCAGGAAGGAGGTGACAGGCAGTGATTAGGGTGGGTGATACAGGGTACGCTCCCCCAGCCGGGAAAGAATAGGTTTTTTTCTAGTTTTCCAAACAATTTCTTGCTGCCTTTCTTCCCTTATTACCACATACCATTTCCTACGAATTAAGCATATCAATGTAAGTCATTTGGGGCACTTGGGAGAAGCTACACGATGCCATTCACAGGGCCGGGACATGACAGCCACACCTGTCAAGGTTGAAAGACCAGTGGGAATATTTCCATGGTAATCATGGGCATGCAGCAAACTCCCCAGCTTCAATGACCTCCTCTCAAAGTTGGCGCCAATAAAGCTACCAGTCAAAATGCGTGATGATTATGGCCAACATCTGTTTATTAGTTAAGTGCCCGAGACAGCTGTCGCTTAATGGGGAATGAGTACGATCAACGAGGCCCTGTCCACCTGGCCACACGCGCCCTGCCTTCCTGCTTTGGTGCAGCAGCAGAGTTTGTTAAGCTGAGGTGAACGCCCCCACAGCAGCCCGACGGGAAAGCTCCCAGCTCTGCACGGCGAGATGTGTTCCTTTCCTTCTCAGAGCTGATCACAGTTTGCTGTCGTCTGTTTTTATGTTTATCCCTTTTGTAACTGCCTCTCCTCCGGAGATTTTGCTCAAGCAGCACGGGGCCAGTTGTGTCTTGCGGCCTGCCGGATATTTTGGGCAGGGAAACAGCCGAGCCCACATCTGGCTCTGGTACTGAACGGAGAATGCACAAGGCCCAGGAGCCCATGCTGAACCGAGGCCCCTGCATCCAAAATTATGGTCTGACTTTGGGCAAATTACATAGTCTTTTTTACCCTGAGATTCCTCATCTGTCTATGAAAATAACTGCCCATGGAACACAGCGTTACAAGTATTAAAGGAAATCACCAAATTCACAACCTAGCCAAGGGGCTACCAGTGCATCCTCAACAGATAAATACTGCCTTTACAGTTCTGACACACGCCAAGCTTGGTGGCCGCACAAAGTGTAAACTGCTAAGTGCCAGTGTGTTAAGTGTTTCATGTGTGCTATAATACCCTTTAGAACTTACAACAATCCCAGGAAGTAACGAATATTATCATGCCCATTTCACAGATTCACCAACAGGTTAAGAGTGGTTACATTCTAGTCCAAGGCGCTACGGTGAGGTAATGGCGATTTCAACGTGAATATGGCCCCAGGCCTGGGCTCCATCTCTGTCCCATCCACCTGACCACTTGCCTATGAAATCCACCTGTCCAATACCCAAGTTTGAAGCCGGCCAGCTCTTAAATGCAATGTGTGCCACCGTTTGTCTATGTTCCTTAATTACCATAAACAGTTCTCAGAAAGCACTTCAGAAAGGAAAGTTGGACTCACGTCCCTGCCCACAAAGAAGAGGAATTCTGCCTTGCCTTCTCCTGTAACGTGCAGAAATCCTTCCCATTCACCACCGAATACTTTTGTATGCTCCCTCTGTGTTCATGTTTGCACACGGCTTATTAAAGTAGAAGTTACCTGCAGTAATTCCATCTCGGTTCCTTTCCAAGGTTCCAGATTATCCATAATCAGGGTAATATGATAATTTTCTGTGAACGAAAATACTACAATGTGAATGAAAATACTGCAACCATGTCACTAAACAAAGAATGCTGAAAACAAGTCATCAGCGACTGCTGCCGCACCCCAGTGAAAACAGGCCTGCAGCCACTCACAACGGTGCCCTCTGAGCAGACTCAGAATAAGAAAGGACAGATTACTGGCCCTAGATAGCTAGGTGCTTGTCTAAAGAATATATTCAGTGAGCCCAAATGTTGGCTTCCTCCCATATATTGAAAAGCACTAAATTCTTGAACGTGAGATACCTGGCTTTCTTTAGATAACAAGCAATGTTTTATTGTTCTAACTACCTGGTCTTTGTTGTAAAGCTCCTATATAATCCTAGCTTCTCCACTACTCTTGGGAGCAGTCCCTCAGAGTGTTCCGAGAGGCGGTCATCCTGGCTCGAGTCCTCCTGACAAATAAAACATAACTCTTAATATTCAGGCTGCACGTTTATTTCAATCAAGTCCCAGAATAGACACAACTCATCAATTCTGTAATGGGACACACTGGATCAGGAACCAAAAGAGTGTAGTAGTCCCGAAGAACTACGGCTCCCTCTTTCTTCCTGTCATTATACAATCCCACCAGAACTCATTACTATGCTGTCTGCTCCTCTGGCAACCAAACTCATAGAAGAATGAACTCAGCAGAGCACCATGCTGGGGAGAACCCCCCGCAGCAGCACTGCAGGCTGCCTGCCCTCCCGCACGCTCTGCCGACCGCTAGTGTCCTCCGTGGAGACCAGGTCAAAAGAGCTGTTCCCAACAACTGCAAAGTCCCACATATTAAATAAAAACATTTTATTTTATACGATATGTTACATATATACCCATCTCTGAAAACAGCTTTGCCAGAAGCCCAAACCTTCAATATTAATATGCAAAGGCAAACCCGGTCCCCAAGGGAAAACAAGTCTTAAGACGACGCTAAGGCCTCCAAAGTCCTCTCCACGACAATGAACCAATCTGCCTGCAGGTCTGCAGCTGCAGGAGGCTACATGTCTGCTTTTAAAGCAGCCCCTTCCTGCCCTCGTGTGCTACAATGCCCTTTTATGCCCTCCCATCGCAGGGCAAGAGCAGCCGCTGCAGAAACTTGCAGGGGGCTCAGAGCCAGGGATTATGCCCAGGTCACACTGCAAACCTACTGCCCGCCTCACAGCCCCCAGCCAGCAGGTCACCTGGAAGTCACAGCAAGTGCCCCAATCCAGAAGTCTCTTCATTTGCCAGCACAACTGATCACTGGTCTCCAACCTTCGTCAGTTTTGCACAAAACAGCACCTTCTACTGTGAAGCGGGTTGTTTTCGCTTCTGTGCCCCATCCTTACTGGAAACGTTAAGGGAAACCAAAAGGCCTCTTCTCAACCCTTTTCTGATGACACCCTCCCACCCACAATACTCATATGCTCAAGAGTTTGGATCCACGTGATTTTGTTTCCCTTATGCTAAGTGGCTCAAAACACTGCGGGATTCTTTCTCCTTTGAGTGTATTAGCACTCAGTTTCTCGGCTTTAATCTGTTTTGGTCTCTCTCTTCAGTGTCCCTAGAAGTTGCCACCTCTTACTCCCTTCAGCAGCCTCCCTCCCAACATCTATTCTAGGGAATCAGCTGTGATGAGGGAGGGGCCCGGGGGCAGTCACAGAAGATGCAACTAAGGCACAGAGAGGCTACATAATTTGCCCAAGAAATCACCTTGAGCCACCAACAGAGTGTGTCATGTCCATCTATTTAACAGTTATGCTAAGCAAGTTAACTTTTTGTAGATTATGTTTATAAACAGATGAGAAATCAAAATTCATACAAGGACACACATCAACTCTAAGATGTTCATTAACTCCACTGTTTTGTTTCAATTTATTTTATTTCTATTAAAAAATTGAGAACCCCTGCAGCCTATATAGCAAAATGTTACTGGGTTTTAAATCCAGAATATAGAGGGGTTATGTCATTACTCATTCTTATATGTATGTTCAGAAGACAAAATGATTTGAAAGTCTCTCTCCCCGCCACCTACTCACTACTGGCTCTCACCAGAGCTCCCAGATCACACATCTAATACCGTTTCACTTTACCCACAGCTGAACTCATCAGTTTTCCCCCAGAACTCCCTCTGCAGCTTTCCGTCCTCAGAACACAGCAGGACCATTATTTAACTCATTAATCCACCCAGAAACCTGGGCCTTACTCCATCCTACCTTCACAGACAGCATTCATCCTTTCCTTTTAACCATCAAAACATGCCTTCAATCTGTTCGCTTTTACCCACTGACTGTCCTACCGCTCAAGTGGAAGCCACCAACACTGCCCACCTGGACTCACGAGTCTCCCAAGTGGCCCCACAGCCACTCTTCCCTACTTTAGACAAATGGGATTGTGTCACTCCCTCGCTTTTTGGACTCTTCAGACCCAATTTTCTTAGAAGAAACTTCAATTTCTTCACCTGGTGAAGGTCTTTGCCATGAAACTGTCAGCTCAGGGAGGGCAGGACCCGCCCTCTCCCCTTGGCCCCGCCCTCTGGCAGAGCTTCAGCTTGGGAGGACCTGCTGAGCTAAATCAGCCTGTATTATAAACCTGGTCTTGAGTTCTTAGCAAACAACTTCACTTATCCATACAAATCCAACGTAGATTAGAAAGATTTTAGATGTTGAGCTAGAAAATTGATTTGGGGATTTTGCACTGGCAACCTGCAAGTATATGTTCTAATGATTGTGTCTTGTTAAAACCACACACAGATTAAAGGAGTATTTGTGGAATGTCTTCGGAGTAAAAGGGACTGTACTTTTACAGATTTTATGTTTTATTACATGAACAACCAGGACAGGGTCACAAATGGAACCGCCTCACAAGTGACAGAAGACAGGTGAGACGCATATAGCAACAGGTCACAAAGATGGTAAGAGCAAAGTTGTTTATCCAACCCCCGAAAAAATTCCTCCAAGAACAGAAAACTCACAATTTTGAAAATAAAATTCTATCATCTAAAGAAAGAAAATAAATAATCCTCTTCATCAGGGTTTCAAGATCTGAATGCAGAGTTATTAGCAGGCCATACTGAATCCTAGCACAGAAAAATCAGATGGACTAGTGGTGAGTAAGTTCCAGGAAAACGGCAGTAATTCCTTCACTTGAAAGAGGACACACACTCACTTGTTGAAGGTGACTGTAAACAGCATTCTGCAGAAATTCAGATGATTCAGACACCGCTTCTACATGGTGATGACACGGAAGGACGGCTTGGATGCATGCTTCTAACTGAGTCACCGGCATTCTTACACTGCAGGGGGAAATGGAGGCCCTCAGCCAAGAGCACAGATGTTCCTGTCATGTATCCCAGATCGTGCCTCGGGGACTCAGTGTCCTGTAGCAGTCCGGCCCCAGGCGAAGACCCGCAGCGTGGCCCAAGCAAGCAGGAGGGGCACTGTGCTTGAGAAATCCCATCCCCGATGGGGGCAAGACGGGCTGGTGGGGTTGTGTGAACCTATAAATGCTCATAGAAATAAACCTGCATACATTCACGTGATAAAATTAACTGTAGCAGGCTATTTAACAAAATTTCAATTATCAGTGTTAATTTTACCATTCCTTTCCTCTTGTCCCCTGCACTCTGAGACAGGCTTAGGCTCTCTCACACATGCAGCTCTGATGCAATAGTTGTGAATTTATTTTATTTTGCTACAAGTGTTTTCGCTCCTAGTGTCGCTGTGACTGTCGTCTCTTAACACAGTCAGATGTCTTCCTGGATCTCTCCCTGTGTTCCTTGCTCCTGCTTCTCAGATCCTGAGATAAAGAACAGGTGAAGGCATATGACTGGGAATGTCAATGTGGACTTGATCAAAGTCCTCAGTGACCCCCTAGGTGAGTGCTGCCCACCCCTTACCTTCAATTCTCAAGGTTCTGCCCAGGGTGACATCCAGACAGGAGAGATTCCTGGGCCCAATTAAGAGCTGTGTGGCTTGGGTGCGGGGAAAGGTGCAGGAGCTGGTTCCGTAGACGGTCACTTCCATATCTCTGCTACTCTCTCTCCCGAGGCCCCGCTGCCAAGCCCCCAGGCTCCCTGATCTTCTGTCCTTCTCTTCTACTCTAATTCAAGCCCATTTCCTCTTCCTTTATTCCCTGATTATCCCCAGCTGGAGTGATTTTCCCATCACAGATTCTGAAAAATTTTCCTGCAGCTGAAAAACAGGTCTCCAGAGGTCAATGCCCATATGGTGGTTCCTGAAGAGAGCCCCTGGTTAGGGGGACCCTCACCAACACTCACGGGGCATCAGACATGTTGCAGGGTCAACCACCCCCAACAAGAGTTTGCTGTGACCCCAAAGCACGCACAGCATCCCTGCTCACTAAAGTGTAGTTTTAGTCCTTTATTAAGAAGCAAAAATAAAATAATTGCTCATGTTTCTTACTAAAATTATTTATGAGGTAGAAAAAGTAATTCTAATAGAAAAGAACAAATTTCACTCCATGTTAGATGTGTTCGTCTGACTTTAAACCTGTACCTTGTTTTCTAGGCTCAGATTTGCTGTTTCTGCACCTTTTGTAAAAGAATGTTGCCTTTAGCCTGAAATACCCAGGAGGGCCTATTCTCCGGGCTCTGATCTTTAAGGATATTAGCTCTTCTACACTTATGTACAGATGGCAAGTTGCAAAATAGAGAATAACCTTTCTTTTTTTTGGAGGTTATACGGGGGCACCATAATTTGACCCACATGGACAGCTGCAGGAACAAAGGATTCCAAGGACAAACAATTCGTACAGCAAGAAGTTTGCAACAACCAGCCACATCCCCGCTGCTTTTAGTATAAAAGGAGACTGAATTCTGCCTTGGGGAAGAGAGTTCTACTGGATATCAATATGCCATTTTCTGGGTCTGCCGTCTTTTCAAATAAAGTCACTATTCCTTACTCCAACATCTCATCTCCCGATTTATTGGCCTGTCATGCAGCAAGCAGAACGAGTTTGGACTTGGTAACAAAATGACTGCATTAGAGGTAGTATGTCTCCACTGTTTCCTCATTTCCAGAATGTCACAACCTATCAGTTTTATATGCTGTTTAACAACACGAACAAAAAATCTATTATACGGAACTGATTCCAAGAAATAAAATTATTTCTACTCCTTCAAACATTTTTTTTATTTTGTTTTGTTATGCCTATTGAAAAGAAAATAAAAGTCAAATCATTTTATTTCACGTATTTTTTAAAGCTACATATTGTAAGTACTACAAAGATATTTAAATTGCAATAAAAATTGTTCATATATTAGTATAAAGATATATACACAATCAATGCAGATTAGGAAAGGAGTAGATATTTAGTAAAAATCCACCGCACATCCAGTCTCTTACAAGCATATCCTGGAATATAAACTCTATTACCCCGGAGTCCCCCACCCCCATTCTCACTGCGGAGTCCCTTAGTAATCAACTACCAAGGCACCAGCATAGAACCATGCAATCACTATTTTAGGTATAAATGAGAGTATTAGCTCATTCAATTCTAAAACAGAAACCTTAAAATAAATACTGAACTTATTTACAGATAAACAAATTTGGACACAAAAAAGTACAGTTTCTCCCCCAAGACACAAAGATAATAATTGGTAAAGGCAAGATTTGAACTAATCTGCCTGATTCTAAAAGCTAAGGTGGAAATCCCCTTTGACTTTGGAGGTACAGCAGCACAACCTATCACCCTATCTTTGTTCAGATCTAGCTTTAGACAGCCTGAGACAGCACCCCATTCCTATGGAACTCGAGGGCAAACAATAACAATAAGGATTTTATATTCAGTATTTTCTTAAGTCTCAATTATATAAAGTGTCAGCAGATCAGCAGAAAACTCTGGGAAATATGAGTGGGTCCAGAGCTTTTTGCTGATAAGAAACTCATTCTATCAGGACAGAGTGACCTTCCCATGAGAGGCCTCATGTACATAAACTAAAGCCAGCTGAGCAATGAAAACTAGCAAGAACATGGAACTCAAGCAAGAAGGATGCCTGCCATCCCCTGCCCAGTTGCCTCTTCACCCGCATGGACAAGATGGCAGAAGATCCAAGTTCTTGTCCAAGTGACAACATCATGGATTCTCACCCATGAAATGTTATGACTCTATGCTGTCTTAAGTCCTTTCCAACTAAAATATGATGACACCAATATCTCAGCAGAATGTCTATGTCTCCACCTTCTCTCTTCTATTAGGAGACTATATCTATGGCTACAAAGCCGAAATTCAATTAAAAACACCATGCACGAAGCCTAGTGGAAGTCTGTGTAAGAGACATTGTTCTCACGCTCAGTGAGTGAAAACTCAGAAAAAGTGGTCCTTCTCCCTCTGCAAGTGGGAGGTAGCCTGATTGTGTGTGTGTGTATGTGTGTGTGTGTGTGCACACGTGTGTGTGTGTAAATCAAATACAACGTATTCTGGGATGTGCACAGATTTATTTTTTATGTTACTATTATTTCGTGAGAATGAGCCTACCTTTAAATTAATTTGAATCTATTATTCTGAGAGAGTCTCAGGCTCTTTTGGTGGAGGATGTGAAAGGGGAAAGGAAAGGAGGAAAGAAGTAAATGAAGCAAAGCTGTAAGAGTACTGCTAGGGAAAGGCAAGACATTATTTTTGTTCCTACTTGCATCACACACAAATTAGGGACTGGCTTTCCCCCATGTCTTGTCAAGCACTGAGTTGCAGAAGAACAGGCAACAGCCCTTTTCTCACTGAGCTTGTGACTATACGTGGCATCTTATAGACACAAATTATTTAACCTGATCAAACACTCTAGCAGCAGGATGTAATTCTCCTACTTTGAGAGACAAGGAAACAGGAAGTGAAAGAGGGTATATAGCTTGACCAAAGTCAGAGGACAAGTAAACTAAAGAGGATGAATTCAAACTCAGATCTGAATGCAGAGTCTGATCTTCCCACTACTAGGGCTGGAAAATCCTTAACACACAGGGTCCCCAGCTCCTCTGCATTGTTCCTGGCACCAAGCATTTCCCATGGCGATGGTCTCCAGTTCTCAGACACAGCGCTCTGTGCAGCCAATAACCTCCATTCGACCTTGATCATCTACCTGCCACGCCCACCAGGCTTCACCATACAGGCAGGAAAGCTGGCTTTCAAGTGCATACAAACCCACCCCTGGTCTAACCTGGACTCTTCAGCAGCTTTTCCAGCATAAAGGCAGCCATGAAAGTGCTCACAGTTTGTACATGAGCCACACTACCTCTCTCCATCTGTCTCCCCACGTATACTACTTAGCTATGACCATTTTGAGAATCTTGGAAACAAATTTTTAAAAACAGAAAAGAAAGGATTCTGTAACAAGTACTTAATACTTACAATTTTAAATGAGAAGTTACAAAGTGAGTATTTACAAACCGAATCTGCCTTCCTAGGTGTCAGTTTTAACAGTTAAAAAATATAATAGCAAAAATTTCTCACTTAAAAAATTAACAAAAACATCAACAATAATCTGGAATAAACTCAAAAACAATGCCCATGTTGTATATGGAGGAAGTACAGGACTGTACTGAGGGGTAAAGTAAGAAGTGTGAAAGTAGAGACATCAACCTTTTGTATGGAGGAAAGCAGTTTTGTAAAGATGTACGTTCTCCTAAAGATAATTCAAAATTACTAAAAAATCCCATGGCAACACTTATCCTTTTTTTAACTTGAAAAAATTATATTAGAATTCTTCAGGAAAAATGAAGTCATAATAATAGCAAAGAAAAATAGGGATCAAAAAGCAAATCAAAAAATTGCACTGTCAGATATTAAATAAATTTTTACAATATGTAAGATATAGTGCTAGAGTAAGAAAGTAAGATTGACAGAAATAAACCATGAGCTCAAAAAGAGACTCTAGTGTACATAAGTATTTTTTACAGGTGGGATTTCAAATTAAAAAGCAAAGTATGAATTCAATAATTGTCTTGGTACAATCAGAGAATCCCTGGAAAAAACAAATTCTTTTCCAGTCATAATGACCACAAGAAAAGTTACTGAAAGTGATGTAAATATTAGAAAGTACTAATAAGGGCAAATACAACTCTTTGCTCATATCAATTCAGCTTCTCCTCACTGTAACAAGTACCATTCTCATCTCCATCTTAGAGATTAGAAAAACCTACAGAAGAGATTTGTAGCATTATAAGAAAGCATTTCTAAGAATAATATCAAGAATAAAACCCAAAAAGAAGACATTTGCTATCTAAAGGTTATTTTGGGCCACAACAAAAATGAACCTACTGAACAAAATGAAAGGCAAAAAATGACAAGGGAAAGCTCTGTGATACATGTTGATGAAGACAAGGGGCTAATGTTCATAATATACATAGAGCTGTCACAAAGCAACAAGAAGCTCCCCCACTTAAATGTTTGCAAAGGACAAAAGGGATCATTCACTTTTTAAAAGTTAGGTGGCTAATGAGTGAAAAATGCTCAATACCACACTGGTCATAAAGGGCAAACTAAAACAATGGAAATCATTTTGCTCATCATATTGGCAAATATTTGTAAAAGATATTCTAGCTAGTGTCCATTTTTGAGACAACAAACTGTGAGCGATCTTTTGGAGGACGACATGTCAATGGATATATAAACCCTGGAAAACGTGTGTACACACAGGCTGAACTTCACTTTTAGGAATCGTTTCATTTACAAAAAGAATCAGTTCAAAAAGATGTACTCATCAGAGCATTTACACAGCACTGTTTACATTGGTGGGAAGAAAACCTGAAGTGGAATCATACCCAGGGATAGAGAATTGGTTACAAAATTTATTCTACATCTTTTCATTCCCCACAGGAGAAGGAATTTCTAGATTCACTTGAAAGGAGCCTGTGATTTATGTAGTTGTCACATCCAAGGACTAAATTTCCAGAAACCTTAACTAAAGGAATACTCATACAAGATCACAGGAATGTTTGTACAAGAAGGATGCCAGTCAGACACCCTTTCTGACAGTGGAAAATGGAGAAAACTTAAGTGTCCACCATCAAGACAATGATGCGGTAAATCACGGTGAGCTGTGGCCACTAAAGTTCCGGTGTTTCGGCGTGGTCCAAGGCCTTGTCCACAGTTCTCTCCCACGAAAGGTGTCCTTACACAAGAGACCAAACCTGCACATCAGGAGACCACTCTACTCTATCTGAAAGGACCGGATGAGTCTGGAGGGAGAGGACGTCTGTGATATATACCTTAGTGAATAAACCGAGCTGCAGAAAACATATAGTATGGCCTTATTTTTCAATAAAGCTTATATACACACACATATACATAGATTTCTCATATACGTTTATGTATGTGTATATATATATGACATAGGCCTAAAGGTCATGAAATATATACTCCACATTGTCAGCAGTTTTTACTCTCAGGAAAAAAGGGGAAGGGAAGTAGGGGACTTTCGGTACCACCACAGTTCTCTTTTCAGTATTCCAGTTAAGTTTACTTGGAATTTAAAAGTTTACTTAAGTCCAAAGTAAAATGGACAGGGATTCCACAACACAGAATGCTATAATGGTCATTAAAAATCATGCCAGCAGAGATAGAATACTGTAAAAAAAATTGTAATAAGCCGAATGGAAAATGGAGGTCTCCATACAGCAAACAGGCACACAGTGCTCGCTGGTTTTTATGACAGAGTTAATACACACTGATGAAAAGAACAGAAAATAGATTTTAAAGTGTTAATTATTATCTCTGAATACTGGGAACAGGATAGACCCTTTTGACCCTTTTTTCAGACTTTTATACTTAATACACATTATTTTTCATCTGAAAAATGCATTTATAGATGTCTAGTACCACACATTGGAAAAAATACATGAGTACTTACAGAAACAAATAACTAGGAGACACCACAGCACCATCACACAGTGCAGAATGGGTGATCCTGAATAACACCACGCAGTTACATAAGGACCCAAAAAGTGAAAGCACCCGCTGTAACAGGGTGCAGCCCCCTTCTATTTGTCAGTTGTGTCTTCAGGGCTGAGGCAGTTCTGAGCACGGCCAGTGTCAGTGCTGGTGTCTGGATGGATGCCACTGGAGGTGAAGGCACCTGCAAGCCGAGAGAAAGAACAGAAATCATCCTCTGCTTTTTCTGTCTTGTTCCTTTTTCACTTTTAAAGAGAGGCGGAAATAAGATAAACTGAATCTTCCCTACTGAAATTTCAGTAAACAGCTTTATATTGTTCACAACTTATATTCTGCCTATAACTGTCTTTTCAACAAACCATTATATTTATTAAATGTTAATTAACTCAGGTAATTAACTACCTGTTGAAACCTATTAAAGAACATAACATGCACTACGTGAAAGCACCACACCTGCAGTGACTAGCACAGCTGTCTTGACGACAGTGCAGTCAGCCCCCACCATCCCGTGGCCCTGAGCTCCTGATGCTGGGAAGAGAGCACGCTGCCGCCTCAGGCGGAGAAATACGGTAAAAGCATTTTCTGAAATCTACAGCACTGACAAAACATAACTGATTAATCCCAGGCTCCTTTGAGGCTGTCATTTTCCGTTTCTGGCCAACACCCGTCAATGAGCAGAACCACCCCATTCCCGAGTCATGGGACTCACGTGGGCAGAAGTTTTGGAGAAATTTCCAGGTATAGAATGTAAACCAACTATACATAAAACTCTGAAAAAGAAAAGATGCAATAATCTGATTTTGGAAGACACTCAATATATTCTCCTAAGCCTTAGTAGTTGGAAAGGCTGGGCTTCTCCTAAGCCACTTATTTATTTCACAGCCAGTGAGCATCTCCCACAAACCCTGCTTCCCTGTGTGTGCTGGGAGCCTCAGGCACATTGATGCTGTCTATCTTATAAGTCACAAGGCAGAGGCGTGTGTCTCACGCCTGCAACTCTCACACAGGCTCAACTCCGAGCCTCAATTTGTGAACTTGGCCCCATTTTCTCACCTGTTTATTTGGTATCTGTTCTTCTGTAAGCTGCCTGAAATGCTTCTTGAAACAAGTCAGAAGAATGAGTGGGTAGAGAAATGGACAGATGGACAGGTGAGAGATGGGCAGACAAATAGTGAGACTCCAAGAGAAGGGGAGCAAACAAAATTTCCTATGCAAAACCCTCTTCTAGTCAAGGAAGAAAACCACCACAAAGAAGTGTGAAGAGGCAGGTGGCTTAGGACTGTTTCCTGGATTCCATGAAACGTCACACCAAGAGATGAGAGGGTAAAAGTATAAATAATAAAAGAAAAAAGCATGCATGTTTGAAAAATATATCTACATTTAGTACTTTCTAAAGAATAGATTCAAATCATCAAGGCCCAATAACCCAATCCTTGGGTATTTACAGAAGTGAGAATCCCTTCTCCAATCAGCAAGGCATCCATTCGGAGCACTGAGAGTCTACACGGTGTGGTCATAAAGGCGTCACCGCAAAAGCTGTGCTATCCTGCACTTGCGAGGAATGAGCAGGTGTGCTCGGGCTGCCCACTCGCATCATTTACACCCCACAGCACCTCTACAGGGTAGGGATGCCTAGCGAACCCCGTCTCTGCAGGACAGAAAACCAGTCCTGGAGAGGCTAAGCCGATCTACCAGTTCTCCATCTCACAATACTTGTCACTCCAGAGCAGGACTCGAACTCGGACCCACGTTTGTAACCACAGTACTACCGTACTTTATGTGCTTTTTGTGTGTATAATACATTTGTTTCTGGCATGAAAGGGTATTTAATAAATGATTGGTTGTCTTGTCTATCTCATTATCTCACAATCTTTATATTTTTGAATTGTACACTTCCCCTGGAGAAATGAACGGAAAGAGCGGTGGTCAGAATGAGGTGGGGCTCCATTCTTTATCTGTTACCTCATCTCATCCAAGTCCCCAAACATGGAGAAGGAGCAAAGGTTTTCTTCATCATTTAAAGAGAGGGCTCCAGTGATGGTGACTTACTCAACTCCAAAACCGAGTCTGGGGGAAGGGCACATGCAGCAACGAGAACAGTATCACCTGTAGGAAAGCAAAAAGAGCTCAGGGGATGGTCAATGGGTCAGCCTGATTTAATTTCAATCGATAATACAATAACACACTCTAAAAATACTAGCATGCAACGGATTTGATCTTTCTTGACATCAAGCAAGTTTCCACAGCCCACATGTAACATTATCATGAACTAGTGAAAGGATGAGTCCACAGACAAGAAAAATCAATGCCACAGGCAGGCTGAAACCCAGGCTGGAAGAAAGGAAGGGAAAGGGCATAGTTAAGAAGACGGGAAAGTCTGGGAAAAAGACATCATCACAAGGACTCTCAAGCATCATCCAGCAATCATATAATCATTCTTTCAAGAGAGAATTACTTAGGTCCTATTTTGTGCGAGATTTTACAAAGGGCAGAGAGACCGCAGCGTCCATGGTGGCAGCAATTTGCGGGGCTATAGTACAATTCAAATCCGGTAACTTGCAACTTGTACTCAGTATAAAGGGAAAAAAATAAAGTAAAATAATACTATGTAAACCCTACACATTGCTGAAAAAAAATTAAAGAACACCTAAATACCTGGACACACAACGCAGATTCCTGGATCAGATCACAACATTCCTGGGATGGCAGTGGTCCCCAGAGCGATGCAAACATACAACGTGGTCTCGATCACAATCCCAGCGGGCTCCTCTGCAGAAACTGACTAGCTGCTGCTACAATTCCTATGGGAATTTGAGGGTCTCAGTAACCAAAACGTACTTGAAATAGAAGAACAACGTGAGAGGACTTGTAATTCTCAATTTCAAACCTTACAGCTGTATCTCCAAGTGAGATTAGAGGCCATTTTTAAGTTATTATTTTGTTTATCCTTATTTTCTAAATTCTGTACAATGAATATACCTGTTAGAATAAGAAAAATAAAAAGTTAGGTATCTTTTAAAACTTGCACACCGATTCATTTATTGGGAAAAAATTATTTTAACTCTAAAGAAGTAAACATATATCTAGTGAAAAAGGACTACTTAAAAACAAGCGTGCATTTACAATTTTCATACATTGAAAACTGAAAAGCACAAACACATCAAGTTTCTTGGGAGACTCGTGAAACATATTAATAATTATTTTCAAAAATTCTAATTGAAAAATGAAAACTCAAGAAAGGGAAATTCGTGATTGATAGGCAACTGCGAACACGTGGAGAGCAAAGGCCTTGAAATCACTGTTCCTTTAACTCTGCTACTAGCTCAATACGAGAGGAAATTCCTCACTGAGGGGACAGTGGAATCCCATGCATAAGATAGGATACACAGTACAAACTGCAGTAGTATCGGGAGTGAATATGTTAGAAGAATTCTGAAGTTACAACATTGCTGAAAAACTATAAAAACACTGACAGACAGATTAAAACACACAGTCATACATATTATATAGAAACATGAACTCTGCTCCCATGTTGCATAGAAATACAAACATATTTGTTCATTTATGGGCACTGATTACTTTATCCCAGGTAGAATATTTCAACTAAAACAAATAATCAATTTTACACTCCTATTGTCAAATGTACTTGATAAGTTACTCTGCTATGTAACCATATGTGTCTAAGATAGATCTAAAATTAGTGAAAAAGAGCTTTGTATGGTTTCTTGAATTCTTCTCAAAATTCCAAGCTTAATTTTAAAATAGATCTGAGCAGTATTTCTATATTATCTTTTCCCTTGTGAAATGAACAACACAGTCTTTTTTCAAAATTCTGTCCTTACAATGATTCACGAGCACATTATCCTCACAAAACTGCTGGACAGCAGAGCACTATCCAGACACTGTGACCAAATAAATGAAACACAAGGAAGACAGTGACCCTATTCTGGAGGGCTTATAGTCTGTGTCAACACTGGGGTTTTTACTTGGTTGGTTTGATTGGGTAGCAAAATAAAATCAATCAAGTACTTTCTTCTTTGAGCATTCTATAAGTCATGACTGTTTTTAGTGTCATTAGCAGGAAAGACTTCAGCATGACTTGGTTAGGTCAACTAGCAACAATCATCACTGGAGAGTGAGTAATAAAGAAGTTAACTGATAGCAATGCTTCTGCCTACATGAGACCTAAAATAAATCTACACTGACATCTGAAAGGAAAATAAGGAGATGAGGTCCCCAATGAGAAAACAAACTAACAAGAAATCAAAAAAGGAAAGATGTATTCATTAACGATTCCAGGCAGTAGTGGAGCATGGTGGTGAAGATCACAGATTCTGGGGACAAACATGAGGGTCTGAACTCCCACAGCACTGGGTAGCTGTGACACTGATATTTCAGGGAAATTTTCTGCATCTCAGTCTCCTATCCATAGACTGGGGACAACAACCGTACCCATCTCCTAGAATGTTCCTACAAATTTAGATATTTTATACATAAAATTTTAAATAAAATACTTCAGATTTTAAATAATACCCCAAAAGCAGAAGGAACAAAGAAAACAGAGATAAATTGGAGTTCATCAAAATTTAAAATTTGCTTCAAAGGGAACCATACAGAAAGTGAAAAAACAACACACTGGAGAAAATTTTTTCAAATCACTTATCTGGTAAGGAATTTGTATCTCCAAATGAAGAAAAAACAACCCTACAACTCAACAATAAAAAGGCAACTCAATTAAAAGGTTAATAAAGGATCTGAGAAGGTATTTTTCAAGAAAAATATAGAAATGTCAAATAAGCACAATGAAATGATGTTCAATAGCATTAGCTGTAAGCGAAATCAAGTCAAAACCACTAGGAGAAACAGCTTCACACTCACAACAATAGGTTATAATAAAAAAAAAAGGGTAACAAGCACTAATGAGGACACAGAGGAAGCGGAGCGCACAGCCATTGCTGGTGAGGACGTAACACAGCGTGGCCACTTTGGAAAACAGCCTGGCAGGGCCTCAGAGACTTGAACATTTGGTTTCTGTCTGACCCAGCAATTCTGCTCTCTGGGCACACACGTAAGAGAACATAAAACAGATATCGACATAAAAAATCCCACATGAGTGTTCACGGCGACATTACTCATCACAGACAAAAAGCAGAAACAACCCAAATGCCTATCACCTGGTAAATGGGTAAACAGAGGGGCCCAGCCATACAGTGGAAAGTTATTCAGCAATAGCAAAGAATAGAAGAGTGACTCAGGCCACAACATGGACAAACATTGAAAACGTTACTGAGTGTGAAAGAAGTCAGTCACAATAGACGGTTCCACTTACATGAAGTGACTCGATTTACATGAAATGTCCAGCACAGGCAAATCCACAGAGAGAAAAGTGGCTCCTTAGGGCTGGGGGAGGATGGGGAAGATGGGAATGTCTGCTTATGCATACGGGGCTTCCTGTTGGGGGGATGAAAATGTTCTAAGATTGACTGGGATGCACAATTCTGGGCATAGAGTAAAAACCGCTGTACATTTTAATGGGTGAATTGTATTAAAACTGTTAAGAACAAAAGCATCTCGGGCCAGTACCTTCCATTGTAAATGCAAATTGCTAAATTTTATTAGAGGAAAAAGAAACTGCCCTCAGCATGAAAGCAGGAGATTAGCAAATGTGAGTTAACCGAAATTGGACAAGAGCATTTCACTTGAAACAGTTGCTGAGTGTACACGAAATATTCAGAAATAGGAAAAATCACCTTGACATCACGAAGAACATTCTGCTTCAAATGCAGATCAAGTATTCGGCAAGCCCAGCTGCCAGAAATGACCAGAGAAGAATCCTGGTTCATAAAACTAGCACCAGAGCCAACAAGGAATTGGTGGTGAGGAAAGTAGGTGGCGAATATCTGGAACAGTTTGCTGCAAATAATTTCTCCACCGAAAATATAAAAATAAAATGAAAGTGATGAAATGGTCTGTTGACATCACGTGAATGGGCTTCCTTCGGTGCTCGACTCTTCTGTAACCCAGACTGAGAGACTCAGGAGAATCAGCATGGCTCCTGGGGGTCCCCAAAGGACTGCCCACCAGCACACTGACCACCATCACATCTACCAGGGTTGAATTGCAGGGAAGAGACCAAGTTCTGAAAGGTACAGGAAATGTTGACAAGGGAAGAAAAGGCTGAGTTCAGTCCTGGGACAGAGGCCCTCTGAGCAGAGGCCAGAAGGCTGCAGGTGAACTGCTGTAGCCCTGGGGCAGGAAGGGATCACGGGGGAGCATATCTCAATTCTCTTCTCTCTCTCCCTCCAGTAGGAGAGCTAAAGCCTGCATCCTCCTCACATGGAACTGTGGGTTCTGGCTGGCGGAAGTCTTACAGACACGGAATGATTATTCAAGACTCTGTGGAAAAAGTCAAGAAATCGAGAGGGAGTAGGGAGCCATCTCCATGAGCCTCTCAAATATTCCCATATTTATTGTGTATAATCAAAGGGAAAATTCGTTAACAGTTGTGAGAGAGTAAGGAGGAAATTCGGGAAAGACAGGATGAGGCAGAGATTGTAGAATACACAATGAGTACAAAGGATTAGTGTATCTTTAGGGAAGTCATGGGTGAGGGGAACAAGATACATTTTTTATATGTTCATTACAAAGCAGACCACCAGACCAGCCAGGTCCTTGTTTTGGGGATTATAGACTATCTAACAGCACACAAGCCCAGCGTTTATAGCTGAGGGTCTCGGTCCTTCGTTTGCAACCAGCAGAGTGCTATCTAAAACCTCAACTACACAAGCAAAGCATTGTCTCTGCTTTTTAAGGCAACGAGACTGGAGTGAGGATGCACCGGCACTCGCTTGCAAAGCAGTATCAAAGCATATTTTTTCTTCTTAAAGTTCAGAGGCGACTGGGCTCTGTTATAAATTGTTAACCCAAACATGGGCTCCCACATGGAACCATTATGGAGGACACCCTAGGATGACAAATCCTGGATGTGGGTCTTTTCCTGCCATCTTCAGCCACTCTAGCAGGGTCTAGGCACATCCGAGATTAACGATCCTACGGAACCACCCACTCTCTTAACTCCTGGTGCTTGAAACTTAATTTTAGCTCTACACAACTTTCCGTAGAAAAGTTTCAGAAATAAAAGATATAATATTCCTTTTATATCTCATCATATTACTGATTTTTCTGATTGCTCTATGCTGCTTCTACTTGGTAAAACACCTCATTCTGCAGGTGAATTCAGTAATTTCCATTGTGCATTTCTAGCCAGTTTGGGCTCGCTAACTTCTATTGGTCAAATATCGATACACTTAATTGATTTCTTTGTTTATCAATTTCAGCCAGGTGGAGAGGGATTGTCACTCGTTTCCTCAGCTCAACCTCAACTCTTTTCTCATCAACTCAGGCCTCCTGAAAACAAAACAAAGTATTTGTTTCCCTTCTACTCTTTCCACAAACCCAACAGGAAACATCAGCCTGGAGAAAGAATTCAACACAAATGTTAAAACAAAAATCTATAAACCTGAAGCAACTCCATCTCCGAATCATGATACACAATGACATGAGAGTAATTGTGTCAGCCACAAAGCATGAGGGAGCCTGACTACCTGATTCCTATTCTTCAAAGGAAGGAAGGAAGGTTTTCGTATTTTTTATTATCATTCTTGGTCATTGTTTCTGATTATGCCAAAAAATAGTTTATGAAATAATTATGCACTGCAATAACAGATTTTTAATGTATCAATTTTAGAAGGCATTCAGAGGGGATAGGAAAACCCACCTCTGTAAAACATGCAAAATTTCTTCCCCTGTTAAGAACACGAATACAAATTGCAACAGAGAATTCAAATTCTTGTGGAGAGGAGCAAAAGCCACAGAATCAAAGCAAAGTAATTACAATGAGTCAATTTAAAATTCACTGGACAAACATGCTCAATGCAAACAAATAATTTCAAAGGCACACTGAAAACCATTCACTTAATGATCTGCAGGCTAGAGGAAGAATTTCCCTCTTTAACAGACAACAGAAATCATTAGGGTGCCCCACCAAACCTGGAGCAGAGAACAATCAGGTTTTTAACAGTTCTGATAAATCAGCATGTTCTAAAGATCAAAATCCAGAAATTTTAAACATTCATTCAAACCACAATGAAACAAGCACTTCAAGAAAAAAAAACACAAAGAAACTAATCACAGAGATCATTTAGATAGATCAATGAGAATTTCTTGTACCGCTGGAAGAAAGAACAGGCTATAACCTTTTACTTGAAAAATAAAACTTCTTTTAAAGGTAAATGCTAAAACACATTTCATCATTCATGTTGCCTTAAAAAATCTGAGGTATTTGTATCTGATCAGAAAAGCAATTCTGAGTAATAGTATGTTACAATTCAGTGCCAGTTTGCTTTAGAAGAAAAGAGAAAAGTTACTGTTTCTCATTCTGCACAAAGTTTAAAGTACCTCCCTGCCTCTATCTCCTCCATTTCCTAAGCTCAATCTCCCTAATCTTTCTGAAACAAGTATGAGAAAGTCTTATTCCCAATATGCCAAATGAAAAAAGTATATCAATTTATTTGTGTAAATATATGCCTACACCTTGAAATGTAGGCGAAAGTTATCAGAAGTCTATATGGAACTTCTTTCTACCTTCCTGAAATCACACACACAAACGTTCACACAGACACAGACACATACCCCCTGGATTACTGGGCACTTCACAAGCTTAGTACTTACAACTTGTAGAAGATAACTTTGTAGTTAATTTAAAATACAAATCTGTCAGCTTTTGAAAGTCTTCATCATCTGCTAAAGCATCTAAATATCAAAGAGACCCAATTAGCCTTCTCTGTAGAATGTAATTTCCTTTGATGGCAAAACAGACCCTAAGAATTACTGGATTAAAGATTCGTGTTTATCACTACCTATGATCGTTTTTAAGCACATTAACAGATTCAGAAATGTATGTCTCATCAACATTTATTCCTATAGAAATAGCATACGTGTTCAATTGTCTATACAGTGACTAGTTCCCATGATGGTGTTTAAGAGCTATTTTGTGTATAGCAATATTTATATTCAAGTGCAGAAAAGGAGGGTGTGTATTACTCAGTTGTAGAGCACCGGATTAGCATGCACAATGTCCTGGCTTCAGTCCCCAGTACCTCCAATAAAATAAATAAACTAAGTGCATATTTAAAAATAAGAATAAACACAGGGAAATATACACAAAATGTTATGATAAATCACAGAGAAAAAATGTGACAATGAGTGTGTATATGTCCATGAATGACTGAATCATTGTGCTGAACACTGGAATTTGACCCAACACTGTAAAATGATTATAAATCAATAAAAAATGTTAAAAAAATAAAAATAAAAATAAATAAATAAAGTTGCAAAACAAAAAAAATAAGAATAAAGTTACAAAAAAATGCAGACTAAAACCCACTGCAACCTAGGTGCTACAATTACACTAAAAAAACAAGTGTTTCTATCAAATATTCACTATGTGCCAATCACAGAGACAACCACAAGTCACACCTGAAGCATCACGTGTGATTCTCAACAACCCTACTAAGTAGACACGGATGAGAAACCCGGCTCTGCGGATGAGGAGACGGAGCTCGGAGGAGCCGGGGACGCTGACCGTCCTGCTCCGTGTGACACCGCGTCAGCCCAGGGCAAGCACTGACAGTGCTGCACTGAGGGGACACCCAGCTGCATGGACCCTTGGGGTACTGGGGAGTCCCAGGAAACACTAAAAATTTTTCAGTGAAAAACCAGCTAAAATATATTACACTGTGCCGCATCCCTTAAACAGGGAACGTGAATGAGACCTTTTTGATGCCTCCGTGTCCTTTCTGCCATCATCAGTTACTTGCCCTCACAGCGCGACCAGTGATGATCTGGATCCCATATGAAGTGCACTCAGATGGCAGAGCTTTTAAAGCTGTTTTATGAAGTTTGTAAGACTCTGTCTATGCTTCACAGTGGCGGTCATCCATCACTTCTCACCAGTGTGGACGTACCACCTGAAATCATTCCTTTCTGCTTTTTAAAATCCCTTCATCTACTCCAGACTTTTCAACAGCAAAGAAGCAGCTCAACCACAGACACTGGATAGCTTTTCAACAAATGGACTCGAACAGCCCATCTGACTACCTGGAAGCCCTTGTCTTCTATTAAACCCACTTCCAGGCACTTCATCATTTTCTGATTGGTGGACTCGGCCTCTGACTGGCCTACTCAGAGAGCTCCCAACCTCACATCCAGGGGTGGGAGAGGACCCTGCTGTTGGGGGTAATCAGTGAGGAAGGTGGACATCCTTCAGCCACGTCTGCACGGGTAGAAGTGCCACAGAGTGCTCAGAAATTATACCGTCATCACCCCTGGGCTCCCATGGACTGGTTTCACATTAACCAAACCCATGAGACACTGATGCAAGAAAACCAGAAACTTAGCTTATTAATGTAACAGAAGACGTGAATCTATGAACCAGACTGAAATATCAGAGTTCAACCATGAGTACATTTTCTCCTCCACGGCCCAATCACGGGCAGGCAGTCACATGGCAAGCATGGACAGAAACGGAGCAGGAAAGGTTTCTAGATTAACTCAATGGACTAAATTTCTATTATACGAACAGATCTACTGCCCAGAAGACAATTAACGCCAATCATGGTGCACTCTCCGTGGACAGTGGCAAGACATGACAATGAGCACCCGTGTAACTCTCCTTTCCCTGTCCTTTATTGGCTAACTGATGCACAGAGGTACAAAGATTCAGGGATGCTGATAACGCTAAACACCCAAAGCCCATCTCTGGGAGCATCAAAACCAGACAGCCAGGGTTTAAATACCAGCTCTGCCAATTACTAGTTCTGTGATTTTGCCAACTTACTTACCCTCTGTGTGCCTCAATTTCCACACTGTAAAACTGGGATAATAATCAAACCTTCCTTACTCGCTTGTTGAGAAGATTGAAGGATTCATTTCTGTAAAACACTCAGAAAAGATTGTAGCACATTTTGGGTGTTCAACTAATGTCAACTTAATATCAAAGTGATTTACAAGTCTCCCCTCTAATCATCTTATGTGTTTCCTGGCTAGCCTAAGTCCCAAAGAACATCCTTATTTCTCCTTTTATAAACTCTTGGGGAGTACCCTTATGATCCATCCAACCACCTGTTTAAACTGAGGGAGGGGATGCCTCCTAACCACTCCTCTGGGCCATGGAGTGTGCTTCTCCCTTCACACCCCTGGCCCCTGGCCCACAGTTACCACTCATCACACTAACAGAGTAAGGTGTGAGTCCGGGGAGACAAGTGGGGCATGTGAAACCCTTCCTTTCACTCCAGTGTTGGTCACCATTGGGAAGCACCTGGGATGCTCAGCTCCATGGCAGGAAAGCCCTATGCATGAAGGGGCACGTCCTCTCAAGGGAAGGCTCGCTGTGGCCCAGAGCTTCATGGGACAGGGTGAGTCTCTACTTCTGGGACACAGTATCATGACACGCATTTTCCCACAGCCTTGAAGTTCATGGAGAATGTGGCTTCATCAGTAACAAAGAAGACATTTATCGCCTGTCTACTCTTTTGTGTCATCTCTCAGTTGGCTGCTGGAGACAACATGAGTATAAGTATTGGATCTCCTTAAGCCCCAAAATATATGAAGTAACAAATAATTCTGTGGCTTAACATTGGTTCAGGGTGACTGTGTAACAGTTTTGACTCTGCTGATGCTAAATTATGGGTATAGGAACTATGGAACCTCCTCAAATATCTTTCATCATAAAAACAGCTCTTCTTATTTTCCTGTATATTCCTGTCTTCACCTCAAAGAGCAGATACTATAAATTCCTGATGTAGGATGAGGCTGCCGCCACAAACTGACTCAGCTTGAAATTAATATCCAAGATGAAGCAGCGGATACACGTAAATATTCACGATTGTCAACTCTGCTCACGGGTCTGGGCCCGTCACTGCCTGAACGGGGGTGAAATCCCCACCCGTGTCTGGGAGAGAAGCGCGGCTCTTCCCCGGCTGACCCAGGCTTCACGGGCTATTTCCCCCCACAGACTGGCTTCAACGATTAAAAGCTCTCAAGGTTTTTACACCATGCAAAACTAAAAGACATTTCTGCAAATGGAGCACTTCTCAGGCTTAAATCTTTTTTTGCCTAAATCACCCAGGGGGAAAAAAGAAACATGACTCTGCAAAGTCTCTGACCCTCACCACTCACAGGAGTAGAACGGCCACAGCAGAAGATGGCTCTTCACATTGCAGGATGAGAACAAAATAAAGATGCCCCAACAGGCACTCCCAGAGACAGCGCTCAGCAGTCTTCTGCACAATCACGGTTGTGCAGCCCTCATCACCTTCTATTTCCAGAACACTTCATCAGCCCAAAAGAATCCCCCTATCACTAGCATTCACTCCCTAATCCCCCTCCACTCAGCCCCTTCCAACCATCACCTGCTCTCTGCCTCTGCATGTGCCTATTCTGGGCATTTCAGATCACTGAAATCAACAATTTGTGACCGTTTGTGTCTGCTTCCTTTCAAGTAACAAGCTGTTATCAAGGCTTGTATATTTTGAAGTGGTATCAGTATCTCTTTCTTTTTTTTTTTGAAAACTTTAAAGATTATTAGAAGGTGGTAAGTACTATCAAAAAGAGTAGAGTGGAGCATAAGTGATTGGGTTTCAAACGGAAAAGTGTGGGTTGAACAGTCAGGGTGGACTTCCAAAAACAGGTGGCCTTTTTTATTTTCCTCTTTTTTTTTTCTTTTTAATTCGTTCTTACGTGTGAATAATGTTCCACTACATGGAGATACTACATTCTGTTCATCCATTCAGCAGCTATTTATGGACGAGGCCAGAAAAATGAGTGTAAGAGGTGACTAGCATGGATGGCCTTTAAGCAAAGGGCAAAATGTGCTTTCAAAAAAAGCCAACAAACAGAGGCACAAGGAAATTCAGTGCGTTTCTGAGCAAAGTGCTTGCTTGCTTCGGCAGGACTACCATGCAGGACTGTGGCGGATATTGGCAGGAGTCATGGTGTGGGAGTCACCTGAGAAGACACCCTACTGCAAGTAGCTCAGCCAATTCTCCTCCCTCATCCTGTATTGTTAGAGCAATGTTTCTAGGTTACTCTTATTTCAAGTAATAGCACTTTAACTGCACATCTGATCATCTCCATCAGACCACCTTACCTCCAAGCCACAGAAAATCATTCACAGTCCGGAGCAGCTCCAGGACATAATGGTGACGGATTAGGGAGTCCTGCAGCATTCCAGCCTGCAGGCACAAACCCCACATGTGCCCTGGTGATGTCCAGAAAATAAAATGCATGGAAATATCTCACTGTTTGTACACGACATCTGCCCTCAAATTGCCCGAAAATCATGCTGGCAAAGCACTACTCAACTCTCTCACTACAAAAAAAAAAAAAAAAAAAAAAGCTAAGAAGGCAAATTTAGGCTCTTGCATTGAAAACCAGCAACCATCACTGCCAGTATCTGAGCTGGAATGCTCCTGACTTCGAAAACCACTGCGCAGTTACTTTTCAAGCGTGAAACTCATAGATGTATTCCACGTAGATGATATTGCAGTAGGATTTTTCTTTTCAAAATTTCCACTTGCAACATTAGCACAAGAAAGTTTATGTTTAGGCTTTAAAAAAAATCAATTATCCTCCACTTTCTTAATTTTGAACTTATTATTATTTTATCAATTGGGCTATGCTACGTATTATAAACCGTTTGATTTCTGAAAACAAGACCTTTATGACCTCACTATTTCAGAGAAAACTTTAACGATTCTTTGAGAGGTGGGGCCTGGGGCGCCCACTAACAGCTCTTTAAATACTGACAAGGATGTGCTATTAAGTAATGCAAAGGTTCTAACTCCACATTAGCTCAGAAAGCAAAGAAACTACACCAAAGACTTCCTTAAATATTTTATATATTCCTATTCTTTTGAATATTAAATTTCTTAAA
Source organism: Vicugna pacos (assembly GCF_048564905.1). Taxonomy (NCBI): domain Eukaryota; kingdom Metazoa; phylum Chordata; class Mammalia; order Artiodactyla; family Camelidae; genus Vicugna; species Vicugna pacos. The sequence continues at coordinate 7,094,674 of NW_027328742.1, forward strand.
AGATATGATTTTTTTGAAAAAGAAAACAGCTGTATTAAATTTCCTCTCACCAAGAAAGCAATCTTTATGAAGAAAAAAACCCCTGTGGAAATCGAAATGCCAGGACGTTTCTATCTAAGTGAACATCCAGATCTGAACACAAACCTAAATCCTATCAGATCTCACTTGAAGGAGCTCAACAAAGGCCTGGGCAACTCTGGAAATTAGCTCTTTTGTTCCAAATGTTGGCTGAGCTAAGATCATCACACTAGGCAGGGAAGGAGAGAAGAGGACAGTCCACCTGGCGGCCTCATCCGTTTTCTTCCAGGCACAAAGTGCCTCTAGGGCGGCCCGCTAACAAGCCCCCATAAGAAAAGCCGGCATCCACACTGCCCCTGATGTCCTCAAGAAGCCCCGATGCCCATATCCCAGCCTGTGAATGGTCTTCTACTGAACCCCCATTTGGTGGCACCCACCCCCTCTTCGCCGCTACACAAACACACAGAGCCACGGCAGCCTTCCCAAATCACAAATTTGATTAGGTCAACCCCACTTCAAATGCTTCAGAGGCTCCCTGTTAGAGTTCTAGCCCCACCCCAGACCCTGCTCGCCCAGCCTCACCTAAGTACACAGGTCCTCAGTGACCTCAGTGGCCCCCTGACCTGCTCCTACTTCCCACTTGCTCCAGTCTCATTTTGACTGTTTCCCAAGGAAGCCTTCCCTCCCTCCAAACTCCACAATTTGTTCCTCTCTTCCTAGAACATTCTAGGCTAAGTCAACTTCTGACAATGCTAAGCTCTCAAGAAGCAAATACATTTAGCTTAATAAAGTGGCTACACTCTGTCTCCACTAGACTCACGAAAGTGCACGTGTAATGAATAAATGAATGACGGCTTGGGTCTCAAAGGGACAGACATACATGCTCTCTCCTGTCCCGACCCATCTGTCTGTAGAATATCAGAAGCAAAACCAGAAGTTCCTTTCCTGATTATCACTTCTGTTGACACCCTTCACTGCCTACTGTGTCAGTTCTAGTAAAACTCAGCTTATTCCAAAGCCCTACATCACGGACTCCTTCCAGTGTCCTCCCCAGCAGGGGCTCCCTCCACCCTGGACCACACAGGGCACTCTCCCCGGGTCCCCACGCCAAAAGCCTCCAGGCCTCTGCCCGGGCTGCACCTGCGACCTGAGCCACATTCTTGACTCCTTCTCCTGGCTGACTCTTACTCTGTCCTCACAACTGAATTTAGAGCCCATTTCTTCCAGGAAGTCCTCTCTGATAATGTCCTTAAGTCTTGTCTGGGCTCTGTCTATAGCAGCAATATATGGAGACCAACTGGTTGCCTGCTCCTAATAAGACCACGAACCCTTGGGGGCCACGTGGGAAGGAGTGAGAGATTACAAGACGGGTGGGGGAATCAAAAAGCAAAAATCACAGCCCAAGTCCCAGATTCAAGGATACTTTCTCAGAAAAAAGTATAAACTATTTCACACGTGTCCAATTTGGCTACTATTTTTGTGGCTTGTGGACAGCAAGAACTTGGTGTTCTAGTCCAAAACCCAGGTTACATGCAAAGAAATGTATATATTCATATCCAAAGGAAACAAGAGCTGCTCAACAACAGTTTGCAGTTAGAACTGAAAGGAATTTTGATAAAGGCAATCTCTCTCTCTCTCTTCTTTCTTTTCTGGAATCATATAATTTTAGAAGTATTTGCGTGACTAACAGATGGCTACAGCCCGTGATTCTGCACTGGAGTGTTTGGGGCTGAGGAAGACCAGATTACATTCACTCTGTAAATGAAATCACACCAACACACTGATAGGTGCCGTGGTCGTGCAGCTGATGTTCCAAAGCAGGCAACCTTATTCGGTAAGAGAACTCTAAATAGAAAGGAAGAAATGCAATGTCCTACACTGAATTTCATTTGCTATATGGGCCATTAAATGATAGTATATCTTGACTAATGAAACCCAAAAATAAATTGTCAAGTCGGGTTTCTTCATCTGACCGTTTTATGCTAACATCGGATATTAAACCCTCACTCCATATGGAAAGCTGAGGCCTACGCTGCAACACGTTTACATCCCGTGGAAGAAAGCCGACCAAGGGAGAATTGGAGAGTTCCCTGTAAAAGCTGTGAAGTGTGGTTTTGAACCTATACATCATTTGCAACCACATAATCGACAATGGAGTTAGATGTTACCTCTGTGGGCGAAAAGCACTGCATGCTTCAGAACCATCAAAGAACGCTGAGCTTTGTGAAACAGTCCTGAGGCACTTAAATCATACTTTTTCTGAAAGGCTCCTAATCTGACCCACTTCACCATTCCAGGTATAAGAGGGAAGTACTGGAAACAGTACAGAGAACATGCCCTTGAAGTCTGACAAGGTCCTGCTTGAATCCTGCTACAGCATTTACCAACCGCTAAACAGACCAATTCCTTAACCCCTCTGAGAAGGCTTCCCAATCTGCAAAAGGGGGCTGCCACCGCCCACCTGGGAGTCATGGATGTGAATGAAATACGCAAGTAGGGCGGCCGACTGGTACCTGACACGGGGCCTGGCTAGTTTCCCTCCGCTGCCCTTCTCCCCCTTTAAACTTGCACTGATCCCCCTGGTAAGGATCAAGCCCCCGGAACAGACTGCCCCTATCTTCTGTGTATCCCTGGATACATGCCTTACCCTTAGGAGGCCAGAAAAACAACTGCCTCCTCCCAAGTCACTAACAATATTCTTAAGAGTCTGGGTATTTTTAACTATAGTTTTCAGGGAGACTATTCCAGAACTTTCCAAGCACCATTCTCCAGGTTGGCTGCCCTCCCAGTGCCCATCCTTCTCACCTCAGATCCTCTGTCTGACTGCCTTCTGTTCATGGGAAAGCGAGTCCGGTAGGGTGGGGACTCCCTAGGCCTCCCTCCCTCCCTCACAGGTGACTGTGACTACCTTCTCCCCACTCCAACTCCAGCTTCTGAGGATTCTAACCTCCCGTATCCTGCAGCCTCTACATCTTCCCAAGACTCACAAGTGGCCAAGAATCTCCCTTCAGATTTCTTTCTGGCTGGCCCTGCCGACCCCCAGGCCCCTTAAGGATAAATGGCTTTGCTCTGAAAATGGCAAACACCTCTGAATGACACACCAAAGCTGCATGGTCTGGGCTTTCCTCCAACCCAGGCACAGCCCTGCCCCCCCTCAGCCTCAGTCTGCAGCCCTCGAGAAGATCTAATTCACATGCAAGGCTGTGAACACCAGCTAAGAATGACGACTCCCAACGTGTATCTCTAGTCCGGCTCCTTCACTTGAGCCCCAGTCTCATAGAGCCGAGTGCCTCTTTGAAGTCCTAACTTGGATGACAATTGGCATCTTAAAAATGCCTCATGTCCACCATTTACTCTGGAATTTGATTCCTGGCAGGTACCTCCCAGACTCTTCATTTTAGTTACAGCCCCAGCACCCACCTAGATGTCTGAGGTCACATTAAATTTCCACTGTTCCCTACCCCCGTCCCTGCCCTGGAATCAGTCCTGTTATTTCCGACAATAAGCCCATCTCAAGTGTGGTTCTGCAGGGACCATGGCCAGAACCCCACAAGCTCACAGCATGGTGCACTGAATAACAGTCCTCCGTAGGGTGCTTCCTGGAGGGGGAGGCATCTCCTGCCGCTGGTCACCTCAGAAGGCATGGATTCTCACACAGGAGGCCCAGGAGAAGGGAGTCAAGGTTTTCCCGTGGTCTGAACTTTGAAGGGCTCGAGGTCTGGGGGAGCTCCTAGTTAGCAGACACACTTGCCAGTGAGCAGATGAGGATGGGGGAACCCAGGCAAGGCTGTTCTCACTCCAACTCCTGGGCTCTCGGGAGCCACGGGAAAGGCCTGTGTCCAGGGTACAGCCCGGCCATCACAGATCCCAGCCTGCATTTTCCAACCCGGACAGCCTAGACTCCATCTACTTGAGACACTTATTTCTGTTCTGTTCCCCACCCAGAATGTGATGGACTCATTCAGATATTCTGGCCTGTCTCAAGCGAGACAAATTCAGTGAAAAATGAAGTGTCCACATTTGGACCAGAGCATGAAAGGAGAAACAAGGCCTCATGGTCAGCATGCTGGTGGTGGCCAAACCCTTTCAACGGGTGAGATGAACTATGGTGAGGGTGAGAATCCAAGGTCCTAGGTCGGCCAAATCATCTTCCTTCACGGTTGTCTGGGGTGTTGGAGACTGACTAACACAAACTAACGACACCGCTATCAGTGGTGAACGTCAGCTGCAAGAGAAACGGTTTCAGCTCTTTACTGCTAACACGGGTTAAAAGTAAATGCCGGGGCAGGGAGGTCTGCACGGCTGCTGGGGCAAACCACAGACCCAGCTCTGAATGCCCACTGACTGGAGCAGAGAGGAAGCTATGGCCCTTTTAGCTGTCCCTGTGTCCAACAGATCCAGGTGAGCCAGATACTTAGGAGAAGGCCATGTATTCCTGATACTCAGAAAAACCAGCCTCGTAAAGGGAACAAATAGTGGCATGGATTTTAGAACCTATTCTGCCCCTTTATGTAGGCAAAGTAAAGTAAATGGCACGGGGAAGTTGAATGCAAAAAAAAAAAAAATTAAAGAACCAAACGGTGACTGCTTCCTCCAACAGCATCCCCTGCAGCTGCTCACCCCCGAGACGGCCACTTCCTCACCAGTGACCGCCGGCCAGGAAGCGACGTCACGCACTTCACACAGAGACAGCCAGGAATAGCGGGCCGAGCACGTTTCTGTAAAAGAAAGAATCGAGCAAGATGCTGCAGAATTTGACTTAACAAGTTTAAATACTCCATGAAAAGAATCCCTCAGCAGCCGCCTAAATCAATTCGCATCTCACTTCTTCAAAACAATCAAATTTAATAAGGACGCATTTGTCACCAAATAAAAGGAGGACCAAACAGGTTCCTCAAAGCAAGGATTTTAACAGGTATCAAACACCAGTGGGTAATGTGCTAATAAGTAAATATTCCAAAATATTAGAAAATAAAAAATTACTAGGATAATACATGGATCAAGACAGCTGTTAAGTTTTGGCTTTTAAAAGCGATTGAGACAGCACGGATGGTAATCTGTCTATTTCCAATGCAGGGTGTGCACAGCCCACATTTCCAGATGCAACAACATGCTCACTGGGCAGTACAAGTGAAAAAGGAATAAAGAAAAAGGAAAAGAGGAACAAGAGAAAATTAGAAACACACAAGAACAAAAATGATTTTGACAGCATGTACAAGAATTTACGTGAGTGTGTGAGGCCAGGAACGCGGGGATGGTGAGACTCAACCACACCTCCTGCTCCAGGGAAAGCAGGGGCCTGAGGGGAGCGGCGCTGCCCGTGGACCCCAACGTGTTCAGCGCCCCTAACCAAAATTCCACCTACAAGCGTCTAGGCAGATGTTGAGCTACAAATTGTGGTCGCATTTCAGTCTGAACCGTTTTACTCACTTCCACCAAGAGTAGCAGGAGAGAATTAGGCTCTGCTCCTGCAACATATCATTGTTTAAAAAAATTAATGACTGTGGAATACTAAAAGCAACAATGGGGTAAAAGTGACTGGAGGAGAATGTGCTTGACCCGAGCTCACTGGCCGCATTATCTCACTGACGTTCAGATGCTGGCTGAGCTCTTATGGTACCAGAACAGACAGACCCAAGAGGAGGGAGGTTTAATGCGCTGCTGTATTTTGATGCCGGGAGCCATGCCTGGTACACGAGGTTCTGGGTAATCAATGGTGACAGTGTCAATCACTGTGGGATAAGTACACATCCGGCTAATCCGCCAAGTCCCAAGGGCAGACTTCAAAAGACAAAAACAAGGTGGCATTCTCTGGTGGGTCTGCAGACTCAGAGACAAGCATTTGTTGAGCAAAAATGTCACCAGTGCCTCCTATGACAACAGAGGAGGCACTGGCGTGGGGGCTGGAGCAGGGTTCCAGGCTTCCACTGCTCACTCACCAGTCTGTCCAGGGGGAGAAGGTGGCCCTGCTTACGTTGCACCGATGCACCTACCTTGACTAATGCCTGGGGCCTCAGCAGGAGTTGACAGGTGAGGGGAACGGAGCCAGACTCTGTGTAGCACGGTGCTGGCAGCTATGCCCTCAGCAGTGCCCAGGCTCCTAAACATGCTAGCTCATCCCCTAGAAGCAGATGGGGAGTGCGGGCATGTAGATCACAGGGCCCTGAGAGGACAAGTACAGATCATGGCCACGACATGCCTCTCCCCTTCCTTAAGCCATTGAGGTATTACTGGGAGGAACAGAAAATTCATCCAGAACCCGCTAGGTTGTGTCTCACAGGTGGGACTCGTGTCCCCTGTGCTTCTCACTCACAGGGCTGGTCTAGACATTCTTTTTATCAATTCTCTAGCATCTTCTCCTCCAACTTATCAACAACCAGAAAGTAGGATCTGATCTTAGGTAAGTTCAAGAATCACAGAGCACTTCCTTCACGGCAGGCCCAGCAGCATGTGCCAGGTTCTGCGACAGTTACCTGTGGGACCACCATGAGCCCTCTCCAGACTCAAGGACAGAGGCCGTAGGCCGGGGTGACACAGCTTCCCTCACTCTCCCCAGCAAAGGGGTCCATGTCTCGGCAAAGACATCTCACCCTCTTCTGCCCGAGGGACAACACGATAGATACACCGGGAAACAGAGCAGAAGTTGGGGTGGTAGGCAGCCCAGAAGAGCTCGTCTGTATTTCCGAGGCAAAGTGGGGCCTTTGACTTAATCACAGGGACAAACTGAGAATGAACATTTCCCTGCTCTGTCCCAAACACCGTGATACGCCTTTCCCTGCATAAGGAGTTCATTCGGAAGTCCCTGGCGGTGTTTCTGATGTCCTAACTTGACATGGTGGCTGTCGGGCAGGAAGAGAGGGCTTGAGCAGAACAGGTGCTGGTCCTGGGAGGCAGGAGACACCGGCTCCAGCCCCAGCTCAACCAGCGCCTCGTTCCGCCTCTCGGGGTTCAGCATCTCATCTATAAGCAAAGGGATGAGACTGTCCCAGGACAGGCTGCCCAACAGAAATGAAATGAGAGCCATGTAAAGAAAGTTTCCCAGTTGCCACGTTTAAAATGGTAAACAAAGTAAGAAACCAACAAACAAAAACCAATACTAGAAACTGATTTTAAGAACAGATCTTACTTAATCTACTGTATGTTAAATACTATCATTTTGACATGTAATCAATATAGGAAGTAAAGAGATAGTTTATATACTTTTACTAGGCAAGCCTCAGCGTCTGATGTGCATTTGACCTACAGCACATCTCAGCTCAGTCCAGCCTCCTACCCAGTGCTCCTAGCATCCGTGGATTTGGCTACTTTATTGGACAGCAACTCCAGGGTTCTCACCATGTTCCTGGCTGTAAAGCGGGAGTCAGTGTCCACACTAACCCTAAAAGGATCTCTCTGAAACAAAGGCGGATTCACTTTGAAATGTCTGTAAACCCGCGGGCTGCACCTCCCTCCCCCCTTGGCTACAAGACAGACTTCTTCCTTGCTGATCCCTTTCTGGCTGTAGGGAAGCAATCCAGCACACAGCCAGGGTGGACTGTCCTCCAGGTAAATTTACCTGCTCTCTGTGTCCAGTCTCATGAATTCCTCCTTCTCAAACGGGATGCAGAGGAGGGGGATCTTGTCCCCAGATTTCTTGGGGCCACCAGCCAGCCACTTGGACTTGAGCAAGATGAAGAGTGACTCAGTGAAGTTCTCAATCTTCTTCTCCACGACCCTGCAGTCCTCGTAGTTTGAAGGCAAAGTCGGTGCGCGGCTGCTAGACTACATCCACATGCAGTACAAAGACAAAAAGCTGAGAGTCATTATCGAGGTGCCATACAACTCCTCTGCACGTGGAGCTTCTCGAAGGCCTTGGCAGAGAGACAGTCGTTAATGGTGACAAGGCCCACAACATTGCGGTGGGTCTGGAAGATGCTCCACCCAATGTCGGGCACATAGTGGTGCCTGTAGTGGATAAAGAGTGTCCACTGGGAGCCGCATGGGCTGATATGGCTCACCAAGGTGAGTAGCTGATAGATGCAAAAGAAATTCTCCTCTGACATGATCTCTAAGTATTGGACCACAACGGGACGAGGCTGGTGGTCCTCAGCACACTGCACGTAGTCAGGGATGCTCATGTTGCAGGCCCTGCCGAGTGGGGAGAGGAGATCGAGGTACATAATCTGCTGTGTGCTAAGGGCCCATCTGGGTTGCGGTGACCTGGTGTGTACCAGCCAGAAGGCAAGGGAAGCCAAAGCAAATCCAACGGTACAGTTTGTCCTCAGAGTCTGCACATGGCTACTGTAGCTCGGATCACATTACCCAGCTTTTGTTCTAGGCTTCCTGCCTCTGCAGAGAAGGGTCATTTCTTATTTTATATTTCCAAGCACCTAGCAAGGCCCTGATGCAAAGTCACTGCTCAAAAATGCTGAATAAAGAAATGAACAAAGGAAATGCTTTCCCCAACCCCCTTCAGCAGAATATAAAGAAAAGGAACACAGTAGGATCAAAAGATCTGGATTTCTATCCAATTTATTTGAACTCCTAAGCTTCATAATAATGGATAAGAAAACTTGCCTTGGGGAAGAGTGTACAGTTCAGTGGTAGAGCACATGCTTAGCATGTACGACGTCCTGGGTTCAAACCCCACTACCTCATTTTAAAAAAATGACACAAATAAATACACCTAATTACCCAGCTGAAAAAGTATTTTTTAATTCAAAACTCAAAAAAAAACCTTGCAATTGACACAACATTGTGAACTTGACCATACTTCAATTAAAAAAAAAAATCCTTGCCTTACAAGAATATATCTGGATTACGGATGTTTGAAAATGTAATATGCCTAGGGTACCACCTGCATAAGAGGAGGTGACTGTACAAATGTTCTATCCCTCCTTTATGAGCTATACTTCCTTTGGGGGGTTATAACCTCTCAGAGCTAATTTTCTCAGATTAAAAATATAAATATTACCTGATTCTCAGTACTGCTGAAGAATCAGATAACCCTAAGAAAGCATCTGACCCACAGAGTTTACTCAATAAATGTTTGTTGAATGAATGAATAAACAAGCAATGTGAATGCTGCTCCCTGCCACAAACCATCATAATGGTACTGCCTGGAATTCCCAAGCCCACGTACACCCGACACTGCACTAAAAAAGTGGGTGACCTGGGCAGGCCTGTGTTCTTCTCTAAGCCCCAGTTTAATCATGTATAGAAATAAGGGCAATAACACAAACCTCAAATTGTTAGTGAGCCAGTAATGAATTGTACCCCAACACTGCAAGATGGAACCATTAAGAAACCTGGGCAAAGGGTCCATATGCCCTCTCCATATAATCTCTTACTACCACATGGGAATCTACATTACATCTCAAAATAAGAAGTCTAATATTTTAAAGAGGTCATTGAGGTTAGGTGAGCTCACTGTCTCAAATAAGGAACACACAGTAAAATAGGACAATGCCCAGCCCATGAGATACACTCAGTTAACATTCCCACTGAACCCACTAGTCCCTCCAACTTCAGAGCAAGAGGATGGGTCCTCGTGGCAACAGGCCACAGCACCTGAATCTAACAAAGCTAATGGTGTCCACTTCCAAGAGCCCCTGTCACCAACCTTGTTCTAATTTTCTATTTGTAATTTTTTACTTTTCATTAAATTGAAACTCCCAATTGCATACAATTCTTACCAGATATCATGATGGCAGCCCTTCAAAGCCTGACCACAGAGATCATGATGGCAGCCCTTCTTGGTGAAACAATAAAATGAAAAGCCATTTCCACAAGACCTCTGTGTAAATCTACTAGGAAACTTCATCCTGGACTGAGGAAGAGGACTGGGGAGTAGTGGGTAAACTGGGGTACGGAGAACTATGGGCCACCTGTCCCACGATGGACTTTAGACTCACCCTCACCCTACAGGAACTTCAAAATACACACAGACAGAGTGCTATGGACAAGAATTTCTTTTTAATCAAATTCCTGAATCCCTAGCAGATCTTGTTTCTACCGAGACACAAATGGCTTATGTGTATAATGTTTCACAAAAGCCTTAAAATATTATCACCCCAACTTGACCCATCAAGAAACTGAGGTAGAGAAGTTTATCACATTCTACAAGATTAGAGAGAGGCCACGTCAGACACCGTATTTAAATCCAAGTCCCTGCTCCAGTGCTCACACTAGAAAATGTCACATACTGCCTCTTTCCTGCCCTCTCCCTGCAATAAATCCCTGAAGAGTCTTTTCTGTGTCACCTGGAATCAAACTCACATCAATATTTCACAAAGAGCTATGTAACTCCTTAGAGGATTTATCAAAATCTAAAGGGTTGGGTTGATAGGAGAAATTTGCATTTTCTGTTTCTCAAAGGAAACATGGCTTTAAAAGAAACTGAAAAGTACTTATCTAGTCTAAGCCCTCATTGTGCACAGAAAGAAACGGAGGCTCAGAGGAGAAGAGGAAAGGGCGTTATTAACAAATATTGCCTCAGCGCGGCACCAAGCCAGCCCTGGGCACTTCTAGGGGAGGATCTGGAAGGCCCAGGAGAATGAGTGTTAGAAAATAGAAAGAGAAGAAGCATATAAGGCCCCGTCTCTACACCACCATACCATGAATTTCCACCAATTACCCAGTATGGGTGCAGCCAATATTAAGGTTGTCTAAACAGGTTATTGAAACCTGGAATTCTCAACCATAGTGGAAATTCCAGCATTTACTGTGCTTGTTTCCCAGTTCAAGCATCAATTCAGTGGGCACTCTGTACCAGGGACTACACAAGGCCTGGAGTTCTCCCAAATACAGATCTCTATTACCACGTGTGCAAACCACATAAAGGCCAGCAGAAGAAAAGTGCCCACAGATAAGATGGAATTACTGAAACCGAAAGCAGCCAAAGAGCATATATTACTAGGAAAAACGGTGCTCCTAGAAATGGACTCATGGACATAGAAAGCAAACTGTGTTTAGCAGGCAGGAAAGGGGGGATTAACAGATACAAATTAGTAAATATAAAACAAATGACAAGGACCTGCTATATAACACAGGGAACTGTATTCAATTTCTTGTAATGAGCTATACTAAAAACAATCTAAAACATATGTATATATATATGCATATGTTTATAACTGAATCTCTGCTGTACACCTGAAACTAACATTGTAAATTGACTACACTTAAATAAAAAATAATTTAAAAAATAAGTAAAAATAAAAGCAACGCCATTAAGAAAAAATAAAAGAACACTCTAATCCCCTTAGCTGTAGGTGGTGGAGAATTCTGGTTGCAAGCACCAAGTCCACTGGATCACTCCAGCACTGGCTGTCACTCTTTCTGACCATCAGAGAGTCACTTGCTTCACTGAGGTTTCTTTTCTCTTCTGTGAAAGGCTACAGCTGCAACTAACGATGTATAGAATCTCATCATTCACAAGCCCAACAAGTAGTGAGGACTTCCCATGGGCCCGGCTCTGGACAGAGGAAAAGATAGGGTCCGAGATATATTCATGGGTAGAAGAAGTTTATGCCTTAAAGACATTAATTCTTCCTGTTTTGATAGACAGATTCATTGCAATTCTGATTAGAATTCCTACCAGATTTTTCTTGGAATGTAACAAGTGAATTTATGGTCAAGAATAGCCATGAAATTTCTTTAGAACCACCACTGGGGAGGGGTGGATAGGTCATTAATTTCCACTGCTCTTTCTGAAGTGATAAAAACGTTCTGGAATAATAATGGTTGCACCACTGTGAATATGCTAAAAGCTGCTGAATTTTACCATTTAAATGGATGGATTTCATGGTGTGTGAACTATATCACAATAACACTGTTATATGAAAAAATATTTCTTGACAAATATTTTTCTGTTTATACCACTACTCTGTCCCACAATTTAAGAAAAACAAAAAACCAATACAAACCAAACTCTGCCAGGAGCTCTTTAGGACTGCAATATCCCTGGGTCTCCAAGGCCTCTGGTGGTGCTGTTCCTCTTAACACACACTAGCTGGGCTGGGCAAGTTAGGGACTGTAACTATCTTTTAAAAATCGACGGTCACACGTTTCACCCTTGGAGAGGGAAGGAAGGAGGATATTACAGCTTCATGCCTTCAGCTCATTTTTAACAGAACCAAGCCCTGCTTGCACCACTGTAATCCCTCTCACTATAAAAACACGTGACATCAACAAGCATCGCCATCATAACACCTGAAAGTGTTCAAGGTACTTACCTGGGGCAGAAACCCTGAGGGAGGAGACAGAAGCTCGCTCAGCACTCATGCTCCCTTTTCCCGACTCCACCAGGTGAAGCTGGGCGATACAGCCAGAGGCTCTCATCCCGGGGAGCAGCACACACGCCACTGAGCTGGTCCTGAGGGAGGGTGAAAGGGAAAGGAGGGCAGCCCCTGGGGGAAGGGAAAGCGGGGCGGGGGGGGGGGACGCGGGCTGCAGCCCCGCTCGGAGGCCAGCCCCAGCCCCACCATAAGCAGCCCGCTCCCGTCCGGGTCCGTAGACCAAGCCAGCCCGGGACACAGCCCGCCCATTGGTAGAGACGGGCAGGCGGCCAAGGAGAGGAAGCCCGGGAGGAGAGGACTCGAGGGAGGGAGAGGGGAAGGGGACGCCAGCCGCGGACTGAGGGGAGCCCGGCTGGGTGAGAGGTGGCAGGCGCACACCTGGACCCGGACAGCTGTGGCCGGGGCCCCGGGGCAGGTGGTGCTGTCAGAGGGGTCTGGCCGGAGCAATTCAGCTGAACACGGGCTGACTGGCGCCCTTGGGGGCTGTGAAAGGCGGACCACCCTCCCGCAGCCGCCTGACCCCTTTCCCGGGAGCCCCCCACCTTGCACTTCCACAGCCAGAAGCCCCGGCCCCAGGCAGGAACCAAAGGCATACCGGGCGACAGAGTTGAGAAGCATTTGGGGCCAATCCCCGGCTCGGACACGGAGCTTTCAACCAGCGGACCACCTGGCACCGACTGCGCATGCGCAGGAGGGCCATCGATCCTCTCTGGGTTCTGCAAGAGAAGGTGGGACAGCGAGGGAGGGAGAAGATGGGAGCGGGTGGAGAGGAGGGGAAAAGTGGAGGGGTACAGATGGACAGGAAGAGCAGAGAAGGGATGGATCTGGATAGGGGAGTGTCGTAGCGGAGTTGGAGAGAAAAAGCTTTACCTCTGGGGCACCCCGAGAGGGCAGACCTGCCTCTGTACCATTCTGTAACCGTTGAAGTCCCGCAGCTCATGTTTTACCTCCCTGATCCAGCCCTCTATCAGATGCTTCTGCAGAAACCCTATGGGGATAACACCCGTTGCCCCCACGCGGAGCTGGGTTTTCTGTTGCTCTGAGAACCAAGCACCCGCAGGTGTTGTCGCTCAGAACTTCCTTGGGAAGAGTACATATTCCCGGTTAACACGCTGGGAAACAGGCAGGAAGGATCTCTGCCTTAGCTCCACTGTCCCAGGTGTTGGGCTGGCAGGGAGCGGTGTGGTACAAGATCAGAGCCCCAGACAGAGCAGACTGCCTGAGTGTTGGTGCATAGTCCCCATCCCTCCTGGGTAAACCATACCCAACACTAGTGGAAACATCAAGGGCTCACAGTAGTTCCCTTGGTGTGGGAGAGCTGTCCTCATGTGAAGGAAAAGTCCAGCTGGGCTAACAAGCTAAGTCACAAATCTAAGTGTGATAAGGGTCGGTTTACTGATCTAAATTCTGCTGGGCTATCTCATAAATCTGAAGTTTACTGTCAGTTTATTGGGCTAACAACCTAACTCGTAATTCCAAGCTCAACAAGTGTCAGTAACGTGATCTATTACAAATTGATAAGCTCCAGTGTACTGATTCCTTGCTTTTTGTTCTTTGAGCTTTATTGGCTAATACCCCCTTACTTGTATTTAAGCCTTTAAAACCTCATGTGCACGTCTTGAAGGTGCTCAGAATTTCGGAGCAGGAGCCCCTCTGAGCCCACTGGCATAATAATTCTGAGTACTCCAGCACTCAGATTGGTGCTTGTTTCTTGGCTGGCCTGTTTCCATAACACTCAGCTCCAGTGCCCAGCTTTCTAGGTAGATAGGAGTGTTACCAAGTACAAATTCATTCTCTTCAGTGCAGGACAGGCCAATAAGTTTGGAAACAAGATGTTTGGGCATGGATTTGCAAGTTTCTGTAGACCTAGTTGGCAAACCAATGTCCTGGAAAACCGTCTCCCCAAGTCACAATTCAGGCTCCTTTCCTACTTGCTTGGTTGTTACAAACTTCTTAGTGTAGAAATTCCTTATTCTTAGAATCCTTTGTTCTTACAGCTATCTGCGTGGGTCAGATCCCTGTAAACCTCCAACAAAAGAAACGTTATTTTCTATTCCGTAATTTGCTATCTTTTAATGAATGAAAAAGTGTTAAATATCCTTAAAGGTCAGAGCCTTCAGAATAAGCTCTCCTGTGTATTTCAGGCTCTAGGCAACGATTTTTTACAAGCAAGATGAAGCCTAGGAGACAGAGCATATGGTTAAAGTCAAAGGAACAGATCTAATATGGAGTCAGATTTGTTCTGTTCTATTACCCGGCCAGAAGCCACTTGAGGATTTAAATCCGTTTAAGTTAAAAATAACTAAAATTTTAAAGGAATTTACATACATATGTGGGAATGTGCAAAGCATATCTGGAACAGCACCCAAAGGATAGCAAACAGTGGCATCTCCAGAGAGGGCTGAAAGAACAGAAGATGAGGGAAAACTTCTTTCACTTGTGTATTTTTGTGCTCTGTTTGAGTTTTTTTTTTTAACCATTTGCTTGTATTCCTTTTTCAGTTAAAAAAAATGTGTAATGGAACAAAGGAGTAACTAGCATAGCAAATACAGCAGCCATGGAATCACTGAGTCATCACTTTTGATTTAAGCCAGAAAGCATTTATTGACTCTCTCCAATGTGCAGTCGTGTTTTAAGAATTCTTTCAATATAATTATTATTATTATTATTATTATTATTATTATTATTATTATTATTATTATTATTACTACTACTACTGCTACTACTATTAATATTACTATTATTACTATTATTTTATGAAATAATAACACGGTTTATCTCACCCCTGCCCATGGCTGGTGGAAAACCAACTGAGTTTTTCTTGAGTTGTTTTCCAAGGAGTAGAGATGAGTTTATAAACAGAACACATCTTCAGGGTAAAACAGGCAGAGTGCTTTTCCAGCAGGCCAGACATCTATGAAGGGTTTTCAACAGAGGCACCCAGAAGCTGAGAGAGAAAGCCTCCAGGACACTACAAAAAGCTGCCCAAACTGCCTTCTCCATGGCACTACTGAAATAGGAAAGAACAAATCTGACTCCATATTTGATCTGTACCTTTGACTTTAACAAAGCCAAGTTAATATGCTCCGGTCCTTTCATGGGTTATGATGTCACAGAGGAGATGGACAGGCCAATAAGGAACCACTCTGCCGTGATTACAGAGCCGGAGAAAGGGATGGGCTGCAAGATGTATGACGCAGCCGCAACTGTGCCCGTGCTTCTAGGCAGGTATCCAAAATCGCCTCGACAATGTGTCAAACACTTGTGCCCACGTCCTCATCAACAGACATGTATTAAAGACAAATGGAAACATATAAAAGGCCAATACCCTTGCTGGGTACACCGTCCAAATAACAAAGTCTCAGTTTGACAACTGGCCATCTCGGTTCCCTGGGATTCATTCTTGGAGAACCTTAAAAACCACTCCTCTGTCCTCAAGAAGTACTGCATATTTGTCCTATCTTTGGCTCAGGGATGGAACACGTTCAAGTGAACTTTAATGTCTGCACAGATTTGACTGTCTTTCTCCAGGTTCACTTGTCCATTCCAAAGAGGCCTGAGCTAACTCCATCCTCCGTAAGATCTATTCCCTCCAGGGACAGCTCATTGAGCCTGCAATTAAAAGCCAAGTGAACAAGACTGTCCTCAGCTAAAAAGTTCACCCACCCTTCACTGTTTTCTTAATCTCCTCTCCTGGCTAATTGCAACAGACTAACACCTCCCTCCACCAAGATACCCAACTATGTCATTTTGTCTCCCCAAAGAGAAAGTAAGGTCCATAAAAGAGGAGAAAACTACATAGTCACCTCTGAATTCTTAGCATATAGTAATGTCAATAAATAGAACTCAGATTATTGCTACTTTCCTTTAAAACCATTCTGGTTATTTGAATGAGACCTTGGAAGAGAGGTGTTTGCTGTCCAGTATCTTGATCCACAAGACTCTGGAGGCCTTTTTCGGAATAGCTGTTCACTGATTCATTCAAAACACAACTTATCAATCAAGGAGTAGCTGTGGTTTTCTGCCAGGAGTTTGTGGTCACTCTCATGCCAGAACAGCTTTAAACTATATCCTTACTTTGGATTTGTTATTTTTCCCCTCTTCCAAAAAATTGACTTTCCTTACTTTCTTGTCTTGAGGAATTTTTTTTTTCCTCTTTCACCCTTTAGTAAACCAAGATTCTCAGGATGGGCTAGGCCCATTATATGATCACCCATCCAACTCCTAGTGTGAGAGACCTGGGGCTAAACTCCTGCCCTCCTGTCAAGGCAACTGAAAATCAGTTCAGGAGCCAACCAGCACACCACGGATTCTAATGCTCACTTATCTCCCAGAATCCCTGTTTTCTCGTTTGTCTTGGCTTCTGAGGATTTCCCCTTTCTTGACAATTAGTTGTGCAGCTTGAAAGATGAGGAAGGAAGGTTTTATTTCTCAATCAGCATTTTAAGAAACTTGTCTAATGAAGGTTTCCAAGAGGTTCTACAACCCTCCATTGCCGAGATAGAAAACACACTAGACATTTTCTAAATTTAGCTCTCATGTGCATTTTTTCTTTGCTTTTTTTTCTTAACTGCTAACAGACATTATTTAATTAAAAAAATATAAGGCCCCAAAAAGGATAGAACACTGAAGGGGCAAACAATATTAAAGGGCAAAGACAGAAAAATGACAACTACTCTACAAAGTTAATATAATACATACACTATGTATCAGATCAGCACTTCTCAGTAACAGCTAATTGAAACATGACCATGAGGTAAAATTTCTCTCCTGTCAGGACATGGCCAACAGAAAATACAATTAAACCAACACACTAATATCCTAAGTCTGGCAAGGTACCGAAGGCTACAAGCTAAATGTGTCTTCTTCTGGAAAAGAAGGAGACACACCAGCTCTTCTCTGTGGAGCCGGAGCCCACGGGAGGACGGTGAAGTGAGCTCTGTAAGTACCCAATTAGCAAAGTGAGTGATGAATAAATAGACGTGAGCTTTGTTGACAGTGATGATACTACTATTCATTTGTCCTTTAAAGTATGACTTCACTTTCAGTGATCAATACTTCGGCGTCCTCAGGAGTTGAGATTTTAGGAAAATGCACAGCCTGGGCCCAGACTTCCTCTTTAAGCTCGTGACTCTGCGTAGATATCTCAAGGGCACTCCCAACTCAACCTGCAAAGAGCTGACTTCACGGTGCTCCTCCCATAGCCGTCCTGCCCAGGGCTCCTGGTCGGAGGGTAAGGTCTCCCTGCGTCTCCCAACTCAGGCCCATTACTCACAGATGTGAATGGACCCCTCCTTCAGGGACCAGATATCCTCAGTCACAGAGTACCACCACCCTCAACTGACCTACCAGATACTCACTGGCACTCACTCAGCACTGACTCTGTGCTGGAGACCACACTGCACACTGCACAGTGTATCTCTCTGGATCTCCACAACAGTCCTGGGAATTGGGTACATCACTGCTTCAATTGATTAGATAAATTGTTTCAATTCCTTGCGTGTGTCATTCAAACTGACACGGCTACTAAGCCACAAGCCTGGGCCTGTAAACCACTTGAAAATTGAACACTGCTACACCTCGCAGCCACCCTACTCTGACTCATCACATCACCTCCTGCCAAGCCTTCTTAACTTTTCCAAGCATTCTACAAGACAAATGTGAACTACGAGAGCACCCTACTCTCCTACTTAAAATCTGTCAAGGATGGTGCACTGCCCTTAGGAGAAAGCCCCACCGGGCTTGAGCACAGCCTAAGACCCCAGCGTCCGCGTTCCCTGCGTGGCTGCGCTGCCTCACCCACCACGCAGCTCTACACGTGCCGTGTCCAGGACAGGGATGCTGACTCCGCACAACCCAGGGCTTGTCTCACTCGAACAATGATCACATTCTTCAGTTTCATCTTCATTACTGACTCTCACAAAAATGTTTTCTCATGATGAATCAATATCTTTTTCCTTACAATTTCCCATCATTGATAATGAGCTCCCCCCAAAAGAGAGAAGACCTAATTCTGTCTCCTTATCTGTAAAGTGAGAATAACAAGGAAATATATGAGGTTTTAAGAGAAATAATATTCATGTGAGGCTGAGGGACAATTCCATCATACAGTAAGCACTCAATGTGTAAGTAAGAATATATTGCATTCTAGCAACCTTCAATCAATGTTTTATGACTTTGTCCAACAGACTACTGACAAACTGTTGGACAAACCACTTTGAGCAGATCAGCACTAGCGTACTGGGAGAGGTAAGCGCTGACTCCAGTTACAGCTTCAGCCACCCAGCACTACGGGGCGGGGGCAGTTTGCTCAAACTCTTACATGTTGCTTGAGCATTTAGTCCTCGTTATAGAATAAAGACAGGTGTACTTTAGTCAAATCTCCTGAAACATAAATCTTCAAAGATTGATGCAAATTAGGTTTCAAGTACAACACTCTCACTAGAATTTATTTGAAAATTATAGTCTTAGCTACTCCGCACATCAAAAGGGCATAATCTTAATGTATCTGACTAAATACACTGAAAGGGTTGTTTAAAAGAAATTAAGAAGAAGCCATTCTGAATAAGCTCTCAGTATCATCTGCACAAAGCCCCACCCATGGGTCTCCTTTTTCACTTCCACATAGGTGTTTTCAAGTAGCTTACCTTGGGTCTTGGTTTCTTATAACACGGGGCAGGGAATAGTTGTGGATAGATTTATGTAGCAAATATATACCTAGGGTATTTGCTGTGAAGGAATTCTAGAAATAAGAAGATTGATATATAGTACCACCCATAAGAAACTCAGCCTTTCCATTTACAACAGCATTAAGAATAAAGTGAGAGATACATTTAACAAAAATTTACAAGATTTGTACATTGAACTTTTTGAAGTATCACCAAAATAAATTTTAAAAGATCTACATATATGGAAGACATTCCATTTTCATGGAATGATTGACAATATTATTAAAAATGTTAAGACTCCTCAAAGTGATCTATATATTCAGTGGAATCCCTATCAAAATTCCAGCTAACTTCATTGCAAAAATTGAAAAACTGATCCCTAAATTCATATGGACGTGCAAGGGGCCCAGGACAGCAAAAACAACCTTGAAAAAGAAGAGTAAAGTTGGAGGACTCACTTTAAAGTGTACTAAAATGCTATAGCACTAAGTCAGTATGAAACTGGCATAAGTTTGGATAAATAAATTTAAGAGACACAATAAAAACCCACGGGGAAAACTTTCATTTACAGACAGTTTTCCACCTGGGGGCCAAAAACACTCCATTGAAAGAATAGTCTATTCAACAAATGGTGCAGGGACAGCTGGGTATCTGCAGGCAAAAGAATCAATCTGGAATCTGAACACCCATATTTTATATAACAAATAAAATTAATTCAAAATAGATCACAGACAGAAATGTAAAAATTAAACTTATAAACTTTCTAAAAGAAGACACAGTATAAATCTTTGTGGGCCTAGGATAGGCTTTGGTTTCCTGGATACAATACCAAGAGCACAAGTGATAGAAGAAAAAAGCAGATAAACTGGACTTCATCAAAATTAAAATTTTTTATTACAAAGGACATCATCAAGAAAGTGAAATGACAGGGGAAATGGTTATCTCAAGTCAGAGAGGGCTTAGCAAGAAAAATAAAATAAATCATTTCATCTATCTGCCTCCCCTGTAAAGAAATTGTTTTAATGTTTAAAAAAATATAGTGAAAAGACAGTTTGCAGAATAGAAGAAAAATTTTGCAAAGCATGTATCTAATAAGAGAGTAGTATCCAGGATATATAACGAATGCTTTCAACTGAACAATACAAGGAAATAGACACAATTTTAAATTTACCATGAATTTAAATAGATATACAAATGGCCAATAAGCATATGAAAAGATGCTCAGCATCACTAGCGAAATCAAAATCAAAATGAGATCTCATTTTACACCCACTAGGATGGTTATAACCAAAACATGGACAATAACAAATGTCATTCAGGAGGCAGAGAAACCTCATATGTGGCCAGGGGAAAGGGACAATGGTGCAGCTTCTTTGGAGAAGTCTGGTATTTCCTCAAAAGCTTAGAGTTATATGGCTCAGCAATTCCACTCCTATATGTAGAGTCATCCCTCAATACCCTTGGGTAGTTGGTTTCAGGAACCCCACACCCTGGATACCATAATCCAAGGATGTTCGAGTCCCTTTACAATCAGCCATCTGGATCCATGTAGTGGAAACTACAGATATGGAGGGCCAAATGTACAGCCAAAAGAATGAAAACATATTCTCATAAAAAATTTCACATCAATATTCATAGCAGTATCATTCAGAGTAGCCAAAAGTTACTAACAATATCCATCCATCAATGAACGGATAAACAAAATTACCAAGAATAGGCCCACAAACTTTTGGTCATTGAAACTTTGACAAAGGAGGTGACAACATACAATGGAGTAAAGACAGCCTCTTCAGCAAATGGTGTAGGGAAAACTGAACAGCTGCATCTTAATCATTGAAGTTGGACTACTGCCACACAGCATACACAATAAAGAATTAAAAATGTGTTAAAGACTTAAACATGTAGACAAGACACTGTAAACCTCTTAGAAGCAACCATAGGCAAAACATCTGACATACATCTCAGCAATGTTTTCCTAGAGCCGTCTACTCAAGCAATAGAAAAACAACCAAAAATATACAAGAGGGATCTAATTAAACTTACAAGCTTTTGCACAGCTATGGAAACAGTAAGCAAAACAAAAAGACAACCAACCTATGGAATGGGAGAAAATATTTGCAATAAATGAAACTGCTAGTGGCTTAATTCCCAGAATATGTAAGCAGCTTTTACAGTTAATATGAAAAAAAACAAACAATCAATTCAAAAATTGGCAGAAGTCCTAAAGAAACATTTCTCCAATGAAGACGTACAAATGGCCAGTAGCCACATGAAAAAATGTTCAATATCATTATCAGAGAAATGCAAATCAAAACTGCAATCAAGTATCACCTCTCACCAGTCAGAATAGGCATCATTCAGAAGTTCACTGACAATAAATACTGGAGAGGCTGCGGAGAATTGGGAACACTCCTACACTGTGGAGGGAATTCAGTTTGGTGGAGCCATTGTGGAAAAGTGTATAGCTGTTCCTCTAAAGACAAAAAATTGACCTCCCATATGAACTAGCAATGCCATTCCTGGGCATATATCCAGAAGGAACCCTAATTCAAAAAGACACCTACACCCCAATGTTCACAGCAGCACTATTTACAATAGCAGAACATGGAAACAACCGAAATGTCCACTGAGAGATGACTGGATTAAAAAGGTTGTAGCATATTTGTCCAATAGACTACTATTCAGCCATAAAATAATAATAAAATAATGCAATTTGTAGCAACATCAATGGACCTGGAGAATGTCATTCTAAGTGAAGTAAGCTATAAAGAGAAAGGAAAATACCATATGAGATTGCTCACATGTGGAATCTAAAAAAAAAACAAAGAAACAAAAAGATAAACTTATCTACAGAACAGAAACAGACACAGAGACATAGAAACCAAACTATGGTTACCAGAGGGGAGAGGGTGTGGGAAGGAATAAATTGGGAGTTCAAGATTTGCAGATACTGAGTATGTAACAAATAAACAGCAAGTTTATACTGTATAGCACAGGAGAATATATTTAATATCTTATAGTATCTTGTGTTTAAAAAGAGTATGAAAATGAATACAGGTATGTTCCTATTTAACTGAAGTGTTGTGTTGCACACAAGAAACTGACACAAAATTATAAACTGACTAGACTTCAATGAAAATATTTTTAAATAGACCAAAAACGAATAAAAGGAAAATGACATTATCAAACAAAAAGAATAAAGTACTAATTCAAGCTACAATATGGATGAACCTTGAAACTTTATGCTAAAAAGCCAGACACAAAAAGTCAAATAGTGCCCTTTAAGGTGAACTGTATCTAAGCTTTTATTTTACTACTCCTGTAAATTTTCCGGTGGTTTGAAATCTATCAATATCAAAATAAGATGTATTATACATTAAAAGCTTAAAACACTTCCTCACAGGAGGGCTTTTATTATTAAATTCAGAAACGCATATAAAGCTCTTGGAAAAACACTTTGCACCTCCACACACAATCACTGCTGTCACTGCCACTCAGAGGGTGGTGCCAGCACTGATGAGAGCAGCCTCCACTCGCTCCCCTGCAGAAAGGAGTGAAGGCCTGAGCTCTGACAGGCAGGGTGAGCGTGAACCTGGGTCAGACACAGCCATGTCCCAGGCTCTGCGTTACCCAACTTTCTTATAAAAACTGCAACATGAAATGTAAACATGCTAGAGGGATGTATCTTACAACACAGGGAATACAGACAATGTTTTACAGTAACTATAAATGGAGCATCTATTGTACACCTGAAACTAATATCATATTTTAAATCAGCTATAACTTTCTAAAAAATTAATAAATATTTCTAAATTGTTTTCACTTTAATATTCAATTCGGTTTTTAAGTAACTACTAAACAGCTTAGAATGTATAAAAGCATTTAATTGTGCTGTTTGTTTACATAATTATTCACATTCAGCCTCTTGCTAAAGAGAATTTAAACAATTCTTTTAAAAACAGCTTAACAACCTTAACAACAAAAAGGCAAACCTGAGAGTGAAGAGAAAATGGAGATTCAATACTTAAATGAAACCAGGGGGAGATAAACTCATAAAAATGGATTCCATGAAGTCAGAGCAAGTGTTAAAGGCTGACTAGAAATTCAGCTGTAGGATTCTTGGCAGCTAAACCAAAAAGAAAAGATGATGGGGCGGGTGGTAGAGCGTGTGCTTAGCGTGCACGGGGTCCTGGGTTCAAGCCCCAGGGCTTCCACTAACAGATAAATACATCTAATTACCTGCCCCCATAAAAGATCACCAAAGAAAAGAAAAAGAGAAATTTCTTTCCCAAAAAACCCTGATATTAAATTTGGATTAAATACTTAAAAAAAGCAAAAAAGAAAAATAGAAAAGATAAGTGACACTGTGAAGGAAAACCACAGCTGGTCTAACAAGCTAAGTCACAAATCTAAGTGTGATAAGTGTCGGTTTACTGATCTAAGTTTTGCTGGGATACCTGGTAAATCTGAAGTTTAGTGTCAGTTTACTGGGCTAATAAGCTAACCCGAAAATCCAAGGTCAACAATTGTCAGTAACGGGATCTGTTCCAAATTGATAAGTTTCAGTGTACTGATTCCTTGCTTTTTGTTGTTTGAGCCTTATTGGCTGATAGCCCCATACATGTAATTAACCGTATAAAACATCATGTGCACATCTTGGAGGGGCTCAGAGCTTTGGAAAAGAAGCCCCTCTGAGCCCACCAACGTAATAAATCTCAATACTCCAACACTCTGAATGATTCTTGTTTCTTGGCTGGCCTGTTGTTTCCATAACAACACAAGGGATAATGCCCGTGAGATAAATCTGCAGTGGCTGCTGGCAGGTCCCCATGTCTCACGTGGGAAAATCTGAAACATCCTTCTCAATACTCAGAGTCATCATAAGCCCACCCCAAACCTGCAGCCTTTAAATGCAGGAGCACAGGTAGGGCCTGGCCTTTGCTGTCTCTGTGTCATCACAGTTAGACAGGATGGAAGGGGGAAGAGCACAGCCATTCAAGGAAGGCCACCGCAATTAACAGAAAAATGGTGAAGGATTCAAACCCCAATAGGTCTTGAGGCTCAGGATGAAGAGATTTAACTTCTAGCAGATCTTGAGATTCAGTAAACATCCATTGTAATAGTAATGTGGTGAATAACATGCCCCAGGCAACATGGCAGTCCCAATGATAGCTACAAAAGGTCAAAGGGTGGGAAATGGCCAACTCCCTGGAAATCCCAGCCCCTTGCCCTAAGGCTGGTCCTTCTACTTATTAGCATATGAAACCACCAAGCCCAAGAAAACAAGCAACACAGCGCCACCTCGTGGTCACCAATCTCTTTCCCTCTTTGGTGAAGGCCCACACTCTGTGAAGTGTATACCTACTTCTAATCTGAGCATCAAACCCCCACACCTCGTGAAGTTTCTCTTGCCTATCAATGTATCTCTCTGAATAAATATACCTTTACTCAACACTGGCTTGCTCTTGAATTCTTTACTGCATGAAGTCAAGGAACAAAATCTGGTGGGGCACATCCCAGGGACTCAACAAAAGCCTGGGACACAGCCCTTCTCATGCCCAACCTTTTTTTATTCTTGTATCAACAGGACTGGTCTGTGAAGGGAGGTCTGAGACCCCAGCTAAGAGACAGAAGCAGCCTCCAGGGCTCCAGCTTGCAGGCAGCCTCTCCCCCAGCATGGGTCTTGGGGCCTGCCCGGTTCTCTGTGTTTCTCTGTTGTGCTGACTCCCCAGCCAGACAGCGTACTCCTAGGCCTGTCCCCACAAAACCCTTCTCTCCAAAATACAAGCACATCATGTCACAATCCTCTTGTTCAACCAGGAAATGTTCAGCCCACTTTTTTCCTCCCCAATAAAGTACCCAACTGTCCTCCTTCCCATCACATCACTTCTTTTTTTGTGAGAACTCTGCACTCGCCACACCCCATCCTGAACACAGGTGTCTTGCTAGCTGTGACCGAGATGTTTCTTTCTCACATAGCCTGCGTCCTTTCTCTTTCCCTTTATTACCTTAAAAAAGCCTTTCCTGAGTCACCCACCCCACTGATTCTGAACTCACAAAGTGCTGAGGTTGCAGTCACTATGTGCATACATCCCAGTTTTGGTTAAGTTTCCATCGCAAGATCTTCATTAAGGAGCTGCATCAAGAAGTTTAAAGAGGCTATTCTTACATCTGAGTGGAGGAGCCTGCAAAAAATTTACATGGCTTTGAAGAGAGAGTTAACCAGGGACAGAGAAGTCACGGGTGCTAGTCAAAAGTTTCATGAGGCAAAATGTTCTCCCAAGGCTCAGAGTGGCTTCTGAACATGGAGTCGGCAGGAAGGAGGTGACAGGCAGTGATTAGGGTGGGTGATACAGGGTACGCTCCCCCAGCCGGGAAAGAATAGGTTTTTTTCTAGTTTTCCAAACAATTTCTTGCTGCCTTTCTTCCCTTATTACCACATACCATTTCCTACGAATTAAGCATATCAATGTAAGTCATTTGGGGCACTTGGGAGAAGCTACACGATGCCATTCACAGGGCCGGGACATGACAGCCACACCTGTCAAGGTTGAAAGACCAGTGGGAATATTTCCATGGTAATCATGGGCATGCAGCAAACTCCCCAGCTTCAATGACCTCCTCTCAAAGTTGGCGCCAATAAAGCTACCAGTCAAAATGCGTGATGATTATGGCCAACATCTGTTTATTAGTTAAGTGCCCGAGACAGCTGTCGCTTAATGGGGAATGAGTCTTAGAAACAACCATAGGCAAAACATCTGACATACATCTCAGCAATGTTTTCCTAGAGCAGTCTACTCAAGCAATAGAAAAACAACCAAAAATATACAAGAGGGATCTAATTAAACTTACAAACTTTTACACACCTAAGAAAACAGTAAGCAAAACAAAAAGACAACCAACCTATGGAATGGGAGAAAATATTTGCAATAAATGAAATGGCTAGGGGCTTAATTCCCAGAATATGTAAACAGCTTTTACACTTAATAAGAAAGAATAACAAACAATTCAATTCAAAAGTTAGCAGAAGTCCTAAAGAAACATTTCTCCAATGAAGACGCACAAATGGCCAGTAGGCACATGAAAAAATGTTCAATATCATTATCAGAGAAATGCAAATCAAAACTGCTATCAAGTATCACCTCTCACTAGTCAGAATAGCCATCATTCAGAAGTTCACAGACCATAAATACTGGAGAGGCTGCGGAGAATTGGGAACCCTCCTACACTGTGGTGGGAATGCAGTTTGGTGGAGCCATTGTGGAAAAATGTATAGAGGTTCATCAAAAGACAAAACCTTGACCTCCCAGGTGACCCTGCAATCCCACTCCTGGGCATATATCCAGAAGGAACCCTAATTCAAAAAGAGACCTACACCCCAATCTTCACAGCAGCACTATTTACAATAGCAAGACATGGAAACAACCGAAATGTCCACTGACAGATGGCTGGATAAAGAGGTTGTAGCATATTTGTCCAATAGACTACTATTCAGCCATAAAATAATAATAAAATAATGCCATTTGCAGCAACATCAATGGACATGGAGAATGTCATTCTAAGTGAAGTAAGCCAGAAAGAGAAAGGAAAATACCATATGAGATTGCTCACATGTGGAATCTAAAAAAAAAAAAAAAAAAGAAACAATAAGATAAATTTATCTACAGAACAGAAACAGACACAGAGTCACAGAAACCAAACTATGGTTACCAGAGGGGGGAGGGTGTGGGAAGGAATAAATTGGGAGTTCAAGATTTGCAGATACTGAGTATGTAAAGAATAAACAGCAAGTTTATACTGTATAGCACAGGGGAATATATTTAATATCTTATAGTAACTTATGTTTAAAAAAGTATGAAAATGAATGCAGGTATGTTCCTATTTAACTGAAGTGTTGTGCTGCACACAAGAAACTGACACAACATTATAAACTGACTAGACTTCAATGAAAATATTTTTAAATAGACTAAAACCAAAAAAAATGGAAAAGGATATTATCAAACAAAAAGAATAAAGTACTGATGCAGGCTACAATATGGATGAACCTTGAAATTTTATGCTAAAATAAGCCAGACACAAAAAGGGAAATAGTGCCCTTTAAGGTGAACTGTATCTAAGCGTTTACTGTACTACTCCTGTAAATTTTCCGGAGATTTGAAATCTATCAATATCAAAATAAAATGTATTATGCATTAAAAACTTAAAACGCTTCCTCACAGGAGGGCTTTAATTATTAAATTCAGAAACGCATATAAAGCTCTTGGAACAACAATTTGCAAGTCCACACACAGTCACTGCTGTCACTGCCACTCAGAGGGTGGTGCCAGCGCTGATGAGAGCTGCCTCCACTGGCTCCCCTGCAGAAAGGAGTGAAGGCCTGAGCTCTGACAGGCAGGGTGAGCGTGAACCTGAGTCAGACACAGCCACGTCCCAGACTCTGCATTACCCAACTTTCTTACACAAACTGCAACATGTAATGTACACACGCTAGAGGGATGTATCTTACAACACAGGGAATACAGACAATGTTTTACAGTAACTACAAATGGAGCATTTTTGTACACCTGAAACTAATATCATATTTTAAATCAGCTATATCTCTATAAAAAATTAATAAATATTTTTAAAATGTTATCACTTTAATATTCAATTCGGTTTTTATGTAACTACTAAACAGCTTAGAATATATAAAAGCATTTATTTGTGCTGTTTGTTTACATATTTATTTACATTCAGACTCTTGCTAAAAGAGAATTTAAACATTTTTTTAAACACAGCTTAACAACCATAACAACAAAAAGGCAAAACGGAGAGTGAAGAGAAAATGGACATTCAATACTTAAATGAAACTAGGGAGAGATAAACTCATAAAAATGGATTACATGAAGTCAGGGCAAGTGTTAAAGCCCGACTAGAAATTCAGCTGTAAGATTCTTGGCAGCTAAAGCAAAAAGATGATGGGGCGGGTGGTAGAGCGTGTGCTTAGCGTGCACGGGGTCCTGGGTTCAAGCCCCAGGGCCTCCAATAACAGATAAATACATCTAATTACCTGCCCCCCAAAAGAGCCCCAAAGAAAAGATAAAGAGAAATTTCTTTCCCAAAAAACTCTGATATTAAATTTGGATTAAATACTTAAATAAAAGATAAAAAGAAAAATAAAAAAGATAAGTGACACTGTGAAGGAAAACCCCAGCTCGGCCAGCAAGCTAAGTCACAAATCTAAGTGTGAGAAGTGTCGGTTTACTGATCTAAGTTTTGCTGAGCTACCTGGTAAACCTGAAGTTTAGTGTCAGTTTACTGGGCTAATAAGCTAACACGTAAATCCAAGGACAACAATTGTCAGTAGCGGGATCTGTTCCAAATTGATAAGCTTAAGTGTACTGATTCCTTCCTTTTTGTTGTTTGAGCCTTATTGGCTAATAACCCCATACTTGTAATTAACCCTATAAAACCTCATGTGCACGTCTTGGAGGTGCTCAGAGCTTTGGAAAAGAAGCCCCTCTGAGCGCGCCAGCGTAATAAATCTCAGTACTCCAACCCTCTGAGTTATTCTTGTTTCTTGGCTGGCCTGTTGTTTCCGTAACAACACAAGCGATAATGCCCATGAGATAAATCTGGGGAGGCTGCTGTCAAGTCCCCATGTCTCACGTAGGAAAATCTGAAACATCTTTCTCACCACTCAGAGTCATCATAAGCCCACCCCACACCTCCCGCCGTTAAATGCAGGAGCACAGGTAGAGCCCGGCCTTTGCTGTCTTTGTGTCATCACAGTGAGACAGGATGGAAGGGGAAGAGCACAGCCATTCAAGGAAGGCCACAGCAATTAACATCAAAATGTTAAAGGATTCAACCCCCAATAGGCCTTGAGGCTCAGGATGAAGAGATTTAACTTCTAGCAGATCTTGAGATTCAGTAAACATCCATTGTAATAGTAACGTGGTGAATAACATGCCCCAGGCACATGGCAGTCCCAATGATAGCCACAAAAGGTCAAAGGGTGGGAAATGGCCAACTCCCTGGGAATCCCAGCCCCTTGCCCTAGGGCTGGTCCTTCTACTTATTAGCATATGAAACCACCAAGCCCAAGAAAACAAGCAACACAGTGACACCTCGCGGTCACCACTCTCTCTCCCTCTTTGGGGAAGGCCCAAAATCTGTGGAGTGTGTACCTACTTCTAATATGAGCATCAAACCCCCACACATCTTAACGTTTCTCTTGCATTTCAATGTATCTCTCTGAATAAATCTACCTTTACTCAACACTGGCTTGCTCTTGAATTCTTTACTGCATGAAGTTAAGGAACAAAATCTGGTGGGGCACATCCCAGGGGCTCAACGAAAGCCTGGGACACACCCCTTCTCATGCCCAACGTTTTTTATTCTTGTATCAACAGGACTGGGCTGTGAAGGGAGGTCTGAGGCCACTGCTAAGGGTCAGAAGCAGCCTCCAGGGCTCCAGTTGGTGGGCAGTCTCTCCCCCAGCATGGGTCTTGGGGTCTCCCCAGTTCTCTGTGTTTCTCTGTTGTGCTGACTCCCCAGCCAGACAGCGTACTCCTAGGCCTGTCCCCACAAATCCCTTCTCTCCAAAATACAAGCACATCTTGTCACAATCCTCTTGTTCAACAAGGAAATGTAC
The DNA here is from genome assembly GCF_048564905.1 of Vicugna pacos. Lineage (NCBI taxonomy): Eukaryota > Metazoa > Chordata > Mammalia > Artiodactyla > Camelidae > Vicugna > Vicugna pacos. The sequence goes on from NW_027328742.1 coordinate 7,124,271, forward strand.
AGCCCACTTTTTTTCCTCCCCAATAAAGTACCCAACTGTCCTCGCTCCCATCACACCACTCTTTTCTTAGTGAGAACTCTGCACTCGCCACACCCCATCCTGAACACAGGTGTCTTGCTGGCTGTGACCGAGATGTTTCTTTCTCACACAGCCTGCGTCCTTTCACTTTCCCCTTATTACCTTAAAAAAGCCTTTCCTGAGTCACTCACCCCTCTGATTCTGAACTAACAAACTGCTGAGGTTGCAGTCACTATGTGCATAACTCCCAGGTTTTGGCTATGTTTCCTTCGCAAGATCTTCATTACGGAGCTGCATCAAGAAGTTTAAAGAGGCTATTCTTACATCTGAGTGGAGGAGCCTGCAAAAAATTTAAATGGCTTTGAAGAGAGAGTTAACCAGGGACAGAGATGTCGCGGGTCCTAGTCAAAAGTGTCATGAGGCAAAATGTCCTCCCAAGGCTCAGAGTGGCTTCTGAACACGGAGTCGGCAGGGAGGAGGTGACAGGCAGTGAGTAGGGTGAATGATACAGGTTACGCTCCCCCAGCTGGGGAAGAATAGGTTTTTTCCAGTTTTCCAAACAATTTCTTACTACCTTTTTCTATTATTGTCACATACCATTTCCAACGAATTAAGCATATCAATGTCAGCCATTTGGGCCACTTGGGAGAAGCTACACGATGCCATTCACAGGGCTGGGGCATGACAGCCACACCAGTCTAGATTGAAAGAACAGTTGGGGTATTTGCAAGGTAATCACCGGCATGCAGCAAACTCCCCAGGTTCAATGACCTCCTCTCAAAGTGGGGCCAATAAAACTACCAAGCAAAGTGCGTGATGATTATGGCCCACATCTGTTTACTAGGTAAGTGCCCGTGAAAGCTGCCGCTTAATGGGGAATGAGTACGATCAACGAGGCCCTGTCTACCTGGCCACACGCGCCCTGCCTTCCTGCCTTGGTGCAGCAGCAGAACTTGTTTAGCTGAGATGAACACCCCCAGAGCAGCCCCGACGGGAAAGCTCCCAGCTCTGCACGGAGAGACGTGTTCCTTTCCTTCTCAGAGCTGATCACAATTTGCTGTCGTCTGTTTTTATGTTTATCCCTTTTGTAACTGCCTCTCCTCCAGAGATTTTGCTCAAGCAGCACAGGGCCAGATGTGTCTTGCGGCCTGCCGGATACCCTGGGCAGGGAAACAGCCGACTCCACATCTGGCTCTGGTGCTGAACAGAGAGGGGAGAAGGCCCAGGGGCCCATGCTGAACCGAGGCCACTGAACCCAAAATTATGGTCTGATTTTTGGCAAATTATACAGTCTTTTTACCATGAGATTCCTCATCTGTCCATGAAAATAACTGTCCATGGCACATAGAGTTACAAGGATTAAAGGAAATCACCAAATTCATAACCTAGCCAAGGGGCTACAAGTGCATCCTCAACAGACAAATGCTGCCTTTACGGCTCTGACACATGCTAAGCGGGGCGGCCCCACACAGTGAACGCTGCTACCTGCCAGTGGGTTAAGTGCTTCATGTGTGCTATAATACTCTTTAGATCTTACAACAATCCCAGAATGAAACGAATATTATCATGCCAATTTCACAGATTCACCAACAGGTTAATAGAATTTGAATTCTATTCCAAGGCCCTATGTTGAAGAAATGGCGATTTAAACCGGAATCTGGGCCCAGGCCTTGGCTCCATCTCTCTCCAATCCACCTGACCACTTGCCTATGAATTCCACCTGTCCAATACACAAGTTTCAGCCGGCCAGCTCTTGAATGCAATTTGTGCCGTTTGTCAATGTTGTTTAATTACCATAAAATGTTCTCAGAAACCACTACAGTAAAGAAAGGTGGACTTAAGTATTTCTGCATTGCGTTCTCCTGTAATGTGCAGAAACCCTTCCCTGCACCACCAAATCCAAGTGCATACTTCCTCCATGTTTATGTTTGCACACGGCTTATTAAAGCAGAAGGTACCTGCAGTAATTCCATCTCGGTTGCTTTCCAAGGTTGCAGATTATCCATAATCAGTCTGTGAACGAAAATACTACAATGTGAATGAGAATACTGCAACCATGACAGTAAACAAAGAATACTGAAACCAAGTCATTAAAGGCTGCCGCCACCCCCCAGCGAGGACAGGCCTGCAGCCCAGCTGCTACAGCAACTCACAATGGTGTCGTCTGAGCAGACTCAGAATAAGAAAGGACAGGCTACTGGCCCGAGATAGCTAGGTGCTTGTCTAAAAAATGAATTCAGTGAGTCCAAATATTTGCTTCCTCTCATACATACAAAAGTACTAAATTCTTGAACTTGAGATACCTGGCTTTCTTTAGATAACAAGCAATCTTTTATTGTTCCAACAACCTGGTCTTTGTTGTAAAGCTCCTATATATCCTAGCTCTTCCTCAACCTCTTGGGAGCAGTCCCTCATAGAGTTCTGTGTGGCTGTCCTCTCAGCTCGAGTCCTCCCGCCAAATAAAACATAACTCTTAACTTTTAGACTGCACATGTATTTCAGTCAACAGTTTTGGACACCATGAAGCACCACAGCAGATTTCTCTCCACCTGAACTCTCCGAGTAACCGGAGCCTTGGTACCAGCAGTGGCCCTTTGTGCCCATCCGCCTCCTCGGGGAGTCCAGATGAATTTGGGTGAGTCTCTCCTGGTTCTCGGATCTCACATATTGGTTGATGATCCTAAGTTTTATCTGGCGGTGTATCCAGGTACGTGGCCCTCCAGTTGAAAGAAACTGAGGTGAATTACCCACCCAGTGGAGACATACTGGGTGGGGCCTGGTTGAAAGGTAATAGGAAATACCCACCTTGAGGATATGTCCAAAGTGGGGCTGGTGGAAACATATGAGGAAAATATTCACCCAGTGGAGACATCCCGAGTGAGTCCAAGTTGAAAGACACTGGGTTCAGGACTGAGTGGTTAGGTAAGAGTCTGGTCTAATATTTTCCTCAATTTGGTTACCTCCATTGAATTTTTCAGGATAAAAGTAAAACTCTTATGAGGAAACTTTCAACTCCAAAATTCGGAACATCCTCCTGGCTGGTGACAGCTTTCTCGGGTGACAGAGAGTCTTCCAGGAGTGGTAGAGACAAAGACTTCATGCCACAGAGTTGTCCCTGTGGGAAACCTTACTAGCAAATTTATTTTGAGAACCCGACCTTACAATGGGGAATAGAACTTTCAAAAAAAAAAAAAGAACAGAAAAAAAAAGAAAAGAAAAAGAAATGACAGATTGCCAGTCTCCAACTATTACCCCAGCCAGGTTTATGTACATACAAAACTTACAACATTAATTGGGAATAAGGAAAAAAAAAACTTACTCTGAAAATAACTAACCAGGCCTGATAAAAGCATTTTTTGGAATTCTGAACTTATAAAAACAAAATCCCCTTTAGGGGGAACTTGGATTTCTCTTCCTGTGTCCTTGAAATGTAAATGTTTTATCTTTCTCTGGGTGTTTTAAGTGTGTGTAGGTATGTATATGTATGTTTAGTTTATTTTTTAAAGGAAACCTTGGACTCCGCCATACGAAAGTTTCAAGTATTGTGTACATATGGTGGCCACGCAAATAAATTGGGATTCTAAGGAATTCTTTGATTGTACCAATTTTCAGATATTTTGTCATCTTAAACTTTGTTGCATCAGCTTGGACCACAAAGGCTTTTAGCTTTTGGAGAGTAAACCTTTGAATTTCATTTAGGCAACACCCTGACTCTCATGTGGAAGGGCCTCTTCATCTTATTGGTTTAAAATCAATATATATATATATATATATATATTTGTATATATATATATATATATTTGTATATAATTTGATGGCCATATGATGGATTTTTTAATTTGGAAAAACTTTTTAATTGGTGAAAGTTTAAAGTGATCTCATTATAAACAGCTGTTTTATTGGTATCTATTAAAATCAAGTTTAAATGTAGAAAAACATATCTAATGGTTAACCTAAGAACTTAGTTAAAAAAATAAAACTGGTTTGAAAAGCTACATTTGTGTTTTTCCTTCCCGATAAATGTTTCTAGATATGCTAATAAAAATTTAGGTTAATTAATGTTAATTAGGTTGAATAACTGGAAAAATGATTGTAAAAATGTCGAAAAAAAAATAAGTGGCTTATCCCAAAAGGATAAATATTTTTATATGGTTATTTTGAATCAAATAAATAAAATGGACATTTTTGGATTTACAAACAAGGTTTTGATACTACACAACGTAAAGTTAAAAAAAAAGGGCCAAAGAGTTCACCTACCCCCCCCAAGATTAAAGTTCAAACAAGTCAATTTTATTTACCACAGTTTAAAATATATGTATATATAGACTGAAATACTTGATCAATAATTGTGATAACAGACCAATTAATGAAATTAAAAACTGAGAAGTGCCTAAGCTCTTTGGCTGAAACTTGGGCATCCTAGAGACTGTTCTATAAAATTAGATACAATGCACAAAAAAAAAAAAAAGGTTTCTTGCACTCCTTCTAGAAATAAGAATTATTGATTAAACTTAATAAATATAAAAATTAAAGGTATAAGATTTAATAAAATTGAGATAAAAGTTTGTGAAATTGGTATATTTAAATGGTCTTTATACAAAACTTTTGCTTATGTTGTGGGATACATATGTTTCAGAGGAAAAACGCTTCCCCTTCTTGGTATTATAAGGCTGGGCACATATCTGTCCCTCTGAAAATATTAATTGAACAAATTAAAATAAACCAATATAGTTACATAAGCCTTCCAATATAATGTAAAACTAAAAACTAATTTGAGTGGCTAATAAAAAAATACAGGTTTACCCTGGGTTTAACTTATAACACAAGGAAAAGAGACCTTACTAAATGCCTTATGCAAGTTTTGGAAGACATAATTAAGTAAACCTTAAAGTTTTAAAACATGGAATTCTTTGTTTACAGCTCTTCTCACTGATACAAAAATGCCAATTAAGGAGATAAAATACGGCCTGGGTGACAGAGCAGTTATCTGGGGACCTGGAAGTCAGTGTCTTTGTCTTGCAGATCAGAAATATAAATACAACAAACAGTGACCTAGAACTGAGCCTAAATAGCTCAACGAAATAAAACTTAAGGCCAAGAAATTTTTGGCATATTAGAACTCAGAACTCTGACGGGTCCTTCAGACTTTGTGAAGAAATTTTAACTGTCTGTTTCATAAATAGTAAGCCTTAGTGATTTGAGCAAGCAAATTCAGCTTACTCCAACTATTATTATACCTATCTTATAAGTAAGTTTTAAAGTGAAGCTATGAGATCTCTAGCTTTTGTCTGATTATAAGCCTGTGTACACATTATAGAAGTGAGATATTTCTACTGCTAAAGAAAAAAAATTCAAAGTCAAAGAGCTCTGCTTAATTGACATAAAAATATAAGAGCTTAAACATTAAGTATTTTTAAAATAAAAACTGAACAAATTGACTTTCAGAGTCATGTGAATTGGAAAATATTCAATATTAAGATAATATTTGATATTGTTTAGTTTAAGTATGTTCTAATTAATATAGACATCTTTAAAGTCATCAATATTATGTATAATACCTTTACTGTACCTAGGTTTAATGAAAGTCAAATAAGATCCTGTTATATCTGTTTCAGATTTGTCAAAAAAAAAATAAAAGTAATGTGCTGTGGTAAAATTTTAAGTAAATTAAATGCAAATGAGCTGAGAGCTTTGGGTAAATATTTAAAATATATTTTTAAAATGTATGCTTAAGATAATCTCTAAATGTTTGGTATCTTTAAATTCTAGTGTTGTGCTAAATTAAGTTAAATTACAAGATTTTATTAAATAGCTATGCCATTTTCAGATAAAATAACATTGAAATACGAATTACTTAACATTTAACTTCCTCTTACAGTGAAACTAAAGGTGTATAGAAATATTAATATATGGTTGGTGCCACACGGAAATAGTCTCTATTAGTAAGGGAATGATCTCAGTATCCTAGGAAAGTAATATAAATATGTAAAGGAAGATATAAGAATGGAATTATATTTCGTTAATGAAAAATAGTGACTTTCTCCTGAACCTAGTTACTTCTGAATGGAAGAAAAATAAGGGACACACTAATATAAGTATAGAAAGCTGTGGAAGGCTTGTGGAAAAGGAACCCCGAGGAAAGAGTTTTGTACATGGTCAGAATTGGCTAAGTTTAGAAACAAATTGGGCAACGTAAATGAATCTTAGAAGTAAGCTGGTACAAGATTAGAATTGTTTTTCTCTCTGTTAAGAGGAAAAAATTTTCTTAAAATGTTAATCCACCTTCAGTAACAGATTGTAAAACTTCTTATACCACTTAGCTGATCTGTTCTGCCTTTACATTTGACGTATTTTCTTGTTAATGAATTAGTACTACTTTACAGTGATCTATATGTTTATCTGACCAAGTGTTCTGAAATCTTTCAAAAAGCTCCCAAATATAAAATTCTAATTAATTAAATAAAAATTAATTTAATTAATTAAAATTCTTTTAATCTCCAGTTAAGTTTGGGATGCTACAGAATGCCCCTGAAATATCCCAAAGAGAGATTTTAAACTATAAATTTTCATTTGGCATTTTAAATAACATGGAATTGTCAAATGAATCATAAAACTTCTAAGGTTATATTGAATGAGACAATATTATTAATATAGATATTGTAGAAATTATATGGACTCCCTAAAATTCTGGTATATCTGAAATGTTACCAGTGATAATTATGGGTATAGTGAACATGTTCCTTTATTGATTATAGTGTAATGGTGTTTAACCATGCTTTTAAATCTTTTGTCATTTATAGACAGTTAATTGTTTTCTTCTGATGGTTTTGCAAAATGCTTTCTCTTCAAGGAGATTTACTGATTTCTAATAAATTTCAAACTATAGCACTGAACTAAACTGGCTAAGACATTTTAAAGTTCTAATGAAAACTCTCATTAAAAGAATTAGTTACATGGGACTGAGTAACCTGGTGAATATGGTTATAATTTTTGATATTGTTTGAAATACTACTGGCTTTTAACCTGTTTCCCAGACATAAAGAATCTCTTCTCCTTAAGCTAGTTACGGTTCACAGCAATTTGATAAATTATACCTATGTAATCACACTTGGAACAGTTATCTTTTCTCTCTATCTGATCCCTCAAGAGACTAAAAACACTTAGGTCCCCAGTGGCTTTATCAAACAAATTAGGGAGATCATCTCTTAACAGATATAGGAGTATAAAGGTATTTTAAGGATTTTAAAGAGAAAAGAATTTACCTAAATCTGTAAGGCAGAAACCCATGAAAAGCCTTGACGTGGCTTTCTTGGCCTTAGCAAACCTTAACATTCTACCTTGAGACTCCGTATTAAAACTTCCAACACAGCCAATTTAAAAAAGCCTATATGATCAAATAATCAGACTTAACTTGTAAAAAATTAATCTTGATTTGGCTATATTTGAGAAAACTGAGGGTAACTTAAGAGAGAAGAATAATTATATTTTAGTGGATATTAAATTCTAGTTTTGTTAATTGAGGTCCATATTTACTAAGACACTTCCCAGATCATTCCTTGCTGTTATGTCACATTACTGTACAGTTTAATTGAATTATGAAAAGGATACTCTAGGTTTGTTCTGAAGCTCAGTAATCTATCCTTGGGTAAAGTTCCAATGCCTCATGACCTGCAGCCAGGGGATTATACATACTGCAACAGGCATGACTTAAAGAACTGTCTCCAACCTGAATGGAAGGACCCTTTTTCAGGTACTCTTAACTAGACCATACAAACCAAAGCTGAAGGAAACGGAGTCTCGGATTCATTTCCTATCAGAAACATCCCCTGCAGTGCACTGGCCTATCGAGCGCTGCTCACCTTAAAACAATGCCCAAATGGAGAAAAAGCTACCAGACCAGGATGAGAAGAAGACGACATCTGAGCTAGACAGCTGACCCAAGACACCGGACCAGGCCTGTATACCAATTACTTTGATAATTTCTCCAACCTTTGATTATGAACTACTCCACTTGTTAAGTTTATGATAAATTACCTATGTCTAGTACTTCTGTGTTACCTTGGTGGGTTTCCCTACTCCAAGGCTCTAACTAGATAGCCCTCAGAAACGTTATTCTAAAAAGAAATTATAGTTCTGTTTAGGCCACTGTTGATCTTACAAGGTGGGAGATTTCACCTGGCCAATTAACACCTGCTCTGACCCTGACCATAAATATGAACTTTCTCATAGGATCAAACTCAGAAACACAAGCAAAATTTTTACCCAAAAATACAACTTCTCGACTATTAAATTCTTACTCGTGACTTTATTAACATTACTAGCTGTATTATTTATATCCTGTCTATTTTATAAAATTGTTGTCTGTTACATTTCCCAATGTGTAACTAGGCCCACAAGATTGATGATGGCTAAACATCTTGAAGAAACAGATAAAATTTATAACCCTGAATAAAATAAATATAATAGTGTGATTCTAGGTATGGAAATGAGCAAAGAAGGGTTAACACTTTCTGGATCATAATAGACTAGTAAGACAGGTGATCCAGATAACTTTTAGTTATCAACAGGGCCTGATAAAAAAAATTACACCTTGAATGGCAACTCAGAAGATTCTTCACCTGAACTAGGAATGAGCCATCCTAGCACCGTGGGACAAAATTGGTCATGAAATGTCTCTCAAAATATTGGTCGAATTTAGGACCAAACGGGAGCACTGTGAATGAAAATACTACAATGTGAATGAAAATACTGCATCCATGACAGTAAACAAAAGAATGCTGAATCCAAGTCATCAGCGGCTGCTGCCAATCCCCAGCGAGTACATGCCTGCAGCCCGGCCTCTCAGCCACTCACAGTGGTGCCCTCTGAGCAGACTCAGAGTAAGAAAGGACAGGATACTGGCCCTAGATAGCCAGGTGCTTGCCAAAAAATGAATTCAATGACCCAGATATTTGCTTCTCACCATACATAGAAAAGCAGTAAATACTTGAACTTGAGATATCTGGTTTTCTTTAGATAACAAGCAATATTTTATTGTTCCAATTACCTGGTCCTTGTTGTATGCTTCTATATATCCTAGCTCCTCCCCTACCTCTTGGGAGCAGTCCCTCAGAGTGATCTGAGAGGCTGTCATCCCGGCTCGAGTCCTCCAGCCAAATTAAAAAAAGCCCTTAACATTTAGGCTGAACGTTTATTTCAATGACGTTCCAGAATAGACACAACTCATCAATTCTGTAATGGAACACACTGAATCAGGAACCAAAAGCGTGTTTTAGTCCGGAAAATCTCCAGGTTCCTATTTCTTCCTGTCATTATACAATCCCTCCAGAACTCATTAATTTGCTGTCTGCTCCTCTGGCAACCAAACTCATAGAAGACTCAACTCAGCAGAGCGCCCTGCTGGGGAGAACACCCCGCAGAAGCACTGCAGGCTGCCTGCCCTCCTGCACGCTCTGCTCACCCTTGGTGTCCTCCGTGGAGACCAGGCCAACAGAGCTGTTCCTAACAGCTACAAAGTCGCACACGTTAAATAAATCATTTTAATTTATATGATATTTTACGTATATACACATCTCTGAAAACAGCTTTGCAGAAGCTCAAATCTTCAACATCAATCCCCAAAGGCAAATCCGGTCCCCAAGGGGAAACAAGACTTAAGACGACGCTAAGGCCTCCAAAGTCCTCTCAAGGACCGTCAACCAAACTGCCTGCAGGTCTGCAGCTGCAGGCGGTTACATGTCTGCTTTTAAAGCAGCCCCTTCCTGCCCTCGGGTATTACAATGTCCCTCTAAGCCCTCCCATCTCAGGGTAAAAGCAGCCGTTGCAGAACCTTGCAGGGAAGCACTGACAGGACTGGACAAAGAGGATCAGAGCTAAGCTAATACTTCTGATGACACGACCTTGTCACTGTGTCACTTTACAGATGAATATATAGAGAGAGAGATATGGGGTGATATTGCTCAAAGTCACACAGCTAATAAGTGGCAAAGTCTATAACTCTGTTCTTCCCTTCGGCGTGACACCCCAGCTGGGACGCCCACAGGGTTCTCTCATGCCTGCCTGAACAGTCCTCTCCTGTCACTCATAACCCACCACAGGATCTGACCCTAGCCTGCCTTTTCAGCATCTATTCCCTCCAGTCTCTCAGGAACAAGGCCGTTTGGGCCACTGTATGACTTCCGGCTCCCGGAAACCTCATTGCTCAGGCTGGTCTTGCCTGTGCATCCGGCCCGCTGCTCAGAGGCTCTTCCTCCCCTGCAGGTGTAGGTTTCCAATCTCCGCAGGGACACCCCCTCAGGGGAGCCCTCTTCTCGCTCTCAGCACGGCAGGTGTCCCAGGCCACATCCCGAGCTGCCCCATTAGGACAGTGTGCACCCAGATCTGTTAATCAGACCAACAGCATCAGAGCCAGGGATTATGCCCGGGCCACCCTGCAAAACTACTGCCCGCCTCACAGCCCCCAGCCAGCAGGTCACCTGGAAGTCACAGCAAGTGCCCCACCCAATCCAGAAGCCTCTTCATTTGCCAGCATCGCTGATGACTGGTTTCCAAACTTTGGTCAGATTCGCACAAAACAGCACCTTCAACTGTGAAGCAGAGGGTTTCGCTTCTGCTCCCCATCCTTACTGGTAATGTCAAGGAAAACAAAGAGGCCTTTTCTCAACACTTTTATAAAGACACCCTCCCACCCACAATACTCATATGCTCAAGAGCTTTGGATCCACGTGATTTTCTTTCTCTTATGATAAACGGCTCAAAACACTGTGGGATTCCTTCTATTTAGATGGTATTTGTACTCAGTTTATCGGCTTTAATCTGTTTTTGTCTCTCTCTTCAATATCCCTAGCAGTTGCCACCTCTTAATCCCTTCAGCAGCCTCCCTCCCAACATCTACTCTAGGAAATCAGCTGTGATGAAGGGCCCTGGGGCAGTCACAGACGATGCAACTAAGGCAAAGAGAGGGTCCATAATTTGCACGAGAAGATCAGCTTCAACCCCCAACAATGTGTGTCACGTCCCTGTGTTTAACTCTTATGCTAAGCAAGATAACTTTTTGTAGATTATGGTTATACACAGATGAGGTATAAAAATACATACAAGGACACATATCTACTCTAAGATGCTCACTAACTCCACTATTTTGTTTCTACTTATTTCTATTAAAAAATATTAAGAACCTCTGCAGTCAGTATAGCAAAATGTTACTGGGCTTTAAATCCAGAATATAGAGGTGTTAATTGTGTGATTACTCATACTTATTTGTATGTTCACAAGACAGAATTATTTGAAAGTCCCTCTCACCTCCCCCTATTCACTACTGGCTCTCACCTGAGCTCCCAGACCACACATCTAACAACCTTTCACTTTACCCACAGCTGAACCCATCAGTTTTCCGCAGAACTCCCTCTGCAGCTTTCCCTCCTCAGAGCACAGAAGGACCATCATTTAACTCATTAATCCACCCAGAAACCTGGGCCTTACTCCATCCTGCATTCACAGACAGCCTTCATCCTTTCCTTTTTACCATCTAAACATGCCTTCAATATGTTCGCTTTTAAACACTGACCGTCCCACCGCTCAAGTGGAAGCCACCAACACTGCCCACCTGGACTCACGAGTCTCCTAAGTGGCCCCACAGCCACTCTCCCCTACTTGAGACAAATGGGACTGTGTCACTCCCGCGCTTTTTGGACTCTTTTCAGACCCACTCTTCTTAGAAGAAACCCCAAGTTCTTCACCAGGTGAAAGTCTTTGCCATGAAATTGTCACCTCAGGGAGGGCAGGACCCGCCCTCTCCCCTCGGCCCCGCCCTCTGGCAAAGCATCAGCTTGGGAGGACCTGCTGAGCTACACCAGCCTCTATTCTAAACCTGGTCTGAGTTCTTAGCAAACTGCTTCACTTATCCATACAATTCCAAGGTAAATTAGAAAGATTTTAGATGTTGAGCTAGACTATTGATTTTGGGATTTTGCACTGGCAACTTGCAAGTATATGTTCTAAAGATTCTGTCTTCTTAAAACCACACCCAGGTTAAAGGAGTATTTGTGGAATGTCTTCGGAGGAAAAGGGACTGTACTTTTACAGGCTTTATGTTTTATAACATGAACAACCCGGACAGTGTCACAAATGGAACCGCCTCACAAGTGACAGAAGACAGGTGAGAGGCACAAAGCAACAGGTCGCAAAGATGATTCTCCAGCCCCCCCAAAAAATTCCTGAAACAACCAAAAATTCTGAATTTTAAAAGTAAAAGAGTATCATATAGAGAAATGAAATAAATAATGCTCTTCATCAGGGTTTCAAGATCTCACTCCAGAGTTTTTTAGCAGGCCATACTGAATCCTAGCACAGAAAAATCAAATGGACTTGTAGTGAGAAAGTTCCAGGAAAACTGCAGTAATTCCTCCACTTGTGTAAAGACATACACTCACCTGATGAAGGTGAATGTAGACCGCATTCTGGATAAATTCGGAAGCTTCCAGGCTCCGCTTCTGGATGCCAAGGACATGGACAGCTTGGAAGCATGCTTCTAACTCAGTCACCGGCATTTTTAGACTGCAGGGGAAACGGAGGCACCCAGTCAAGGGCAGAGATGTTCCTGTCTGTCTCACAGTCCGTGTCTCGGGGATTCAGTGCCCTGCAGCAGCCCGGCCCCAGGCAAGGACCAGCAGCGTTTTCCACCCAAGCAGGAGGGGCACTGTGCTTGAGAAAGCCCTTCTCCGATGGGGGCAAGAGGGGCTGGTGGGGTTGAGTGAACCTATAAATGCCCACAGAAATATGCCTGCATTCATTCAAGTGATGAAACAACTGTAGCAGGCTATTTAACAAAATTTCAACTGTCAGTGGAAATTTTGCCATTCCTTTCCGCTTGTCCACTGCACTCTGAGACAGGCTTAGGCTCTCTTACACCTGCAGCTCTGTGCAATAGTTGTGAAGTCATTTTACTTTACAGATACCACGGTTTTGCCCAGGGTGATATCCAGCCCAGAGAGGTGGCCCAGGCCAATTTAAAGCTATGTGGCTTGGGTGCGGGGACAATTACAGGAGCTGGTTCCGGAGCCAGGCCCCTCCCCACCTCTGCTCCCCTCTCTCCTGAGGCCCCGCTGCCAAGCACTCAGGCTCCATGATCTTATGTCCTACTCTTCTACTCTACTCCAAACCCTTTTCCTTTTCTTTTTTTCCCTAATTATTCCCAGCTGGAGTGATTTTTCAATCTCAATATCTGAAAAAAATTCCTGCAGCCGAAAAAGAGGTCTCCAGAGGTCAATGCCCATATGCTGGTTCCTGAAGAGAGCCCCTGGCTACGGGGACCCTCACCAACACTCACGGGGCATCAGAGATGTTGCAGGGTCGGCCACCCCCAACAAGAGTTTGCTGTCACCCCAATGCCTGCACAGCATCCCTGCTCACAAAATATAGTTGGTCCACTTATCAGTTATTAAGAAGCAAAAATACAAAATTGCTCATGTTTCTTACTAAAATTATCTATGAAGCTGGAAAGGGAATTGTAATAAAATATAACTGTTTTTACCCTATGTTAGATCTGTTCCTTTGGGTTTAAACCTGTGCCCTCTTTCCTAGGCTCAGACTTGGTAGCTCTGCACCATTTGAAAAAGAAAGTTGCCTTTAGCCTGAAATCTACAGGAAAGCCTATTCTCCTGGCCCTGATCTTTAAAAATGTTAGCTCATCTGCACTTCTGTAGAGATGGCAAGTTGCATACTAGAGAATAGCCTTTGTTTTTTTGGAGGTTTTACAGGGGTACCATGATTTGATCCACATGGACAGCTGCAAGAACAGCGGATTCAAAGGACAAACAATTCATAAAGCAAGAAGTATGTATGCAACAACCAACCACAACCCCGCCCCTTTTTAGTATAAAAGGAGACTGAATTCTTACTTGGGGAAGATAGTTCTCCAGGACATCAGTCTGCCGTCTTCTGGGTCTGCCAGCATTGCAAGTGAAGTCACTATTCCTTGCTCCAACACCTCATCTCCCGGTTTATTGGCCTGTCATGCGGCTAGCAGAACGAGTTTGGACTCGGTAACAAAATGACTGCATTGGAGGTAGTATGTCTCCAATGTTTCCTTGTTTCCAATATGTAACATGCACATCATTTATGATCTAGTGCAAATAATTCATCAAAGACAACCACAAAAAGAAACTATACTCACCTAGCTATCAACACTGAAGTCACAACCTGTCAATTTTATATGCTGTTGAACAACACAATGGAAAAACCTAACATAGGGAGTTGATTCCACGGAAATAAAATTATTTCTACTCCTTCAATACTTTTTCTTTTCTTTTCTATTTTATTTTGTTTTGCTTATTGAAAGGAAAATAAAAGTCAAGTCATTTTATTTCACGTATTTTTTATAGCTACATTCTTTAAATACTACAAAGAGATTTAAATTGCAAAAAAATTGTTCATATATTAGTATAAAGATATATACACAATCAATGGGGATTAGGAAAGGAATGGACATTTACTAAAAATCCACTGCAATCCTGTCTTTTACAAGCATATCCTGGAATATAAGCTGTATGATCCAGGGGCCCCACTCCCATTCTCACTGTTGTGTCCCTTAGTAATCAACTACTAAGGCACCAGCATAGAACCATGTGATCAGTATTTTAGGAATAAATTAGGGAATTAGCTCATTCAATTCTAAAACAAAAACCCTAAAATAAATACTGAACTTATTTACAGATAAAGAAAATTGGAACCAAAAAAGTAGTTATTTCCCCAAGGTCACAAAGCTAATAACTGATAAAGACAAGATTTGAACTCATCTGCCTGATTCTAAAAACTAAGGTGGAAATCCCATTTGACTGGGGAGGGTCCAGCAGCACAGCCTATCACCCTATCTTTGTTCAGATCTAGCCTTAGACAGCCTGAGACAGCACCCCATTCCTATTGAACTTGAGGGCAAATGATAACAATAAGGATTTTATATCCAGTAGTTTGTTAGATCTCATTTATATAAAGTGTCAGCAGGTCAGCAGAAAAACTCTGGAAAATATGAGTGGGTCCAGAGCTTTCTGCTGATTAGTAACTCAGTCTCTCAGGACATAGTGACCTTCCCATGAGAGGCCTCATGGACATAAACTAAAGGCAGCTGAGCAATGAAAACTAACAAGAACCTGGAACTCAAGCAAGAAGGTTCCCTGCCATCCCCCACCCAGTTGCCTCTTCACCCGCATGGACACGTTGGCAGGAGACCCAGGTTCTTGTCCAAGGTACATCATCATGGATTCTCATCCATAAAAATTTATGACTCTATGCTGTCTTATGTCCATTAAAACTCAAATATGATAACACCAATATCTCAGCAGAATATCTATGTCTCCACTTCCTGTCTTCTAATAGGAGAATATTTTTATGGACAAAAAGCAGAAATCCAATTTAAAAAACCATGCACGAAGCCAGGTGAAATTCTGCTTAAGAGACTGCTCTCACGCTCAGTAAATGAAAACTCAGTAAAAGTGGTGCTTCTCCCTCAGCAAATGGGAGGTAGCCTGATGTGTGTGTGTGTGTACGTGTGTGTGTGTAAATCAAATACAATGAATTCTGGGATGTGTACAGTTTTTTTTAAGTCACTGTCATTTCATGGGAATGAGCCAACATTTAAATAATTTGAATCTAGTGTTCTGAGAGAGTCTCAGGCTCTTGGTGGAGGAGGTGAAAGGGGAGAGTGAAGGAGGAAAGAGGTACATGAAGCAAAGAAGTAAGAATACTGCCAGGGAAAGGCAAGACGTTAGTTTTGTTCTTCCTTGCACCACATACAATTTAGGGACTCACTTTCCGCTGATGACTTATCTAGCATTGAGTTGAAGGAGAAGAGGGGTCAGCTCATTGCTCACTGAGCTTGTGACTGTATGTGGCATCTTATAGACACAGATCATTTACCCTGATCAAACACTCTAGCAGCAGGCTGTAATTCTCCTGTTTTGAGAGACAACAAAGCAGGAGTTCAAACAGGTTGCATAACTTGACAAAAGTCAGAGGTCCAGTAAATTAAAGAGGATTAATTCAAACTCAGATCTGAATGCAGAGTCTGATCTTCCCACTCCCAGGACTGGAAAATCCTTAACACAGGCTCCCCAGCTCCCCTGCATTGTTCCTGGCACCAAGCATTTCCCATGGCAATGGTCACCATTTCTCACAGACACAGCGCTCTGTGCACCAAATGACCTTGATCAGACCTTGATCATCTACCTGCCACGCCCACCAGGCTTCACCATACAGGCAGGAAAGCTGGCTTTCAAGTGCATACAAAGCCATTCCTTGTCTAACCTGGGCTCTTCTGTGGTTTCTCCAGCCTAAAGGCAGCCATGACACTGCTCACAGTTTGTACATGAGCCACACTACCTCTCTCCATCTGTCTCCCCACCTATACTGCTTAGCTATGACCATTTTGAGAATCTTTGACACAAATTTTTAAAAACAGAAAAGAAAGGATTCTGGAACAACTACTTAATACTTACAATTTTAAATGACAAATTACAAAGTGAGTATTTACAAACCGAATCTTCCTTTCTAAATTTCAGTTTTAAGCGTTTAAAAATATAATAGCAAAAAATTTTCACTTACAAAATTGACAAAAACAGAAACAATAATCTGGAATAAGTTAAAAAATAATGCCCATGTTCTAAATGGAGAAACTTCAGGACTGTACTGAGGGGTAAAGTAAGAGGTGAGAATGTAGAGACATAAACAAATTGCATGGAGGAAAGCAGTTTTGTAAAGATGTAAGTTCTCATCAGAATAATTCAAAACTTACTAAAAAATCCCATGACAACTCCAATCTGATTTTTTTTAACTTGAACAAAATATTTTGGAATTCTTCAGGAATAATAAAATCATAATACTAGACAAGAAAATTTGGGATGGAAGTAAAGAATCAAAAAAAAATTCAAACTGCCAATTATTAAATAAATTTTTACAATATGTAAGTTATGGTGCTGGAGTAAGAAAGACAGATTGACAGAAGGGAACCATGAGCTCAAAAAGAGACTCTAGTGTACATAAGTATTTTGTAAAGGTGGGATTTCAAATCAAAGAGAAAAGTATGACTTCAATAATTGTCCTGAGACAATCTGAGAATCACCTGGAAAGAATAAATACTATTCCTCTCATAAGGACCACAAGATAAATTACAGACAGTAATGTAAATATTAAAAAGTACTAATAACAGCAAATACAACACTTTGCTCTTATTAACTCAACTTACCCTTACATTATCAAGCACTATTATCATCTCCATCTTAGAGATTAAAAAAAACCTACAGAGGAGATTTATTCCAGTATAAGAAATTATTTTTAAGAATAATGTCAAAGATAAAACCCATAAGGAATACATTTATTATCATAAGAATATTTTGAGACACTACCAAAATAAAAATCCTCCTAAACAAAATGAAAGGCAAGAAATGACAAGAAAAAGCTCTGTGATACATGTTGTTGAAGACAAGAAGTTAATGTTCATAACATACAAAGAGCTTCACAAAGCAACAAGAAGCTCCCCCACTTAAATGTGTGCAAAGGATAAAAGGAATCATTCATTTTAAAAAAGTCAAATGGCTAATGAGTGAAAAATGCTCAATACCTCACTGGTCATCAAATGCAAACTAAAACAATGAAAAAGCACTTTTGCTCATCATATTGGCAAATGTTTTTAAAAGATATTCTAGCTAGTGTCCATCTGTGGGAGAAGAAACCATGAGCGACA
The DNA here is from genome assembly GCF_048564905.1 of Vicugna pacos. NCBI lineage: Eukaryota > Metazoa > Chordata > Mammalia > Artiodactyla > Camelidae > Vicugna > Vicugna pacos. The sequence goes on from NW_027328742.1 coordinate 7,142,023, forward strand.
TTTTCAGAGGATGACATGTCAATGGATATGTAAACTCTGAAAAACGTACGTACACACTGACTCAACACCACTTCTAACAATCGTTTCCTTTAGGAAAAAACAAATTTAGTCCAAAAAGATGTACCCATCAGGGCATTTACACAGCACTGTTTACAATGGTGGGAAGAAAAACTGAAGTGAAATCATATCCAGCAATAGAGAATTCGTTACATAAGTAATTGTGCATCTTTTCATTCCCCTATGGAAGGAATTTCTAGAGTCACTTGAAAGGAGTCTGTGATGAATGCAAATGTCACATCCAGGGACTAAATTTCCAGAAGCCTTAACTAAAGGAATACTCATAAAAGATCACAGGAATGTCTGTGCAAGAAGGATGCCAGTCAAATATCCTTTCTGACAGTGGAAAATGGAGAAAACTTAACTGTCCACCATCAAGACAATGATGTGGTAAATCACGACGAGCTGCGAGCAATGAGGGAGCCGGCGTTTCGCCGTGGTCCAGGGCCTTGTCCACAGCATTCTCTCACCAAAGGTGTGCGTGGGAAAGAGACCACACCCGCAAATCAGGAGACCCCTCCACTCTATCTGAAAGGACCGTGTGAGTCTGGAGTGGGAGGACGTCTATGATATACACCTGAGTGATTAAAGCGAGCTGCAGAAAAACATATAGTATGGTCTCATTTTTAAATAAAGCATATATACACACACGTATACATGGAATTCTCATATGTGTGTATATATGTATGTCATAGGCATAAAGGTCATGAAATATATATACCAAATTTTCAACAGCTTTTAATCTTCAGAAATAAGGGGAAGGGAGGTAGGGCCTTCCTGTACCACCACAGTTCCCTTTTCAGTATTTCAGTTAAGTATACTTGGAATTTAAAAGTTTATTTAAGTCCGAAGTAAAATGGACGATGCCTCCACAAGACAGAATGCTATACTGGTCATCAAAAATCATGCCAGAGGAGATAGAATATTGTAGAAAAACATATAAAAAGCCGAATGGAAAATGGAGGTGTCCACACAGTAAACAGTCACAGAGTGCTCTCTGGTTTTTTATGACAGAGGTGATACACACTGACGAAAATATACGTTAACGTGTTAATTATTATCTTTGAATAGCGGGACAAGGATAGCCTCTTTTGCCTACTTTTTCAGACTTATTATTTTAAATGCACATTCTTTTTCATCTGAAAAAAAGCATTTTTAGGTGTGTAGTACTACGCATTGGAGAATAATACAAGAATACTTAGAGGAACAAGTAACTAGGAGACAAGGCAGCAGCATCACACAATGTAGGACGGACGATCCTGATTAACACCATGCAGTTACATAAGGACCCACAAATTGAGAGCACCTGCTGTAACAGGGCGTGATCCCCTTCTATTTGTCAGCAGTGTCTTCAGGCCTGAGGCAGTTCTGAGCACGGCCAGTGTCAGTGCTGGTGTCTGGATTGATGCTACTGGGGGTGAGGGCACCTGCAAGCCGAGAGGAAGAACAGAAATCATCCTCTGCCTTTTCTGTCTTGTTTCTTTGTTACTTTAAAAGAGAGGCATATATAAGATAAACTGTGTATCTACCCAAATGAAATTTCAGTAATGAAACCGTTTTTAAAGACTTCACAGCTTATATTCTGCCTATAACTGTCTTTTCAACAAAGCATCATATTTATTAAATGTTAATTAACTCAGTTAATTAACTCCCTGTTGAAACATTCTAGTAAAGAACATGAAATGCAGTATGTAAAAGAACCACACCTGCAGTGACTAGCTCAGCTGTCTTGACGCAAGTGCAGTCAACCCCCACCATCTTGTGGCCCTGAGCTCCTGATGCTGGTAAGACATCACGCTGCTGCCTCAGATGGAGAGAAATGGTGAAAGCATTTCTTGAACCCTACAGCACTGACAAAACATAACTGACAAATCCCAGGCTCCTTTGAGGCTCTCATTTTCTGTTTCTGGCCAACCCCCGTCAGTGAGCAGAACCACCCAATTCCCGAGCCATGGGACTCACGTGGGAAGCAGTTTTGGAGAAATTTCCAGGTATAGAATGTAACCAACTATACATAGAACTCTGAAAAAAGAAAAGATGCCATACTCTGATTTTGGAAGACACTCAAAATATTCTCCTGAGCCTTAGTAGCTGGAAAGGCTGAGCTTCTCCTAAGCCACTTATTTATTTCACAGCCAGTAAGCATCTCTCACAAACCCTGCTTCCCTGTGTCTGCTGGGAGCTTGAAGCACACTGCTGCTGTCGATCTTATAAGTCACAGGGCAGAGGCGTGTGTCTCACGCCTGCAACACTCACACAGGCCCGCCTCCTAGCCTCACTGTCTGAACTTGGCTCCATTTTCTCACCTGTTTATTTAGTATCTGTTCTTCTGTAAGCTGCCTGAAATGCGTTTTGGAACATGTCAGAAGAATCAGTGGGTTGAGAAATGGACAGATTGAGAGGTGAGAGATGGGCAGACAGAGAGAGAGACTCCAAGAAAAGGGGAAAAAATAAAATTTCCTATGCAAAACCCTCTTCTAATCAGGGAAGGAAACCACCACGGAAAAGTGTGAAGAGGCAGGTAGCTTAGGACTGTTTCCTGGATTCCATGAAAAGTAACACCAAGAGATGAGAGGGTAGAACTTTAAATAGTAAAAGAAAAAAAGCACGCATGCTTGAAAAATATATCTACAATATGTACTTTCTAAAGAATAGACTCAAATCTACAGGGCCCAATAACACTATACTTGGGTATTTACAGAAGTGAGAATCCCATCTCCAAACCACAAGGCATCCCTTCGGAGCACTGACAGTCTACATGGGGCGGTCATAAAGCCGTCACTGCAAAAGCTATGCTACCCTGCACTTACGAGGAACTAGCAGCTGTGCTCGGGCTGCCCACGCGCGTCATTTGCACCCCACAGCACCTCTACGGGGGGGGACGCCTAGCGAGCCCCGTCTCTGCAGGACAGAAAATCAGTTCTGGAGAGGCTAAGCCAACCTACCAGTTCTCCATCACACAGGACTTGTCACTCCAGAGCAGGAATCGAACTCGGTCCCACGAATGTAACCATGGTACTACCGTGCTTTGTGTGCTGTTTGTGTGTATAATACATTTGTTTCTATCATGAAAGGTTATTTAATAAATGATCGGTTGTCTTGTCTATCTCATTAGCTCACAATTAATCTTTATACTGTTGAATAGTACTCTTTTCCCGTGAAGAAATGAACGGAAAGAGCGGAGGTCAGAATGAGGTGGGGCTCCATTCTTTATCTGGGATCTCATCTCATCGAAGTCCCCAAACAGGGAGAAGGAGCAAATGTTCTCTTTATCTTTTAAAGGGAGGGCTCCAGTGATGGTGACTTACTCAACTCCAAAACCAAAGCTGGGGAAAGGGCACATGCAGCAATTAGAGCAGTATCAGCTGTAGGAAGGCGAAAAGAGCTCATGGGAGGGCTCAGGGGGCAGCCTCATTTAATTTCAATCGATAAAACAATAACACACTCTAAAAATATTAGCATACAATGGATTTGCTCTTTCTTGACATCTAGCAAGTTTCCACAGCCCACATGTAACATTATCGTGAACTAGTGAAAGGAAGAGTCCACAAACAGGGAAAATCAATGCCACAGGCAGGCTGAAACCCAGGCTGGAGTTTAGGAAGGGAAAGGGCATAGTTAAGACCTGAGGAAAGGCTGGGGGAAAAAATCATCACAATGACTCTCAAGCATCATCCAACAATCATGTAATCATTCATTCAAGAGAGAGTTACTGAGGTCGTATTCTGTGCAAGATTGTACAGCGGGCGAAGCAAGAGCGCAGCATCCATGGTGGCAGCAAGTTGCGGGGCTCAAATACATTTCTGATCCCGGTAACTTGCACACTTGTCCTCAGTATAAAGGCAAAGATAAAAAAAGTAAAATAGTACTCTGTAAACTCAAAGCATTGTTGAAAAAAAAGTTAAGAAGACCTAAATACAAGGACAGACACTCCACACACTTTCCTCTATCAAAAGACAGTGCTCTTGGAATGGCAGTGCTCCCCAGAGCGATTCGTATATTCAACGTGGTCTCGATCACAATCCCAGCGGGCTCCTCTACAGAAACTGACTATCTGCTGCTACAATTCATTTGGAATTTCGAGGATCTCAGTAAACAAAACGTACTTGAAAAAGAAAAATTTGAGAGGACTTGTAATTCTCAATTTCAAACCTTACAACTGTACCTCCAGGTGAGATTAGAGGCCATTGTGAAGTTATTACTGTGTTTATCCTTATTTACTAAATTCTCTACAATGAATATTACTGTTACAATAAGAAAAATAAAAAATAAGTTATCCTTTAAAACATGCACACAGATTCATTCATTGGGAAAACATTATTTTATCAATAAAGAGATAAACAAATATCTAGTGAAAAAGGACAACTTAAAAACAAGAGTGCATTTGCATTTTTCATAAATTGAAAACTGAAAAGCACTAAGACGTCAAGTTTCTAGGGAGACCAATGCAACATAGTAATAGTTATTTTCAGAAATCCTAATATAACAATGAAAACTCAGGAAAGGGAAAATCGTGACTGACAGCCAACTGCAAACACATGGAGAGCAAAGACCTAGAAATCACAGTTCCTTTAACTCTGCTCCTAACACAATAGGAGAGGAAATTCCTCACTGAGGGGACAGTGGAATCCCATGCATAAGACAGGATACACAGTACAAACTGCACTAGAATCGGGGGTGATTTTCTTAGAATTCTAAAGTTACAAAATTGCTGAAAAACTATTAAAACACTGACAGAAAGATTAAAACACACAGTCATACATATTATATAGAAACATATGAAGTCTGCTCCCATGTTGCATAGAAATACAAACATATTTTTTCATTTATAGGCACTGATTACTTTATCCCAGGTAGAATATTTCAATTAAAACAAATAATCAATATTACACTCCTCTTGTCAAATCTACTTGATAAGTTACTCTGCTATGTAAACATAATGTGTCTAAGATAGATCTAAAATTAGTGAAAAAAATCTTTTTATGGTTTCTTGAACTATTCTCAAAATGCAAAGCTTAATTTTAAAACAGATCTGAGAAGTAATTCTATACTACCTTTTCCCTCATGGAATAAACAACAGTCTATTGTCAAAATTCTGTCCTTAAAATGATTCACGAGCACCGTATCCTCACAAAACTGCTGGACAGCAAGGCACTATCCAGACACTGTGACCCAACAAATGAAACACAAGGAAGACAGTGACCCTATTCTGGAGGGCTTATAGTCTGTGTCAACACTGGGGTTTTTATTTGATTGATTTGATTGGGTAGCAAAATAAAATCAGTCAAGTACTTTCTTCTTTGAGCATTCTATAAGTCATGACTCTGCTGTTAGTGTCATGAGCAGGAAAGACTTAAACATGACTTGATTAGGTCAACTAGTAGCAATCATCACTGGAGAGTGAGTAATAAAGAAGTTAACTGATAGCAATGCTTCTCCATATATGAGACCTAAAATAAATCTACACTGATATCCAAAAGTAAAATGAGGAGATGAGGTCCCCAATGAGAAAAAAATCTAACAAGAAATCAAAAAAGTAAAGACTTTTTCTTTAACGATTCCTGGAAAGAGTGGAGCATGGTGGTGAAGAGCTCAGATGCTAGGGGAAAATATGAGGGTCTGAATTCCCACAGCACTGGGTAGCTTTGACACTGATATGTCAGTGAAATTCTCTGCATCTCAGTCCCCGATGCATAGACTGGGGACAACAACAGTACCCATCTCCAAGAACGGTCTAAGAATTAAGTTATTTTAAATATACAAGTTTAAATAAAATACATCAGATATTTAATATTACCCCAAAAGCACAAGGAAAAATGAAAACAGACATAAATTGGAGTTCATTAAAATTTAAAACTTTGCTTCAAAAGTCACCATCCAGAAAGTGAAAAAACAACACTCAGGAGAAAATTTTTTCAAATCATTTGTCTGATAAGGAATTTGTGTATCAAAAATAAAATTCCACAGCTCAACAATAAAAAGACAACTCAATTAAAAAATGAATAAAGGATCTGAAAATATATTTTTCAAGGAAAATATACAAATGGCCAATAAGCACAATGAAACGATGTTGAATAACATTAGCTCTAAAGGAAATCAAGTCAAAACAACTAGGAGAAACCGCTTCACACTCACTACAATAGATTATAATCAAAAACAGATTAACAAGCATTAATGAGGACACAGAGGAAGCGGAGCTCGCAGCCCTTGCTCATGAGAACGTAACACAGCGTGGCCTCTTTGGAAAACATCCTGGCATGTCCTCAGAGAATTGAATATTAGGTTTCTGAATGATCCAGCAATTCTGCTTCCTGGGCACAGAAGTAAGACAACTGAAAACAAATGTTCACATAAAAACTCCTACAGAAATTTTCACCATTACTTTTCTCCATTACTTTTCAGAGCCAAAAAACAGAAACAACACAAATGTCTATCACGTGATGAATGGGTAAACAGAGGGGCCCAGCCATACAGTGGAATATTATTCAGCAATAGCGAAGCATAGAGTACTGACCCAGGGCCACAACGTGGACAAATATTGAAAACGTTACTCAGTGTGAAAGAAGTCAGTCAAAATAGACGGTTCCACTTACATGAAGTGACTCGATTTGCATGAAATGTTCAGCACACGCAAATCCACAGAGACAGAAGAGTGGCTCCCTGGGGCTTGGGGAGAATGGGGAAGTTGATAATGTCTGCTTATGCGTACTGGGTTTCCTGTTGGGGGGATGAAAATGTTCTAAGATTGACTGGGATGCACATTTCTGGGCATAGAGTAAAATCCGCTGTACATTTTAATGGGTGATTTGTATTAAAACTATTAAGAACAAAAGCACCTTGGGCTAGTACCTTCCATAGTAAATGCAAATTGCTAACATTTATTACAGGAAGAAGAAACTGCCCTCAGCATGAAAGCAGGAGATCAGCAAATATTAGTTAACCGAAATTGGACAAGAGCATTTCACTTGAAACTGTTACTGAGTGTACACGAAATATTCAGACATGACAAGGAAAATCAGTTTGACATCACAAAGAAGCATTCTGCTTCAAATGCAATTCAATGATTCGGCAAACCCAGCTGCTACAAATGACCAGAGAAGAAACCTGGTTCTTAAAACAAGCACCAGAGCCAACAAGGAAATGGTGGTGAGGAAAGCAGGCGGCCTAAAATCTGGAATAGTGTGCTACAAATAATTTCTCCACTGAAAATTCAAAAATAAAATGAAAGTGATGTAATGCTGTGTTGAACCCACGTGAATGGCCTTCCTGCAGTGCTTGACAGTTCTGTAACCCCGAATGACTCAGGAGAATCAGCATGGCTCCTGGGAGTCCCCAAGTAACTGCCCACAAGCACGCTGACCACCATCACATCTGCCAGGGTTGAATTGCAGAGAAGAGACCAACCTCTGAAAGGCACAGGGAATGTTGACAAGGGAATAAAAGGCTGCAGTCAATCCTGGGACAGAGGCCCTGTGAGCAGAGGCCAGAAGGCTGCAGGTGAACTGGAGTGGCCCTGGGGCAGGAAGGGACCACAGGGGAGCATATCTCAATTATCTCCTCTCTCTCCCTCGGGTAGGAGGGATAAAGCCTGCATCCTTCTCACCTGGAACTGTGGGTTCTGGCTGGCGGAAGTCTTACCGACAAGGAATGAATTACTCAAGACTGCGGAAAAAGGAAAGAAAGCGAGAGGGATTAGGGAGCCAACTCCACGAGTCTCTCAAATGCTCCCATATTTATTGTGTATAATCAAAGGAAAAAGTCATTAACAGTTGTGAGATAGTAGGCAGGAACTTGGGGAAAGAAGGGATGAGACAGAGATTGTAGACTCCACCATGAGTACTAAGGCTTAGTTTACCTTTAGGGAAGTCATGGGGTGAGGGGAACAAGATACATTTTTTAGACATGTTCATTACAAAGCAGACCACCAGACCAGCCTGGTCCCTGTTTTGGGGATAATAGACTATCTAACACCACGCAGGCCTGGCGTTTATAGCTGAGGGCCTGGGTCATTGCTGTGCAATAAGCAGAGTGCTATCTATACCCTCAAATATGTAAGCAAGGCATTGTCTCTCCTTTTTATGGCAAGGAGACAGAAGTGAGGATGCACAGGTGCTTGCTTTAAAGCAGTTACTAAGCACATTTTTTCTTCTTAAAGTTGACAGTCGGCTGGGATGTGTTACAATTTGTTAACCCAATCATGGGCTCCCACATGGAACCATTATGGAGGACATCCTTGGATGACAAATCCTGGCTCTGGGTCTTTTCCTGCCAGCTTCGGCCACTCCAGCAGCGTCTAGACACATCCCTGAATAACGATCCCACAGAACCACCTAAACTATTAACTCCTGGTGCTTGAAAATTAATTTTAGCTCTACACAACTTTCCGTAGAAAACTTTCAGAAATAAAAGATATTGTATTCTTTTTATATCTCATCATAAGACTGATTTTTCTGATTGCTCTAAGCTGCTTCTACATGGAAAAGCACCTAATTCTGCAGGTGAATTCAGTACTTTCCTTTGGGCATAACTAGACAGTCTGGGCTGTCTGACTTCTATTAGTCAAATACCGATACACTTAATTGATTTCTTTGTTCATCAATTTCAGCCTGGAGGTGAGGGTCTGTCACTATTTTCCTCAGCCCACCCTCTTCTCTTTTCTCATCAGCATCTCAGGCCTCCTGAAAACAAAACAAAGCATTTGTTTCCCTTCATCTACACTTTCCACAAAGGCAACAGGAATCATCATGCCTAGAGAATGAATTCAACACAAATGTTACAACAAAAATCTATAAACCTGAAGCAACTCCATCTCCGAATCATGATACACAATGACATGAGAGTAAGTGTGTCAGGTACAAAGCACGCGTGAGCCTGAACACCTCATTTCTATTCTTCAAAGGAAGGAAGGTTTTCATATTTTTTCTTATCATTCTTTGTCATTGTTTCTGATTAAGCCAAAAAATTTTTTATGAAATAATTAAGCACTGCAATAACAGATTTTCGCTGTATCAATTACAGAAGGAATTCAGAGGGGATAGGAAAACCCACCTCTGTAAAATATGCAAAATTCCTTCCCCTGTTAAGAACACGAATACAAAATTCAACAGAGAATTCAAATTCTTGTGGAGAGGACAAAAGCCACAGAATCAAAGCAAAGTCATTATTATGACTCAACCCAAAATTCACTGGACAAACATGCTCAATGCATTCAAATAATTTTTAAGGCACACTGCAAACCATTCACTTAATTATCTACAGGCTAGAGGAAGAATTTCCCTCTATAACAGACAACATAAATCAATAGGTTGCCCCACCAAACAAGGAACAAACATCAGATTTTTAGCAGTTTTGATAAATCAGCAAGTTTTAAAGATCAAAACCCAGAAATTTTAAACATTCATTCACACCAGAATGAATCAAGCACTTAAAAAAAAAAAACCCAAAGAAACTAAACACATTGATCACATACCTGGATCAATGAGAAATTCTTGTACAGCTGGAAAAAAAGAACAGGCTATAGCCTTTTACTTGAAAAATAAAGCTACTTTTAAAGATAACTGCTAAAACACATTTCATCATTCATGTTGCCTTGAAAAATCTGAGGAACTTGTCTCTGATCAGAAAAGCAATTCTGAGTATTACTATTTTACAATTCAGTGCCAGTTTGCTTTAGAAGAAAAAAGAAAAGCTATTGTTTCTCATCTTGCACAAGGTTTAAAGAACCTCCCTGCCTCTATCTCCTCTCATTTTCTAAGCTCATGGTCCCCAACCCTTCTGAAATAATTATGAGAACCTCTTATTCCCACCAATATGCCAAATCACAAAAGAGTATCAATTTATTTGTGTAAACATATACCTACACGTTGAACTGGAGGAGAAAGGTTTCAGAAGGCTATATGGAACTTATTTCTACATTCCTGAAATCACACACATACACGTTCACAGAGACACAGACATATACAAACTGAATTACTGGGCACTTCACAAGCTAAGGACTTACAACTTCTAGAAGATAACTTTGTAGTTAGTTTAAAATACAAAACGGTCAGCTTTTGAAAGCCTTGAACATTGCAAAATCATCCAAATATCAATGAGATCCAATTAGCCTTCTCTGTGGAATGTAATTCCCCATGATGGCAAAGCAGACCCTAAGAAGTAGTGGATCCAAGACTCGTGTTTTTCACTAGCTATGATCGTTCTAAAACACGTTAACAGATTTAGAAAGGTATGTCCCTACGACATTTATTCGTATTGAGATGGCATAAGTATTCAATTGTCTATGCAGAAAATAGGACCCATGAAGGTGTTTAAGAAATATTTTGTGTATTGAAATGTTTATTTTAAAGTGCAGACAAGGAGGGTGGGTATTACTCCGTTGTAGAGCACCTGTTGAACATGCAAATGTTCCTGGCTTCAATCCCCAGTACCTTCATGAAAATAAATAAATACAAGTGTTTATTTAAAAATAAGAATAAATTTATATAAAAAAATAAATGCAGACTAAAAACCACTGCAATCTAGGAGCCACAATTATAATAAAAAACAAGTGTTTCTATCAAATATTGACTATACGCCAATCACAGAGACAACCACAAATCACACCTGACAAGCATCACGTGTGATTCTCAGCAACCCTACTAAGTAGACACGGATGAGAAACCAGGCTCTGCGGATGAGGAGACGGAGCTCGGAGGAGCCGGGGACGCTGACCGTCCTGCTCCCCGTGACACCGCATCAGCCCAGGGAAAGCGCTGACAGAGCTGCACTGAGGGGACACCCAGCTGCATGGAACCTTGGGGGATTGAGGAGTCCTAGAAAATACTCTAAAGTGTTCAGTGAAAAAACAGCTCAAATATATTACACTGTGCTCCATCCTCTAAACACGGAACATGACTGAGACCTTTTTGATGCCTCCGTGTCCTTTCTGCCATCATCAGTTACGTGCCCTCTCAGCGCGACCAGTCATGAACTGGACCCCATACGAAGTGCACCCCATATGCAGAGCTTTTAAGGCTGTTTTATGAAGTTTGTAAGACTCAGTCTATTCCTCACAAAGGCGGTCATCCAGCACTAGTCACCGGTGCGGATGTACCACCTGAAATCACACCTTTCTGCTTTTTAAAATCCCTTCATGTAATACAGAGTTTTAAACAGCAAAGAAGCAGCTCAACCACAGACAGTGGACAGCTTTTCACCAAATGGACTCGAACAGCCCATCGGACTACCTGGAAGCCCTTTTCTTCTATTAAACCCACTTCCAGGTACTTCATCTGATTGGTGGACTCGGCCTCTGACTGACCTACTCAGAGAGATCCCATCCTCACATCCGGGGGTGGGAGAGGACCCTGCTGCTGGGAGAAATCAATGAGGAAGGTGGACATCGTCCAGCCACATCTGCACGGGTAGAAATGCCACATGCTCAGAAATTATACCGTCAGCACCCCTGGGCTCCCATGGACTGGTTTCACATTAACCAAACTTATGACACACTGATGCAAGAAAACCAGAAATTTAATTTATTAATGTAACAGGAGATGTGAAACTACAAAAGAGATTGAAATATCAGAGTTCAACCATGAGTACAGATTCTCCTCCATGGCCCAATCTCGGGCAGGCAGTCACATGGCAAGCTTAGACAGAAGCAGAGCAGGAAGAGTTTCTAGATTAACTCAATGGACTAAATTTCTGTTATAAGAACAGATCTACTGCCTGGAAAACAATTAACGCCAATCACGGGGCACACTCCATGGGCAGTGGCTGAGACACGACTGTGAGCCCCTGTATAACTCCCCTTTCCCTGTCCTTTCTGGTCTAACTGATGCAGAGGTACAGAGATCCGGGATGCAGATACCTCTAAACTCCCAAAGCTCATCCCTGGGAGCCTGGAAACCAGATAGCCAGGGTTTAAACCCCAGCTCTGCCACTTACTAGCTCTGTTACGTTGGCCAAATTACTTACCCTCTGTGTGCCTCAATTTCCACACTGTAAACCTGGGATAACAATCTAATCTTTCTTACTCACTTGTTGTGAAGATTGAAGGATTCATTTCTGTAAAACTCTCAGAAAAGAATGTAGCATATTTTTGGTGCCCAACAAATGTCAATTTAATAAGAAAGTGATTTACAAGTCTCCCATCTAATCATCTTCTGTGTTTCATGGCTAGTCTGAGTCCCAAAGGAAATCCTTATTTCCCCTCTTATAAACTCTTGAGGAGCACCCTTCTCTTTCAAGCCACCACCTGTTTAAACTGAGGGAGGGGATCCCTCCTCCCCACTCCTCTGGTCCATGGGAGACTGCTTCTCCCTTCACACCCCTGACCACTGGCCCACGGCTATCCCTCCTCACACTAAAAGATTGAGGTGTGAGTCCGGGGAGACAAGCAGGGCATATGAAACCTTTCCTTTCCCTCCAGTGTTGGCCACCATTAGGAAGCAGCTGGGATGCTCAGCTCCATGGCAAGACACTCCTGTGCATTATGGGCCAGATCCTCTCAAGGGAATGCTCGCTGTGGCCCAGAGTTACCTGGGACTGCGTGAGTCTCTAATTCTGGGACATAGTGTCATGACACTCACTCTCCCACAGCCCTGAATTTCATGGAGAACGTGGCTTCATCAGTAATAAAGGAGACATTTATCGCCTGCCTGTTCTTCTTTGTCATCTCTCAGTTGGCTGCTGGACACAACATGTGTATAAGTATTGGGTCCCCTTAAGCCCCAACATATATGAAGTAACAAAAAATTCTGTGGCTTAACATTGGTTCAGGGCGACTGTATAACGGTCCTGACTCTGCTGATGCTAAATTATGTGTTTAGGAACTATGGAACTTCCTCAAATATCTTTCATCATAAAACCAGCTTTCCTTATTTTCCTGTTTCTCAGTAATTGCCAAAGACTATCAAATGATGGCTTCACACCAAACAGCAGTTAAGTTTATGAGCCCTCTTGACATACACACTGTGCTAAACACTTTACATAATTTCTTATTCTCACAATTCTACAAAGCAGAAATGAGTGTCCCCATTTCACAGACGAGGGAAAAACTCCGAACGAACTGACTCAGGATCACTTAGCTCAGTGGCAGCGCGTGCACGCAAACCCAAGTCAAAACACTACACCCCTTCGTATATGTACCAAATCTCCTACCACCCATTGACATACAGCGGTGGGGATAATACTTAGAGAACTCAGTACACTTTTCAGCTTTAAGGTGCTCTTGTAGCTCTTTTATAAAATCCCGGCTCACTGGTTTCTAACACTGCAAGAGAAGTCCGATGTTCGGAGCGCCGGCCAGGGCGGAGCACCGGTGGAGAGCACGCAGCCGCACAGAGCAGCGGAGCTACCGGCGGCGCAGGCAGGGGGAGAGCGGCCCCCCCGCCTGTCGGGCAGGAACACAACCCCTGACCGAGGTGCTGGGAGGGGGCACGACCCGCCATCATGCCTGTCCAGTCTGCAACATCTGACTGCGGCATCCGGAGGGGCAGTGACCCGCCCGCCCGCAGCAAAAGAGAGCTGCATCTGACGCCGTGTTAGGAGGAGGCGCGATCTGCTTGCCGACAAGTGCTGGGAGCAGCACAGAAGAGGGCGCCAACGGAGGGCCTATGAAAACAAGCTGAGCTTCCAAAACAGGACGAAGACAGAAGGACTTCACATTAAAAGCACACAGACTCCAGGAGAACAACGACAACAACCCTTTTTTTCGGTTTGTTTTGTTTTGATTTTTGTTTTTCGGTTTTTGGTTTTTGTTTTTGTTTTGTTTTGTTTTTAATCTGTTTTTACCTGTTCTATTTTCAATTACTCTCTTAATTTTTACTTCTTAATTCATTTCTATTTCTCTTGGATTTTGATGTCCTGTTATTGATTAGACACAGGCTTCAAACACATATATTCATCTCCCCACCCCCCTTTTTTATTTTTTAAAGGTTTTAAAAGGACGTCTCCACCCGATTAATACTCTACTTCAACTCGCTCTTCTATTATTCATTATACAATGTTTTCAAACCCTTTCTCCCTTCTTTTAAAAATATTTCTCTCTCTCTCTTATTTTTTTCTCTTTTTTCTCTTTATTTTCTTTTTTCTTTTTTTTTCTTTTTTTTCTAAGTTCTATTCCTAAATAGGCATTAGATAGATAAAATTCTTAAGATCCAAAATAGAGAACTGATACTCCATAAACCACAATGCCAGAGAGGTATAAGCAAGATGAAGAAGCAGAGAAACCTTTCCCAATTAAAAGAACAAGAGGAGTCCCCTGAAAGAAAGCTCAATGAAATAGACTTCAATAGCCAACTAGATCAAGATTTCAAAAAAGGAGTGGTCAAATTGCTGAAGGAATTAAAAGAGATAGTGCTTAGAGAAATAAAATATGTCAAAAATGAAATTGAAGCTATAAAGAAGAGCCAAGCAAAATGGGAAAACTCATTGACAGAGATGAGGAATGATCTAACAGCTGTGCAAAGCCGACTAGTTAATGCAGAGGAACGAATTAGTGATCTAGAAGACAGGGCAACAGAAAGCACCCATTCAGAAGAACTACAAGATAAGCAAATAAAAAATAATGATAATAGCATAAGGGACCTATGGGATAATATAAAGCATCCCAATCTTCGCATAATAGGGGTCCCAGAAGGGGAAGAAGGATCAAAGGGGATTGAAAAGGTTTTTGAAGAAATCATTACTGAAAACTTCCCAAACTTAAAGAAGGAATCAGATATACAAGTACAGGAAGCTCAGAGGGTCCCAAACAGGAAGAACCCAAATAGACCCACACCAAGACATATCATAACCAAGATGGCCAGAGTCAAGGATAAAGAAATGATTATAAAGGCAGCAAGAGCAAAGCAAAGAGTGAATTACAAGGGAACCCCCATAAGGCTCTCAGCTGATTTCTCTACACAAACACTACAGGCCAGAAGGGAGTGGCAAGATATATTCAAAGCCCTGAATGAAAAAAAGATGCAGCCTATGATACTTTATCCAGCAAGGCTACCCTTTAGGATAGAAGGAGAAATAAAGAGTTTCACAGACAAAAAAAAAAAAAAGCTGCAGGAGTTTAGCAACACTAAACCCATGCTAAAAGAAATATTGAAATGGCTATTCTAAATTGAAAAGCAGCAGGATGCTACAGAAATGAGAACGTACAGCTGGAAAGGTGATAACCCATGAATTACAGATAAAGAAAACACGAAATTATAAAAGAAGACATACAAATCACTGAGAGTGGGAGAGGGAGGCAGGGAAATATAGAATCTTTTTTTCTTTCTTTTTTAAATTTTTTTAACAGTAGGATGGGTTTGAGATCATGTTATTATCAGTTTAATAAAAACGGGTAAAGGTTAATAGATTTACAAAAAAGGGTAACCACAAGTCAAAAATTTACAAGGGAGTCACAAAAATTAAATAAAATCCATGATAATACAAAGGAAAATTACCAAACCACAAAAGGAAGAAGAAAGGAACAAAGAGGATATATCAATTCAACTGCAAAGATAAGTTCAAAATGGCAATAAACACACATCTATCATTAATTACTGTAAATGTTAATGGACTAAATGCTCCAGTCAAAAGACATAGAGTGGCAGAGTGGATAATAAAGCAAGAACCTTCAATATGCTGCATACAAGAGACCCACTTTAGGGAGGACACATATAGATTGAGAGTGAAAGGATGGAAAAGGATATTCCATGCAAATGGAAAAGCCAAAAAAGCAGGTGTTGCAGTACTGATTTCAGACAAAATAGACTTTAAAACAAAGGCCATAAATAAAGATAAAGAGGGACATTTTATAATGATTAAAGGAGTGATACAAGATGAAGACATTACACTCGTTAATATATATGCACCCAATATAGGAGCACCTAAGTACATACAAGAATTACTAACAGAGATAAAGGGGGATATTGATGGGGATACAATCATAGTTGGAGATTTTAACACTGCATTAACATCACTAGACAGATCTTCCAGACAGAAAATACACAAGGCAACAGAGAAATTAAATACTACAATAGAAAAACTAGATTTGGTGGATATTTTCAGAGCTTTACACCCCCCAAAAATAGAATATACATTCTTTTCAAGTGCACATGGAACATTTTCCAGGATCAATCATGTACTTGGGCACAAAAGAAACCTCAACAATATTAAGAAGATAGAAATTATCTCAAGCATCTTTACTGACCACAATGCCATGAAACTGGAAATCAACAACAGAGAAACAAAAGAGAAAAAAAGAAAAGCATGGACATTAAACAATATGTTATTGAAAAAACAATGGATCAATGAGGAAATCAAAGCTGAAATTAAAAAATACCTTGAGAAAAATGATAATGAAAGCACAACCACTCAAAACCTATGGGACAGCAAAGGCAGTGCTAAGAGGGAAGATTATAGCAATACAGGCCTTCCTCAAAAAAGAACAATCTCAAATAAACAAGTTAACCCAACACCTGAATGAATTAGAAAAAGAACGAAAAGCCCCAAAAAGCAGCAGAAGGAAGGAAATAATAAAGATCAGAGAGGAATTAAATACAATAGAGATTAACAAGACCATAGGAAAAATCAACAGAATCAAAAGCTGTTTTTTTGGGAAAGTAAATAAAGTCCACAAACCTCTGGCCAAACTCACAAAGAAGGAAAAAGAGAGAGCACAAATTAGCAAAATAAGAAAGGAAAATGGAGAAATTACAACAAACAAAATAGAAATATAGAATATCATATGAAAATATTATGAAAAAGGATATGGAACCAAACTGGATAACCTAGAGGAGATGGACAAATTTCTGGAAACATACTGTCCACCAAAACTGAATCAAGAAGAAACTGAACACTTGAACAATCCGATCACTAGAAAGGAAATAGAAATAGCAATTAAAAACCTCCCAACAAATAAAACTCCAGGACCGGATGGCTTCACCAGGGAATTCTACCAAACATAAAAGAAGAACTCACACCAGCCCTTCTCAAACTCTTCCAGATGATTGAAAAGGAGGGAATTCTCCCAAACTCATTCTATGAAGCCACCATCACCCTGATACCAAAACCAGGCAAAGACACTACAAAAAAAAAAAGAGAATTATAGGCCAATATCACTGACGAACATAAACGCCAAAATCCTCACCAAAATTTTAGCAAATAGAATTCAACAACACATAAAAAAGATTATACGTCATGACCAAGTGAGGTTCATCGCAGGGACACAAGGCTGGTTCAACATACGCAAATCAATCAATGTAATACATCACATCAACAAGAGAAAGGACAAAAACCACATGATCATCTCAATCGATGCAGAAAAAGCATTTTATAAAATTCAACATCCATTTATGATAAAAACTCTCGCCAAAGTGGGTATAGAGGGAACATATCTCAACATAATAAAAGCTATATATGACAAACCTACAGCCAGCATAGTACTCAACGGTGAAAATCTCAAAAGCTTCCCACTAAAATCTGGACAAGACAAGGATGCCCACTATCACCACTCCTATTCAAAATAGTCCTGGAAGTCCTAGCCACAGCAGTCAGGCAAGGGAAAGAAATAAAAGGGATCCAAATTGGAAAAGAAGAGTTAAAAGTGTCATTATATGCTGATGACATGTTACTATATATAGAAAACCCTAAAAGGTCCACACAAAAGTTTCTAGAGCTGATTGAAGAATTCAGCAAGGTAGCAGGTTACACATTTAACGTTCAAAAATCAGTTGCATTTCTTTACACTAACGATAAATCAACTGAAAAAGAAAGTAAAGAAACACTCCCCTTTAAAATAGCACCCAAAGTAATAAAATATCTGGGGATAAATCTAACCAAGGAGGTGAAAGAATTATACACAGAAAACTATAAACCATTGATGAAGGAAATTAAAGAAGACTTTAAAACATGGAAAGATATTTCATGCTCCTGGATTGGAAGAATCAATATTGTTAAAATGGTCACACGGCCCAAGGCAATCTACAGATTTAATGCAATCCCTATCCAATTACCCAGGACATATTTCACAGAACTAGAACAAATCATAATAAAATTTATATGGAACCATCAAAGACCTAGAATTGCCAAAGAATTACTGAAGAGAAAGAAAGAGGCTGAAGGAATAACTCTCCCAGACTTCAGACAATACTATAGAGCTACAGTCATCAAGACAGCATGGTATTGGTACCAAAACAGACATATAGATCAATGGAACAGAATAGAGAGCCCAGAAATGAACCCACAAACTTTTGGTCAACACATCTCGACAAAGGAGGCAAGAATATACAATGGAATAAAGACAGTCTCTTCAGCAAATGGTGTTGGGAAAACTGGACAGCAGCATGTAAAACAATGAAGCTAGAACACTCCCTTACACCATATATAAAAATCAACTCAAAATGGATTAAAGACTTTAACATAAGAAAAGATACAATGAACCTCCTGGAGGAATACATAGGCAAAACATTATCTGACATACATTTCAAAAATTTTCTCCTAGAAGAAATAAAAGCAAGAATAAACAAATGGGACCTAATGAAACTTACAAGCTTCTGCAGAGCAAAGGAAATCAGAAGTAAAGGAAGAAGAAAATCTATGGAATGGGAGAAAATTTTTGCAAATGTAACCGACAAAGGCTTGATCTCCAGAATATATAAACAGCTCATACATCTCAATAAGAAAAAAATAAACAACCCAATCCAAAAATGGGCAGAGGACCTAAACAAGCAATTCTCCAAGGAAGACATACAAATGATCAAAAAGCACATGAAAAAGTGCTCAATATCACTAATTATCAGAGAAATGCAAATCAAAACTACAATGAGGTATCACCTCACACCAGGCAGAATGGCCGTCATTCAAATATCCACAAATGACAAATGCTGGAGAGGCTGTGGAGAAAGGGGAACCCTCCTGCACTGCTGGTGGGAATGCAGTTTGGTGCAGCCACTATGGAAAACAGTGTGGAGATTCCTCAAAAGACTAGGAATAGACTTACCATATGGCCCAGGAATCCCACTCCTGGGCTTGTATCCAGAAGGAAATCTACTTCAGGATGACACCTGCACTCCAATGTTCATAGCAGCACTATTTACAATAGCCAAAACATGGAAACAGCCTAAATGTCCATCAACAGGTGACTGGATAAAGAAGATATGGTATGTTTATACAATGGAATATTACTCAGCCATAAAAACCGACAACATAACACCATTTGCAGCAACATAGATGCTCTTTGAGAATGTCATTCTAAGTGAAGTAAGCCAGAAAGAGAAAGAAAAATACCATATGAGATCGCTATTGTGTGGAATCTAAAAAACCAAAACAAACAAACAAACAAAAACAAAGCATAAATACAGGACAGAAATAGACTCATGGACAGAGAATACAGACTTGTGGTTACCGGGGAGGGGGTAGAGGGTGGGAAGGGATAGACTGGTATTTCAAAGTTGTAGAATAGATAAACAAGATTACACTGTATAGCACAGGGAAATATACACAAAATGTTATGATAAATCACAGAGAAAAAAATGTGACAATGAGTGTGTATATGTCCATGAATGACTGAAAAATTGTGCTGAACACTGGAATTTGACACAACACTGTAAAATGATTATGAATCAATAAAAAATGTAAAAAAAGAAAAAGAAAAGTCCGATGTTGCCACTGTTTGCACAGGAAGTCTGAAATGTTCACAGCGAGATCACAGAATAAAACTAAGTCATAAGCAGAATAATATTTCCAGGTAGTCAGACATAATGGACAATTTGCTACCCTGAAGCACTAAACAAAGGAATAAAAAAAAAATAACGTTGTTTAAGACTTCCTTTACAAACAGGAAAGTTAAGACTGTAAGAAAGTGCAACAGCGCCACCTATGGCTTAAAAGGCCTTCCAGGTTGCCTGGAAAGATGCAACACAAAAATTGTCTGTGGATCAGAAACAAGAATCAGATAACTAAATGCTTTTGTAGCACATACTGCACTTCGCTTCAGGAAAGGGAGGGGTATTCAGTACTTAATCAGATATTGCTAATACTCCTGAATATATACAAAAGACACAGGCTCATGGAAACTCATCTTTGAAGTGGAAAGAATCCAGTCCAGCCACTTCATTTTACAGGAGGGGAGACTGAGATCTGGGATCTATCCTCCTGGCCATCAGCAGCAAAGCTCTCCTAGTCCTCATGTCTTGCACTGTAGCAAAAACCAACAGACCTGTACTAGCCCTATATTCATAAATGTCATGTCTGTATTTTTTCCAACAGTAGGTAATCTAAGTATCTTGCAAAATACTTCTCAAAGAGCCAGGAAGTCATAGAAGTGTATTGAAATACAAAAACATTTATTTACATATTAAAACAGCATGAGCTTTTTTCTATTAAAAAAGCTGACATGTCAAATCAATGTTTTGATATTTTAAAACTTATTAAGAGTGCAGAAAAATAAATCAAAATTTTCTTTAATCACAAAAGAGAGAAGCTTATTCCCTGAAAATGATCAATGTGGATTTTTCTAAACTTAATGCTTCTGGTCAGATTCCTACGAATTTAAATGTCTGAGTGTATAGTTACACGGCAGCATGTACACTGAGTTGTAACAATACACATTCTGTGTAAATAATCTTCAAGGTCGTCTGCTTAAGTCAATTTAACTAGTCCCTGTCTCAATAGAATGATACAGATTTCATTAAAACTTCATACTGCACGCACACACACACACAAAACCCTGAATCCTTGTTACTTTAAGCCATATTCATATATATCCATATTGAATATGCATCAGAAACAAGCCACCCTCTTTAGTATTCACAGTTGATCCTTCTAAACTATCTGTCATTGTGACAGCACATTTTTACTAAGCAGCTCTTGAATGCTTTGTATACAAGGCATCTACCTCTCACAGTCAGACACGGTAAACGGCATCACTCAAATTTCACAAATGAGGAAATATACTTAAGCCATGGAAACAACGTACATATTTATCATCAGTAAAGAAAAGAGTAAAGATTTTACTTTCAATATTCACTGACAAACTTTTCCTCCATACTAAGACTACATACATAAAATAAATTCAGTCACTGTAAATTATTCTGTCAAAAAGCACCACTAGAGAAAAACAAGCAACATCAATAGCAATGATTGGACTTTCAAAGCCCACTCCTATTTTGCACTATAATCATTTTTAATGTTTTGTTTTTAGTGCTTACATAGCACTAAAATAAAGAAAACATAAACTATTTAAGTCATTACCTGAGAATGCAACATTTGTGAAAATGTACAATTTTAATTTATGCCACTCTGTCTCACATTCTCAATGGTGTCTCTCCTCTGAAGGCCTCATCAGGCTGAGATCGCCAAAATCGGTCATTTATGGACTCACAGGTGTTCTGGAAACCACTCAACGGGAGGCTGATCAGAGGAGAAATTGAGAATGCATCCTGTGCAGCCTGGGTTCCAGCACCGAGCTAGGCACCGCCAGCTGCGTTTGATTTGGGACAAGCTGCCCACCTCTCAATCCCTCAGCTGCAAAAAGGAGACATTTATACCTATCGTCAAATACCTGCTTTGAAGTAAAACATGAGAAAAACAGTTTAGCCTTTGGTAGGTGTCCACTCACAGCAAGCTTGATCATGATGATGATGAGGATTACTTTTAATAAGTTAAGCTAGACCAAAAATTAGAAATCACCATAAAGGAGAAACATTTTAACTCAATAAGCATTTCCTTTTGAATGGATTGAAGAAAGTTCTAATGATTTTTTTAATAAACCAAATTTTGTCCATTAATTTTAGATTTACAAGTTTATAGACAAGTCTCCAAAAAAAGAATTAGAGGCCTCTAACCTCTGCATACTAAGAAAGTAAAGTTTAAAAAAATTATGGGGGAGAGTATACCTCAGTTGAGATAGTATGTGCTCAGCACGCGTGAGGCCCTCAGTTCAGTCCCCAGTAACTCCATTTAAAACCTTTTTTTTAAAAAAAAAAGGAGAATTAAAGGAAAAAGATGGAGGACTACGGAATTTTTTTAGAGAATCCACTCAGATTTAAGATGGGGAAAAAATATCCATTTCTCACAGGAAATCTTGAGAACTATGTAAACCGGATCTGAGTTGCCTAGTCTTCTTTAACATTATTCATGAATTCATATTACCAAGTCTTAAAACTACCTGATAACCCACAGTGGTGATAGTGATCATAAAACCTGCCAATGCGGATCGAACTCCGGCTAGGGCTGCTCTGTTCTGACATCTCTGTCCCTGAGGCCTCACCAGGCTGACAGCACTAAATTTTGTCATTCATGAGCATCTCGTGTAAGTCTTCCATTTGTGCTTCTCAGTCTCCTCTCACCAGCCCCTCTGAGGGAAGCACTGTTATAAACTTCCCCACCCGCAGATAAGGCCACTGAGGCACAGAAACTAAACCTGCTCCAGGTCGCATCGGCATTAAAGGACGTCTGTATTTCTGCTGTTTTGCGATTGACAAAGGAATTTGAGATATCAATACAAGATAGACTGTTAAATAATCAAGTCTGTCAGGTCTTCACCTCAAAGAGCAGATACTATAAATTCCTGATGTAGGAAGAGTCTGCCGCCACAAAATGACTCAGCTAGAAATTAATATCCAAGATGAAGCAGCGGATACACATAAATATTCACGACTGTCAACTTCACTCACGGGTCTTGGCCCTTCACTGCCTGAACGGGGGTGAAATCCCCACCCGTGTCTGGGAGGGAAGAGCGGCTCTTTCAGGTCTCACCCAGGCTTCACGGGCTGTTTCCCCCTACAGACTGTCCTAAACGATTAAAAAGCTCTCAAGATTTTTACACCAGGCAAAACTGAAAGACATTTCTGCATATGGAGCACTTTCTCAGGCTTAAACCATTTTTGTCTACACTCAGCAAGGGGGAAAAAAGAAACATGACTCTGCAAAGTCTCTTAGCCTTACCACTCACAGGAGTTGAATGATCTCAGCACAAGATGACACTTCACATTACAGGATGAGAACAAAATAAAGCCGCCCCAACAATAGGCACTCCCAGAGACAGCGCTAAGTAGTCTTCTGCACACTCACGGTTGTGCAGCCCTCACCACCATCTATTTCCAGAACACTTCATCATCCCAATAGAACACACCTGTCACTAGCAGTCACTCCACAACCCTCCTCCACCCAGCCCCTTGCAACCATCATCTGCTCTCTGCCACTGCATGAGCCTATTCTGGGCATTTCAGATCACTGAAATCAACAATATGCGGCCGTTTGTGTCTGGTTCCTTTCAATTAACGTGCTGTTATCAAGGCTTTCCCATGTTGAAGTGGTATCAGCATGTGTCTTTTCTTTTGAAAATGTTAAACTTTATTAGAAGGTGGTAAATACTATCAAAAATATTAGAGAGGGGTATAAGGGATGGGGTTTCAAAGGGAAAAGGCCGGGTTGAGCAGTCAGGGTGGACTTCCCAGAGCAGATGGATTTTTCATATTCCCCTTTATTTATTTTTTCTTTTTTATTCACTCTTATGTCTGAATAATGTTCCGTTAAATGGAGATACTACATTTTGTTCATCCATTCAGCAGCTATATATGGACGAGGTCCAGAAGAATGAGTGTAAGTGGTGGCTAGCAAGGCCGGCATTTAAGCAAAGGGCAAGATGTGCTTTCAAAAAAAAAAAAAAAAGCGAACAATCAGAGGCACAAGGAAATTCAGCGCGTTTCTGAGAAAGTGCATGGTTGCTTCAGTAGGACTGCCGTGCAGGGCTGTGGGGGAGAGTGACAGGAGACACAGTGAGGGAGTCACCTGAGAATATTCCCCACTGCAAGCAGCTCAGCCAATTCTCCTCCCTCATCCTGTATTTTAGAGACATTTTTGCTAGCTTTTCTCTTATTTCAAGTAACAGTACTTTAGTTACACATCTGATCATCTGCATCAGACCACATTAGCTCCAAGCCACAGAAAATCATTCACTGACCGGAGCAGCTCCAAGACATAACATTGATGGACCAGGGAGTCCTGCAACATCGCATCCTGCAGGCACAAACCACACATGTTCCCTGGTGATGTCCGGAAAGTAAAAGGCATGGAAATATCTCACTGCTGCTGCACGACATCTGCCCCCAAATTGCCCCCAAATCATGCTGGCACAGCACTACTCAACCCTCGCACTACCAAAAAAAAAAAGAGAGAAAAGGAAAGGAAAGGAAAGGAAAGGAAAGGAAAGGAAAGGAAAGGAAAGGAAAGGAAAGGAAAGGAAAGAAAAGAAAAAAGAAAAGAAAAAGAAAAGAATAAAGCTAAGAAAGCAAATTTAGGTTCTTACATTGAAAACCAGCAACCATCACTGCCAGTATCTGAGCTGGAATGATCCTGACTTCAAAAACCACTGTGCAGTTACTATTCAAACGTGACAGACATATATGTATTTCACGTAGATGATATTACAGTGGGATTTTTCTTTTCGAAATTTCCAGTTGCAACATTAGCACAAGAAAGTTTATGTTTCAGTTTTTAAAAAAATCAATTATTTTCCACTTTCTTAATTTTGAACCTATTATTATTTTATAAAGGGAGCTATGCTGCAGATTATAAACCAAATATCTGGCTTCTGCAAAAAAGACCTATATGACTTCACTATTTCAGAGCAAGCTTAAATGATGCTTTCAAAAGTGGGGTCTAGGGCGCTCACTAACAGCTCTTTAAATACTGACAAAGATGTGCTATTATGTAATGCAAAGGGTCTACCTACACATCAACTCAGAAACCATAGAAACTACACGAAATCCTTAGTTTATCATTTTAAAATATTCCTATTATTTTGAATATTAAATTTCTTAAAAGATAAGATTTTTTTTTGAGAAAGACATCAGTTGTATTAAATTTCCTCTCACCAAGAAAGCAATCTTTATCAAGAATTAATACCCCTATGGAAATCCAAAAGACGGGACGTTTCTAGCTAAGTTAACCTACAGATCTCAACACAAGACTAAATCCTATCAAATCTCACTTGAACGAGCTCAGCAAAGTCCTGGGCTACTCTGGAACTTAGCTCTTCTTTTCCATATGTTGGCAGAGCTAAGATCATCACACAAGGCAGGGAAGGAGAGAAGAGGTAAGTCCACCTGGCGGCCTCCATCTGTTTACTTCCAGCCACAAGGTGTCGCTAGAGCGACCCCGCTAACAAGTCCTCCCCATAAGGAAATCCGGCATCCACACTGCCCCTGCGGTCCCCAAGCAGTCCCAACGCCCCTCTCCCACTGGTGGCCTCCGAGCCTGTGAATGGTCTTCTAATGACCCTCCCAGTTGGTGACACCCTCCCCCTCTTCCCTGCTACACACACACACACACACATACACACACACACACACAGCCAAGGCAGCCTTCCCAAAGCACAAATTTGATTACATCTCCCCCCTTCAAACCCTTCAGAGGCTCCCTGGTAGAGTTCTAGCCCCACCCCCGACCCTGCTTGCCTATCATCACCTCAGTACCAGGTCCCCAGTGACCTCAGGGGCCCCGTGACCTGCTGCTACTGCCCACTAGCCTCCAGGTTCATTTTGACTGTTTGTCAAGGAAGCCTTCCTTCCCTCCAACCTCCGCACTTTGGATTAGGTGCCCTGCTGTGTTAATAGAACATTTTAATCTAAGTCAACTTCTGACACTGCTAAGCTCTCAAGAAGCAAGTACATTTTGCTTACTACTGTGGGTCCACCCCCTCTCCCCTAGGCACTCAGAATTGCGTGTCTTATGAATAAAAGAATGAAGGGGTGGGACTCAAACGGACAGGCAGAGCTGCTCTCCTAAAGGTCACTTCCTGCTGACACCATTCACTGCCTCCTCTGTGTCAGTTCTAGTAAAAACCAAGCTCCTCCAAAGCCCTCCACCGCTAGGCCCTCTCCAGTGTCCTTCAAAGCAGGGTCACCCACCACCCTGGACCACACAGGGCAGTCTCCCCGAGTCCCCACCCCACAAGCCTCCAGGCCTCTACCCGGGCTGCTCCTGCCTCCTGAGTCACCCTCTTGATTCCTTCTCATGGCTGACTCTTACTCTGTCGTCAGAACTGAATGTAGAGCCAATTTCTTCCAGGAAGTCCTCCCTGATGATGTCCTTTAGCTCTTGGCTGGGCTCCGTCTACAGCAGCACTTCTTGGCGACCAACTGGTATTTGTCCACCTGTTCCTTTGAGACCATGAACTCTTGGAGGCCACGTGGGAAAAAGGAGTGAGGTGACAAGAGGGGTGGGAAGAGCAAACAGCAAAATCACAGCTCAAGTCCCAAATTCAAGGATTCTGTCTCAGATAAAAAGAATAAAATGTTTCATACGTGTGTCATTTGGCTATGATTTTTGTGGCTCATGGAAAACAAGAGCTTGGTGTTCAAGCCTAAAATCCAAGTTACATGCAAAGAAATGTATATATTCATATCCAAAGGAAACCAGAGTTGCTCAACAACACTTTGCAGTTAAAATCCAAAGGAACTTTGATAAAGGCAATCTCCCTCTCTCTCTTTATTTTTATTTATTTTCTTTTGGTATCATATAGTTTTAGAAGTATTTGTATAACTAAGTGTTGGCTGCAGCCTATGATTCTGCACTGGAGTGTTTGGGGCTAAGGAAGCCCAGACTACATGCACTGTGTAAATGCAATCACACCAACACAACGACAGGCGCCCTAGTGGCAGAGCTGAAGTTCCAAAGCAGAGAATCTTATGTTGGAAGACATCTCTCAGTAGAAAGTAAGAAATGCAATGTTCTGTACTCAATTTCATTCACTTTATGGGCCATTAACAGATAGTATATCTTGTCTAATGAAACCCGAAAATATATTGTCATCTTCGATTTTCTCCATCTGACTGTTTTATGTTAAATTTGGATATCAAACCCTCACTCCATACGGAAAGCTCAGGCCTACGCTGCAGCACAGTTACATCCCGTGGAAGAAAGCGGATCAAGGGAGAACTGGAGAGTTTCCCTTCAGAAGCTGCTAAGTGTGGTTTTGCACCTGTACGTCATTTACAACCACACCATCGTCAAAAGAGTAAGACCTTACATCTGTGGAGCAAAAAGCACTGCGGTGCTTCCGAACCATCAAAGAACACTGAGCTTTGTGCAACAGTCCTGAGGCACTTAAAGCGTACTTTCTCTGAAAGGCTCCGAAACTGACTCACTTCACCATTTCAGGTACAACGGGGAGGTACCGGAATTAGTAGAGAGAACATGCCCTTGAAGTCTGACAAGGCCCTGCTTGAATTCTGCTACAGCATTTACTAGCCGCTAAACGGACCAATTCCTTAACCCCTCTGAGAAGGCTTCCCAATCTTCAAAACAGGGCTGCCACCGCCCATTTGGGAGGCATGGATGTGAATGCAACACGCAAGTAGGGCGGCCGACTGGTACGTGACACGGGGCCTGGCTAGTTTCCCTCAGCTGCCCTTCTCCCCCTTTAAACTTGCACTTTTCCCCCTGGTACGGGTGAAGCCCCCGGAACAGACTGCCCAATTCTTCTGTGTATCCCTGGATACATACCTTACCCTTAGGAGGCCAGAAAAACAACTGCCTCCTCCCCAGTCACTATCAATATTCTTAAGAGTCTGGGTTTTTTTAACTCTATGTTTCAGGGAGACTATTCCAGAATTGTTCAACCACCTTTCTCCAGGTTGGCTCCTCTCCCAGCGCCCATCCCTTCTCACTTCAAATCTTCTGTCTGATTGCCTTTTGTTCGTGGGAAAGAGAGTCCGCTAGGGTGCGGACTCCCGAGGCCTGCCTCCCTTCCTCACAGGAGAGTGTGACTACATTCTTCCAACTCCCCACTGCGACTCCAGCTTCTGAGGAGTTTCCCCTTGTGGACCCTGCAGCCTCTGGATCGTCCCAAGATGCGCACACGTGGCCAAAACCCTCCCTTCAGATTTCTTCCTGGGTGGCCCTGCCCACCCCCCAGAACCTTAAGGATAAATGCCATTCCTCTGAAAATCACAAACGCCGCTGACTGACACACCAAAGCTGCATGGTCTGGGCTTTCCTCCAAACCAGGCACAGCCCTGCCCCCACCAGCCACAGTCTGCACCTCTTGAGATGAGCTGATCCACTTGCACGGCTGTGAACACCAGCTAAGAATGACGAATCCTAACGTGTATCTCTAGTCCGGCTCCTTCACCTGAGCCCCAGGCTCATAGACCCGAGTGCCTCTTGGAAGTCCTAACTTGGATGACAAATGGCATCTTAAAAATGCCTTATGTCAAAAAAAAAAAAGCCTTATGACCACCATTTACTCTAGACTTCGATTCCTGGCAGGTACCTCCCAGGATCCCCATTTTAGTAACAGCCCCATCACCCACCTAGGTTTTTGAGGTCACATTCAATTTCCACTGTTCCCTCCACCTGGCCCTGCCCTGGAATCAGTCTTGTCATTTCTGTCGCTAAGCCAGTCTCAAGTCTGGTTCTGCAGGGAGCACGGATGGAAAACGTTAAGCTCACAGCAAGGTGCACTGAGTCACAGTCCTCCGATGGGAGTTCCCTGGAGGGATAGGCATCTCCTGCTGCCGGTCACCTCAGAAGGCACTGGATTCTCACAAAGAAGGACCAGGAGAAGGGACTCAAGGATCTCCCGTGGTCTGAGCTTTGAAGGGCCTGAGGTTTGGGGGAGCTCCTAGTTAGCTGACACTCATGTCAGTGAGTAGATGAGGATGGTAGGAACCCAGGCAAGTCTGTTCTCGCTCCGACCCCTTTTCTCTCGGGAGCCACGGGAAAGGCCTGTTTCCAGGGCACAGACCAGACATCACAGATCCCAGCCTGCATTTGCCTACCCAGACAGCCTAGACTCCTACTTGCGACTCTTACTTTTGTTCTGTTCCCCCCCCCCCAGAATGTGATGGACTCTTTCAGAAAGTCTGGACTGTCTCAAGCGAGACCAAGTCAGTGAAGGATGAAGTGTCCACATTTGGACCAGAGCATGAAAGGAGAAACAAGGCCTCATGTCCAGTATGACAGTGGTGGCCAAACCCTTCCCCTGGGTGAGATGAAACAGGGTCGGGGTGAGAATGCAAGGTCCCTTCACGGCTGACAGGGGTGTTGGAGACTCACTACCGCAAAATAACGACATGGCCGTCAGTGGTGGACATCAGCTGCAACAGACACAGAGTCAGCTATTAACTGCCAAAAAGGGGTAAAAGTAAAGGCCGGTGCAGGGAGGCCTGCACGGCTGCTGAGGCAAACCACAGACCCGGCTCTGAATACCCACTGGCTGAAGAAGAGAGGAAGCTACGGTCACCTTTAGCGGTCCCTGTGTCCACCAGATCCAAGTGAACCAGCTCCTTAGGACAAGGCAATGTTTTCCTGATACTTAGAAAAACCAGCCTCATAAAGGGAACAAAAGAGTGGCATGGTTTTAGACCCGCTTCTGCCCCTCTATGAATGCAAAATAAAGTAAATGGCTCTGGGAAGGTGAATGCAAAAATAAAACCAAAAAAACAAAAAACTGGTGACTGCTTCCTCCAACAGAGTCCACTGCAGCTGCTCACCCCCGAGCCGGCCACTTCCTCACCAGTGACCGCCGGCCAGGAAGCGCCGTCACGCACGTCACACAGCGACAGCCAGGAACCGTGTGCCGAGCACGTTTGTGTAAAAGCCAGAATCAAGCAAGGTGCTGCAGATTTTGACTTTCCAAGTTTAAATACTCCATGAAAAAAATCCCTCAGCAGCCGCCTAAATCAATTCGCATCTCTCTTCTTCAAAACAAATAAACAAAATTAGTAAGAGAGCATTTGTTACCAAATATAAGGAGGAACAAACAGGTTCCTCAAAGCAAGGACTTTAACAGGTATCAAACTCCAGTGGGTGATGTGCTAACAGAGCAAAAATTTCAAAAAACTAGAAAATAAGAAGATGACTAGGATAATATATGAATCATGGCAACTGTTAAGTTTTTGCTTTTTAAAGCGATGGAGACAGCACAGAGGGCGATCTGGCTATTCCAATGCAGGGTGTGCACAGCCCACATTTTCAGACCCAACAACATGCTCACAGGGTGGTATAAGAGAAAAAGGAAAATAGAAAAAGGAAAAGAGGAAAAGCGAAAATAAGAAACACACAAGAACAAAAATAACTGACAGCATTTACAAGAAATTACGTGAGTGTGATGAGGACAGAGACGCGGGGACGGTGAGACCCACCCTCACCTCCTGATCCAGGGAAGGCAGGGGCCTGAGGGGAGCGGTGTTGCTGGGGGACCCCAACGTGGTCAGCGCCCCAAGCCAAAACTTCACCTAGTTGCGTGTAGACAGCTTTTGGGCTACAAAATGTGTTCACATTTCAAGCTGGACAATGTTACTCACTCCCACCAAGAGGAACAGGGGAGAATTAGGTTCTGCTCCTGAACCAAAGCATTGTTTAAAAAATTAATGACTGTGCAATAGTAAAAGTAACTATGGAGTAAAAGTGACTGGAGGAGAACGTGCTTGACCCGAGCTCACTGGCCGCGTTATCTCACTGACGTTCAGATGCTGGCTGAGCCCTTGTGGTACCAAAACAGACAGACCCACAAGGAGGGAGGTTTAATGCACTGCTGTATTTTGATGCTTGGAGCCATGCCTGGTACACGAGGTTCTGGGTAAACAATGGTGACAGTGTCAACCACTATGGGCTAAGCACACATCCAGCTACTCCACCAAATCCCAAGGGCAGACTTCAAAAGGCAAAAACAATCTGGCATTCTCCGGTGGGTCTGCAGACTCAAAGCCAAGCAGTTGCTGAGCAAAAATGTCACCAGTGCCTCCTTTGACAAAAGAGGAGGCACTGGCCTGGGGGCTGGTGCAGGGCTCCGGGCTTCCACTGCTCACCCACCAGTCTGTCCAGGGCGAGAAGGTGGTCCCTGCTTACATTGCACCGATGCACCTACCTTGAATGACGCCTTGGGACTCAACAGGAGGTGACAGGTGAGGTGAACGGAGCCAGCCTTGGTGTAGCACGGTTCTGGCAGCTATGCCCTCAGCAGTGCCCAGTTTCCTAAACCTGACACCTCATCTCCAAGGAGCAGAAGGGTAGTGTGGGCATGTAGATCACAGGACCATGTGAGGACAAGTACAGATCATGGCCACGACATGCCTCTCCCCTTCCTTAAGCCATAGAGGAATGTCCGGGGAGGAAGTGAAAATTAATCCAGAGCCTGCCAGGCACCACACGCAGGTGGGACACGGATCCCCTGTGTCTGTCATTCACAGGACTGGTGTGGATTTTCTTTTTATCAATTCTCTGGCATCTTCTCCTCCATCTTACCAACAACAAGAAAGGAGAATCTGACCTTAGAATCAGACAATCACAGAGACCCTCCTGCACAGCGGGCCCGGCAGCACGTGTCATGTCCTCCGACCGTTACCTGTGGGACCGCCATGAATGCTCTCGAGACTCAAGGCCCGAGACCGCAGGCCGGGGGGGACACAGCTCCCCTCAATCTCCCCAGTAAAGGGGGACCACCTCTCGGCAAAGACATCTCACCCTCTTCTGCCCGAGGGACAGCTTGAAAGATACACAGGGAAACATAGTAGAGGGTGAGGGGGTAGGCAGCCCAGAAGAGCTCGTCTGCCCTTCCAAGGCAGAGTGGGGCCTTTGACATAATCACAGGGACAAAGTGAGGACGAATTTTTCCCTGCTCTGTTCCATTCTCCGTGACACGCCTTTCACTGCATAAGGAGCTCATTCGGATGCCCCTGGCAGTGTTTCTGATGTCCTAAATTGGCATGGTGGCTGTCAGGCAGGGGAGAGGGCCTGAGCCGTGCTGGTGCTGGGCCTGGGAGGCAGGAGACACCGGCTCCACCCCGAGCTCAACCAGCACCTCGTTCTGCGTCTCGGGAATCAGAGTCTCATCTATAAGCAAAGGGATGAAACTGTCCCAGGACAGGCTGTCCAACAGGAATGAAATGAGAGTCATGTAAATAACGTTTCCCAGTTGCCACGTTTAAAATGTAAAAAAAAAAACAAAAAACAAGTAACTGATTTTAAGAGCAGACCTTACTTATTCTACTGTATGTAAAATACTATCATTTTGACATGTAATCAATATAGAAAGTAACAAGATAGTTTATATTCTTTTTACTAGACAAGTTTCAGCGTCTGATGTGCATTTGACCTACAGCACATCTCAGCTCAGACCAGCCTCCTCCCCAGCACTCCTAACATCAGTGGCTGTGGCTACGCTATTGGACAGCAACTCCAGGGGTCCCACCAAGTTTCCTGGCTGGAAAGGGGGAGTAAGTGTCCACACTAACCCTAAAAGAATCTCTCTGAAACAAAAGCAGATTTACTTTTAAACGTCTGAAAGCCGGCGGGCTGCACCTCCTTTCCGCCTTGGCTACAAGACAGCCCTCCTCCTTGCTGATCCCATTCTGGATGTAGGGAAGCAATCTTTCACACAGCCAGGGTGGCCCGGCCTTCAGGTTGACTTGCCTGCTGTCTGTGTCCAGTCCCACGATGTCCTCCTACTCAAATAGGATGTAGAGGAGGGGGGTCTTCTCCCCAGAATTTTCGGGGGCCCCATCCAGCCACTTGGACTTGGGCAAGATGAAGAGTGACTCAGTGACGTTGTCGATCCTCTTCTCCACCACCCTGCAGTCCTCGTAGATTGAAGGCCACGTCGGTGCGCGGCTGCTCGGCCACCTCCCCATGCAGCACAAAAGACAAAGAGCTGAGAGTCGTAGAGCGTGGTGCCATACAGCTCCTCTGTGCGTGGAGCTTCTAGAAGGTCTCGGCCAAGAGGCAGTTGGTAATGGTGACAAGGCCCACGACATTGCGGTGGGTCTGGGAGTCACTCCATCCATTCTCGGGCACATAGTGATACCTATAGTAGATACAGAGTGCCCACTGGGAGCCGCACGGGCTGATTTGGCTCACCAAGGGGATTCCATTATAGATGCAAAAGAAATTCTCTAAGATGATCCCCACGGGTTGGACCACAACGGGGAGAGTCTGGTGGTCCTCAGTACACTGCACGTAGTCAGGGGCGCTCATGTTGCAGTCCCTGCCGAGAAGGGAGTGTAAATCGATGTACATACTGTGCTGTGGGCTGCGGGCCTCACTGGGTTGCAGCGACCTGGTGTGCACCATCCAGAAGGCAAGGGAAGTCCAAGCGAATCGTGGATAAGTTTGTCCTCAGAGTCTGCACATGGCTACTGAAGCTCAGATCACATTACCCAGCTTTTGGTCTAGGCTTCCATCCCCTGCAGAAAAGGGTCATTTCTTATTTTCTGTTTCCAACCACCTAGGCAGGCCCTGATGCAGTCGGTGCTCAAAACTGCTGAATAAAGGAATGAATAAAGGAACTGCTTCCCCACCCCTCAGCAGGATATAATGCAAAGAACCATAGTAGGATCAAAATATCTGGATTTCAACTCCAATTTATTTGAACTCCTAAGGTGCAGAATAATGGGTAAGAAAACTTGCTTTGGGGAGGAGGGTACAGTTCAGTGGTAGAGCATGTGCTTAGCATGTTCAAGGACCTAGGCTCAATCCTCAGTACCTCATTTTAGAACAATGAAACAAATAAATAAACTTAACTAACCCCCTCAAAAAATATTTTCTCAACTCAAAATTCAAAAAAAAACCCACCTTGCAATTGACACAACATTGTAAACTTGACTATAATTCAATTAAAAAAAAACTCCTTGCCTTACAAGAATATATCTGGATTATGGAATTATGCAGATGTAAAATGCCTAGGGTACCACCTGCATAAGAAGAAGGAACTGTACAAGTGTACTATCCCTCATTTATGAGCTATTTTTCCTTTGGGGAGGTTATAACCTCTCAGAGATATTTTTCTCATATTAAAAAAAAAAAAGAAAATATTACCTGATTCTCCATACTGCTGAAGAATCAGATAACCCTATGAAAGCATCTGAACCACAGAGTTTATTCAATAAATGTTTGTTGAATGAATGAATAAACAAGCAAAGTGAATGCTGCTCCCTGCCACAGACCATCATAATGGTACTGCTTGGAAATGCCAAGCCCACGTTCCACCCAAATCTACACTAACCACGTGGTTGACCTGGGCAGACCTGTGTGCTTCTCTCAACACCAGTTTATTCATAAATAGAAATGAGGGCAATAACACAAACCTAAAAGGGTTAGTGAGTCACGAATGAATAGTACCCCAACTTTGCAAGATGGAACCATTAAAGAAAATTGGACAAAGAGTCCATAGGCCCTCTCCATATTATCTCTTACAACTACATGGGAATCTACATTACATCTAAAAATAAAAAGTCTAATATTTTAAAGAGGCTATTGTGTTTAAATGAGCTCACTGTCTCAAATAAGGAACACACAGTACAATTAAGACAATGCGCAGCCCATGAGATGCACTCAGTAAATAGTCCCACTGAACCCACTGGTCCCTCCAACTTCAGAGCATGAGGATGTGTCCTCGTGGCCAGAGGCCACTGCACCTGAAGCTAACAAAGCTAATGGCCCCCACTTTCAAAAGCCCCTGCCACCAACCTAGGTCTAATTTTGTATTTGTAATTATTTTTCTTTTTATTAAATAGAAATCCCCAATTGCATAGCCTTCAGGTCACCAAAACCTGACCACAGAGATCATGATGGCAACCCTCCTTGGTGAAACAATAAAATGAAGAGCCATTTCCACAAGACCTCTGTGTAAATCTACTAGGGAACTTCATCCTGGACTGAGAGGAAGAGGACTGGGGAGGAGGGGGAAATCTGAGGCACACAGACCCATGGGCCACCTGTCCCACAATGGACATTACACTCAACCCTCACCCTCCAGGAACTTCAAAATACACACAGACAGAGTGCTGTGGACAATATATATGTATTTTTAAAGAAATTCCGACTCTCTAGCAGGTCTTGAATCTACAGAGA
The DNA here is from genome assembly GCF_048564905.1 of Vicugna pacos. Taxonomy (NCBI): domain Eukaryota; kingdom Metazoa; phylum Chordata; class Mammalia; order Artiodactyla; family Camelidae; genus Vicugna; species Vicugna pacos. Next base: position 7,176,901 of record NW_027328742.1, read on the forward strand.
CACAAATGGCTTATGTGTATAATGTTTCACAAAAGCCTTAAAATATTACCACCCCAACTTGACACATTAAGAAACTAGGGATAGAGGTTTATCACATTGTGCAAGATTAGAGAGATGCCACATCAGACACCGTATTTAAACCCAACCTTTGCTCCAGTGCTCACACAAGAAAGTGTGACATACTGCCCCTTTCCTGCCCTCTCCCTGCAATCAATCTCTGAAGAGTCTTTTCTGTGCCACGTGGAATCACAATCACATCAATTTACCACAAAGAGCTATGTGACTCCTTGGAGGACGTGTCAAAATCTAAAGGGTTGGGATGGGAGGAGAGATTTGCATTTTCTGTTTCTCAAAGGAAACATGGCTTTAAAAGAAACTGAAAAGCACTTATCTAGTCTAAGCCCTCATTGTGCAGAGAAGGAAATGGAGGCTCAGAAGAGATGAGGAAAGGGACTTATTAACAAATATTGCCTAAGTGCAGCACCAAGCCAGCCCTGGGCCCTTCTGGGGGAGTACCTGGAAGGCCCAGGAGAATGACTGTTAGAAAAAGGAAAGAGAAGAAGCATACAAGGCCCTGTCTCTATACCACCATACCATGAAGTTCCACCAAATTATCCAGTATGGGTGCAGCCAACATTTAGGTGGGCTAAACAGGTTATAGAAACCTGGAAGTCTCAACCATAGTGGAAATTCCAACTTTTACTGTTTTCTTCCAAGTTCAAGCATCAGTTCAGTGGGCGCTCCATACGAGGGACTACACAAGGCCTGGAGTCCTCCCAAATACAGATCTCTATTATCACGTGTGCACACCACACACAGGCCCACCAGAAGAAAAACGCCCACACATAAGATGGAATTACTGAAACAGAAAAGAGCCAACCAGCATATATTGCTAGCAAAAACGGTGCTGCTAGAAATACTCATGGACATAGAAAGCAAACTGTTGTTAGCAGGCAGGAAAGGGAGGATTAACAGATACACATTAATAAATATAAAATAAATGACAAGGACCTACTATATAGCACAGGGTACTATTTTCAATTACTTGTAATGAGTTGTACTAAAAACAATCTGAAAAACATTTATATACATATGCATAAGCTTATAACTGAATCTCTGCTGTAAATCTGAAGCTAACATGGTAAATTGACTACACTTCAATAAAAAATAATTTTATATAATAAGTAAAAATAAAAGCAACGCCATAAAAAAAAAGTAAAAGAACACGGTAATCCCCTTAGCTGTAGGTGGTGGAGAACTCTGCAAGCACCAAGTCCACTCGAACACTCCAGCACTGGCGGTCACTCATTCTAACCATCAGAGAATCACTTGGCTTCTACGAGGTTACTTTTCTCTTCAGTGAAAGGCTACAGTTGCATCTAATGATGTATTGAACCTCATCATTCACAAACCCAAGAATTAATGAGGATTTCCCATAGGCCTGGCTCTGGATAGATGAAAAGATAGGGTCCCAGATATATTCATGTGTAGAAGAAGTTTATGCCATAAAGACATTAATTCTTCCTGCTTTGATAGACAGATACATTGCAATTCTGATTAGAATTCCTTCTAGATATTTCATGGAATGTAACAAGTTAATTTATGGTCAGGAACAGCCAAGAAACTTCTTTAGAACCACCACTGGGAAGGGGTGGATAGGTCATGCATTTCAACTGGTCTTTCTGATGTGATGAAAACGTTCTGGAATAATAATGGTTGCACAAATGTGAATATGCTAAAAGCTGCTGAATTGTAACATTTAAGTGGGTGGACTTCATGGTGTGTGAACAATATCACAATAAAGCTGTTATATGAAAACATCCTTCTTGCCAATTATTTTTCCCTCTATACTACTAGTCTGTCCCACAATTTAAGAAAAACAAAGAAAAACAAAACAAAACAAAACAAACCAGATTTTGCCAGGAGCTCTTTAGGAGTGCAGTGTCACTGGGTCTCCAACGCCTCGGGTTGTGCTGTTCCTGTTAACACACAATAGCTGGGCTGGACTAGTTAGGGACTATAAGTATCTTTTTAAGATCAACGGTCTCACGTTTCACCCTGGGAGAGTGAAGGATGGAGGATGAGACAGCCTCATGCCTTCAGCTCATTTTTAACTGAACAAAGCCCTGCTTTCACCACTGTAATTCCTCTCAGTATAAAAACACGTTACATCAACAAGCACCGCCATCATAACACCTGAAAGAGTTCAAGGTACTTACCTGGGGCAGAAATACTGATCAAGGAGACAGACGCTCCCTCAGCACTGCTGCTCCATTTTCCCGACTCCATCAGGAGAAGCTGGGCGTTAGAGCCGCGGGCTCTCAGCCCAGGGAGCAGCACCCACGCCGCTAATCTCGACCTCAGGGATCGGGAAACGGAGAGGAAGGCAGCCCCGGTGTCGCGGGGCAGGGAGAGCGGGGTGGGGGACGCGGGCTGCAGCCCCGCTCGGAGGCCAGCCCCAGCCCCAGCCCAAGCCGCCCGCCCCGTCCGGGTGTGCAGACCTCGCCCACCCGGGACACAGCCCGCCCAGTGGTGGGGACGGGTCGGCGGCCAAGGAGAGGAAGCCCGGGAGGAGAGGACTCGCGGGCGGGAGAGGGGAAGGGGACGCCAGCCGCGGACTGAGGGGAGCCCGGCTGGGCCAGAGGCGGCAGGGGCACACCTGGCCCTGGAAAGCTGTGGCCGGGGCGCCGGGGCAGGTGACGCGGGCAGAGGGGCCTGGCCCGAGCAATCCAGCTGAACACACGCTGACTGGCGCCCTGGGGGGCTGCGACACGCCGACCGCCCTCCCGCAGCCGCCTCACCCCTTTCCCGATATCCCCTCACCTTGCACTTCCACAGCCAGAGGCCCCGGCCCCAGGCAGGAGCCAAAGGCCTACAGGGCGACAGAGCTGAGAAGCCATTGGGGCCGATCCCCGGCTCGGAGCTGGAACTTCCAACCCGCGGTCCAGCTGGCAGCGACTGCGCATGCGCAGGAGGGCCATCGATCTGCTCTGGGTCCTGAGAGAGAAGGGGAACCGAGGGAGGGAGAAGAGGGGAGGAGAAGGGGAGGAGGGGAAAAGTGGAGGGAGACACATGGACAGGAGGAGCAGAGAGAAGGCAGTTATCTGGAATTGGGAGGGGAGTAGCAGAGATGGGGAGAAAGCGTTTTACCTCTTGGGGCATCCCGAAGGAGGCAGCAGTCCTGCCTATACACCCTTCTCTAACCCGTCATTGCCCACAGCTCATATTTTACGTCCCTGGCCCAGCCCTCCAGCTAAGGTCTCTGCAGAAACCTTACGGGTATCACACCCGTTGCCCCCACAAGGAGCTAGGTTTACTGTTGCTCCGGGAACCAAGCACCCGCAGGTGTTGTTTCTCAGAACTACCTTGGGAAGAGTACATATTCCCCTTTTACACGCTGGGAAACAGGCAGGCACGATCTCTGCCTTAGCTCCACTGTCCCAAGTGTTGGGCTGGCAGGGAGCGGGAGGTAAAATGTCAGAGCCCCAGAAGGAGCAGACTGCCTGAGTGTTGGTGTATAGTCCCCATCCCTCCTGGGTAAACCACACCCCAACCTCTGGGAATAATCAAGGGCTCACGGTAGGCCCCTGTGTGTGGGAGAGCTGCCCTCAGTCCCAGTACCCAGCTTGCTAGGTAGGTGGAAGTGTTATTGAGTCCAAATTCATTCTCCTCAGTGCAGGACAGGCCAGTAAGTTGGGAGACCAAGTGTTGGGGCATGGAATAGCAAGTTTCTGTAGACCTAGATGGCAAACTAATGTCCTAGAAAACCATCTCGCCAAGTCAGAATTCAGGCTGCTTTCCTATGTGCTTGGTTTTTGCAAACTTCTTGGTGTAGGAATTCCTTCTTTTTAGAATCCTTTGTTCTTGCAGCTATCTCCCGGGGTCAGATCCCTGTAAACCTCCAACAAAACAAACGTTATTTTCTATTCTGCAACTTGTTATCTTTATATGATTGGAAAAGTGTTAAATACCCTTAAAGGTCAGAGCCTTCCAAATAGGCTCTCCTGTATATTTTAGGCTCTAGGCAACATTGTTTTACAAGCAAGATGAAGCCTAGGAGACAGAGCACAGGGTTAAAGTCAAAGGAACAGATCTAATATGGAGTCAGATTTCTTCTTTTCTATTACTGTGGCAGAAGCCACTTGAGGATTTAAGTCCCTTTAAGTTAAAAATAAGTAAAACTTTAAAGGAATTTACATACATTGGTGGGAACGTGCATAGAATATCTGGAACAGCACACAAAGGATTGTAAACATTGGCATCTCCAGGGAGGCGTGTAAGAACAGAGGATGAGGGAAAACTTCTTTCACTTGAGTATTTTTTGCTCTGTTTGAATTTTTTTATCCATATGCATATATTTCTTTTTCAGTTAAAATAAATGTGTAATGGAGCAATGGAGTAACTAGCTCAGCAAATACAGCAGCCATAGACTCACTGAGTCATCACTTTTGATTTAAGCCAGGAAGCATTGTTTGTCTCTCTCCTATGTGTCCAGTGTTGTTTTAAAACTTCTTTTATATATTTTTTTTTATAAAATAATAACATGCTATCCCTCACCCCTGCCCAGGGCTGGTGGAAAACCAACTGAGTCTTTATTGAGTTGTTTTCCAAGGAGTAGAGATGAGTTATAAACAGAACACAACTTCAGGGCAAAACAGGCGGAGTGGTTTTCCAGCAGGCCAATAGCGCTGACCGGTTTTCAATAGAGGTGCACAGAGGCTGAGAGAGAAAGCCTCCAGGACCCTACAGAAAGCTGCCCAAAGTGTCTTCCCCATGGCACTACTGAAATAGGAAAGAAGAAATCTGAATCCATATTAGATCTGTTCCTTTGACTTTAACCCTGTGCCCTGTGTCCTAGGCTTAGTCTTGTTGTTTCTGCACCTTTTGTGAAACAATGTAGCCTAGATCCTGAAATATACAGGAGACCCTATTCTCAAGGCTCTGACTTTGAAGGATATTAACACTTTTCCATTCGTATAAAGATAACAAGATACAAAATAGAAAATAACATTTGCTTGTTGGAGGTTTACAAGGATCTGACCCAGGTGAAGAGCTGCAAGAACAAAGGATTCTAACAACAAAGAATTCATACACCAAGATTGCAACAACCAAGCATTCCCGCTTCCGCTTTTTAATATAAGAGCCTGAATTCAGATTTGGGATGATGGTTCTCCAGGACATTGGTCTACCATCTTCTCCGCTGGCTTTACAAATTTAAGCCGCTCTTTCTTGCCCCAAATCCTTGTCTCCTGTTGTGTTGGCCTGTAATACACGAGTAGAACAAGCCTGGACTCGGAAACACAAACATACATTGAAAGTACGCATTTGGTATATTAAATGACATGCTTCCACTCGTATTCCTGAGGTTATCTTCTCTTGACCACTCCTACTATATTTTTGAAAAACCTGTCATGTGGACACAATTCCATCTCTAGCCACTACCCTTCCAGGTAAGAACTGATGCCAAGAAGGTAATGAAAGTTGCTAGAAGGTATTACCTCGCCAAAAAAGAGCAGAAGTGGGTTCTGGCTGATGTTCAGGAGCAGGCCGGGGCACCTGACCAGATGTCATAAGTACGGATAGACATCTGGGCACCAAAGGAGAAGCTTCTAAACTTCCATGAGGGACTTGTTGGATAGGAAGGAACAGTCCCAGACTATAGTTCTGATCCCACCACGAGCTTCCTGGGCAAGGCTGGGCAAGTTATTTAAATTCTCTAGACCCGTGCTGTCCAACACGGGAGCCACCAGCCACATGCAGGATTATGATGTTATTCTGTAGCCAGACAGAATTATAAATAAACACTTTATTGCAAAGGGTCAGCAGGTATAATATTTAAAAACATTATTGGTTATCTTGCCCTAACAAGTTATTTTTGTATGTCTAGATTTCTGTGGTTTGTAATGCCTGCAACTAATGATTCCCTTACAGTGAGGTATTTTGAAATTATAAGTTACTGGACACAGTACACTCATATCACAGTTGAAAAAACTGATCCAAATAAGCAAGGTGATCTGACTTATTAGTTATGAGCAGGGGCTCTGGGGCCAGCCTGCATAAGTATTAATTCTCACTCTCCCTCCAGGGAGTTCTGTGTGAATCTTGGACAAATTATTGTTGTTGTTGTTGTTGTTGTCGTTGTCGTTGTTATTATTTGTGCCTCTTTTTCCTTACCTTTTAAATAGCGAGGAATATGTTGACTCTATCCCCTACAGTGTTGGCAGGATTAAATGAGTAAACGTCTGTGCTGCCCACTTCCTGGGTTTCAGCATTCTCCAGGCAATCAGTGCCAAACGCAGTGGCATTCTTCACTGTCTTCGTCAGTCTGGGATTCTGTAACAAATTACCGTGGGTCGGGTGGCTTAAACAACCAGCATATTCCTTACGGTTTGGAGGCTGAGGCTTTCAAGGTCAGTGTATCTGGGAGAGGATTGCCAGCTCGAAGATGGCTGTCTTCCCACTATCTTCATGGCCCAGAGAGGAGAGAGAAGCAAGCACTTTGGGGCCCTGTATAAGAACACTAATACCATTCATGAGGGCTCTACTCTCATGACCTCATTTTATCCTACTAATCACCTCCCAAAGGCCCCGCCTCCCTGTACCATCACCCTGGGAGATGAGGTTTTGACAGATGGATTTTGAGGGGATGCATTCAGTCCACACATTGGCTAACTCTCCCAAATATGCAGTCATCAAACCTGTAGCTAATTTCAAAATAATGTTTATATCTCTCTACCCATTTCCATTCCTACATCTACTAACACTGAAGCCCTGTTACATTTTATTTCTTATTTTCCTTGTAGAGGTTTAATTGATTCCTCTAACTCCAAGGCTTCACTCGCTCCAGTCTGCTTGACAGCCCTGCCAGGTAGGTCTTCCTTAAATCACCTTCCCACTTCACCTGGTTGTTTTTTAGCGGTAAATGTCAGAATTCTCTCCACACCCGATCCTACACCTTTAATCCCTTACACTACCGCTCACTATGTTATTTTCCTATTACCACTGTAACAAATTCCCATAAGCTTAATAGCTTAAACTAGCACAGAATTTTCAGCTTATGGGTGTGTAGGTCAGAGATCCAACACAGTTCTCATTGGGCTAAATTCAAGGTACCAGCAGGATTCCTTCCTTCTAGAGGGTCTAGAAGAGAATGTTTCCTTTTTTTTTCCCCCAGTTTACAGAGGTCACCCACCTTCCATAGCTTGTGCCCCTCAACTTCCTCCATTTTCATGGTCAGCAGCCTTTCTGAACATTGCTCCATCGCTACACCTCCCTCTGATTTTAAACTCAGCTGGGAAATATCCTCCATTTTAAGGACACCTGTGATTACATTGGGCCCACTTGGACAATCCGGGCTACTCACCCTATTGTCTCATCTCAGGATCCCCTTGTCCCATCCCACTCAGGCAGTATGTATGTGGCTGTGACATTCACCTTGTGTAACATTTTCTCTCATGAGCAATTTATGGTTCAAGGCACTTATAAGTGCCTTTTTGTTTTTCTTCCTTATCCTTTCTACATTCAGTATGTCTGGTGAGATTATATGAATCCTTTTTATTTGTGCCCCTGCACTAATCTTTAATAATGTATCATGGGTTTAAAAGGCTAACTAATAGACAATTTAGGAGACAGAAATCCTCTAAGATTTTTATCCTAAAATATCTGTCATCCCTTTTGCCATGTACAGTAACATGGCACAGGTGGCTACCCTGTGGCCGGGGAGGGACATGATTCTGCCATCACACTCCTCTCATTCTCACCAATGTGCTGATCAACTAACCAAGGACCTATGCTCTCCACTTCACTCACTTCCTCCTCCTTTCCATTGACTATCCTGTTCCCACCGCTTCCTTCATTCACCACATCAGGATTTCATGACCACATTCTTCTCTAAATGAAATGGGTATCTTGCATCTAATGTCTGACAGCTGTTCTTATTGTATATGCACACACTGTCCTACACATAATCCCGTCCATCTCTTTATTTTCCTTGAATCATCCAGAAGAATCAGTTCCATGATGATGATGACGATAGTGACAATGATGACAGGGGCCTCTCAAGGATTCTGATAAAGAGGGAATCGATAAAGGGAGGGAATCATTGCAAAATTGCCCCAGAAACAGGCTTAAAGGTAAATAACTCTTATAGTGTTTAATGAAATTGACTAATATTTAACTATTTTTAAGACTTTATATCACTGAATTTAAAATTTTAACGGGAATTTTCATTCACCACTAACCAAGATTCAACTCTAGGACCAAAATCTAAGGATTTCTGTCTTCTAAAAAATTGCCCACTAGCCTTTTAAACACGTGATCCTTTTAAAAAGTTTAGTGCTGGGCTGACAATAAGCAGGATTCATATAATCTCACGAGACACAGTGAATGTGGAAAGACTAAGAAATAAAAACAAAAAGCCATTCATAACGTCTTGAACTTTACGTTGCTCATAGGAGAAAATGTTTGCCAATGTGAGTGTCACATCAACATGATGACTGAGTGGGATGGGGAAGCTGATCTTCCTCATCAGTCATTTATGCTGATTTGTTAGATGCCAAAACAGTTTCCTCATTGAAATTGCTTCTAACAAATATGGAAGAATTTAGGTTCTACCAAAAGCAGGCTAAACATTTTCCCCTGCTTTCAGGTCTCTGGACTGAATGTCCCCACAAGAAGGACATGATTATGTTTCATAGGGAAGTCTTCCTGAGAAGCAACAGGCTTTCCTAGGGCAGAACTGCAGGGCCCCCCATGGAGGGCTGGAGGAGGTCTAGAGGGGACACTGGAAAAACAGCAGGAGTGAGTTCAGATACTGCTGCTCAGGTCGCCAAAGTCAGCATTGCTATCTCTAAGGATATGACATTCTCCCAAATGTTCCATGAGTGAAGGAGCCTGTGAACACTAAGCAGGTTGTTAAGACACAGCAGCACATAACTTGCGTGACAACACAATTAGAGTATGATTTGATATTTGGAAAATAATTAGCCCATTGTTCTTTGAAACTGCAGCAGTAGCAATAGAAATAAAAAAGACTGAGCCGTCTTGGAGACAACAATCAATAAACAATTCTAAATCTGCAGAATTCCTTGACAATATTCAAGCAATGAGCTAGATGTGTGCTGCAGATACCTCTTACTGCAGGGCTCACTCCTGCAAAGCATAGAACTAGTTTCTCAGCACACAGAGGGAACCAAGTCAAGATTCCTAATCTTTTGAGATTTACTATATGGCTGGAAAGATCAGACAAGTACATACAGCCAAATATGATTAAATGTAATCAAATATTATCAAATGTGATTTGAGCACAGACAAAAGTGAAATTCCTTTCACCTGGGATGTAGAGAGACTTCTTCAGAAAATGTGGCTTTGGAGACGGCCAAAGACATGGGTGGAATTTTGGCAGAACAGGATGTAAGGAATTTAAAAACTTATTCTAAAATTCATATAAAAATTCAAAGGATCCAAATATCCAAAACAACTTTGAACAAGAAAAACAAAGTTGGAAGACTTGCACTATCTGATTTTCAGACTTTATTTTATAAAGCTACAGTAATCAGAAATTATGGTGTTGGTGTAAAACAGGAAAATAGAATAATGGAACACAATAGAATGTTCAGAACTAAACCAACACTTATACAGACAATTGATTCTCAAAAAGGATGCTGTGGAGAAAGGGTCTTTTCAACATGTAGTGCTGGAACAATTAGATAGTGATACACAAAAAAAAAATGAACTTTGATCCACACCTCACAAAATATACAAAATTTACCTCAAAATGGATCATAGATCTTAATAGGAAATCTAAAACTATAAAAGAGCTAGGAGAACAAGCATAGGCTTAAGCTTTATGGCCTTGGGTTTGGCAAATATTTCTTTGCTATGACACCAAAAGTATCATCTATTTTAAAAAGAAACTGATAGAGTGAACTTTGTCAACATTAAGACTCTTCAAAGCTCTTCTAAACACTGCTAAGCAAATGAAAAGACAAGCCATAGACAGAAGCTATTTGCAGATCATAAATCTGATAAAGGTCTCTCTTTGTATCTGATCCAGAATAGAGGTCTCAAAATTCAATAATAATTCTAACACCTGAATGAATGAATGAGGCCAGAAAACACAATTCAGTAAAGATATCCAGATGGATAATAAGCATATGAAAAGATGCTGATTAAAGATGTCATTAGTCATTAGAGAAATACTTTTAAAAGCCACAGTAAGATACTAGTTCACATACATACTAGAAAGAATACGATTAGAAAGACTGACCTTACAAGGTGCTGGCAAGGAAGTAGAGCAACCAGAACTGATACACACCACGAGGAATTTACAATAGTACAACCATTTTGGAAAAGTCTTTAACAGATTCTTTTAAAAAGGTAAACACCTATGTACCATATAATCCAGACATTCCTCATCTGGTGCTTTAGAAAGGAAAAGCATATGTCCATACAAAGACTTGTAACCAAATATTCACTGCTATTTTATTTATAATAGCACAAGTTGTAGATAACCCATACATCCATCAAGAAGTAAATGCAGAAAGAAATGATGGTCTATACAAACACTGCTCACAATAAACTCTTCAGTAAAAACTCAGCACTAAACAATACTCTACTATAAGACAAATAAGCTATTAATACAGCAACACAGATGATTCTCAAAATAATTACACTGAATGAAAGAAATCAGACAACATAGAGTAGATAATGCATGAATCCATTCATATAAGGATCTTGAAAATGCAAACCAATATGTTGTGATAGAAAGCAGATCAATGGTTCCCAGGGGAAGAGACGGGGAGGGAGGGAGGGACAACAAAAGGCAGGAGAGAAGCTTTGTGGGTGATGGGTATGTTCACTGTCTTGAGTGTGGTCATGGTTTCTTGGGGATATTCTTATGTCAAAATGTATTAAGCTGTACACTTTAAACGTGTGAAAATTATTTTGCCAAGTATACCTCAAAGCTGTTTTAAGAAAAAAGGCACTTTAGTCCTGATCCACCTCAGCGCCTGATTGGAGTGACATGATCAGTCCCTCACACTGTCTGCCTAACGGGAAGGTAGAAAAGCTCTCACGGAAGATAACATGGATTTTTCATTTGCAATGTCTGCCATGTAATAAAGAATTTCTAGACATGCAACATGTCCAGACTATATGACAGATAACATGAGAATAAGGAGCATTAGACAAAGGATGCAAACCCCCAGGTGATGTAGGCATCAGAGCTACCAATAAAGGCTATAAAATACTTTTAATATATTCAAGAAAATAAGGAAATGATGGGAGAATAGATAACAGGGTAGAGACTTTCACCAGAGAAATATACTGGAATGTATTTTTAAGAAAAATCAAACAGATACTCTAGAACTGAAGCTTTCAGCTCTGGAAACAGGTAAACAGAGCTAATTAGGATCTCTTTTAAGTAAAACTTTCAGTAATTCCGGGTAAAATATAACAACAATGTAACACAGAGCTAACTATGGAGAGAGAAGTTCCCTGATGACAAAACAAAGGGGACATTTAAAGCCCAGAGTGGTCATCTTGTGAGCTGATGCCACCGCACCCTGGAGGGAAGGGGTTTTCATCTGCACATAAATAGGGATAAAATGTCCATTTAGGAAAAAGGGTCCATACCAGATGTTGAAGACTCTTCCTCTATATCTATATAGTCAGAGACAGAGATGTAAAGTGGCAGCAGAGGTCACAGTGACACAGGGCCCTGGGCCAAGGAGTGTGAGCACCTCTGCAAGCTGGGAAAGGTAGGAAGACGAATCCCTCCCAAGAGCCTCGGTGTGGAACTTAGCCTTGGCCACTCGTTGGTTTTAGCAACTGACATTGACCTTGCACTTCTGCACCCTAGAACAGTGGGAAGATGAATGTGTATTGCTTTAAGCCACTGAGTCTGTGGTCCTTTGTTACAACAGCAATAGGAAAGGAACTCAGGAACCAATATGAACTTGAACCACAGGCTGCCTGCTGTGCTGGCTGGAAGTCCTTTGTCTCTGATCCTGGGGGAGTGTCCTGTCCTCTGGCAGCATCCACAAACTACCTCATGCTAACTTGGCAGTTTGCAGAGGGTTAAATCTTAACCCTGCACAGTTCTTGATATTTAGTTAATAAAAATGATGGTGTCATCATGGGTATTTTTCCATCTTTTAAATACCCTTCAGTCTTCTAATAAAGCTACTTCTAATTAAGAGACTGTGTAAATAGTTTTCAATCTTCATAATAAATAACTGTGGTTTTATCTGGTTACTTAAATTATGAATAATAATGTTCACATTTGTAAAAGTTATTAAAATCAACATTGTTTAATGAAAAGATCATTTCTTTTTGCATGAACATGTATTAACTACAAGAAATGTTCCATGCTTTGTTCTACGATTTACTGTTAGAGCCTTAAAGAATAATATTTTCCTCAAAAGATATTACGACAAAGGGATTTCTTTTGGTGGAACAGTTCCGGCATCAAATCTGGTGCATGTCTCAGGCCACTGGCAACACAGAGATGATAGAAATTAGGAGGCATTATAAACACAGAATCATTTTTAAAGGAATTAAAAAAACTGGATGTGTGTAAACAAAGAATCAGAGGATATTCTGGTGAAATAAATGTATTTTTCAGCTTAAGCAAGACACGGGGTGAATAAATCTGAAATGAAAAAAACACCCAGAGATTAGCAGCGAGTCATGCATGCAGTGTGAATGATCAAAACCAAGTTGTTTCCAAACCAGTGTGCAGGCTTGATGCCTTCATGAATCAAATCTGTGTGGCAACAGGCCACCTCGAATACATGTTGATGAGGTATTTATAAGCCCTTCACCATCCCAAATCAAAGCCCACGCACGAGCCACAAGACCATCACCTACACATTTGGAAAACACACAACATGGTGAATAGCACTTTTCTTGTTCAGTAGCCGGTGGCCGCGAACTGTGAGCAGACAGAGATACAGGGACACAGAGGCACCTCCCCTCACTCAGCTGATAAACTTCCGTGCATTCCTGGGGACAGGATTGTCATAAAATGCACCATGGATTGATCCTCCTCCTAGGAAAGGAACCGTAGGGCTGTCATTAGGTTTGAGCAGGGGTGGGTGGAGGATCTCGGAAGAGTTGTTTCAGAACAACCAATAGAATTCTTGGCCACCGTGACCACGAAAGACAAGTCCCCTGCCATCCCGGTAGGCACTTGGGCTCCTGACAAAAGCTGGGCTCAGTAAAGGATTAAGTAGAAGGCACAGGCCTGAGGGATGCCCCAGCAATAGGCAGGAGGTAGGGCCTGGTTTATACTGCTCTAGGTGTATCCCAGCCTCATCTGAATACGAAATCAGAAATTTGCAAAACAGCAGAGTTGGGGTGGATCATCCACTCCAGACTCCTCACCTTACAGTTAAAAGGGTGGCAACCCTGACAGGCAAAGCAACGTGCTAAAGGCAGAGCGTGGAAGTGGCAGCGCCAGATGAAACGCAGCGTGAAACCCCCGTTCAAGGCCGCTGACTCTGACGACGGGGCCAAGGTTTCCAACGAGGAGAATAAGACAGTGTAAATACTTTGTTCCCCCTAAAACCCCAAATGTTTTTTAAAGGCACAAAAACTCACCTTAACTAGCTCTCTTCTGAGGGGGCTCTCTTCTGCTTCTTCGTCTTTCTGTCTCCATTTCCCTCTCTCAGACACAAACACATTCAGTTTTGTGAAAGGGGACTTCCTGCCATACAAAGACAGACTTCACATCTTCAGAAAGATACCTGACAAAGCACGTTTCTCAATTCAAGTCTTTGTGTGAGTTCTGGGCAACTGGCTTATTTTCTAGAACAATCGGTAGTTACAAAATCAGGAAATCATTTTCCACAAAGGAAGAGTTCAGGTCCGTGTTGATAAAGCTGGGGATGTCACATTTCATGAGTCTGTTCGGCTCCTCCTCTGGCCACCTACTGCTTCTGATGGCTTCCTGGAGCGGAATATCACTGTAAAGGGCTATGGTAGGGATACCAGCTTTGGCCTTGTCCAAGTGGTCCACTCCATTGATGTAGCAGTGGAAGAGGGACCTAGATTCGTGATTGCACTGCCAGAGAACACCTTGGGCAGCAGCCATCTTCCAAAGTCTGACACAAAGCTGTTCAGTCTGAATCTCTTCTCGGGAGACTCTGCATTGCTATAAAGAAAACCAAAAATAAAATATCGTTCACACTTTAGCTCGGTGACCTGAAGAATCAGTTTTTGCCATCTGCTGAGAGTAAATCCCTGCACAGAGCATACTGACATGCACTGGAAGTGAAAGACATCACTTCTGAACACATACAATTAAACCTAAGGCAAAAGTCTAAAGTGAGGGCCCTTGGACCAACCTGAAAAGACATCGTTCCCTGAGAATCCTCAATATTGGTGTCTCGTACACCAGTGTTTCTCCGTGGGACACTCAGATCTCTTCATCAGGATTCGTTAAAGTGCTTCTTAAAATGCAGTATTCTGGGGTGCACACCCTCAGAGTCTCCAGAGGTAGAGACTGGTAGTCTGTATTTTCATAGCCACCAGGATCACTAAACATGCTCAGGTTTAGCACCGTGGTCCACATCGGGTCACCTGAGCATCGACAATTCTGTCTCACGGGGTGGGGGGTGCCATGTGTGTCAGGGTGCTGTCCTACCCACGTGTCTCCCCTGATTCTCAGAACTGACAGTGCTGCCCCATTGGGCACGAAATACCACCATTTCACAATGCATACGCAGGGCGCCCGACTGACAGATACAATCAGTGATAGGACAGGGGACAAAACTCAGCTTCCTGATACCTACTTTCAGAAGAGTGATCAATTCAAGGGTAATAAATCAGTGAATGAGTGAATAACATGACTCTCGTTAGTCCCACGAGTGCCTGGAAGAGCAAGCCTGGGCACACTGAGAACCATAACAGCCCATCTACTTAAATGTCATCCTCCACAGATCTATGTAAAGGTTACTTCCATCCAGGCAGTGACTCCAGAAGGGCAAGAATCATGTATGAACACACTCTCAAATCCAGAACAGAACCTGACAACAATTAGGCTCTGGAGTCTGTGTTTAGCGAGTGTGGAATCTCAGTGATTCCAGCTCTTACACATTGTCTTCCCATCCCACCCCTCACGATATGGCCCCTATGACCAGTTCTCCCAGGGCTGGGGCCACGGAACCCATTTATAGGACTGGAAGAATCTGATCATATAAACCATCCCCCAGATTATCATCAAGAGTCACCTGCATTTCAGGGAACAGTAATCCCAGAAGCTTTGCAGTTCAGGCAGCTGAGGGATTTTTATATCAGCTCTGTCTTCTACTGTGACTGCCTGGGTGACATCAGACAAGGAATTCTGAAAAGCCTGAACTTTTCCTTTCAGGAATAATCTAATTAACAAATCTCGTTGACCACTCAAGAAATGTGATGTGAAGATCAATGATTTACACAGGAGTACAACATTCACTAGGTCGTGGATTTAGAATCAGAGAAAAATCATTTGAGAAAGATTGACAGAATGTAGCTTTAATGCGAATTTAAGTAGTCTTACCTTTCAGTAAATCATCTTCCCCTACTTATCACTTCACCCAAGTTTAAAAATGTTTGAGAACAGGGATGAGTGTGCCAGCAATCTGAGACCCAATAACCTAAAATGTCACCTAGGAAAAAGAGGGGAGTAACATATTTTTAAAAAGCATGGTGAGGATGGCGGGGCCATCACCAACCCCAGACTAAGAAGCTCTGAGTAATAGCTTTCCTGCCTGCCTGGGACATCAGCTGATATGAAAATCCACCCAGAAAACTCACTGTCCAGCAGCTCTTCCGTAACACAGGATACACTTTCTCAGAATTAAGAATTGCGTCCAGTAACCACTTCGCTGAAGAATAAAGACAAAGGAGAACAAGAGATTTCTGCCCCTCCCAAGGGAGAGCCCAGACCTCGGGCTGCATGCACTGCGTCCACCTCCCTGGAGAAGAATAAACGGACAAGGGCGTTCTGCGAAACTGGGGCAACAAATGTTGAGATGGGAACTAATTGATCAGCTGACCAGGGACAGCCCCCTCCGTCGCTGCCTTGGCGGCTGCCTCAGTGCTCTCAGCCCATCCTGCCCACCTCTGGTGGCTAAGCTGTCAGGGAAACTGCTTTGCGACCTGGAGCAAGAGAGGCTGCCCTCAGGCCAAGCTGCGGAAAAGATGGGAGCTAAACCCCCTGCTCCCAAGCAGCAGGCTCCATACCCTCGCCAACACCCCGCGGCCCCCGCACCCTACTGCAACCCCGGGGAAATATGACCCGAAGAAGTGTGACCTGGGAACGAGGGGCAGCAGAGGCCGCCCCCACGTCAGGCCTCCAGAGAGATTGGTGCTTATCCTCCAGCTGTCCAGGGGCAGCCCCCGTCCTCTCCACCTCCTGATCTCACTGCGCCCACCTCCCAGGAGCAATCAGACCGGGTGTGCGGTGTCAGGCGAATCTTGCGCCGGAGAGGACGTCCCCAGGCCAGGTCAGGGGAGAGGAGAAGAAGTGGCCCCATTAGGCGGGGCAGCAGGCCGTCGCAACTGCTTCTGCCCCTCGACCTCATCGGGCCCGTCTCCCAGGAGCAAGCTGACCTGGAGACGGGCATCCGGCTTCTTGGGCAGCAGAGGACGCCCCCAGGATTGGTCGTGGGGAAGACGAGAGCAAATTGACAGGCCCTGCGCTGCAGGTCTTCTACCTCCGCCATCGCCACCCCCTCACCTTAAAGTCACCGCCCAGGGCGCCCCTCCCCCAGCAGGCTGATTGGGACAGGTGCGTCTGGTGATCTGGGGCAGGAGAGGCCACTCCCACACCAAGCCATCGGGAAGACGGGAGCCAATCCACCAGCTCCCCAAGGCAGCCCCTACCCCCGCAGCAGCCACCACTCTTGCCCATGACCTCACAGTGGCCTCCTCTAGGGAGCAGGCTGACCTGGAGATGGACGTCCGGCGAACTTGGGACAACAGGGACCGTCCCCAGGGCAAACCATGAGGGGAAGTGGGAGCAAATGGACAAGCTCCATGGGAAAACCTGCCGCTGCTGCCACCACCCCCAAAGTACCAAGTCCAACTCCCGGGGTCAGGCCGACTAGGATACACGGGTCTCGTAACACAGGGCAACAGCGACAGCCCCCAGGGCAAGACGCGGGGAAGATGGGAGCAAATGGGCCGCTCCCCCGCTGCAGGCCGCCGACCACCGCCACCCCTGCACCCTGACTACCCTGCCTCCCGCCCCCAGCAGGCAAAGTGGGACAGGGGTGTCCCGGGACCTGGAGCAGCAGAGGCCGCCTTCAGGCCACGCGGTGCAGACATGGAGCTAATCCACAAGATCCTCCGGGGCAGCCTCCCTATGCCCGCAGCCACCACCTTACCAGCCCCCTGACCGCACCGCACCCATCTCCCAGGAGCAAGCTCACCTGGAGTCGGACCTCAGGCAAATCTCCGGCGGCAGAGGTCGCCCCCAAGCCAGGCCACGGGGGAGAGAAGAAATGGAGCAGCTCCCTGGAACACATCCCCTGCCCCTGCCGCCTCCGCCGCCGCCTCCCAGGAGCAAGCTCATCTGGAGAACCGCGTCCCGCCTCTAGGGCAGCAGAAGCCGCCCCTCGCTCCGCCGCTGGGGAGAGCGGAGCGAATTGACCGGCTCCCCCGCGGCAGCCCCCCTCCCCCCGTGGGCCCCGCACCTTAACGGCCCCGCCCCCACTCCGCACTCAGCAAGCTGAGTGGGACAGGAGTGTCCGGCGACCTGGGGAAGCAGAGGCCGCTCCCAGGCCCAGCAGCCGGGAAATGGCAGCTATTCCACCCGTTCGCCAGGGGTAGCCCCGCTCCGCCCCTCTGCGGCTGCCGCCGCCCGCTGACCTAACCGCCCCACCTCCCAGGAGCAGGCTTACCTGGAGTCCAACATCTGGCGAATCTCCGGCGGCCAAGCCCCACCCCAGGCCAGGCTGCAGGGAAGAGAAGAAATCGACCGGCTTGCCCGGGCAGCCTCCCAACCGCCACCGCCGCCGCCGCCGCCCCAAAGCATTGCAATAGCCTCCCGGGGTCAGGCTGACTGCAAGGATATGCACTTGCCTTCTAATCCTGGCCACGTCCCTGAGCACCTCCCTGCATCCCTACACTCCCTGCACCTCTGAACCCCTGCTACACTCTGCAATTCTGCATCCCTCCACCCCCACATCCCCTGAAATGCCTGCACCCTCCACAGCCCCTGCAGCCCTGTCACCAGTTACACTTTTGCACTGCTTACACTCCTGCACCCCTGCATGTCCCACACACCACCTCTTGGGCCTTTGGCAGAGTCTCTGCTGTTAGACCAATGCACAGGGACTCACTCTTTGCCAGTACATGATGCATCAGTGGACGTCAGGGGTTGCCTGCAGGAAGGTACATGTTCCCGGTCACTAGCCTGGGCCACTAGGGTGATCTCTGTGAGGTCACCCAGGATGGGTTCAGAGATGCTGTTCTCTGGGAAGAGAGGAGTTGAAACCGGTCTTGAGGGCAGAGCTGTGCTCACCAGGCAGTCCACGCTTCATGTTTTACACAGGGCTTCGGAGAAGTGAAATGGATCCGGCCAAGTAAGACCGGCCTGCTGTGCGCCCAACTCAGTCCTGGGCTCTGAGTCAGACCGACTGGCTCCCACACTCAGGGCCCAGTTTGGGCACCTGAATTGTCCCTTTGAGGCATCCCATCAGTTCTCAGGATGAAGCCTGGCTGCTTCCACCCCATGGCCCTCCCTCCTACTGTGCTGGCCTCAGGAAGGTTCCTTATTTGGGGAAGAAGGCAGCCCACACCCTACCCCACCCCTCACGTTTCTCTAACCCAGGCTGGTGCTCTCTCTGCTCCTCAGAGTCTGGGAAGCCATCCCTCTTCAGTTATGTCCCTTCTGAGATGGACTTGCTTCCACTCAATTCTAGGCGAGGATGCACCATGGAATGCACTGGGTAAGAGAACCAAAATAAATAATTTCTTCTGTGAGGTTGTCTGTTTATCTGCTGGGGCTGGGCTGTGTGTAGTTTGCTACAGCTATTGGTGTGAGAGGCTAAAACAGCCTGTGTGTCCTTGTTTTCATCTCCCCGCTGTCTTTGGGTTTTCCCTAGACACTCCTGAGACATTTACTTCTTTTAGTTTTACTCCTGTTATTACACACGGGCCCTACTGACATGGAGGTAAGGTGTTGGGGGAGCGGGACAGAGCAGGGCATCTGCAGTCCTGTGATTAGTTCTTATTGAGCCTGTGCCCTGAGCTGTGACCTCCACAAGTGTGTCTCTTTCCCCCCACCCCAATTTGGGTGACACAGAAGGGATTTCCCTTCTCCCAGGTTGGTTAGGCTCTGGTAAAATTATTTCTCATTAAAAAAACAAACAAACAAAAAACAACTTCCCCCAATGAAACGGAATGTTCTGGGTGTATTTCAATACAGTTATTTTCTCCTTTCCAGGCAGGAAGAATGAGGAGTTATCCTCTGACCTTCATTCTGAGAACAGGACACGGTCCTGGATGTAAAATACATGTAAAAGAGCATGGGGCCCCTCTGACTGGCCCCCTGGAGTTGTCACACTCTGATTTCCCCACACTGAGCCTCCTGCTGGCCTCAGGGACCTGTTAAATCTACCTGCCCCCAGGGTTCTTACAAAAGCAGGTTCTGCCTTGGGAGCTGTGTCTCTCCAAGCCTGCCCGCTGTTCCCTTTGCAACCTCTCTGGGTTGGGAGCATCTTTCCCCCTCAGTTTTCTGGGATCTAAGAAGAGCAGTGGGTTTGCAGCTCCCTCAGATCTGGTGTTATTTTCAGGACAGGAGGAAGAACTTCTGAGCTGCACACGAGCTGGACCAGAGGCTGGAATCCTCCCTTCCTCTGCCACTGTGCAATCAGTGGCTGTGGTTCTAGCCGAGTTTCTGAAGATGTGGACTTAAACACACATATCCCAGCCCCCACAGGAGCACACAGTCTCATAAATCCACCTAGTTTCCACTGGTAACTATGGAGCCGATGGGGACACGGGTTTCGGGACCACAGAGGCCTGACTGCACGACTTGCTCCGTGGCCTATTTACGTGGTTGCTCTGGGCCTTGTCTGAAGTGGCTTGCTTACCACACCTGGTACGTGGGAAACACAAAATAAGTACTAGAACCTTCACTTTTTCTCCCTCCAGGGCCTTCAAACATAGAAAGTAATAAGTGAACTCAGACAGCCTAGTCACCACAATGAGGTCCGTCCAGCCTGGCTCTCCTGAGTGACGGGCACTGACTTGCACCTTAACTCGGAACAGTAGGGGAACCGCCTTCCTCTAACTGGGCCTCTCCCCACACCAGGCACGCCCGCAGCTCACACGGGGCCAGCTGCCCCACTGAGGTGTGTGCTGGTGGCTTCAGTGTGACCTGGCCCTGCCGGGACATGAACCTGCAGTGAGTGAGGTGGAGGGTCGGGTGGAGGGGGGTCCCTTCTGGGGTGGCAGAGGGCCCGGTAGCACCCCTCCCAGCCTGGTGCCTGGGGCTCCCTAACACCTCCTACAGCTCCTTGGTTGGCTCCGGTCCTGGCCACTCCACACACCCTCCGAGTATCTTTTCATTATGTCCCTTTTCTGCTTTTATCAGCGAGAAGTGGCTTCTGTTGCTTGTTCAGTGAAACAGTACATCGGGAAACCAGACTACTTCTAACATCAGTAAAATACCAACCTCGGTCAGCTCGCCGGGCAGACCGTGCAGCACAAAGGCTTGAACAGGGCTGTGCGAACGGCTTACGTGAAGGGCCCTCAGCATCTGTCTTCAGAGATACAGAAGCTGATGGTTCAGGTAAAACCTCAGGGTGGGATTGAGGAATCCAAAGCTGGTTGGTTTCAAAGGCTAACTGGTCAGAACAGACCCCTGAGCTGTGGTCAGAAGCCTGGCTCAACGTCACGCAGACTCAGCGCCCTAAGTGCCGGGTGGGGCCGGTGCTGTTCCCTTTGCAGGCTCTCGTTGGGGATTCACTGTAGCCCCTTAAATACAGCAGAAATTCCAGCCCCATTAGCCCCCACCCTGAGTGTTCCATGACACAAATCCCGGGAGTGTTTAATTTTCATCTTTGTTTAGGAGGATGAAGGTGGTTCAAGAGAAGACATAAATTCACACTTAGTGACACAAGGTCACAGCCAGTACTTCCTCCACGGAGAGCTATGTGCTCCCACAGTGGTGGCTGGGGGCTGGGCAGAGACTATCTGCTGGTCCCAGAGGGACTCGCTCCTCTGGCCACAACTCATGGGTTGGACAACAGATCCAGAGGGTGACAGAGCATCTTTCCTGGGAATTTGGAACTGACACATAGAAATCAAGTTCACTCATCTGGGGATTGGCGGAGGGGAGGGGCGGTGGTTGGAAATCAAATGAAACCAGAGCATGAGAGAAAGTTAGAAGTGAAAGAGCGAGAGACAGATAGACTGAGCTTGTGAGAGCAAAGAGTCAGAAAGAAGGCAAACAATCAGGGGACAGAGGAATTCCAGCTCCTGACTGTCCAGTCTGTCCCAGCCCATCAACGACCCCGTGAGATGTTTAAAAACATTCCAGTTTTGCAGATTAGGAAACAGGCTGAAAGAGGTGGGGGCTGGGTTTGGGTGCACAGTTAATTCAATTGCCGCTGGACCCCACACTTCCCATTGCCTGAAGGCACCCTAATCCTCACTGGGACCCCTGTGGTCCTCTGACAGCCCAGCACCCTGATCAAAGGGCCCCTGCAGGAGTGGGAACCCCTCTTGAGTGTGGAGAGTTCCCTGCCCCGAGATGCCATGCATCAGCAGGCTCCCGCTCACCCCAGGTTAACATCAGCCCAGCTGTACAGTCTCCCGACCCGCTTCCCTCCCTGCCAGGCACCCCCATCCTTACCACCGAGTGTACTGCAGGAATTCAGGCACAGGGATGCCCAAATCAACTCGAGCCCACCGGCTATAGAAACAGCAGACTCCCAGCCCCACCTGGGTTGCGAGGGGACAGAAGGTGTCCTCAACTTTCATGTGTCTAAGACAATCTTCTTCAGCTGGAGGTTCTAGAGAAAAATAAAAGGTCCAAAACATAGTTCAGTGAGGAATTCCTCCAAGGACCTGACTCCGGTGTCTACAACCATGTGTACCTACCCCCGGACTTGGGGTGAAGGTGGATTTATTGATCAGCACAACCCCTGGTGGCCCAGCTCCTTGGCTTGGCTGCCCAGAGGGGGCTGGGGGAATGGGTAAGGCCAGGGCACTCAGGAAAAGCACAGAGGACCTGACCTCTCCCTTCTGCACTCGTAAACCCTTCCCCAAATCTCAAGGCATTGGACAGAGAGCCGCCACAATAATGAGATGCTCCCATCTCTTCACTCACTCCTGTCGGTTCACTTACATGCTGAGCATCCACTGGGTCCCAGGACATGACACATAGGAAGGCTGATGGGACAGGCTTGGTCCTTCCCCCTGGAACCTGTTCAATCTGATCAAAGAATGATCACTCATAAAGAGTTTCTCAAAATTATACAGAGACCAAAGACCAACTGCAGAGTGAACCAAATTTAAAAATATATATGAAGATTCCCCAGTCTCCCCGCCTAAGGTTAACAGCATAAAGCAAAAAATTCTTGCCTTTAATCACCAAGGAAGTTGTCACCCGCTCTCAGGTGGAAAGGAGAGTTATTCTTTGAGCACGTCACAGAAGTGCTCCATCGGATTGGACCAGGGCACCTACATTCATTCAGCAAATTTGTATAAGCTCCTACTACGTACGGGAATCTCCTAACTAGACCGTTCCCAAGGCTCTCGGGCTTTATCAGTCAACAAAATAGACATGACTCCCCATCACTGGGGGCTCAGAATTTTAGCAGAGGAAACAGGCAGCATGTTGGGGTAGCAAGAGTTTGGAAAAATTTTTAAAAAAGAGTGATATGAGCAAACTCGGGTGATGGCGGTGGGGTGGGAGGCAGGCAGGAGGGAATAAGGCGATCCTGGCAGATCTCACGGAGTAATGAACTTGAAGCAGAATAGATCCGGAGGAAGAAGGAAGAGCCGGAGCCAGAGGCCCCCAGAGTGAGGGGGAGAGTGTGGGCGGAGAGGCAGAACACGCCGGGTCCTGAGGCCTTTGTGACGACTTTGGCTCCTAATGACATGGTGACCCGTTTAGTGAGTTTTGAGGGGAGGGGTGATGTAGTCCAACTTATGCTTTTGTGTTTGTGTCTTTTGGGGGGAGGTAATTTATTTATTTTAATGAATGTGCTGGTGATTGAACCCAGGATCTCAAGCATGCTAAGCATGCGGCCTACCACTGAGCTACACCCACCACCCCAATGTATGTTTTTACAGGCTCCCTCTGACTCTGTGTGGATGAGAGATTGTAGGAAAGCAAAGATGAAAACAGGAGGCTATTGGTATCCAGGAAGGGCTGAAGGTGGCTCTTAGGAGGGCAGGGAGCAGAGAGCAGGTATTTAATTAAGACAGAATATCCAGAATTTTCTAACAAGCTGGATTTGCTGTCTGTGAGTGTAAAAGAAAGAGAGAGAAAGGACATGGTTCCAACATCTGGGCCTGGACAATGGGAGGGATGTCCTCTCCGGATGGGAAAGGGGATGGGAAAAGGTGGGGCTGAGCAGGTGGAAAGGGGCTGGTATCAGCTCAGTTCTTTAATGTCATGGTTAAGGGGTGTATTACATATTGCCACAGAAGTGCCTAATAGGTAGAGGAATCTGTTTTCTTTTTCTTTTTAACATTTAAAAAATATAATTTAAACATATTAATTGTATTATGTGAATGATTTGGGAATTTTGTTTCATGCCAAGGTATATGTTATATATAGCCAAATGGAACATATATCAAAAAAGGGGAGAAACGAGGGCTTTCACATAAACTGACTGTCCGTAACGTAGGTAAAATTTCAATAAAACCAGTCTTCAGGGCAAAAACCTCATCTCGGTGTTACATAAAAATAAATGAAAAACGACTATGTTGATGTACCATTATTTCATGTTACATAATAGCCCCAAACTAACACAGTGTTTAACTATGAGGCTTGTAGAAATACTATTCGCTTTATTCACATAAATACAGAAGTGCAGAAATGTTCTAAGGTAGAGTTAGCATCTTAGTGGAAATAATACATATTTGAGCATTTTACATGATATATATGTACTGATTCAAAATTTGGAAAAGTAATTACATAGTAGAACATATGTATGAATGAGAAAGCAAGATGAATGAAAGGAAAAGAATGTGATGTGAGTCTCAGGGATAAAGGCTCAGATGGAAAGGGGAAATCAGGGAATTTTGGAGAAATCGAGAAATTGATGGCATGCCAATTTCCAAGGCTGGGTTGCTTCCACCAAAGGAATAGCAGAGAGAGAGAGGAGAGGCCCAGGAACCCACCCTGGGGAACACCCACAGTATATGTTTGGAAAAAACAGGAGACATTGGCAAAGGACCAGCCAGCAGGCCAAAAGCAGAAACAGACAGAGCAATGGGCTGGAGGTTGAATGAAGCAGGAACACGGGTAGGAGGGATGGAAGAGCTGGGTCAAATGCTGCCGAGGGGCCAAGCATGATGAGGAGTCAAAATTGACCACTCTATTTAGCAACATGGGGTCACTGATGGCCTTGACAGGGCAGTTTCCATAGAGCGAGGGATCAGGCGAAAAGCCAGAGTGGGTGTAAAAGGGGATGGCTCAAGAGAAGATGCAGACAGTGAGTTTAAACAACTCCTTAAAGATTTGCTGCAAAGACACAGGGTGGCAATTGGTGGGGGTGAATTAGGGTCAAGGAGTGCTGTTTGTTTAAGAGGATGGACGTTTATATACTGATGGTGCCAACTAGCAGGACAACAAAATAGATGAGGCAGTGAAAGAGAGGATGGTTTTGGGAGTGACAACCCAGAGAAGATGGGAGGGATGGGGCCTCGGGGACTTTTGGAGGAACTGGCTTTCGATGCCAATTTTAATAAGCAGTGGGGCACCGAGAGTGAGGTCACAGACATCAGAAGGTGAGCGCATGTGCTGGGAGTTGCTTGTGAAATTTCTCTTCTGTTGGCTTGTTTGCTTGTTCAAAGTATAAAACTAACGTTACCAGCTGAGGAACAAGGAGGAAGAAAGAGTTACTGGAGCCATGAGCAGAAGATAAGAAAGAGCCTTCCAGGGAGAATGGGACAGTAAAAAGGGCAGGGGGAGGCGGGGGAGTGAGCTCCCAGAAAGTTACATTTTCTCTTTGACGTCCCCAAATGTGTGATGTGTTATTACCCTTCCTGCTGTCTACAAAATAAAAATTAATTATATTTCAGAGGAAATGCTATTTCATTCTAAGAGGCTGCCTGTTTCTCAGGAATGGTCATCTTAAACTGCAAATATTACAAACAACGTTGAAAAGATGAACCTGTGTACATAAAATCCCCTATTTTCTATTAATCTGTTTACTACTTAGTTCCCCTATCAATAACACATAACAAATACTGCCATGATGGAGGTACATCGATGCTTAAAAGGAAATGAGATCTGTATCCTTTTGCTAAATTCCATGGCTTCCTTAATATGCAGTTCCACTTGGAATTTAGGAATGTCTGGTATAAGAAGTGAGAAACAGTTTGAGAAAATCCCGGCTCAGAATTATACATCACAACCACATCTCACAAGTATATACAGCCGTAAAAAAGTTTAAAAGCAAAACTCCGTAACTATTCTTAAAGACCTTTGCAAACCTGGGCCTGCCAAGATGTTTCCAAACTGGAAAGGAACTCCAATCTCTTGCCTGGTACCGGACCAGAGGCTGGCCAGCCTTTTCTGTAAAAGCGAGAGAGTAAATATTTTCAGTTTTGCAGATCATTTTGTTGTAACCATGCAGGTAGGCAATAAGAAAGCTAAGAGCACTGGGAGACAGGAAACAAACGGGCATGCCCACACTCTCCCTTCCACTCAGGGCAGCTTCTCTGTGGTGGGGAGCTTTGCCACAATCACTTGCTTCTTTGTTTCCATTGGTTTCTTTGTTTCCACCTTACTGCTCAAGCTCAGAACTTCAGGTGGGCCTGGTCCTTCAGCATCCATGCAGAGAAGGCTGAGCGGGGTTGGGAACCCCACCTGATGGAGAAGAGAGATTACTGGGAGGGACATTGTGGAGGCCACCATGACACGAGACAATCACACCTTCCGGGGTGAAAGGGAATGAAGACAAGGGAAGGACACAGTTGTGGGACCCCTAGGTCGCCTGCCAGGCTTGTTCTCCCTCCACGGCAACCATGGGGGACTGGGGGGTGTTGGGCTTCAGCTACGGTGATTAGGATGAAGGGACTCAATATAAAGGACCCTCCACCTCCTCACTAGGTTCCAAACGCAGCCCCTCTAAGTCCACCCTCTGAGTTTCTGGAACTCTGCTGGAAGAATACATGAGCAGGCCAGAGCCAGAGCCCAAGCCAAACATGACAGGGGTCTCGTGGGGCTGTAACCCCATGCTCAGTGGTCGGGGACTCCTTGCAAATCTGCAGAAATCCCTGTTCCACCTCATTCCTGGGAGAAACCCCAGATCTCCTCCTGCTCTGTCTGTTCTTCTCTTGAGGCTATTGTCCTGGAGGGATGCTGAGTCCTTGAACCTGGTCCTCCAAACGTACATAAGCAGCCTGTTCAATAAAACAAATTATGCACTTTTTCACATTTGCCAGTTTTTTGATTCCAGAAAGGCTGTGGGACTCATTCTCACAGTCTCCTGTGCCGCCACCACATGGTGGCCCTCTGCTCATGTAAACACGATTTCCCACAACCGCACCCTGCCTCCCAGCTTGTCAGAGGGGAGTGTCCCACAAAGACACAGGTGTTTGTGAGGATCCTGTCCCCCAGCAGAAAGCCTGCTCCTGGAGCCACGGACAGGGATCTGGCCTCCTAAGCCGCTCAGCTCTAATTCAAAGCCTAAAGTGGGGGCCCCGAACATTGCTGAATGACTTTCTGAATCACCTGGACTGGAGGGGACTGATTTTCTTTCCAGGAATGGAGGTAGCGTAGCCTCCATTTTCAGGGCTGACCTTGACGATGGATCTAGTTCCCCCGACTGCACCGCAGGAAGGAGAGGCCCTTCCATCCCACAGCTTGGAAACCCAACCCAAGGGAGTACTGAAGCAGTGCATTGCTGCAAGGTCCAGCATCCCTGCAGAGTGGCCTCTGCCCTTGAATGAGCCCCTTCCCAGGGCCTTTCTTGCCCGGACACGACCACACCCCAGGCTGTGCCAGAGCTCTGGGGCTCTGCGTGTCCAGGGCACACAGGTGGGACCTGAGCCAGGTGTCCCCTGGGCCTCAAGGGAGAGAGGTCTGCTTCTGTATCAGGGGAAGGTGACCCCACAAGGCTGGCAGGACACTCTCAATATGGACCTCCAGGAGCCCTGAGAGCAGTTTCCCTGCAGGTGTTAAGAGCCATCATCAGGAGGGCAGGCCCCTCTTTGTGCAGACCATCCCGCAGTGCTGGGCCCACGTGCTGACCACAGAAATCTACATGCCCCCAGGATACCCCAGGCAACCTCACAACTTCGTCACTTGGTGACCTGGGTACCACGAGCTCCTTGGCCATCCCATGAGGGTGGTCCTTGCAGGCATGGTCTCCAGGTTCTCCCGTTGAGAAATCCCCCTGGGTTTCTGTGGTCACAGAGCACACACCAGAAGATTCTAGTCCTGCAGTGACCCCCACAGCAGTCAGCTCCCCTGTGCATGTCCAGGGACAAATGACAGCAATTTATTGCCAGGAACCGTGATGAACAAGGGGGTGGGATTCCATACTAAGTTCAGGATCCTGGTAACTCACTCTGCACCCCAAAAAGCTTCCATGAGAAATGTGTGTATTGGGATGTCTGTGCCCCTAGAAGAGCTGTTCCTGAGGGTTCCTGGGACCCTCCAGCCCCTCTCAAGGTTCTCAGATCCTGGGTCTAAATTTCTATCTTCCTCTTTTGGTGTATGGCCACCTGTGTCTCGTGGTCACAGGTCACTTTATTGCATGACTTGGCATGTTCTTAGTGCTCGTCCTCCACCCCTGCACTAGACTCCCAAGATGTTCCCACTGACCCTTGGCTCCCTGGGTGGCTCGGGGGGCCCTAAGTCTGCACCCTTCACTCTCCTCCTCTATCCCCACCTCTGGGGCCACCCCTAGGTGGACTTGGAGGTGTTTGTAAATGAGTCTTACACAAGGACATGTCTGGACAAAGCAGGACCCCACCCCCGGAAAACTCACCTGCTCCCTTCTCAGAAGAGGACCCCACAGCCCCACATTGCCTCCCAGGGGTCTACTCAGGACACAGTCCTCCAGTTCTGGGCAAGGTGGCTCCCTGGAATCCTTGCTCCAGGAAGAGTCTCTCTGTCCTTCTTCAGAGTTTAGAGGTGTTCCCATGTCCCTGACCACCAAGATGCCCAGCACAGTCCCTTCAGTGACCTGGAGAGACAAGGAACTTATGTGGCCACAGGTCTCACAGGACACACCTGCAGGGACCCCAGGCTAAAGGGCTGTCCTTCTGCCTTCTCAGGTGTGGCTCCCGTGGTACCTTTTTGCAGGGGGTCCAAACGGGGAGTGTGGCCCAAAGCAGTTCATGGGGCTCTCTGGGCAGGGAAGACTTGGGCCAGGTGGCCTTGCCTGGTTTCCCTGCTGGGCCACTCTGAAAACCCCCACTCCTCTGGCTGTGGCTGGAGGCCCCCCAAACCTCAGGGCGGGGCCCTTTCTCTCAGCCTCCACTGACTCCAAAGCCACGCTGGTGCTGGCCAGGGGAAAGAGCTTTCTTGCCTTCTTTTGGCCAAGTTGCCACAGGTGGATGCTGCGGGGAGCTGGAGAGAGAGGTAGCACTTGCTCAGATGTGAGTGGTTAAGCAATTTGACACCCTGTCAACTAGCCTTAAACATTGGAATGAGGACTTTCCCGGTAAAGCTGGAAGTTACTTTCAGTAACTTGTCTAAAGATTTCTTTCTTTTTTTTCCACTTAAAGACTCATAAAATCTCTCCCAGGTCATTCCTGGTATGGACCATTATCCAGGGATCAATCAGGAAATGCAGGAGGAGAGGGGTGGGGGTGGGGGAGAGGGGAGGTTAGATCAGAGCCCACGGAGAGGAGATGCCCCTCCCAGGAGCCACACACTGGGCTGTGGCTTCTGGCATCCAGCTCTCCTGTTCTCAGGCCCATTCCATCTGCGGAGTTTTCCCAAAAAAACAATGGTGGAAGGGCCATGGAGGACACCTAGACCTTCCAGAATAGACAGGGGGAGCAGAGTCACCATGCTGGCCCTGGGTTTGGAGACAGACCTGCAGTGGAGACCACAGGCTTCTGAGAAGCCAGTTTCGAAATAAAGGCAGTATGCGCTGGAATACCCGGTTCTAGCGAGTTCTTCATCATAGACATGTAATTTACATAGTTCTCACCACGAAATTCTGTGTTCCCAACACGCTACATGAATGACGGCTTCAACACACATTCACTTCTGAGATGTGAACAAGTGTAGAGCCGCTCTTTCATCCAGCATAATGGGCATGGCTACACCTAAGAACACTTACCAAGATTTCTCAGCAAGAGCCAATTTCGAAATAAAGGCAGTTTGTGCAGGAAAAGCCTGTTGGAGTGAGGGCTTCCCCATACACATGTAAGTTATATAGTTCCCCTCACCATGAAACGCTGTTCCCAACATGCTACATGCATGAAGGCTTCGACACACATTCAGTTCTAAGATGTAAGCATGTGGAGAGCCGCTCTTTCATTCAGCACAAAAGGCATGGTTACACCCAGGAAGATTTACCCAGATTTCTCAGCTGCTTCCTTCAGCCAGATTCAAAATAAAGGCAGTTTGTGCTGGGAAAGCCTGTTGGAGCGTGTTCAGAGCTGTTTCGGGCTCTGTCCCAGCTGGAGGGTGCAAAGCCCAACCTCCAGAAAGAGGGACCAGGACCCCACCCGCCAGGTGGTGTTGCCTTTGTTGGGGAACAGTGATCTTTGGGTAAGATATTTTGCGGCTCTCTCTAAAAACTGCTTTGACTTAAGTTTGCATCCTAGTCACCAGTTCCAGGACAACAGAAAAGGCATACCCTACATCCCTTTGCACTCAACTCTTCCCAAAAGAGCAAATATTTGTCCATGAAAATACCAGCTGCTCTTCTAAGGCCCACTAAATACCCAGCAGTGTGGGCGGTGCACTCTTGATCAGGGACAGGAGGAGAGGGAACAGCGGTCCTCCGGCAGGCTTGACCTGGTGTGGCAGCTGCGCTGTGGGTGCGTGGTGGGGAGGGAATGCAGGGAATCCTGTTTGAGGGGCCTCTGTGCACGCCTGCATTATAGTCTGAGGTTTCATACAAAGGCTCCAGGCATCCTAACTGATCAAATACAGCCCCCACCCTTGGGCTGGAACCACCAGGAGATAAGTACCTGTAACAGGGACAGTGCCTGGTGTGGGGAGAGGTCATGGGACACTCCGGGGTCAGGGGCGGTGGTGCTGGGGAAGGCAGGGTATGCAGTGAAGGGTGGAGGGAGCAGGGTCCTTTGCTTGGGGGTGCGAGTTCTTTGGGAGACCACAGGGCATGGCACACATCATCCCCACCCTATACCCCAAATTCCTAGCCCCGCCAACACAGGGGCTGCTCTGCACCCTCTCAACGTGGCTCTCCTGTAAGACCGCACCCAACCAGGCATCTGGCACCCTGCCCTACCTCCCCTCTTGGGACAGATCCCGTCTTCTTGGAAACTGCCTAACAGCGCGTATTCAAGGCCGGCAGCCGGCCTGGCGGATCTGCACTTCAGGTGCCCTACCTGGCCAGCCGTGCCTGCCTGGGCTCAGTCCTCTATCTTGCCCACCGGTAGCCTGGGTCCACTTCCGGTGCAAGCGGAGGCCCCGGAGCCCAGGCTGAGCCCCGCACACAGACAGGTGAGGGTGCCCCCACCCCGCTGCCCCGCCGCCCCGCCGCCCCGCCCACTGGTGGCAGCACTGCCCCAGCCTCCGGCCGGTGCCACCTGCAGGTGAGGACGTCCGCGCGGCCCCGCTCGCCCCGGCCCCACCCAGCTGCCCCATAAGCCTCCCCCCACCCCCGTCCTGGCCGCGCCCTGGCTCCCATTGGCTCCGAAAGTTCTGCCCTCGCACTTCTAGCCTCGGGAGGACGCAGACGTAAGCGCTAGGGGAGGGCCCCGCAGCGTTACCATGGATACAGACGCCGCGCTCCTCGCGGGCCGGCGTGCGCTTCTGGGGCAGGCAGCGGGCTCCGGAAGTGTGCAGCTGCCCGGGACCATGGCGGTGTTTTCTGCTGGGGATGGCGGCTTGCTTGGCCGGGCCACTAGTTCTGGCCGCGTCAGTCGGCGGCCGACATCCTTTCTGGGGCGGCGTCTCACAGACGGTAAACGTACGGCCGCGCCGTTGGCGGGGCCAGTGGACATGGACCGGGGTGGATCCGGGTTGGTGTGGCGGCCGGGGAGGGCTGTGGTGCCGGGGAGCGGGTTGGGGCGGGGGGGACAGGGCTGGGGCACAGCCTCCGGCTTTCCTCCCCCTCGGGCTCTGGGGCTTGGACCGCGAGTCCGGGTAGCCCTGCGTGGCCGCGGCCTCCCAGAACCCCTGGGAAGGGCAGGTGGAGGACCAGTCTTTTATGAAGCGGGGCCTTACCCGGGTTTTGAAGAGCCCCAAAATCAGATGTTGGAATAAGGTGGTTTATCAGCCTTGTATATCAGCAGGGAAATTTCAGTTCCATCCAGATGTTGGCTCCTTCGATAAAACTCAGGAGTAAGTCAAGGGTCAGTGTCAATTAGCAGTTATCTAGGGCTTGACTCAAAATAGACTGTGCGGGGTGTAGAGATGGTAGATGGGCCCTCCCTTTCAAGGTTGGTAGTCTTCTGGGATTAGAGGCCTCAGTTGAGGATTACATCCTCATCTGCAGTAATGGAGGTTGTGGGAAACATTAACACAGAGAAGGGAGGGGTGTTGCTGCGGTAACTCATTAAAGAAGCCAGGACCCTTGCCTGGCTCTTGTGTAGGAGAGTCTCGCCTAGGGTAGGGCAGCAGTTATCAAAGTGAGTCCGAGGCCCCTGAGATGCAAGACTATTTTCGTAGAAACGCCGGGAAGTCACCTGCCTTTTGCACACTCTTGCACTCCCGAGTTTCCTGTGGGGTTTTCCAGGGAAAACCTGGTCTGTGATATCACAAAACAGGTAATGTAGAGGCAGATATAATTAAGCTCTCAGCAGTCCAAAAGAGATTTTCAGAAATTAAAATCACTGCTATTCCTCTCATTAATGATTTTTGTTTAGAAAAATATACTTATTTTTTGCTTAAGAGTATTAATGGTATCATGTAGTAGGTTGTTATTATTTTTAAGTGAACTCATAAGCATTTTTTAAAGTTCTTATTTAACTTCTAACACAGGAACTATTGATAGATTTAACCTACATAAACAGCAGCCTTTTGAAGTCCTCAGTAATTAAGAGTGTACAGGGGTCTTTAGGCCAAGAAGTTTGAGAGCCCCTGGAGAACGGGTGCTCAGGTACTAGTCAGGTGCTTAGCGTTGATAGACAGATGCCAAGATGTCTTCTGCATGTGCTCCCGGACTCGAAATAATTGGCCACACAGAGATCGGTGGGCAGTGCCTCCACTATACAAACCAGAAGCTGCTGAACGTGTCTTGAGTCTAGGCCATGTGCTGTGCAGAGATTCCCATTGTATCTGTTCTAAGCCGGGATTCCTGTGCAGAGACCTGGCCCTGAAGACCCGCTCTCCTTTGCTCCCTGCCAGGTACCTTCTGTGTTATGTCAACCCTCCGGAGGGCTTCAGCCTCCGTAGGGGCGTCTGTATCCACATCGCCTTCCTCCTGAAGACCCTGCTGAAAATGGAGGAGTCGGTGCTGGTGATACCCCCTTGGGGCCGCCTCTACCATTGGCAGAGCCTGGACATCCACCAGGTCTGGATTTCCTGGTCTGAATTTTTTGATCTCTCAAGTCTCAACAGAAACATCCCTGACACTGAGTACGAACAGTTCATTGCAGGTGAGATGGTGATCATTTAACTGGGGCCAGACGGTTTTTGTTCTGGTTCCGATGTGAACATCGGGCCGTCTTGCTTCGGGCTTGTCAGTCTGCTTAGGGGCCGTGCTCATGTTTCCTGCACTGCAGGTGAATTTGGTCTTTCCACAGTTTTTCTCAGGAAATATATCTGAAGTGTATGAGCACTGTGTTCCCTCCCCTCTGAAAACCCTGGCCTTCTGGTGAGATGGAGCGGTGACAAGGAGGCCACTGCCACAGAGGCCTTGTCCCAGCAGGACTCGCTCCCTGGGCAGTAAGGGCCATTCTTACCTGAAGGAAAACACGATGTATGTGTACCATGGGCCACGTGCTGGAGAAGGTATGTAACCTCTCATTCAGTATAATTTGGTCCTGCTCAAGCTTCCCATTTTACTTTTTGTAGGAGGTAAGAGTTGAAGATTTTCTTTGAATACAGCTATTTAGAGCTTATCTTTTTTTTAAAATTGAAATGTGGTTGATTTACAATGTTTAGTTAGTTTCAGATATACAGCTGTTTTGTTAGTTTCAGGTATACAGCATAGTGATTCAGTTGTACATATACATAGTCTATTCTTTTTCAGGTTCTTTTCCATTATAGGTTGCAAGATACTGAACATTTTCCCCTGTGTTCTACAGTGAATCCTTGCTGTTTGTCTGTTTTACATATAGTAGTTTGTAATTGTTAATCCCAAACTCCTAAGTTTGTTTTCTAAGTCTGTGATTCTGTTTTTGTTTTGTAAATAAGTTTATTTGTATCTTTTTTAAAAATTCCACATATAAGTGATATCATTATGTTACTTGTCTTTCTCTGTCTGAGTTATTTCACTTTAGTGTGATAATCTCCAAGTCCATCCATGTTGCTGTTAATGGCATTATTTCCTTCTTTGTTACAACTGAGTAATGTTCTTTTATATCTAAATACTACATCTTTATCCAGTCATTTGTCAGTGGGCGTTTAGGTTGCTTCTATGTCTTGGTCATTGAAAACAATGCTGCTGTGAACATTGGGGTGCAGGTATCTTTTGAAATTAAGGTTCCCTCTGGATATATGCCCAGGAGTGGGATTGCTGGATCAAATGATGTCTTTTTTTAGTCTTTTGAGGAATCTCCATACTGTTTTCCACATTGGCTTCACCAAACTACATTCCCAGCAATAATGTAGGAGGGTCCCCTTTTCTCCAAGCCTCTCCAGCATTTATGGTGAGTGGATGTTTGAATGTTGGCCATTCTGAGTAGTGTGAGATGATAGCTTATTGTAGTTTTGATTTGCATTTCTCAGATAATTAACGATATTTTGCCTTTTTTTCATATGACTATTGGCCATTTGTATATCTTCACTGGAGAATTGCTTGTTTAGTTGTTCTGCCCATTTTTGGATTGGGTTCTTTATTTTTTTTTCTTATAAAGTTGTATGAACTATTTTTATAGTCTACAAGTTAAGCCATGTTCAGTCTCATCTTTTGCAAATATTTTCTCACATTCCATAGGTTGTCTTTTCGTTTTGCTTATGGTTTCTATTGCTTTGAAATAGCTGATAGGTGTAACTAGGTCCCATTTGTTTATTTTGGCTTTTATTTTCTGTTGCTTGGGTGGATTGCCCTAGGAAAACACTGCTGATATATATGTCAAATAATGTTTTGCCTATGTTTTCTTCTGAGAGTTTTTTAGCGTCTTGTCTAATGTTTAAGTCTTTAAGCCATTTAGAGTTTGTTTCTTTTTTGGGTTTTTTTTTTCAACTCTATTATATTCTTTCAATTTGTGGTTACCCTATTTTTCAAGTATATCAACCCATTATCATATCTATTTCCTTTAGACTGATAATCACGTAGGCTCCAACACATCCTAAGAATAATGAGAAAAAGGAAAAAGAAAGAGAAAAAAATCTATCTTTTCTTGCTACCGTCTCCCTTTCCCACCTTTTTGTATTTTGATGTACTTTTTCTTTTTTACATCTTCATGTTTATTGTCTTGTAACTCGTTATTTCATTTCCAATGATGGTTTTCCCATTTCTATAGCATCCTGCTTCCTTTCTGTTTAGAGTAGAACCTTTTAATGTCTCTGTTTGGTTCCATAATGCTGAATTATCTCCCTAACCCCCTCCCTCCTGAGCCTCTGAATACTCAGTACAGGGAAGCCAAACCATCCTAGCCTTCATCGGTCTTGAGATGCAATCTTCAGAGTAGGAAAGAAGAATCATTGAAAAATAATATTCTGTTTGTTGCTTTCTACCCTTGCCCAGAGAGTGAGAATCACCTCTGAAGGCGGAGGAAGAAAGATGGGGGCACGGGGCACAAAGTCTTTTCTCCTTTTGCTACTGAAAAAATGATTTCTTTTGTAATTAGTGATGATGCCCTTTAGATTGGTAAGATCGAGATTCCACAGCTTCAGCGCCTGTGAATAACCAGCTGGGAGAAAGCTCTCCAGGGCCCCTGCAGTGGGAAAGGCAGCCCCTCTGAGCACCTGTTGTTCTGTATTCTTCCTGCCTCCACACAGGTTCGCTAGGCACTGTGCAGGACGATGCAGTTCCCCAAGGTGGAGGACTGGGAGACCCCTGCTTGGTGGCGAGCCACAGGAGCCCACACTTGAAGGACAAAGTGAAGAGTAGTGGGGCCGACATAGGAACAGAGGATGGTTGAGACCCAGGATAGTTTCCTGGAGGCCAGCAGGTGAGACTGGTGGGGCAGATGGGGCCCTGGTGCATGGGCAGTCCTTGAGGGATCTGAAGCAAATATGAACCAAGATACTGGATTCGTGTGGGGGTAAATCTCCCCCTGGAGGCTACGTGGCAGTGCAGCGAGCCCAGGAGGAGCGGGCATTTCCCCAACGTTGGGTTGACAGATCACAACCAACTCACTGGGAACCGAGAGGTACAGAGATATTGTTAACTTTTTGTCCCTCTTCCTGGAAAAAAATTGCTTCCTGTTGAATAGCCTGTGTAGTTAGTGAGAATTAAAGACATGAAGTAACATTTCCTCAAAAGTCATCCATTGTGTAGTTGTTAATAAGGGTCAAATGCAAACTTGAATAGATTAAATCAAACAGTCATCATCATATTTTAAAATCTTTTAAAATAAAAATTCTTGCTGTCTTTGTTCTTCATTTCAGGGTTCACTTGGTGATAATAGTAACAAAAGCAACA